>NW_026526754.1:14075000-14773125 GCF_024362965.1 Panthera pardus | reverse complement strand
TCTTGGTGATGAAATTTCTTTTCAGTGGCAGTATTAAAAATTGTGTTTTCTTTATCATTTGGTTGCTTGTGTCATAAAGACAGTATGAATCATTTCTATCTTTGCCTCTGCTACTAGAAAACCAGGTGAGTTTGTGGTAAACTTTCTGAACTGTAATTTAAAACTTGGACTTGGAAAATATACCGAGCTTCAGAGAATGAATTTAGCAATTAACCTCCCAGGTTTCTTCCCTTTTTTCTACCTATATTGTTGCATTGCTCCTCATTTTTAAAATACGTATTTGTTTAGTTATAAAAAAATATATGATCAGTTATATGATCAGTTTTGTATCCTCTTAGGATCAAGGCTGGGCTGAGGAAGAAAGCATTAAGGTCATGCAGAATCTCCTGGTTTTGAGCCTCTTCTCCCTGAAATGTTTTAGTTATCGAATATGAGGAAACATGGAAGGTAAAGGCTCTGAAACACTGATTGGTTTTAAAAGTAATGTAGGTCTGGGGAGCCTGGATGGCTCAGTGGGTTGAGCATCCGACTCTTGAGTTCAGCCCAGGTCATGATCCCAGGGTCACAGGATGGAGCCCCAGAATCGGGCTCTGAGCTGAGTATGGAGCCTGCTTGGAAATCAATCTCTCTCTCTCTCTCTCTCTCTCTCTCTCTCTCTCTCTCTCTCTCTCTTCCCCCTGTGCCCCTCTCCCCCCACTCACATGCACTATCTCTAAAAATAAATAAATAAATAAATAAATAAATAAATAAACAAACAAATTCAAAAATAAATAAGTAATGTAGGTCTATTATCTAGGCTCATATTCTCTTTTAAAAAATAACCTGTGATACAGAAGATGCTGGTTAGGTTGTTTTTAATTTGCTGATGATTGACAAGGTGTCTTGCTTTCTCTCTGGAAGGGACATTAGAACAACTGCTCACATACAGATTAATGGTCCATATATTCCAGCCACTTGTTGCTGACCAACTGATAAGGCACATAATTGTCCTTAACAGTTGGGCGTAATTTATTCCTGTGTTAGGTGGCTGTTACCTTCAGCAATTATAGCATAGTGACTGATGGACCCTGTTATGTTATCCTAGCAATTTAGCTGAATCTGCAATTCCTACTCATGCTATACAGCATGTCTATACGTTTCCAGAAAATTGCAAACCAAAGAGTTTCAGGTCAGGAAATGTTCTTCTATTCTCACAGAATTCAAACAAACATCATAAAATACACATTCTACTCCATTTTTGATGAAGTACTCTTTTACTATAGAATTAAGGTATATTTATACATCACTTTTTGGGGGGAATATGTATTTTTGTAAAGGTTTATTTCTTTTGAGAAAGAAAGAGAGGGGGTGAGGGGCAGAGAAAGAGAGAGAGAATCCCAAGCAGACGATGCGGGACTTGATCTCACCAATATGAGATCAAGACCTGAGTCTGTCGTTTAACCAACTAAGCAACCCAGGCACCCTTATATTTTTGTTGTTAGGAGGGGTCACCAATGCACGTGCACTTGATATTCAAGTTCATTAGCACAAAAAAATGATGTCGGGGAAATCCAACATGCAGAGACATGGATTGTAGCATGTAGAATACTCAACCCCAGAAGAATGCCAACAGACCATAAATTCTAGGGTATTATATCCTGGATTGTCATTTTGTTACACCAGAGAACAATGGGAATCTTCTCCCAAGAGGAATAATGACCAATTTCTGTTAGGAAGTGTAATTTTCACTTTTTGAAACATTATATAGGCAGAGGCCAAGGGATGGCTACAAAGGGAAGACATGGTTTGTGAGAGATGCTAAGCCATATGCCTCCTCTGTAGCCTTCCGACCTGCCGAGCACACACATCGCAACTTGGAATTTTTTCAATGACTCATGATGGGCTTTCTCACCATTGGATCCTTTCTCTCCACTGTATGAATGACTCCTAAAGGTTCCCAAATTGCTTACTTCTCTCTTTGGTCTCAGAAAATCACAAAGATTATATTTTTGTTATATAGGCCAACTCAGCTGTTTTTCTTAATATCTCACAGGAATTAATTCCATAAGTAAAATACAATTCAAGGAACAAGTATCTGAGTTTTGAATGTAGTATCTTTCAAATTTTCTTCCTCCTACTATTAGTAATAAAGAATAAAAGAAAAATGAACAATCCTTACCATGTCAATAAACAGACATCTTTTCTTAATCATCATAATTACTTAACTGGTAACCCTGAAGCAAACCCCAGGAGGTTGTTTAATTGATCATTCTACCAACAGTGATCCATTGGTTAGTCATATGGCAAAGATGATAAGTGGTCTATACTATATTACAGAATCTCCTGATTTCATTACCTTTAAAAGAACCTACTCTTGTTTATAACTATTCCTAAGAAGCTTTTCCATTATTTAACCAGCAGTACTCTTGTAGAAATGTAAGAGTAATAGCATATCAACATCGGACTATTGGTCATACAAAACTAAAAATACGTATTTATACATATGATTAACAGTCTGATGTGGATGTATGAAGAGAAAATCAACAAACTTCCTGGTATTTAAAAAAAAAAAAAAAGGTTTACTTATTTATTTTGAGAGACAGAGAGAAAATGGGAGGGGCAGGGAGAGGGGGAGGGAGAGAGAATCCCAACATGGGGCTCAAACCCATGAGCTGTGAGATCATGACCCAAGCCAAAGTCAGACGTTTGACCGACTGAGCCACCAGGCGCCCTGGTACTTCTTAATACTCTAAATAACTTTCAGTTTATTTTTACTTTACTTTTCTATCACCCCAAAAAGATTTCTAATGCCCATTTGCATTCAATCTCAGTTTCTACCCCAGCCCCAGGCATCCACTAATCTTCTTTCTGTCCATATAGATTTATTTTTTCTAAACATTTCATATAAATGGAATCATACAACAAATAGTCTTCTGAGTATTTTTCTCAATCAGTTATCATAATAATTTGAGGTTTGCTCATGTTTTAGTATGCATCAGTGGTTAGTTCATTTTATGACTGAGTAGTATCCCACTATATGGGTACAACATATTCTGCTTATTCATTCACCAGGCCATAGAAATTTTGAGCGTTCCCACTTTTTGTCTATTATGAATAATGCTGCTATAAACATTCACATACAAGTCTTTAGTGAACATATGTTTTCATTTTCTTGGGTAGATACCTAGGATGCAATTGCTGGATTGTATGATACATTCACATTTAACTTTTTAAAAAAAACTGTCATACTCTTTTCTAAAGTAGCTATATCTTTTTACATTTCCACCAGTAATGTTTGAGGATTACGTTTTCTCCCCATGCTTGCCAACGTTGTATTATCATTTTTATTACAGCCATTCTAGTGAGTGTGAAGTATTGTTCCATTGTGGGTTTATAATTTGTAATTTCCTAATGACTAATGACGTTGAACATCTTTTCATGTGTTTATTAGCCATTCATATGTCTCCTTTAGTGAAATGTCTTTTCATATATTTTGCCCATTTTAGCAACTTATTGAAATGTTATTTACATAAGATGTAGTTCACCCATTAAAAGAGTACAACTCAATGGTTCTTATTATATTTATAGAGTTGTGCAACCATCAACTTAATCAAATTTTAGAATATTTCACCATCCCAAAAAGAAAGTTCGTACCCACTAACAATCACTCTCCATTCCATTTCTCCCCCCAAATTTAAATTGAGTTGTTTGGTTTTTTTAATTGTTAAGTTGTATGAGTTCTTCAGATATTCTTGATACAAATAATTTATCAGATATATCATTTCCAAATATTTTATTCTGGACTGTTGCTTGCTTTCTTATTCCTTATAGATGTCCTTTGGAGCACAAAACTTTCATTTTAAAGTCAGGTTTAGCCATTTATTCCCCTATGGATTGTGCTTTTGGTGTCAAATCTGAGAACCTTTTGCCTAATACAAGGTAATAAAAATTATTAAAATCCCCAGCATTATGAAAAAACATTATTATGCTATTCTTATGGAGAAAACTGAATTCAGAAAGTTAACTAACTTCCTTAGGCTTTACAAATTAGTAACTGAGCTGGTACATTTTGCACTTCCATTTTTAGCAAAGCATTAATAGAGACTCTCCTACTTTAAATTTGCTTTAATAAATATTTATTGAATATTGAATATTTAAAATGAAGCTTAGAATTTGAACTGGTTATCTATATAGCTGCATCAGAGAGACGGTAAGTAGTCCATACAATTAGTGCATCATACGCAAGAGGAAGGGGTATTATTCTATGTGGCTCTGTGACTGATTAATTAACAAATACCTAATAATGAGAAAAAATCATTTGACTTTGTTTAAAGAAATAGAGATCAACTAGGAAATTTATAGTTTGGGTAATATCAGTGCATTAGTTTCTTTTGAATTAAGGTTTTTTGCGTTGTGTGATAATTTTGAAACAGTTTATCAGAACTTTTAACAATTAAATAAACAATAGAAGTCATCTAAAATTGGTTTGTTGCATGTGGAAAAAAAAAAATCCGTCACTCATTTTCCTTTCTAGCCTCTTAAGTAGGTGGTAATAGTAGCTTCTTCTCTTTGTAATTATAGAGAAAATAAAGTAAAAATAGAAAACACAGCAACAGAAAAGCATAGGCAAAAGCTTCTAATGGCCTCCTTGCACCCTTAAAGACATTTGCTATTATATTAGTGACTTTTCATTGTGGCATAGTGGGTTTGCACTAGTAATGTTTTTATATGTATTCTATAATACCATAGTCTATTGAGATTTTATGGTGATAAATTAGACACTAAGAACATTTGATAATAATACGATAGTAAAAAAGTAACATCAAGGATGTCATACATTCATCTATTTATCCTAAGTTTCTGTCATTTTGAGAACAGGCAAAATATGTAGACTCAGGGTATGATTCTCCATACCCCCTGGCACCTTGTTTTCATCATTTTCAGCAACCATCTGTGCCCTTATCTATACTCACACATTGTTTCCATCACTCCTCACAGTTCAGCATCTTTACCTGTCAAACCCAAGAATTATGATCTAAATGAGAGAGATTCACAAAACAATTTACATTGTGCTACCCAAGTGTCTTGGGAGAATTCTACATCCAGGTGATACTTTCCTATTGGAGGCTATGAAGCAAGAATCTAAGCTCCATCAACATGAGTTATTCTGGGTTAGACCTTGGAAAAATCACTCTCAGGTTCAGTTTTATCAACTGAGAAATGAAAACAGTGGGCCACTCTTCCCAGAAATGTTATGTACCTGAATAAAATCATATGCAGGAGGCCTCTTAGCCGGACACTGAACTGAAATCATTGCTGAGGTGAGGCGTGTCCGTGCAAGGGGAGTATAGATTTCAGAGCCTACGATGGATACAGAGGAAGGGACAACGGAATACAACTCAAGAATACATGGCCTTTGAGGGGACAGAGAAGGAAGCAGGGAGCGTCAGAGAAGTGGACCAGAGGGAGGCAGACAGGAAGCTAGAGAACCACTCTGTAGAGACAGCCTCAGGGCTCACAGGGCATTGAGTGCATGACACCACCTATATGCCTTTGAGTTTTTGCCTGGCCCCTTTCAAACAATCTTCTTTATGAGTTTCAGTAGGTATTTTTGTGGTAGGTATCACTTTATTATTTTATGTATCTGTCAATTACCATGAAAAATGCACTTTTTAAAATGATCTCTACCAGTTGCCTATAAAGCAGCCCTTCAAATAATACTTAGTTACAGAGTTTTGATAACGTGTGAACAAACCTTTCTTGAATTCCATTGGTCCTCTACGTTTGTGGCCCATCTAGCTGCACTTCAGTCTGAGACACACGGTGATTACAAAACTGGTTACAGGATTTGTGATGAAAATTAAGGTTTGTGATGAAAATTAAGTGAGATCATGCTTGTAAAGTCTTTAGCAGAGTGCCGTGTACACGGGATCATTTAAAAACTGCTAGCTATCATTTTAAGTTTTCTAAGTTAACACTGCATAAGGTCTAGCTCAACTAATTTCTGTAATCAAATTCCTCAAAATATAATGCACTTCACTAAAAATAAATGAATATACGTGCATATGTTTCACTTTACACAACCAACGTGTATGTGAACTAAGCAGGAACACGTACATGTTAAATCACCGGATACCCTATGTTGTTGTGTTTTGTTGATTTGCCTTAAACACACCTTAATCTAGGCAGACACCTCGGGTGCTCCCAACGGAGTGTATGTTGCTTTGGTGACTTTCACTTCTCCCAATGTTGCCCTTTCCAAATTTTCAGCAAACTTTGCTTCATCAATCTTGCCATCTGTTAGGCATATCCAAATGTTTTCTTTTTATGGACTGCATTCCTTCAACATTTAAATATCCTTAAGCCTTCCCCCAATGAAAAAAAAAATACCCTGCCTCCCGACAAAACCCTCAGCCCTGATTTCTCAACTCACTTTCAATCCAACTAACTCCACTCCTTCAAAATCCAGTTCCTTGAAATGAGCCCGTCAGGGCTAAACAACCACACACGTGGTGAGCGGCAAGCATGGCATGAACAAAGTAAAAGCACAAAAATACCAAGGAGTCCATTGCAACGTATTCATGCAGAACTGTGCAATTAGATAATGTACAAGAAGGCTGTTCCAAATCCAGACTTCATGTGAACTTGGTGCCATTTTGAAAAATACGAGTGTATGGAGAATACCCTCTAAGAGAGTAAGCTCTGTTGTTTTTATGCTTACAGGCACTAAGTCTTAATCTGATTTTGGCTCAGTTCACCACTTACTTCAACTCTTTTCATTTACCTGCCACATCTCCATAATTCAGCTGCCAGCCCAAAATAAATCCAATGGAACTGCTTTTGTCAATATCACGAATGCCTGCTTTTTATCACTAACACGGAGCCCATGCTCCCTTAATTTAACTAATATCTCTTCAGACTGTGGCAGTGTTGACCCCTCTCTTCTTAAAATTTTCTATTGCGTTGACCTAAACACTCTATGTTTCAGCTATACTAAAAATCTCTCCCATCCCTGAAAAATTCAGATATTCAGTCTTACCGTCTGTGCTTGGGCTTTCACCATTGTGTTTCCAACGCACATCACACTACCTGTCACGTAGTGGATGGCAGGTACCCAGGGAAGATGGATGAACTCATTGTTGAAGGCGTGAATCTGATTATCCATGACACTGCAGCTTATATTACCCTGTTAAATGCCCAGATCTCCACTGATTTTCTGCCATCACTCATCTCCCCCAACTCTCCCCACCTGGTCTTTGCAACTTTCTTATTTTCTTCTCTTGATTCTACGCTAAAAACATTTTTTAAGTTAAAAAGTATAAAGATATACAAAAATCAGTTGGGTTTCTTTTTTTTCTTTTTTTAAGTATGTTCCACACCCAAGGTGGGGTCTGAACTCATGACCCTGAGATTAAGAGTTGTATGCTTTACCCACTGAGCAAGCCAGGCACCCCCAACTGTGTTTTTATAACTAACAATGACCAATCTGAAAAGAAAATTAATAAAACTATCCCAGCATCATAAAAAATAAAATATTTAGAAATAAAATTAAGGAGGAGAAAGGCTTGCACTAAAAACTACAAAACACCGCTGAAAGAAATTTTTAAAAACACACATAAATGGAGAGACATCCCGTGTTCATGGACTTGGAGACTTCATGTTCCTAAAATGTCCATTCTACCAAAGCGATCTATAGATCTGATGCAATCCCTCTTAAAATTCCAATGGCATCTTTTTCAGAAATACCAAAACAATCCTAAAATTCGTAAGGAACCACAAAAGGCCTCAAATAGTCACAACAATCCCGAGAAAGAACAAAACTGAAGACCTCAACTTCTTGATTTCAAAACATATTACAAAGCTACAGTAATCAAAACAGTATGGTACCAGCAGAAAGGCAAACATATACACCAAATGGAACAGAATAGAGAGCCCAAGAATAAACCCACATGTATATAGTCTTGATCTTTGACAAAGGTGCCAGGAACACACAAGAGGATAAGACCCTTCTCTTATGCCATGTACAAAAATCAACTCAAAATGCATTAAACTTTTAAATGTAAGATCTGAAACCAGATAAGCTGGAGTACATCAAACTAAAAAACTGCACAGCAAAAGAAACGATCAATGAAATGAAAAGGTAACCTACAGAATGGAAAAAATATTTATAAACCATCTATCTCATAAGGATTCATTTCTAAAATATATAATGAACTGGAGTGCCTGGGTGGCTCAGTTACTTAAACATCTGACTTCATCTCAGGTCATCAACTCACGGCTCGTGATTTTGAAACCCATGTTGGGCTCTATGCTGAAAGCTCAGAGCCTGGAACCTGCTTCAGATTCTGTGTCTTCGTCTCTCTCTGTCCCTCCACACTCATGTGCTCGCTCTCTCGCGTGCTTTCTCTCAAAAATATACATAAAATTTTTTTTAATATATACGGAACTCCTACCGCTCAATAACACAACACAAACAAAACAAATAATCTTAAAAAATGCAAATCAAAAGCACAATGAGGTGTCACCTCATACCTGTTAGAATGAGTATTATTAGAAAAACAAACAAGTGTTAGTGAAGATGTGAAGAAATTGGAATCCTTGTGCACAGTTTGGTGAGAATGTAAATGGTGCAAGTACTATAAAAAACAGCATGGAGCTTCCTCAAAAAATTAAAAATAGAACTACAATATGATCTAGAAATCCCAATTCTGGGTATCCATCTGTCAGCAAAGTTAGTCTCATGCATGCAGTCTTTTCACTTCCACTCCACCACATAAGAATGGCTTAGGCCTGGGGGGTCTGGGTGGCTCAGTCAGTTAAGCATCAGACTCTTGATTTTGGCTCAGGTCATGATCTCATTGGTCATGAGTTCGAACCCTGCATCAGGTTCTGCACTGATAGTGTGGAGCCTGCTTGGGATTCTCTCTATTCCTCTCTCTCTCTTAAAAAAAAAAAAAAAAAATGGGTTTAGGCCTAGAACATTTCCTTGCCAAGACAAAGAGTCCTGACAATCTATGCTGGACTTATACCTTATGTGAGAAAACCTTTCCCTGTTTTAGACTCTGTGTGTGCTCCTTTGTTCTGTTTAAGCATCATCTGGCACCTGGTCAACCCCATGCCTAGATCTGTACCCTGGAAGGGGACACAGAGTCATTCTGCTGTAGCACAGGCTAATCAACCTGCATCAGAAGCCAGGAGGGACCTAACAGCCACTGCAAACTGACATCCACTATTGAAACTGATCTTGTTTTGCCTCTTCTCTAAACGAATAGTGCCATTTCACCCAGTGCTCAACTGCCATTGCATTCTTGTTGGTGACTCCAATGCCAAGATGCAGAGGTCAAAAGTGCTCAGACTTCTCCTCCTAATAAAGGCAACAGATGCCACTTGCTTAACATTATCCCAAAGAGTTGAAATCAGGATCTCTAAGATGTATTTGCACTCCCATGTTCATTACAGTATTATTTACCACAGCTAAGCAGATGAAACAATGAAAACATCAACAGATCAATGGGTAAAGAAAATGTGGTATATACACACAATAGAATATTATATAGGCACAGAAAATAAGAAAATCCTGTTATATGGTACATTATGCATTAACCTAAAGGACATTATGCCAAGTGAAATCAGCCTGTCACAGGGGGTCAGATACTTCATGATTCTACTTATATGACATAGGTCATCTAAGTCAAATTCATGGAAAGCAGAATGGTGGTTGCCAGGGGCTGGAGGAAAGGGGATACGAGAAGTTGCTGTTCAATGGGTACAGAGTTTCAGTCATTCAAGATAAACAATGCCAAGAGGGCTGCATATTTACTTTAAAAGGCAGAGCCATACACTAAGACCTTATCTCCCTCTCAATCAACCTCCACCATCTCATAACATAACTCCTTTCCACTTACACCATTGACCCATATCACCTTCCATCATTCCATGGACTTTCCCCATAATTATATTTCTCTCTACATGCTTAGAATATCCTTTATCAGTCCTTTCCCTCATTTTTGTAGATGTACAGATCCCTCTTTTTTGAAAAGTCAACTAACTGTTCACTGGATCCTACTTCGTATTCCATGTTTCCCCCTATTTCATGCTCTATATAACGGCCAATCGTTAGAATGAGTGGGCTTCATTTGTCATTTTCATTCCCTTAATGGGTGATTCTTCCTTATTTTCTTAAGTTTGGTTTATATCTCTATATTTATACATAAACTAATTATTCTCTTGAAGGACATTAGTAACATCCTACTTAATTAATCTCTCACCATTGGCTTTGCATTTATTCCTCTGGGTGATTTATAAGTAATCTTGATGTGCAAGTACTTGCTAGCAGAAATATGAAGCAACGGTATGTCTCTGTAGTGGGGATAGATGAACTGTAATTTGGGTCATAATCCACAGTCTAGAAATACATCTCAAAATTCCTAAAGAGATTCAAAAGTAGTAACAAAGGCATTGTCGTATGTAAATGAAGCTCATTTAATGAACAGACTAATAATCTGAATGACAAAAGTGGATAATTCAAGACAGAGAAACATGTTGCTGACACCTAAATTATAGCAGTGAGTAAATATATCAGAGAAACATGGAAAGCACCAGATGGATTTAAATACATCAGAGAATTGGGTCACCCATTAGCAGATGAGACCTGACTTAGAAGACTGTAAGCAAAATGCATGTGTTTATATAGCTCTAATATCTGCCTGATGATACAATCATTTAGGACAGCCAGCAGGAGGGGAAAAAAAAGCCGGAAGAAATCCAGGGCCCATCAATATCAATTTTGCTGCATTTAAAAAAACATTTTTTTAATGTTTATTTTTGAGAGAGAGAGACAGAGACAGAGTGCAAGCGGGGAAGGGACAGAGAGAGAGGGAGACACAGAATCTGAATCAGGTTCCAGGCTTCATGCTGTCAGCACAAAGTGTGACACGGGGCTCAAACCCACGAACCGCGAGATCATGACCTGAGCTGAAGTCGGACGCTTAACTGACTGAGCCACCCAGGTGCCCCAACTTTGCTGCGTTTTTTAAAGCAAGCATTAGGTTTAGCTTTTTTAAGATAGGAAAAAGGAAAAGAGAGCGTGCCAGCATAATGTCTGAATTTCATTTCTGAATATGAGAAATATAAAATGACTCATTTTTATAATTAAAAATTAAGTTTTAAAAAGCATTGTCTTAAAATGAGAATAATATAAAAGAGAGGGGAGAACAATTAGGTGTAGTATAACCCATTCCTGCTTTATCATATCTGTGATTGAGGCAACAATTAGTAGTGTTTAAAAAATGATCAAAGCATTGATAGCAAAGTATGTCTGAGCACGATACTAGGCTCCCCACTCCCAATTAGTTTCAGGGTGGAATAATCTATGTACGAAAACATCATGTACTTTCTCAAAACTTATCACGTGATCATTAATGTGCTGCAAAATTACCAAGGGTTTTGTTGGTCTTATTACAAGAGGAAATTGAAGTGTCCTGCACCATCATCCTTCAGGACTTCCACAGAGGAAATCAAAGCCTTAAAAACTCAGTTCCAACCATCTTTTCCATTTCGATAACTTCTCTTTCTTTCCACACAAACCCTCTTCTTTGCTCCTACTTCTCTGTTGCCCACCCTATTCCTAATTCTGCCTTGACTTTTGCTGATCTCATTTCCTATATTTCCTTCTGTGACTTGTGAGTTATCCAAATTCTTCTCATTCTTCAATTCTTACAACAGTTTCTTGTTTTTTACGAACATTTTCCAATAGTCTTTAGAAAAGTCTTTTTCAATAGCTCATCATGTCCTTTTTAAGAAAAAAATTATTAGCCTCTTTGTTGTTGCTGTTCTTATTATTTGATGTGTCACCACATCCTAGATTGTACATTCCTCAGGCATTCTTGAAAAGTTGGTATGAGCCACATACCTTATTTTAATTCTTCCCTGCACCCAGCAAAATACATATGCAAGAAGCACTCAGTATTTATTGAAAAACAGAAACAATGAACATGTGAATGAAGAGATATAAGTTGAGGCTGTTATGCTGACTTTTCTTTGGAGACGACAAATTAATATTTACTTCTACTTCTATTTAGTTACCCATAAAAAGAAGAATCATTAAACACTATGAGTAAAACAATTATAGCAGAAATGAGGAAGAATACAGACAACAATTCTGCGTAAATTTTAGGAAATGATTAGAAGGAAAATGCCACCCAGAGACTAAATAGAAATACCTTAATATGTAAATAAAAGTAAATCGGGGGTCCAAGAAAACCACATTTCCAATTATGCATCTTTCTTTCCTATAATCTGAAATTCAAGTAGTCCCTCAAGTGCATATATTTAAACATTTTTCACATTAGCCAGGGCAGAGAATTTAGCATCCAAAGCATTGTCAGTAGTCAGTACATAACTCCAAATGCCATTCACCTTTGGTAGCTTCATAATTCCACTGTTGCCAAGGAGTAAAACAAAAAGGACTCTTAGCCTCCATTCAAAATATACCTTAATATTACCACTAACTTAAATATAATTAGAATTACAATGAAATGTTATATCATTTTAGAAAGGAAATTATTTCTCTATCAAGTTTTACAACGGCCTGTGGCACAGCACAGTAAAATTGAACCTAAAAATAAAACCTCACTAAAATGAAAAGCTCAAATTAACTAACAATTTTCAAACTTCAGAATTTCCCTGTGTATTTTTTCTCCAGTGACCTTTCTGATGACAAAGCCTGAAATGATAGTCAATTAAATTTATATCCCAAGGCATACTATAAATTTGTCAGGACCAAAACAAGCACACTGGGAAGCTCATGAAATCAGCTCCTGGTACCAGAGAGCAGAGATAGAGAAGAGGTGACAGATCAGTCCTTGGTGCTTATGCTGACACTGACATAATGATGCTCAGGTCTGCAAGAAGATGAAGGACCAAGAGAGGCCCTCGAAGCTCCCTCATATGCATGTAATTACCCCCAATTTATTTCAGTATCAGTACCCGCAGCAACTGTGGCCCCGTTTCTAGTGAGGAAGCTCACATGATTATACCCTCACATTGGTAATCTAAGTAAAGCACAGACACCGGAGAAATGCTTATTACCTTTCTGATGTAGGCACAAGTAACACACGATGCAGGATCTCAGGGCTCATTTTCTCTTGGGTTGTGACACTAAGTCTGACTTCTGTCCAGTTCAAACTTTCATTTCAAATGGACTGATGTTTTTGTATTTTTTTCTTCCCAAATGAGTAAAACTGTATAAAGTAAGCAAAAAATTTACAGTTTGTTTTGATCCTTGCCTCCTGAGTGATGTCTGATGATGCTCTCTATTGCACAAACCAGTTAAAGACCGGGCTTCCTTACCATTTTTCAGTTACGCAAGAACCTTGAGATCATATTCTTCAAAGACTAGATGTGTGCCCATTCTTTTGGGAAAATATTGCCCAAGGAAGGTCTATGTTAACAACACCTAAGTCCTTACATTTCAGTATATTAGGCAACCCTCAAACGCCATGACCCCTATGTTCACCAACACTCTGTACACTAGGGCGCCCCACATGTGAATTAAGGTAGAAGAACAACTCCAGACACAGAAGGAACTGAAACTGTCTTCTAGACCTGAAAAGTTACTTCTCAAAAGCAGCTGCTTGCTCTATTCTTTCTTCCTGTACTACACACACATTCATTAGTAATTTTGTATCATAATGGTTTTTAAAAGCAGATTCATTGGCAGGAGGAAAGCATTTTGAGAAATAAAATACCTTCAGAAACTTAAATTTCTCCTTTCTCTATTTTTTAAAGATTTCTCCCACACTTATGTTCAAAATATACGCCTCTTTTCCATTAACATTAAATATTTATCATGATATGAAAACATGGCAGTGTATTAGAATGTCTAAGTTAAGTTTTAAAACCATTAGAAAAAGCAAAGAGGTTGTGGTTGCTCTTTTTATGTAAGCGGAGACAGAAGAAAGCTCTTTAAAAATTACTAAACTCCTTCAAACAATATTTTCAAATACAGCAATACAGAGTTTAGATTCAGTCTAAACTGAGGCCCTGTTTCAATTCTATTTCTTGAAGAGAATAACTGAGAATTATGTGAACTTTTCCTCCGATAATATCTTGACCCATTTATAGAAACCCATCCGCTAGCAATTGTATGAATCTGTCTGCAAGCCACCGTGTGAATCGAGCAAAAATCCGACAACCGATCAGGATCATGAAATAAACCCAAAAGGTGATTTCTGGGATTCAGTCAGAAGTGAATATTAAAATACTTGTTCAAGTAGTAACTAATTCAAGTCTGACTCTTTTGGTCTTAAAAGAAGGTATTTATTTGACATCCTATTATTGAGTATCTACTGTTTGCAAGTTCTGCTAAGAAAACAAAGATGTAGCCACAGTCTGTCTTCTTACAGTTTCTCTTGGCGAAATAAAGACTGTGACAGTGGCACCAAAGTGTCCACGGCCATGCTGTTGTAACAATGGTAGTGCTTAATACAGAAATAGGGAAGGGGCGTCTGGGTGGCTCAGTCGGTTAAGCATCCAACTTCGGCTCAGGACATGAACTCATGGTTCATGGGTTTGAGCCCCATGTCGGGCTGTGTGCTGACAGCTCGGAGCCTGGAGCCTGCTGCAGATTCTGTGTCTCCCTCTCTCTCTCTGCCCCTCCCCCACAAGTGCTCTGTCTCTGTCTCTCAAAAATAAACGTTAAAAAAATGGAAAAAAAAAGAAATAGGGAAAAGATCATTATAACAGAGAACGGGAAAGGACCATCAAGAAATATGTGTTAACATGGTAGTGTTTAATCAATGTAGAGAGATGGCTATGGAGAAAGATGGGCAAGAAAAAGGCCTTTCCAAACAGAATCATACTGTAACAAATAAAGAAACATCAGGTTCAAGAGACTTTGAGTCTTGAGGAATGTTTCAAGATGTTGAGCAGGAGGACTGAACCATCAGATACTCCTTTAGGAAAGATAACTTGGCAGCACTTTCGAGTTATGATGTCCTAACGGAAATGTGCACATCTGGACAGAGACGAATAGGAAGAAAGAAAATCAACTGGGGTTGATTTATTCTTACTTCGTACCTGTCATTTCAAATGTGTTATTATTTTATAATGTGCACCATATTTCAGGACAGTAGAACATGTGCGTCAGTTATAAATTTGTATGTATACCTCAAACCTGATACTAAAAATACTAATATCATCCGTACCAACAACAGCCCTATCTCTGTCTTGGTTGAGATTAGAGATAACTGATGTAGAGCATGGCCTGGAAAGGAATAAATGGAATCAGGCTGAGTTAGAGAAATGCTGCTATTAATCTCACGCTTTCATTACTTTGAAGAAGGAGAACTGTAAGATATGGTCAATACATATATATAATCAAATAGGTGGAGAAGATGGGGACCCTGAGATGATTTCAAAGCTTAGACATGAATCAAAATAATATGATATGAATCAATAAATAAAGTTCAAAAAAAGGAAGGCAATCAAGGGAGAATGCATGGATCACTAAATTAAGACTCTCAAAAAATAAATAATCCATAGATTCTCTTTAATCTCTTCATCATGGTGATTTGCAGGACCTGGCAAATTAAATTAGCGCAGTGAACATCATATCTACCTTCTGCTCAATACAGCTGGATGAAGACTGACAATTCTCGGTGCAATATGGGCTTCCATGGCTTAGTTTTTTCTCACTCCAATTAACACATAGAGCTGGCAACCAGTAGTATTCTCTTAGTCCATGGGGATACAACCAGAACCTACTTAATGTTAATGGCGGGAATTAAAGGAGTTAATATGTGTAAGACATTTCACTGGGTCTGCAGAATGTTGTTAAGACTCTACATAAACGGGAGCGTGGGTGGGCTCAGTCAGTTGGGCATCTGGCTTTGGGTTAGGTCATCAACTCACAGCTGGTGAGTTTGAGCCCCACATCTCTGCTGTCAGAACAGTCTTCTTTGGATCCTCTGTCCCCTTCTCTCTCTGCCACTCCCCAGCTCGTATTCTCTCTGTCTCTCTGTCTGTCTCTCTCAGACAAAAAATAAAAAAGACTCACTACATAGTAGTCACTGTTATTAATAATTATTTAGATCCAAACTACTACGTTGAAATCCTGGTTCCTCCATTTCATTTATAATTTTTTACCTAAGATAAGTTACATCTTTTCTAAAGCTCAATTTTCTCACTGCATAATGAACTTAACAGTATTATTATTTAAAACTTGGAAATGAGGCAAAAGGATGGCTCTGTGTCATTAACAATAAAATGACAATAAATACCGGAACACTGTCAAATGGGTCTCCACAAAATAATGACTATTCATTCTAAAGGGGAATGTGCCTTTATTTTACTTTGCATTTATTACTTATTAGAATCCAGACTCTAGGAAGTTTTAGGTTAATTCATAGATCTTGTCTGTTAAACCTGCTAATGTTTTCTGTCTAGTAGAAAAGACAGCTCCAAAACTTAAGGTTATATAGTCTTGCAGGGCATTAACCAGTTTTGCACTATTATTTACTTATCTTATGCCAACATTCTTTGTTTCTGTGTTTCTATATACACTATCATTTGAATTTGTTTCAACCAGCTAAACATTTTTCTTTTTTCCTCATTAATGGAATAAAAAAACATTTCCATGTGCTTACTATATATTGTATGACAGTTATTTTTAAACATTTTTGAAGGGTATTCTTTTACAATGGCTAATGTCTGAGTACTAACTAAATGTAACACACAGTTACTAATTCATTGGTTTCTAAAAACAAAGAGACGGGAAATAGTATAATCCACATCTTATAGTAAAGAAACTCTGTTTTATAATCACCAGCCATGGATTAATTAAATGCCAAAATAATGGGAAGTGCACCTTGACCTAGAATAACCATTCTTTAACCATCTCCACCTTTTGATTAAAGCAACTTAGGACATAATAACACAGCTGAATTATCCATTTATCCACCAAAACTCAATGGTTAGGAGATTAAGGAGAATGTATGGCACATTTATTCTTTGAGATCCTTTATTTATGATTATTTTCTCCCTTAATTTCTTTGTATTCTATATTCTATGCCTTAATTCAGGTTATACCCCCAGTCACTAAGGTCTAAAATTTTGAAATTATCTCAGGATCCATATTCCCCAGACTTATAATACAAAGTAATCACATACAGTGACTCACAAAGTAGTAGTAGATATAATACAATATTTAACTTCCCACTCTTCTGCTACTGAAGTTTCTGGCTGAACCTGATTCCCATTTCTCCCCAATCTGAGGTATGCCTTGAACCAGTAATCTCTAATGCCATAAGGGCAGAGTATCACTATTGCTATTGTTGATATTGTTGGGTTTGAGCCATTAGAAGTGAGCTGAAGTAAAAAAAAAAAAAAATACATGCACTGTAAACCTATGTATATTAAATATTTATAATGTTATTCATGTTCTGCTACACTTAACTTTTTGTATCTTAGAAATCAAACAATTTGAAATTAAAATGAATATATGAATAAGAATTAAAATTCAAAAATGTATTCCCTTAACCAGTTAATTGTCTGGCATTTCCAATATCCCCCCAAGATGAGCACACATCACATAATTCTATGTTACTGCTAATATTATATTTCTAAAGGACTCTCTCTTGCTCAACATCTGCATGAACATATACATCAGAGACATAATCTGAATCTTTTGCCTTCTTGTTTTGTGTAGTATAATTTGCTCTGTTAGTAATGCTTCCTGTTATACCCACCTCTTCTTATGTCCCTTTCAATACTAGCTTCTCTCACCCATTCCAATTCATCTCCCACCTTTAAATACTCCATATTGTTTTCTGTCACTGTTCTAGCATTTTAGACAACTTACCTTGTGTCCTAGGCAGAATATGCCTCCCACCCGCCCTCAAAACACCCACTGTGAATATATCACCTTACATGGCAAAAGGGACTTTCCAGATGTGATGAAGTTAAGGATATTGAGATGGGGAGACTGTCCTGCATTATCTGAGTGGGCCCAATGTAACCACAAGGGCCATTACAGGAGGGAGACAAAATAGTCATAATCAGAGAATAATAGGTGAAGACAAAAGCAGAGACAGAAAGATTTGAAGTTGCTATCTATGCAGCTGACTTTGAAGATGGAAGGCTATGAGCCAGGAAATGTGAGGGAACTTGAGAGCCAAAAACAGCAAGGAAACAGATTTTCCTCTAGAGCCTCTGGAAGGAACAGAGCCTGTCAACCCATTTTATATTTGTGAATTCCAGAACTTTTAGATAAGAAATTTGTGTTAGTGGTGATTTGTTACAGCAGGAATAAGAAACTAATACATCTTGTATTGACCTGATTAAAGCCTTCCCTTCCATACAGGAAACTCCAGGATGACACACTATGGTTTTGTCTACTTGTTTCCCACAGACATCTTTGGAAATAATTAGATGCTCAGTTAATATTTATAGAAGGGATGACTCTTTGAGAGCCAAGCAAACAGTTTAATTTGTCCCCACTTAAGTCTAAAGGGTCTTTTGGTTAGTCTACAGGGACACCGTTTATGATCCTAAATGATCCTAAATAGCTTCTTATACTTTTGCTTGACTGGGATAATAATTGCCAAATTTATCCCTGTTCTGGGTAATACGTAGTTTTATTTATGGGTCATGACATTCAGATAACAAATAGAAAAACAAAGCTCCACATGTCTCTCTGTATTTTTTTTTTTGCAGGAAATAAAATTGAGACACATTTTAATAGTAAATCTAAATGTCTTCTATATTACCAGGCTTAAAAAGGTTATGTACGTTAGATATTACATCATTGTTTGAAGTACATTAGTGCTTTTGAAACAGCTGCCTTCAATCCCCATTCTCATAAAAAGAGCAACCACAGTCTGTGCTTTTTCTAATGGCTTTAAAATGTATGTTAACTTAGAAATTCTGATCCACACTAATGTTTGTATACCATAATACAGAATATTAATGGAAAACATAAAGGGGGAAAAGTCTTTACAAAATAGGGCAGAAGGAGGAACATGCTTCTCAAAGTGTTTCTGGTTTCAAAATGCTTTCCCTTTGGCAATGAATAGTTTTTATAAAATCTTTATGAGGCAAAATTACTAATAAATGTGTATATTTAGCACATAATATGAGAACAGAACAGAGCCATTGATTTGGAGAAACTTTTCTAAATGAGAAAAGTTTGACTTCTGTTTGTACATAAAGTTGTTATCTGTGATTCCTCATTATGGGTTAGCCTATCATACACACATGATGTCATGCAGGCTAAATGTAGTGTGCTACCTAAACAGACCAAATATAAGGATTTCGGTGGCTTCAAAACTAGCTTTACTCCAGGAACAGTTTTCTGAAATAAACAGTGATCTCCATCGTCCTGGTTCTAACTGGGAATCCTTGTCTGGATTACAGAGCAGTGAAAATGGAAAACCTATTCCTACAGCAAAGACACCTTTAATATCTCTCAGGATACAAGAATGGAAATGTACAGAGAGAGGACAATAATGATGCTGGTGACTGTGATTGGTTACTCATCCTTTACTCACTTTGGCAAGATAAATACAAATGAAAATTTGATTCTTTGAAATGATAGGATGCACTTCCCAGCAGCAGGAACCAGATAGCAAATTTAGCACAAGTGTCACTGACACTGTGCCGCATTCTGCCTACATAAAGAGGCAATGAACATTTCTTAAATGGTTGTTCCTTACCTGAACCAGCAGGGAGAGGGCATATACAGGCACACTTGGGCACTTAATGTCTAGAAATGGGGTTAAGTGCTGCATTTGACTTTCTCAAGGCTGAAAAAACAAAGATTTTGTAAAAATAAAGCATGACTGGGAGGTTGGTGGCTGCCTTCATCCTTTGCCCTCCTGCTGAGCTGAGCAGTGCACCTCAGTGTCTGTGTTAGCAACAAGCTCCCCTCTCAGCCCGCCTGCTGGTCACAAGGAGCATGGTGCATTTGTTTTGTGTTTGACAAGTTCACAATTTACCTTGGGGTGTAAACTGAATGGACAACATTCAAGGGCTTTATACTTAAGAAGAGTGCCTGGGGAAAATACTAGAAAGAAATTCTGAGCCTTGAAAACTGCTTGTTGATCTGACCTAAATGGCCACTCATTACATGGTTTCAAAGAACCAACCATAGCCTGGAAGGATTTGCTTTCTGTAAAGTATATCAATTTTTTGTTTGTTAATGTTTAGTTAATTACATCATTCGTTTAAAAATATAAAAATATTTTATTTTAAAAAGATCAAAATAAAATACTTCTAGAAATCTGAAAATGACCAAGACTGTACAGCAGTTGGGGTGGGGGGAGGGGCAGGGGTTGAATGGAGGATGAAAAGGGGAATAAAAAAATCTAGAATCTAATGGGAAAAAGGGGAAGGCAGCCGAGTAAGTGGGACTTAATACAGGTGGGTTTTTATGAACGTAGGATACCTGCAAACCAGGCTTCTATTGGTATAGATAGGGAGTGTTTTAAAATGGTAAGATGGGCGCTTTAGTGGCCTAAACTCAGTATTGAATAAGGAAGTATAATACAATATCTAAATGTGTGTCAGACGGATGAATACAAAGGAACTTGGTTGTGGGGTTTTTTAACAAATAAACTGATGACTGAGTGAATGTGCAGTTTATATTTCAACTCATTGGACAATGTATTATGATATTGGTAGACATTATTTTGTAAGTTACTAGTCTCCAAAGAATTTGAACTTGTAAGAATAGCTGCTGTCTTATGGGGATACTAAGATTATTTAAGAAGAGTACTGCTTCAGATGAGCCTGACATCTCATAAATAGACCCTTTGTTTCCCAAAGGAGAACTTGAAATTATTTATACAGAGGCATCATTGCCAATATACCAGGTAAGTCTTCTGTAAATTTTAACTTCTCTTTCCCTTCCTGATTTTTCAAGAATAGTTGGATTAAACTATCATATACTTTTGTATAGAATCATGCTGAAAAAATGTTTAAAAATTAAGGTCATATTCTGGATGAGTTTTCTCATTATTTCAGCAGGAAATTGTGAATTATAAATATATACCTTGTTAACACAAAACCATTATATTTTTTAACAATTATCAATCTATCTGCAGTTTAAAGGTACTAAGCTTTCTTTTTTTTTTTTTTTAATTTTTTTTTCAACGTTTTTTATTTATTTTTGGGACAGAGAGAGAGACAGAGCATGAACGGGGGAGGGGCAGAGAGAGAGGGAGACACAGAATCGGAAACAGGCTCCAGGCTCCGAGCCATCAGCCCAGAGCCTGACGCGGGGCTCGAACTCACGGACCGCGAGATCGTGACCTGGCTGAAGTCGGACGCTCAACCGACTGCGCCACCCAGGCGCCCCACTAAGCTTTCTTTTGAGTTCTTCCATAAAACCATAACAGAGATTGTCTAATACTCTATCAACCATTTGAAAATTAGTAATTTTCCCAAAATTCTAATTAAGATGTTAAAACTGTACTGACAGCTCAGAGACTGGAATCTGCTTCCAATTCCAATTCTCCCTCTCTCTCCTCCCCTCACCCACTCACACACTCTCTCTCTCGCTCAAAAATAAATTTAAAAACATTTAAAAATTTTAAAAAGATTAAAACTTGTTTGGAATTATTTGAAAGTGGGCTCTTTTTAGTTTATTTTACCTAATATTTTAGCCAAAATATAATTAACAAAAATCTCTTTAATTGTACTGAATATTTTAAAATTCCAGAAGTTTTTAGATTGATGGTTTATAGCTAAGATGTGCTTTATTTTCTTTTTAGCCATCTTGACATTCTCTAATTTTAAACTCTTTGGGGGAACATTATAGAAAATGAGAGTTATCTGCATTAGCTGTCTATTACTAGGTAAAAATTACCACCAAATTAGCAGTTAAACACACACACACACACACACACACACACACACACACCCCTGAGTTTCTGTGGGTCAGCTTAGCTGGGTAACCTGCCACTTAGGAGTTCCACAAAGCTGAAACCAAGGTGTAGCTCAGGCTGCCTCCTCATCTGGAAGCTAGAATGGGGAAGTAAGTACTTCCATAATCTTACTCAAATTATAGGCAGAATTAATTTCCTTACGTCTGTAGAACTAAAGACACAGAATCATCGGCTGTCAGTTGGAAGTTCCCTCATCTTCTAAGAGTTGCCTACAATTCCTCAAGGCCATCCCCAGTTTATAGAGGCTGCTCCCAGTTTATTGCCTTGTGGACTTTGTCAGTTTGGTGGCTTATCTTCATCGGCCAGCAAGGAGTCTCCAGAGCAAGTATACTGGCAAGATGAACTCTTACAGAATGTAATCACATGAGGAGCATCCCATGTGAGCCATCATATCCATCACCTTTGTCATATTCTTGTTTAGAAGCAAGTCACAGGACTACTCACACTCAATGGAAGGGAACACACAAAGACATGAACACTGGGAAGAACGGATTACAGGCAGCCACCTCAGAGGATGTCTGCCAAGGTCTCTCTAAAACCAAATTTCTTTTTAGCGGACTCTCATTTCCCTCAGTTAAAAATCAGTTGATTCTTAATTTTAAACTTGAAATATAATTGCATTTTTAAAAGGATATTAAATAAATCTGTTTTCAAACCTTTGAAGATATTTCGAAAGGTAGTTATCACATTTCCCTATGGAAAAAGAATACACACACACACACACACACACACACCCCTATGTAAAAAGATGAGACACTGAGAAATGTTACTGTCTTAAAAATTTACACAGACATTTTGATACAGGGGCAAATTTAAATAAAATTGAAAAAAGCATTCATGTGTTTGCTGAGTTTTTTAGATTCAAAATGCATTGTTTATCACATCTGCTAATATTTCATATACACAAAGGCAAAGTCACCATCCAAATTAATAGTAGTAATTAGCAGACTGGGTTTCTCACCACAGGCAAATGTCTGACTTTAGAGTTACAAATGAGCATTTAAGAGTTGAAGCAGTAGGTAGAATACTCTCAGAGAACAAAATGATTATTTAACATAATGTTATAAAGGATGATATAGCCATATTAATTCCTACTGAAACACAGGTTGTGTAAATAAATTCATATTCCATTTTTTTAAATTTCAGTTAATATTACTAGCCTTTGAAAAGTATTTCTTAAAAGTTTTTGATAATTTTGTTTAATTTCTATTCTTTTTTTCCCCAAAATTTTTATTTAAATTCTAGTTAGTTAACATACAGTGTAATATTGGTTTCAGGAGTAGAATTCAGTGATTCACCATGCTTAATTTCTATTCTGTTGATATGAGAGTTTTTAAATTATACTTCAATGAATTTAGGTGGAAAGGTCTGTTAAATAATTATTATAGTTACAGATTCAGAAAACTAAGTTTACCTGAGAGACAGCTTTAATATTTAATATATTAATTGACATAGTTCCAAATATAAAAATATTTTTAATAATTGTCTATGGATTATATTGGCTGATGGAAGAATGAGTGAAAAAAATCAACTCATGGAAATATATTTGATATTTCATTTACTGTTTTAAAGGTTATCTTTGACAATATGCTATGGGGATTTTGCTAAATTGTAATACCTTAGAAAAATTAATTAGCTTTATTTATTCTCACTATAATAGATATAGTAGTAATTCCCTAATATGGTTATTTGCTTTCATAGTTCAGAACCTGGAGCCTGCTTCGGATTCTGTGTCTCCCTCTTTCTCTGACTCACTCTCTCACTCTCTCTCTCTCCCTACCCCCTCTCCCTCTCTCAAAAATAAATAAAAACATTTTTTAATATGCAAATATATCTTTTTATGATAATGCCTAAAAAATGTGCCTACTTCAGAAGCCTACTGAATGGGAGAAGGTATTTACAAATGACATATCTGATAAGGGGTTAATATCCAAAATATATAGAGAACCCAACACCAAAACACCTATAAATAATCTAATTTAAAAATGAGTAGAGGACCTGAACATTTTTCCAAAGAAGACATACAGATGGACAACAAACACATGAAAAGATGCTCAATATCACTCATCACCAGGGAAATGCAAATGAAAACTACAATGAGTTATCACATCACACCATTCAGAATGGCTAAAATCAACAACACGAGAAACAAGTGTTACTGAGGATGTGGAGAAAAAACAATCCTCATGCTCTGTTGGTGGGAATGCAAACTGATAGAGCCACTATGGAAAACAATATGGAAGTTCCTCAAAAAATTAAAAATATGCATGATGCAGTAATTCCACTTTTGGAGATTTATCCAAAGAAAATGAAAACACTAATTTGAAAAGACAGTAAGTACCCCTATGCTTACTACAGCATTATTTACAATAGCCAAGATATGAAAGCAAACTGTGTCCATCAACAGATGAAGTGATAAAGAAGATGTGTCTGTGTACGTGTGTGTATACACACACATACACAAACACACACACACACACACACACACACACACACACACACACACACACACATACAATGGACTATTTACTCAGCCATAAAAAAGAATGGGATCTTGCCATTTGCAACAACATGGATGAACCTAGAGAGTATTATGCTAAAAGAAATAAGTCAAAGAAAATGCCATACAATGCCACTTATATATGAAATCTAAAAAAAAAAAAACACCAAGAAACAAAAAAGCAAGCAAACAAAAGAAATAAACTCATAAACACAGAGAACAAATCAGTGGTTGCCAGAGGGGAGGGGAATGGGGGATGGGCAAAACAGGTGAAGGGGATAAAGAGGTACAAACTTCCAGTTACAAAATAAGTAAGTCACAGAGATGAAAAGTACAATATAGAGAATACAGTCAATAATACTGTAGTAATTTCATTTGGTGACAGAGACTACGCTTACTGTGGTGAGCATGAGAAACACAGAATTGTTAAATCAACTATGTACACTTGAAACTAATGTAATATTATGCATCACCTATTCAATTAAAACATTTAAAAATATAGGGGTGGCTGGGAGGCTCAGTCAGTTAAGCATCTGACTCTTGATTTCACCTCGGGTCATGATCTCATGGTTTCTGAGTTCGAGCCTTGCACCGGGCTCTGCGCTGACAGTGTGGAGCCTGCTTGGGATTCTCTCTCTCCCTCTCTTTCTGCCTCTTCCCTCCACACTCACACATGCACTCTCTCTCTCTCTCAAAATAGATAAATAAGCTTTAAATATATATACATAAATTTTAAAAACACAAACTTCAAAAAAATTTTGCCAAGTTCATTTCTGCCCCTCGCCTTCTAAAACATATGTAAATTAGTTAACAGAAATTAGAATTTCAAGAAGCCATATTACTCTAACTTTTTACTTTGAAATAATTTAAAACATCAGAGAATCTATAGGGATATTATACAGATTATTTATCCTATCAGCTAATATTTCATATTTACAAATTAATGGCAGTAGAAGGAGCTGTCAGAGTTGGCAAGTGAGAGAGAGAGGGAGAGTTGGTATGAAAGAGAGGGCATTCAATTAAATATGAGTTTCCAATAAACAACAAATAATTTATTTAGTATAAGGAGGTCACAGCAATATTTGATATTTACCCTAAAAAATTTTTTTATATTTGAAATCCCAATTTAACAGGGTTTCCTGAATTTTATCTAGCCACCCTACATTCCCTTCGCCGGATTCACTAACTGTTAATATTTGCCACATTTCTTTATTCTCTCCATCTCTCTCTTCCTCTTTTCTATCTTTAAATATGTGCAAATGTGCACAGCATGCACACACACATATTCATGATTTTTTTTTCTGAACCATCTGAGAGTTTGCACACATTGTTCCTTTACCTATAAACACTTCAATGTTTATTCTCTAACAAGAATATTTTCTTAAATACTCACAAACATTGGGCACCTGGGTGGCTCAGTCAGTTAAGTGTCTGACTTCGGCTCAGGTCATGATCTCACGGTTTGTGAGCTCAAGCCCCACATCAGGCTCTGTGGTGACAGCTCAGAGCCAGGAGCCTGCTATGGATTCTGTGTCTCCCTCTCTCTCTGTCCCTCCCCCCTCAAGCTCTCACTCTCTCTCTCTCAAAAATAAATAAACATTTTTAAAAAATATCCACAAACATTGTAAAAATCATGAAATTAACACTGAATAAATACTGGTGATCAATATGCAGTCCATGTTCTGATTTCACAATTTGTCACAATTAACTGCTCTTTAGATAATCTCTCTAGCCTAAGGGCCAATTTAGGATCACACATTTATTGCATTTATTTGTCATAATTCTTTATTCACCTGTAATCTTAAACATTCCTTAACGTTTTTTTTTTTTTTACTTTTCATGACATTGTCATTTGGGGGGGAATTTAGGCCAGTTATTTTGTATAATACATTCCTCCACTTGGGTTTCTTTGATGTTTCCTTATGATTAGGTCAAGCTTACACATTTGTAGCAGGAATACCACAGAGGTGCAACATATCATGAATCAAATGATGGTTTTTCTCTACATTGGTGATGTTAACCTTGACCACTTGAGCAGAATGACGTCTACCTGTTGTAATTTAATGAGCACTTTTTGTGAAGATATTTGAAACCACAAAAATATCCTGTTTTTCATCTAAATTTTACCCACTATTTTTCAGCCTTAATCCATCATTATTTATTGCCTGAATAAATTATCACTATGATGGTTGAACCTGCTGATTTTTTTAACACTATCAATCCTTCTACAATTATTATATAGCATCCTACAGTACGAATCCTTTCTTCTCTCTCATTTATATATGCTTGAATTTAGGAATACATTTGTGTGCACATGTTATACTGTCTACAATGTTACATACCAATATTTACTTCTTGATGTCCTATAACACTGATCAGTAAGCAACATCATTGTCTCTCCTTTCTGACATTTTATTCTAAATTATGTTTTATGTGACACTATAATTTATTCCTTATGCTCTTTTGGTTCATATTTTGGGAGAATAATGCATTCTATTTTATCATGAATTAATTTTCTCTTTCTGTAAACATGTACTCAGTTTTCAAGCACTGCTTATTACAAAGTTCATCTGCTGTATTTATCACATACTAAATTTCCATACATATTTGGGTCTATTTCTTGACTTTCTGTTCTAGTGCACAATTCTATTTGTCTGTCCATGCACCAGTACCAAACTATTTGAGTTGCAGAGAATTCATAGTAATACCTGGTAGGGCTTGTTCCCCTCATAGTTTTTCATTATTTTCATTGCTGTTCCTACAGTTTCTTATTTCTATACAAAGTTCAGTGCCCATTAGTCTGACTCCAAGAAAAATGACTGCTGTTAGTTTTCTTTTTGGCAGGTTTGGAGTTAAAATTTAGAAAATAAGCTGGCCAGTGCTAACATCATTGTAACATTAACTTATTCTAAGAAAAAGAGATGTTTTCCCGTTTGTTCAAGCCTACTTTTGTATCCTTCAGAAATATTTCAAACCTTTCCTCAATTGGTACTCTGCTTCTATTATTTTTGCATGTTAATGACATATCCTGTAACTTCTTGAATATTTTTAGTTTCATCAGTGATTCCTTAATTTCCTTACTTTTCCAAATATACATTCATGTCAGCTGCAAAAAGGAAAAAAAAAAGTTTTACTCCCTCCTTACCTGTTTTACCTATTCTCATTACCTGAGTCATTTCTCTTGATCAAATATTGATTAATATTTGCCTTAAAGTGCTGATTAGCAGCAGAGATTGTGGGTACTTGCTTTGTTCTTAGTGGAAATATCAGTCTCTTATGAAATATGAGAACTTTAGAAGATGTGTGTGCATGCACATATGTGTATATGTGTATATATGCATGATACACAATGTGTATATATACATACATAGAACACTGGAGTGCATGGGTTCATGTGAATAAAAGTGTGGAAAGTCCCTTAAAGTTTTAAATATTTCTGTTGCATCGTTTTGTTTTCTTCTGCAGGAACTAAAATAATATGAATGTTATTCCTTCTTTTCCTGTCTTCCATTCCCACTACTTTCCTTTTCAGCCTTTTTATTCTTTTTAAAATTTCATTTTTATTCTTTTGCTTGCTGTTCTGCCTTTCTGCAATGCTAATAATGAAAGTTTAACTTCAGTCATTTCTTCCTTGGACATTTTGTAATTTATTATCTGTGACATCATTCTGTCTTTTTCTTCCACCTCTTTCCTCTGTTCAGTAAACTCTCTTTCTTCCCGAGTTTCATCTGTTGCTGTCCCTTCCTATTCTAAGCTTCTGAATTTATGAATCAAGTGTTTTTTGTATTGTTAAATGGTCTTGTGACTATATTTAATTCCATTTTGTTAGTATAGTTTATTTCTATTTTATCACTTTTTTCAAAAGGAATTTTCCTCAATTGATATACGCTGACTTCATATTTTTCTTGCTCATTTTTGCTGTATTGAAGTGCTTTTACAAAATTCCTAGTTGAATGATGCTCTTCTCTGTCATTGTTGCATTGTCTAGTTACTTAGTGAATGTTTATCTTTGCTTTGTGGTGTTAGTGAAAATAAAGACGTTTATTTCCCAAATACATATTAATAATGGTTAGTTTTGCTTCATTTAAATTTACTCTAGGAGAGAGGGAAGATGGCAGCGTAGGAGGACGCTGGGCTCACCGCGCGTTCTGCTGATCACATAGATTCCACCTACACCTGCCTAAATAACCCAGAAAACCGCCAGAGGATTAGCAGAACTGAGTCTCCGGAGCCAAGCGCAGATGAGAGGCCCACAGAAGAGGGTAGGAAGGGCAGCGAGGCGGTGCGCGCTCCACAGACTGGAGGGAGGGAGCCAGGGCGGAGGGGCAGCCTGCCGGCCAAGCAGAGCCCCCGAGTCTGGCTGGCAAAAGCGGAGGGGCCCGACGGACTGTGTTCCGACAGCAAGCGCCACTTAGCGTCTGGGAGGTGATAAGTTAACAGCTCTGCTCGGAAAGCGGGAAGGCTGGAGGACAAAGGGAGGGAGAGCTGCTGAGCCCCCGGACGACAGAGCTCAGTTTGGTGGAGAACAAAGGCGCTCGCCAGCGCCATCTCCCCCGCCCATCCCCCAGCCAAAATCCCAAAGAGAACCAGTTCCTGCCAGGGAACTTGCTCGCTCCGCGCAAATACCCAACGCTGTGCTTCTGCGGAGCCACCCCTCTGGCAGAGGATCTGACTCCCTCCTGCTGCCACAGGGCCCCTCCTGAAGTGGATCACCTAAGGAGAAGC
Source organism: Panthera pardus (assembly GCF_024362965.1). Taxonomy (NCBI): domain Eukaryota; kingdom Metazoa; phylum Chordata; class Mammalia; order Carnivora; family Felidae; genus Panthera; species Panthera pardus. Next base: position 14,743,977 of record NW_026526754.1, on the reverse strand, counting down.
GAGCTAAGCCTGCCCCTCCTGCCCCCGTGCACCTTGCCTACCCACCCCAGCTAATACGACGGACCCCAGCACCACAAGCCTGGCAGTGTGCAAGCAGCCCAGACGGGCCACGCCAACCCACAGTGAATCCCCCCCCTAGGAGAGGGGAAGAGAAGGCACACATCAGTCTGACTGTGGCCCCAGCGGTGGGCTGGGGGCAGACATCAGGTCGGACTGCGGCCCCGCCCACCAACTCCAGTAATACACCACAGCACGGGGGAAGTGCCCTGCAGGTCCTCACCACTCCAGGGACTATCCAAAATGACCAAACGGAAGAATTCCCCTCAGAAGAATCTCCAGGAAATAACAACAACTAATGAACTGATCAAAAAGGATTTAAATAATATAACAGAAAGTGAATTTAGAATAATAGTCATAAAATTAATCGCTGGGCTTGAAAACAGTATACAGGACAGCAGAGAATCCCTTGCTACAGAGATCAAGGGACTAAAGAACAGTCACGAGGAGCTGAAAAGCGCTTTAAACGAAATGCAAAACAAAATGGAAACGACGACAGCTCGGCTTGAAGAGGCAGAGGAGAGAATAGGTGAACTAGAAGATAAAGTTATGGAAAAAGAGGAAGCTGAGAGAAAGAGAGATAAAAAAATCCAGGAGAATGAGGGGAAAATTAGAGAACTAAGTGATACACTAAAAAGAAATAATATACGCATAATTGGTATCCCAGAGGAGGAAGAGAGAGGGAAAGGTGCTGAAGGGGTACTTGAAGAAATTATAGCTGAGAACTTCCCTGAACTGGGGAAGGAAAAAGGCATTGAAATCCAAGAGGCACAGAGAACTCCCTTCAGACGTAACTTGAATCGATCTTCTGCACGACATATCATAGTGAAACTGGCAAAATACAAGGATAAAGAGAAAATTCTGAAAGCAGCAAGGGATAAACGTGCCCTCACATATAAAGGGAGACCTATAAGACTCGTGACTGATCTCTCTTTTGAAACTTGACAGGCCAGAAAGGCTTGGCACGATATCTTCAGTGTGCTAAACAGAAAAATATGCAGCCGAGAATCCTTCATCCAGCAAGTCTGTCATTTAGAATAGAAGGAGAGATAAAGGTCTTCCCAAACAAACAAAAACTGAAGGAATATGTCACCACTAAACCAGCCCTACAAGAGATCCTAAGGGGGATCCTGTGAGACAAAGTACCAGAGACATCACTACAAGCATAAAACATACAGACATCACAATGACTCTAAACCCGTATCTTTCTATAATAACACTGAATGTAAATGGATTAAATGCGCCAACCAAAAGACACAGGGTATCAGAATGGATAAAAAAACAAGACCCATCTATTTGCTGTCTACAAGAGACTCATTTTAGATCTGAGGACACCTTTAGATTGAGAGTGAGGGGATGGAGAACTATTTATCATGCTACTGGAAGCCAAAAGAAAGCTGGAGTAGCCATACTTATATCAGACAAACTAGACTTTAAATTAAAGGCTATAACAAGAGATGAACAAGGGCATTATATAATAATTACAGGGTCTATCCATCAGGAAGAGCTAACAATTATAAATGTCTATGCGCCGAATACCAGAGCCCCCAAATATATAAAATAATTACTCATAAACATAAGCAACCTTATTGATAAGAATGTGGTAATTGCAGGGGACTTTAACACCCCACTTACAGAAATGGATAGATCATCTAGACACACGGTCAATAAAGAAACAAGGGCCCTGAATGATACATTGGATCAGATGGACTTGACAGATGTATTTAGAACTCTGCATCCCAAAGCAACAGAATATACTTTCTTCTCGAGTACACATGGAACATTCTCCAAGATAGATCATATACTGGGTCACAAAACAGCCCTTCATAAGTTTACAAGAATTGAAATTATACCATGCATACTTTCAGACCACAATGCTATGAAGCTTGAAATCAACCACAGGAAAAAGTCTGGAAAACCTCCAAAAGCATGGAGGTTAAAGAACACCCTACTAACGAATGAGTGGGTCAACCAGGCAATTAGAGAAGAAATTAAAAAATATATGGAAACAAACGAAAATGAAAATACAACAATCCAAACGCTTTGGGACGCAGCGAAGGCAGTCCTGAGAGGAAAATACATTGCAATCCAGGCCTATCTCAAGAAACAAGAAAAATCCCAAATACAAAATCTAACAGCACACCTAAAGGAAATAGAAGCAGAACAGCAAAGGCAGCCTAAACCCAGCAGAAGAAGAGAAATCATAAAGATCAGAGCAGAAATAAACAATATAGAATCTAAAAAAACTGTAGAGCAGATCAACGAAACCAAGAGTTGGTTTTTTGAAAAAATAAACAAAATTGACAAACCTCTAGCCAGGCTTCTCAAAAAGAAAAGGGAGAGGACCCAAATAGATAAAATCATGAATGAAAATGGAACGATTGCAACCAATCCTTCAGAGATACAAACAATTATCAGGGAATACTATGAAAAATTATATGCCAACAAATTGGACAACCTGGAAGAAATGGACAAATTCCTAAACACCCACACTCTTCCAAAACTCAATCAGGAGGAAATAGAAAGCTTGAACAGACCCATAACCAGTGAAGAAATTGAATCGGTTATCAAAAATCTCCCAACAAATAAGAGTCCAGGACCAGATGGCTTCCCAGGGGAGTTCTACCAGACGTTTAAAGCAGAGATAATACCTATCCTTCTCAAGCTATTCCAAGAAATAGAAAGGGAAGGAAAACTTCCAGACTCTTTCTATGAAGCCAGTATTACTTTGATTCCTAAACCAGACAGAGACCCAGTAAAAAAAGAGAACTACAGGCCAATATCCCTGATGAATATGGATGCAAAAATTCTCAATAAGATACTAGCAAATCGAATTCAACGGCATATAAAAAGAATTATTCACCATGATCAAGTGGGATTCATTCCTGGGATGCAGGGCTGGTTCAACATTCGCAAATCAATCAATGTGATACATCACATTAACAAAAAAAAAGAGAAGAACCATATGATCCTGTCAATCGATGCAGAAAAGGCCTTTGACAAAATCCAGCACCCTTTCTTAATAAAAACCCTTGAGAAAGTCAGGATAGAAGGAACATACTTAAAGATCATAAAGGCCATTTATGAAAAGCCCACAGCTAACATCATCCTCAACAGGGAAAAACTGAGAGCTTTTTTCCCTGAGATCAGGAACACGACAGGGATGCCCACTCTCACCGCTGTTGTTTAACATAGTGTTGGAAGTTCTAGCATCAGCAATCAGACAACAAAAGGAAATCAAAGGCATCAAAATTGGCAAAGATGAAGTCAAGCTTTCGCTTTTTGCAGATGACATGATATTATACATGGAAAATCCGATAGACTCCACCAAAAGTCTGCTAGAACTGATACATGAATTCAGCAAAGTTGCAGGATACAAAATCAACGTACAGAAATCAGTTGCATTCTTATACACTAACAATGAAGCAACAGAAAGACAAATGAAGAAACTGATCCCATTCACAATTGCACCAAGAAGCATAAAATACCTAGGAATAAATCTAACCAAAGATGTAAAAGATCTGTATGCTGAAAACTATAGAAAGCTTATGAAGGTAATTGAAGAAGATTTAAAGAAATGGAAAGACATTCCCTGCTCATGGATTGGAAGAATAAATACTGTCAAAATGTCAATACTACCTAAAGCTATCTACACATTCAATGCAATCCCAATCAAAATTGCACCAGCATTCTTCTCGAAACTAGAACAAGCAATCCTAAAATTCGTATGGAACCACAAAAGGCCCCGAATAGCCAAAGTAATTTTGAAGAAGAAGACCAAAGCAGGAGGCATCACAATCCCAGACTTTAGCCTCTACTACCAAGCTGTCATCATCAAGACAGCATGGTATTGGCACAAAAACAGACACATAGACCAATGGAATAGAATAGAAATCCCAGAACTAGACCCACAAACGTATGGCCAACTCATCTTTGACAAAGCAGGAAAGAACATCCAATGGAAAAAAGACAGTCTCTTTAACAAATGGTGCTGGGAGAACTGGACAGCAACATGCAGAAGGTTGAAACTAGACCACTTTCTCACACCATTCACAAAAATAAACTCAAAATGGATAAAGGACCTGAATGTGAGACAGGAAACCATCAAAACCTTAGAGGAGAAAGCAGGAAAAGACCTCTCTGACCTCAGCCGTAGCAATCTCTTACTCGACACATCCCCAAAGGCAAGGGAATTAAAAGCAAAAGTGAATTACTGGGACCTTATGAAGATAAAAAGCTTCTGCACAGCAAAGGAAACAACCAACAAAACTAAGAGGCAACCCACGGAATGGGAAAAGATATTTGCAAATGACATATCGGACAAAGGGCTAGTATCCAAAATCTATAAAGAGCTCACCAAACTCCACACCCGAAAAACAAATAACCCAGTGAAGAAATGGGCAGAAAACATGAATAGACACTTCTCTAAAGAAGACATCCGGATGGCCAACAGGCACATGAAAAGATGTTCAACGTCGCTCCTTATCAGGGAAATACAAATCAAAACCACACGCAGATATCACCTCACGCCAGTCAGAGTGGCCAAAATGAGCAAATCAGGAGACTATAGATGCTGGAGAGGATGTGGAGAAACGGGAACCCTCTTGCACTGTTGGTGGGAATGCAAACTGGTGCAGCCTCTCTGGAAAACAGTGTGGAGGTTCCTCAGAAAATTAAAAATAGACCTACCCTATGACCCAGCAATAGCACTGCTAGGAATTTATCCAAGGGATACAGGAGTACTGATGCATAGGGGCACTTGTACCCCAATGTTTATAGCAGCACTCTCAACAATAGCCAAATTATGGAAAGAGCCTAAAAGTCCATCAACTGATGAATGGATAAAGAAATCGTGGTTTATATACACAATGGAGTACTACGTGGCAATGAGAAAGAATGAAATATGGCCTTTTGTAGCAATGTGGATGGAACTGGAGAGTGTGATGCTAAGTGAAATAAACCATACAGAGAAAGACAGATACCATATGGTTTCACTCTTATGTGGATCCTGAGAAACTTAACAGAAACCCATGGGGGAGGGGAAGGAAAAAAAAAAAAAAAGAGGTTAGAGTGGAAGAGAGCCAAAGCATAAGAGACTTTAAAAACTGAGAACAAACTGAGGGTTGACGGGAGGTGGGAGGGAGGGGAGGGTGGGTGATGGGTATTGAGGAGGGCACCTTTTGGGATGAGCACTGGGTGTTGTATGGAAACCAATTTGACAGTAAATTTCATATATTAAAAAAAATAAAATAAAAAAAAATAAATAATAAATTTACTCTAAAGAGAAAATGTTTTTCTGAATTAGCAATGCCAGTAGATTAAAATGTTAATAATCATAAATTAATACAAACTGTTAGTAATGAGTAATAAAAGCTCCTTTTCTATTGTTTGTATTAAAAAGAAATTGATGTGGTGGAAAATATATCTCTTTGTTCATTTAACATTTAAATTAAAATCCATTTAAAATTTTCTAGTTAAGGGCATAGAGCCTGTGAAGGAACTCAAACTGGAATATTTATCCTGGTATATCCTAACAGGAAACTGATGCCAAACTTAATGGGGTAACTGAGGCGCCCTTTACAAAGACGTGGGAGAATGTTACAGACAACCAACAAAGCATGGTACTCTAAGGCTAACCACGTAAGAAACTGATGCCACCTCTTCTATCAGGGCAAAAGGCCAAGCGGTTGTCTGACACCAAAGAAATCACTGCGGAGTGAGAGTCGGCAGGTGCTGTGACCATCCACTAAAGAGCACACTCAAGCCAAGTGAGTCGGCAAGGGTGGAGCCAGGCTAATAAGTATGCTTCTCCTCTCACTGCCTCATGATTCACTACATCTTCAGAAAGATTCTGAGTGTGCAGTATAGCCTGGTATTTAACGGATACATTTTTTATTACTGGCTAATTTACCTTTTCTAACTTTTATTGAGTATCTCATTTTCCCTTAAAATATCCCTCCATGCCATTTTCTTATTTTTACTTTGTTTTTACACTTTTTTTTCCCTCAAGATTTGTATGACATATGTATACAGCAAAACCTTGGTTTGCAAGCAGAATTGTCCTAGAAACATGTTTATAATCCAAAGCACTCATATATCACAGCGAATTTCAAGAACCATTGGCTCAGTTGTGATCACGTGACATTCGGCATCATGTACTACCCGTATTGCAAGATATCGCTTGTTTTTTAAGTTAAAATTTATTAGAAACATTTGCTTCATCTTGCAGAACACTCGCAAAACAAGTTACCTGAAATCCAAGGTTTTCCTGTATTTTAAATCTCTCTCCATTATCTACTATTGTCATAATAGTTGCAAATGTTTTTTCTTAGTTTTGCATTTGATCTTTAACTTTTTAAAGTGCCTGTGATGTACGGAAGATACACTTTATAAGGCTAAGTATACTAGGGCTTGTTCTTTTTTTTTTTTTTGAGAGAGAGAGACAGAGAGAGAGGAAAAGCATGAGCGTGAGCAGGACAGGAGCAGAGAGAGAGGGAGACACAAAATCTGAAGCAGATTCCAGGCTCTGAGATGTCAGCACAGAGCCCGACGCGGGGCCCAAACCTGTGAATCACGAGTTGATGACCTGAGCCGGAGTCGGACCCTTAACCGACTGAGCCACCCAGGCGCCCCTAGGGCTTGTTTTATTATTTCTTCCAGGGATTTTTTTAAATTAGAAATACCTTCCTGATTTATTGGCCTAATTTATTTGTAGGTTTTTTATGATACCAAAGATTTAAGTATAAATGTTAAGTATCGACCTTAAAACTCAAAATATTTTTTTGACATGTGAGGTTCGATGAAAATTCTAAAATGGGGGGTGCCTGGGTGGCTCAATTGGTTAAGTATCTGACTCTTGATGTCAGGGTCATGAGTTCAAGTACAGCACCGGGCTCTGTGACAGGCATGAATCCTACTTAAATAAAAACAAACAAGTAATTCTAAGATGTGTGTGTGTGCACGTGCATGCTTTTTATAGAGCTAATTATCCCAATGATTTTTTTTAAATAATCTATTCCTTTTCATTTTATTGTATGCATCACATCAAAGTCTATTTAACAACTATGTAGGTTGCTTCACTGACCTATTTATGCCAGCATCACACTATTTTAACTATCACGGATTTATAATTTTTGGCTTCTGACAAGGCAAGTCACCGTGAAGCCAGTTTCTGCTCACTGATGCTGATCTTTCACACTGATTTCTTCATTCAGGGCCATCAATTGTTTCCCACTTAGAGAAAGTAAATCCAATAAAGATCCTGTGTTGAGAATCCTGTGGTACAGAGTTACAAAACAGAACAATTTGCAGAGCACTTTATGCAAACTCAAAGATGAACCTTGTCCAATTTGGTGATAGAAACCCCTCCTCATATTGCATTCATGTAAACTGGCTTAGGTGATCAAATCACCTGTAAACCTCTCTGAATTGTCGTTCATAAAAGTAAAGTATAAACTGGCTTTATATCTGTCAAAAAATGTATGTGAACAATTGTTTGATTTCTTTATGTTTCTACTCAATGTAATACAGTTTTGAATTGAGAATTCAAGGCAACCCAAACCAGAGAAGGAAATTATTACCCAGCTTCAGCTCTGATTCATATTTAAAGCAAGAGTTATTTCCACAATTTTAAAAGTAAGTGCTGAAATGTCTGGAAGCTATGCCTGCTTTCAGAGATGAACATGTTTTCTTGTTGCACCTTGGGGAACTGGGTTCACGAATGCACAATATTCATCAGCTCTCATTCTCTAGGCTACCTGCTAATTTTCTGTAAGCAACAGAACTGATGATGATAGTTTTGTTTCTTCACCCACTAAATACCTTCATGCCCCAAATGTTCTAATTGGTATTCTATTCCTCAAAGCACCAATAGTTGGTTTACATAAGGAAATGAAAAATGGTAGGTGGGGTTCTCTGCTTGAGCTCCTCCCAAGTAGCCTAGTCTTAGGATGTGCTCACCGTCCACCACCTCTGCTGGAAAGCCATGCCTTGCTCAGCATCACCTGATGGGGGGTTCTACATTAAAACTTACAAAACTCTATTTAATTTGATTAACTATCCTTCTGACAAGTCATTAGCAGTCTTCTCCTTCACCCTCAGACTTCAGAGACCTTGCAAAAATCTGGTGTAAATAAATAAATTTGACAGTCTTCAGGATATGACTTGTCGCTCTGATAATATTGACAAAAAACAACTGGGTTGAAAGATGAAAGCATTTGGCATGAGGAGTGGAAGGAAAGCAGGAAGGGAAAGGATGTTTAAGAATGCAGAAAACCATGTGTGGCCACAGAGCACAGACCAGCTCACAGTGACCACCAGAGGGGCTCTGGTTCACAGACTGAAGAAGGGAGTAAGGAAAATCTCCCTTAAACCAAGTGGGAAATTACAGTTACCAAATTGACAATTACTTCTTTCATATATATAAATATAACTTCTAATGCTACATTTCTATCATTGCATGCATCACTTCTGACCTGAGGGCTCTTTACAATTCTTGATTTCATTAGTGTAAAATACATGTCCTCTGAGTGCTAACTGCAGTAAACTTCCGGGCAGATCAACTGTGTTAACCAAGCAAAGTATATTCAGCAACTCTTGAGCTGCTGTGCTATGAATTGGCTGTGCAGATTGCTAATGCTTTGTTGGGAGTTCTTTCAACATGAAGACCATTTGATGCATCAACTTTGAAGCGAAGTGTCATATGCACACTCTAAAAGAGTGAAATGCTATGGTCTTTCCCTCTGAAGAGCCCAATGGTCATACCAGGCTCACTTTACATAAGGACACAGCTTCTTCACAAGCTCTGACAGTTTGCCCAGACTGTGCTGGTCCTCCGCGCTGAAAGCCAGGACAGGCTATGTTATTTTTAACAAGCTGAGGGCTCTGCCCCACTTGCACTCCTTGCTTCTTCTATAATACTTGTTAAAGTATTTTGTGATCCATGATTGAGTCTGCTTTGTTCCATGATTGATTTACCCAAATGTTTAAGAGCGTCTATTACAGAGAGGTCTTGGTGACAGGTGGCAGAATTTAAAGGAGAAATAACATAGTCATTTTCTGGCCTTCTCTGAGATAAATAACCTGCAAGGGAGACTGGTAAATTAAATAAGAAATTAGAGTGGTAGTTGATAAGTACTATATAATAGAATGGGAAGAGGATATAAGAACAAGTAGCAAGATCACCTAACCTAGTCAAGTGGGAACAGAGAATGTATTTAATAATATCTGTTGGGTATCATTAAATGAGTAAGACCACATTTAAGCTTGTGTCTGAAAGATGACGTGGACTTGGTTCGGCAGGAAGGTGACAATGTGGGAGCAGAAATGGAGATCAAGACAGGCAGAGGGATGAGCAAGGGAAAAGATCAGAAGTGAGAGAGAGCAAGGTGTTTTGAGAAACTGAAATAAGGTCAGGACAGCTGTCACAGGGGATGGGCTCAAGGGAGAGATCAGTCTGGGACTGGACGGGGAGGCCATGAAAGGTCTTCTAAGCCAAGTTAAAGAATCTGAAATGTATCTTTACATGGCCTGACTGTTACAATACTCACAAAGCACCTCCTAAATAAGAGTAGACTTTCTTTTGGATTCTTGAAAACATCAAATTTCTACATTTCCAAGCATGGTACACAGAAGGTACTCAATAAATATTTAACAATTCTCAAACTGGATGACTTTGCCGAATAGAAATTATAACTTCATCCAGATGTGATGATTTTGTAATGTGCCTATGTGAAAATTTCCTCGTTTATCATTTTAGCAAATAGTAGTTTATCTTTAAAACCAGGTCTTTAACCTTTGGCAAAAGCTTGATTTCAAAAAATGTAAAGACGCTGAAATAGATGATTGCATATTGCCATTGCATTGAAACATAATTATGAGCACCCTGAATGGGAGCACTATAAATAAAAATAACTCATCAGGTCCTTTTACAACCTAAGCAATGCAGAGTAATTAAACTAAGAAATTAAATTCTGTAAAATTAAAAATGCAATTCTATACATCCGATTTAGCAATGATTTTCAAGGAACTGATTGATCTCACAGCTTTGAAACAGCCTGGCTTGGTCAAATTGCGGACGACTCATGTATTTGTTTATTTCAAAGAGTGCATTTCATTAGCAAATTCACAATTTAAATTTTCAAGTCAACTTGAATAATACATGCAGTTTAACAATGTGAATGTGTGTGTGTGTGTGTGTGTGTGTGTGTGTGTGTGTGTGTGTTTCTGGCCAAGAGCTTTACAGGAGTGATTCTCATTCAAACCATCTCATATTATGATTTGCATTGTGGAAGAGTCATCATAGTTACAAAAATACAAGCTATTACTGATAGCAGATTATTCGTGCTACTCTACTTAGAAATATTCTGGTGAGCAATTATAAACCATAAAATACATGTATAGTATTATTCCTATGTGTCCATGTAGAACACAATCCAAACACAGGTCTCTATATAAATATAAAGGGAATTATGCATGCATTATAATTATCCATTTAAAAATTATACCATTCTTCAGAGTATTACTGGTATTCTATGAAATATTTTCTCACATATTTCTTAGCATATAGCAATAATCAACCCATATTATTTCCTATATATCAATGAAAGCTTCAGTGACTTTAGTCTCTTCTCTACATCTCAATGCATCTTGAAAAATACATGTTATTTTTATTTCAGTATAGTTACAGATATCTAAAAACTGCTGAAAATGTTAGTGTACATATGAGTACGTACACACACACACACCAGTTTATTTCTATGGGTAAGGGCAAAAGGAGAAGGATGGTCTTCTCACTCCCCTTCCAATTAAAAAAGACAGACCTGTCACATGGAAGACTGGAAGCTAAGAAAGGAAGTAGCTCTTTCCCTGAAGCTACCCTCTGTTGCAGCCTGCTCCCTTCACCTTTTTTACTGCACAAGAGTAAATAAAAGCTGGAGACGCTCAAAGAGCAAAATCTTCCTATTGTCAATTGTCCTTATAGCATACGCCGTCCTTACTGGGTATCATTAAATCCTGTCCACACTTCTATACACAATCCCTTTAACAAATTCTCTTCAATTATCCTATTGTATGTCCTGTGTTTCATGCGAGAATCTTGGCAGATATAGTAAGTGGTACGAGAAATGCCCCAGAAATGTATTTTCAAATGGGACTCTGAGAATGGGTTGTTGGTATTTTTGAGAGCCTCATGGAAAGCCACGGGATGAAGTGGCGTCATGAAGATTCAGATTTTCCCTGGTGATGACCTGGTATGAGACACACGTGGAAAGTAGGATGTAAGAGGTCATGCGGCCATAACACTTACTAGCTGCTATGGTAGAATTAGTAATATTAATGAGAACAGAGTCAGCCGGATGCTCCTGAGAGGTGTAGAGGATATATTTGGATAAAAAGAGAAAATGGAAAACCAAGATTGTCCAATTTACAAAACAAGGGGAAAATCAGAAAGTCTTGATGGCAACTTTGAAGGAACACCTCATCCCCTAGAGTCTCAGGTGGTATCCAGCTCCTATCATCCCTGACTTATAGAACAACTTATGCATTACCATTTCATTCTATATAACATTGCCTCAAACCAGGGTAACACCTTTTACAGCAAAGGGAGTTAACAACAGGCTCACTCCCATATAAATCACTGGACTTATCACATGCTCCAGTCTCTGAAGCCAGATAAGAGACATTGCTTTGCAAGGTCAAGGACAGTACAACAAAATACGGTTATGCTTTAGGCGAGCAGTTAATGTAATGCACAGGAATCTGTGGGTCCAAAAACCACGAGGTAGAGGTAGGAGTGTCCTCATCATTGTTATCACTTGATAAATTTTTTATTTCTTTGTCCGGCAACACTATGACTGAAGGAGTCTGAAAGTCCTAGTGTCAAAAGGAGCCAAGTTTCCACCGAAAAATACAGTTAAGGATTGACAGAGTTGAGTAATGAGGCAAGTCTCTCATTGTGAGGTCCTCATGGGCTATATACACAAAATAAGAAGGGGGCCAAGAAGCTGATTTTCTTACTGAGAGGGAACGGAGTCGCTGCTACACAATGGTGCAGAGGGGTATGTGCAAACAAAATTTTATGTGAAATTTAGGGGACCAAAGAGGACATCCCTTAGTACACCATTATCCAATAGTCCTGGACAATGAAAACCTAAGGCAACTCCATGAAGAATAGGAACACTAAATATTCAAGGATTTTTTTAGAAATGAAGGGTTGACTCACGCCTCCAGAAAAAGAATGCCATTAATTTCAAGGTTGTAATGCACAATAAGCGAAACACAGAAATGGTTGTAGTAGAAGAATAATGTTCTGATTACTGACTCTGGCTTTGTGATGAACTATACAAATGGGGGCTGTTCCAGTAATGTTTGCTGTCACTGTCGTCAACTGCACCCCCCACTTCTCCCTGCTACCTTATATGAACAGCAGTGGCACAGCTAGCATTTTACAGTTGGGAATATGTTCTATTTGGTATTTCCTCAAGATGTTACATTATGTAATGAGATTTGTGAGTTCACTGTTGAGTGCACAAATTTTCCAACCATATAAAAATCAAAAGCAGATGTAAAAGACAGAAGTGATGGATTATGCTATGTGTCTTTTATTAATCTCTCCAATAGTGGGCACCAGCTGGATATCAGAGGCAGAAAAAGAGGTCGGTGGCTTTTTCTATGGCTTCCTTCTTCCTGGATCAACCTTAATTGCCCCTCTACAGAAGGCCAAGCTACTGTCCCCGGGTCTCCTCAAGTACAGGGGAAATAAAGTGTCCCTCACTGTTGCTAGGTCTGTAGCACTGAATTACTGCATTATTCTTCACTAATTTCCCTAAACCCTGCCCACCCCATTAATTTTCCTCAATTTCCCTGTTTAAATGAAAACGTTAGCTAAAGGAAAAAGCATAAAATAGTAATATGTTTTAAACATTTTAACTTAAAACACACAAAAGATTTTCTGGTTTAGGATAGGTTTACTACTTTTTGTTTTCCATTACCCTGAAAGCAAAACTTTACTCACAAAGCATTATGTAATTGTTTCTGGTTTCAAGTTTTTTTGTTTTTTTTAAATTTTTTTTTAACGTTTATTTATTTTTGAGACAGAGAGAGACAGAGCATGAACGGGGGAGGGTCAGAGAGAGGGAGACACAGAATCGGAAACAGGCTCCAGGCTCTGAGCTATCAGCACAGAGCCCGACGCGGGGCTCGAACTCACGGACCGCGAGATCATGACCTGAGCCAAAGTCGGCCGCTTAACCGACTGAGCCACCCAGGCGCCCCTGGTTTCAAGTTTTTAAAGTGGAATGAGAACATCAAAACATTGTGAAAAATATCACAGCACAGAAATCTAGATTTTTATTATTCTCTTACTCTTTTCTGCCTTTAAATCAACAGGGAAAAAAATTTCATGACTTCCTATAACAAGTCTTTCCAATGCACTCAACATGATTTTTATAGAAACAACTTTGTTTTTGTCTGAATCTATTTTCAATTGGCATAATCTGTACCTAAAATACAGAATACAGGGGGCACCTGGGTGGCTCAGTCAGTTAAGCATCTGACTCTTGATCTAGGCTCAGGTCATGATCTCATGGTTCCCCACATCACACTCTACTGATATTGCAGAGCCTTCTTGGGATTCTCGCTCTCTGCCCACTCCCACCCCCCTAAAAATAAACGTAAAAAAATAAAATACAGAAAACAATATAACATGTCCAACTTGCCTGAACAGGTTTGGGAACAAAACCCACTGACCAAGATAAGCATACAACTCTACCAGCAGGAGAAAAAGTGGAAAATACAATATCCCAGGCACAATGGTTCAACATCCCGTGGGAATCGATGAATATATTTCACTGAAGAATGTAATGGTGGGTATCACTGAAGCCAGCACATTGGTTAGGGAGAGAATTACACCCATGGAAGAGGATGAGGGTGCCTGTGAAAAGCGTGCAGAGTATGCTCAAAAGGGTCTAGCACAGAATACCAAGGAACACCAGCAAACGAGAGATGTATCAGGAGGGTCTGAGAAAGGAGACAAGGTCTGAAATATTAGACACTTACCAGGAATTACTTGTTACATAAAAGAACATCTTCTATCAAAACACAATGAAATTCACAAATTATATGGTTTGGGGATGAGCACAGGATCATAAATTAAGGGGCCCTGGCTGTGGAGTCTGCCTCTGACTCTGATGTGTCACAATGACTCCGTGTCTCTGAGCCTCACTGACTTTAAGTGTAAATGGGAATAATTATCTCACAAGAGCATCCATGAGAATCCCATACGGAGTCTTGCACAAAATGTACTCTTCGTAAGTGCTCAATAAATGTGGATTTCCTTCTTTCCTCTTCAGCACACTATTTCCAGAATCTACTGTAAAGTGGTTCAATACTGAGAAGGAATTCCTGGACCATCCTTTCCCAACAGATGTGTGAAATGCTGGTTCATGTTCACTTTATTCTTAATCAAGGCCATTTACTGACAATTTCTCTACCACTGAGGGAAAATGTTCTGCTTCACAGCCCAGAATATATGCTTTGTGATTTCCTGATTGACTTTATGGATTTTAGTTCATGCCACTTTGGTCATATTTCTCAGGTCAGGTGTTCTCCCACGCCACGCCATTTCAACAGTGTAGTTGAGTCCCTACAGAGCTGTACAATTTTTTTTTAATTTTTTTTAATGTTTATTCATTTCTGAGAGAGATGGAGAGAGATGGAGAGAGACAGAGCATGAGTGGGGGAGGGGCAGAGAGGGAGACGGAGACACAGAATCCGAAGAAGGCTCCAGGCTCTGAGCTGTCAGCGCAGAGCTGGACACGGGGCTTGAACCCACAAATCATGAGATCATGACCTGAGTTGAAGTTGGATGTTTAACCGACTGAACCACCCAGCAGCTCCTGGAGCTGTATAATCTAACCATCCTGGTTGGGACCCACTTCTCTTCAGGAGAACATCTTCCTATGGGGGTTCGTAGAGCCAACCTAGATTCCATAAAAGTATCTGCTATCAAAACAGGATGTCCTCTGAAGGTGTGATGAAACGACCATACTCTGGTTAATATCATAGGTCATGAGACCAGTTTGAAGTATGGAGGTAGTATATTAATAAATGGGTAAAACCAATCCTTTGTGTGATCTAACAGTTCATTGTAAGCACAAAATACACAAAAATTGTGGAAGGGAAATAGAAAATAGCAATTTTCTCTGGCTTACATATCATTATAAATGTAGGAATTAAAAACATAAATTTCAAGATGACTTTGAACCTAAAATTCCCAAAGATAAAACCCAACCAAGTCCAGAAATCCATCCGCTCATGATTTGCTCAGTGTTTCACTGGTCTACCTAACTGATCTGCAAGATTCAAACTGTCAAATCAGCCCAACTCTGGAGACAGTAGTGTGGCAAAATGCAGCTGTGGTCAGTACGGGAAATGCAGATTGTCCACGTGAAAAATTCAGGGGTTTTGCTACTGATGTATACTAGTACAGAGTTTCCAAATCCAATTATTATTGTTCTTAAAGAAAAATTGGTAGATAGGGGCACCTGGGTGGCTCAGGCGGTTGGGTGTCCGGCTTCGGCTCAAGTCATGATCTCACAGTCCGTGATTCAAGCCCCACGTCAGGCTCTGGGCTGACAGACCAGAGCCTGAAGCCTGCTTCAGATTCTGTGTCTCTCTCTCTCTCTGTCCTTTCCCCATTCACACTCTGTCTCTCTTTCAAAATAAAATACAAACAAAACAAAATTTTTAAAGAAAAATTGGTAGATAGGACACGACAATTATTATGACAGATTCTGGGATTTATGAGACTTCAATCTGTTTTGATATTTGTAATCATTAAAATATCTCCAAAGGACAACCCAAATTCAAATGCTTACTTCTGAAGTAATGAATCAGATTATTAAGCTCCATGCCCCCCCAGCCACCCACCACACAGTAGAGCTTTATGCTCACAGTGAAAAGAAACTAAGCATGTCATTTGAAGATTCATATTTTAAATGGCATTTAAGATTTTTTTCATATCGTAACATTTTCAATCAGTGAAATATTTCCAATCTTGTCTCTTGAATTAGATTTAACTTTAAAATCTAAAAATAAATTTTGTGTGTGTGTGTGTGTGTGTAAAATCTTGTACTACTGGTGTTTTTAACTTGAGACAACCAAGATGATTAAAGAATAGGAAAAATAAGTGTATGAGATTTTCTCATTTAAATTTAAATAATCTCATATATCTCACTAGCGATTGGTTATTTCATCCCACGTAAGTACAAGACCAGACAGATTCAGTTCTTGACATCATCTGGAGTTGGACTTCAGTCTGGGCATAAGGAACATGGCACTTAAAGCTTTCCACATTATTTTTGCTTTCACCAAATAATTTAACCAAAACACTAGCAAGGATCATTTAAAAAAAAAAAAGAATTACTTAGTGACCCTCTAGGTAAACTTCTAAACAAATGCACTGAGTGATTAAACGAAAAGCACAACAACATATAGGCATATGATGCTGACAGGAATTTCACATAGGAGCCGGAAGAATCCTTTACCCAGGCTAGCTGGGTCAGCATTCTTCACGCTGCGGGCATCTTGGCTGGCACCATATGCCATGTACACGAGCGCATGTTCTTGTACTTCACCTTTCATTGACTTCAACTGTCTCTCTTCTGTTCCTCCCCTTTCCTACATCTTCTGCATCCTCCCCTGTGGACTTTGTTTCTCTTGCTTCTTTGCTCAGCTCCAGAAACCTACTGTGGATAATCTATTTACTGCATGTACAACTGGTTTTCTTTGCTGAGGTTTCCCCAACACAAAATTCACTACTTTTTTTGGTTAGCATCCAAATGGAAGAGAATATTGCTTGAAAGCCCAATCGTCTGCACTTTGTCCCTGACCAACAGCCTTTCCACGTAGTGAGAAGACACCATTTCTTTCAAGATCTTAGTATACAGCAGAAAGTCATGAGTAGGGTCATCCCTCCTCCCCCACTTGAATAACCTTCAAGACACCTTGCTTCTATGGCACATTCATTCCTGTACACTTATAAACATCCTCTAATGGCTAAGTGTAATGTCAGAGATTACAGTAGCCTGGCAGAAACACTGCCTTGGCCCTTTTAAAAGTTCACCCCTAAAACATGTGAGTATTTGAATTTTGCCAAGGCATTTGGTGAAACTTTCCATCTGAACTGACAAAACGGTGAAATGGGGGCGCCTGGTTGGCTCCGTCGGTTAAGCGTCCGACTTCGACTCAGGTCATGATCTCACAGTTCGTGAGTTTGAGCCCCGCGTCGGGCTCTGTGCTGACAGTTCAGAGCCCGGAGCCTGCTTCACATTCTGTGTCTCCCTCTCTCTCTGCCCCTTCCCTGCTCATGCTGTGTCTCTCTCTGTCTCAAAAATAAACATTAAAAAATTAAAAAAAAAAAAAAAAACGGTGAAATGTGGACTCAGTACTCTTCAGTGATTTTGCATTTTAATTTATCTATCATTTGCCAAAGCTGCTGGATTGATTTCCACCGTGAGTGACATTTACGTTTTGTGACAGGGAACGCTGGCCGGGGCTGTCCTGTTCAGCATTTCTATTGATCATTTGAACTAGGATACACAAAGAATACAAACAATACTCAAGAAAACACACAAAAAAAAGTTTTAAGTTTCCGTTATGAGATGAATCTACTAAATTTCTGAGACAGATTTATGTAAAATAATACAGCTAGTAAGCAGTCAGCTATTTCTCAATTTTTGTTGGTTTCCAAAATTTAATACTACATTTAAAGACCAGTTCTTGTTGCTAACAGTTGTTGAGCAATGAAATGTTACACAAAGGGTATAATTTGAGGATCAGCTACTGCTTGCGTATGGATTCTGGACTCTGTTCTCACCAGCTGTGTGACTTTATTTAAGTTACTTAACCTCTCTGTGCCTTGGGTGATAATACTAGTATCTATCCTGTATGGTTCCTGGGAGAAATAAGTAACATAATGAATGCAAATCATTTGAGCAATGCCTGGCAGATGCTATGTGATCAGGAAGTCCCAGGGATTATTATTATCTTTTCTAAATAGCTTTGCAAATGGGATACATTTTCTTCTATATTCAGCATTAAATTGTATCTTCAATAAAAGTGATGCGGTAAGAGACATCTTCAGATACCTGAAACTCCGTTTTAATTTTTATTCGAATGTTGGTGTATTCACACAATACTGAATAATTGGGAGGTTTTCTTAAATGATAACCCACACTTCAACCGTGTGAAAAAAAATGAGCAATTCAAGAGAAAATTAGATTAAATCCTTAAATTAAATTCCAGATTAAAAAAAGATCCTAGTAGAAAATGTACCAGTATGGCTTGCTATTAAGATCTAGTATTTTCCCAATTGTGTAGTAATGAGGGTGGGGGGACATCCCTTAGGCATTCTCATGAAAAGATCTGGATAAACAGCTTAAATAGTGTGATTAAGGCCTCCTCAATAACATCAAAATCACCTCCAACTTAATTCTATTCATTCAAAGAAAGAAATTACTTTATTTCAAAGTTAATAGAAGTTTCTTTTTTAATGTAATAATTGGCAGACAATTATTTTGCTTGAAATGCAATAATCCTAAATGTACTTGAGGGTTATTAAATCAGTGAAATCTTCAAGGCCATGGAGAGTAAGAAGATACAATTGTTTTATTTCTCTCGTGGGTTCCTCTGTGACTTGAACATTCAGATCTTATTTACAAAGTGATTCTGGTATTGGAAAGTTGATAAAAAAAAAAAAACAAAACATGATTTTACCAGAAAAGACTGGGAATTGAAGTTAATATAGTAAAAGGAAAAAGTGAACCAGAGTAAGATGTTTTATTTCCATTCCAACCACTTCTCATCCTTCATATAGGAGAGGAGAAAAACGTATATTTACGATGAATATTATCAGAGAGTTTGACATGTTCTTACCTAAATACATCTTTAGTAGAACATTTTCAGAATTCTTTTATAAATGTCTTCCTATGAACATTTTCCTGAGGTTTATTTTTAACTTAAGCTGTAAGCTTCTTGAGAAAGAGATGCTTTGCCTCTCTAGGAAGCGGCCTCCCTGAGCACTCAGCTGACATGAAATAGCTCATCTTTAAAACACTGAACAACTTTAGCAAAGGTATGTGAAGGACTTTAAGTATCTGAAGAACAATGAATGTGTTACACAGGCACAAAGTAGTAACAGTATTTTAGAAGCTTGAATTCATTTCTGATCCTAAACAGAACAAAATGAAACCCAAAAAGAGTCCTTTAAACTAAAATGGGATCACACGTGCTGCCTTACAGAACATGTGTGTGTGTGTGTGTATGTATATGTGTGTGTATACATATATGTGTATGTATATATACATACAGTTGACCCTTGAGCAACATGGGGGTGTGAGGCACCAACACCCAGAACAGGTGAAAATCTGGACGTCCCAAAACATCACCATTAATAGCCTAGTGTTGACTGGAAGCTTTATTGATAACATAGTCAACTGATGCACATTTTGTATATTGTATGTATTATATACTATATTCTTAAAATAAGCTAAAGAAAATATTATTAAGAAAATCATTAAGGAAGAGAAAATACATTCACAGTACTGTACTTACCAGGAAAAAAAAAGCCACACATAAGTGGACCCGCAGAGTTCAAACCCATGTTGTTCAAGGGACAACTACATATGCACCCACCGACCTCCCTCAAAAGCTGTCTCCGTGTTTCCTTTCACCATCAAATGCCTTAAACTTGAGGCACAGTCTCTAAGCACTACACTACCCTTCATTCCTTACACCACTGCAAACTGAATTTTTATCTGTGTAGGATTCTCATCATTCTACCATAACTTCTTACAGGGAAACAATCCCCTCCCATCAATGTCTTTTTCCTTTTCTCCCTCCTTATTCTGTCTTTTCAGCAGGAAACATTGCAGATAACTGCTCCTCACTTGGGCATCCCCTGCTTCTGGTCTTCCCAACCCTCTTCTGTCTCAGCGCCCTTCTTCCAACTGCCCTTACACAAAGAGAGAATTCTTCATAATTATTTGTAAGTCATTTGCTAAGTCACTGTTAGTCCTGCCTTGGTACCAAATAATCCAGAGGGAGTGCAGTAGATCAGCACTCGAGAATCTATAGTTTGGACAACTGAGCTTGTATCTTGAACAGGCTGAACATTTTCCAGAAAAAAAAGATAGGTTTCGAATGGAAGTAATGTGAGCATTAGTATCAAGAATACTGTTTTTTCTAGCAGAATCAGACCTACAAATACAGAGAACAAGCTGATAGTTGCCAGGGGAGCGGGGCGGGGGAGGGGGGGGGGGTGCATAAGTAAATGAGTGAAGGCAAGTGGGAGATTTAGGCTTCCAGTGAGAGAGTGAATTTTGAAGTCAGGAGAATAAAAGGTACAACATGGGGAATATAGTCAATGGTGTTGTAATGGTGATGTATGGTAACAGACGGGAGCTACACTTATGGTGAACATAGCATAACATATAGAGAATCACTATGTTGTACACCTGAAACTAACATTATGTCACTATACTATATAGTACAGTATAAAAATTACACTATAATTTTTAAAAATTAAAATATATGGGCACAAAATTTCATTCCAATATATTTTACTAAATATTTAAAGATAAAATAAGTGCGTTGCATATAAATTATTCTTGGTTGTGAACAAAAAATACTGGGTTTTTTCCCTAGCCGAGGGGAATTCTCAAGAGTAAGACATTCTATTAGGACAACGCTTTTTTTTACACTAAACACTAAAAACAATGACTATGCTCAAGACACTGCCGTCTTCTTTCCTGTCTCCCACCTCCATACTGGAGACTCGACTGCCTACCTGGTCCCGTTGCTGCTCACCCTAGCCCCAGGCTATTCCCCCACCCCACCCCCACGACCACCACCCACTCATCGCCCCCCCCCCCCCCCCGGGCTCGCCGTGGCTAAGAATACTCCCTAACCCTCTGCTGACACTGTTGCTGGGCCTTCAAATCTCAGATTATCTGTGGCTTCTTCTCGGAAACTTCCCAGGCCAGCCCCAGGTTGGTTCATGAGTCCTCCCTATGCTACACTAATAACCCATATGTATTTCTATGGTTGTACCCCCCAAACTTCATTAAAGCCCTCAGACTCCATATTGGTTTCCCCCTGTGCTGTGAGCTCCTGAGGGCAGTCGTGGTCTCCTATTTATCTCTGTGTCCAATGAGTAGAGCAGAATGTCTGACATATAATGTTTAGTAAAATATCTGAATTCATAAATAAACGAACAAAGATTGAGTTGAAGGATCCTGTATGATACTATCCTAAAACTTAATGAGATTAAGTTTGATAAACACAAAATAGACACCTTTGGATCTTAAAATTTTCCTCCATAATCTTATTAATGTATATTCTATTTTTACTATTATTACTAATCAAATTTACACATTGATATTTTTATGGTGGGGTTTACTGCACACATCACATCATTTTGTTTACAGAGTCTCAAAGAAAGATACAATGAGCAAGGTCACACATCCCTTCTCTGAGAGGGTTTGATATATCTTAGTGCTCTCAGAGCAGAGATAATAATATAAAAGACCACTGGAGGCGGAATAATGGATCCAAATTAAGAGCAACATCAATTTCTACTCAGCTAGATAGCAAATTTCAACATGTACTGTTATGTCAACATAGGCACATTAGGAAAAGAAGACTGATTTTCAAAGTTTAGTTTTATTACTGAAAAAAATGCTATGTTTTATTTTTTTAATCCAGTATGACAATCAAGGCATAGTAATCCCATTTATCTCAATAATTTTTCTAAATGGTCTCACATCTTAGCCTAGTTTATAAAGATATGTAGCAATATGGATTATGCTCAAGAGTTAAACAAAAAAGATGAGAAATGCACAATCTTCCTCATTATTGAGGCTCAATTGCTAAGAGAGTGTTGGTAACTTACTAAAAATTCTATTGGGGCTCATTTCCAAGGAGCCTCAAATATTTTGCCACTTGAAAATATAATTAACATGAAAGAGATTGGAGAAAACAAAGTTTGATTGTAAGATTAAATTCCACTTTCAAATCTCTTCTTTGTTTCCTTAACTGTGTCTACATAAGTGTTTTCTCAGACAGCAAAGAAAAAGACCAATTTGGTCAATACAGGCATCAGAGTGTTGATGTTTTTAAAGGAAAAATGTGTTAGTGCCTTAGTTATCTACACAATTGCTTCAAATATCATATCTATTTTCTATTCATGGAGACATCTACATCTGCACAAAGCTTGTGTGTCTGAAACTGAGGGTGCAGGTCATTTGTATCCAGTCCACTACAGAACCTGGACAGGGATCAAGGGCCAGACAGAACTGAGGACATTTCATTGTCAAGAAGGAAGGAGATAGGATATAGTGCATGACTCAGAGATGAGTTTGTGTCATGCTTAGCATGGCATGCTTGTAATTGCTGGATTGAGCTATTTTTCTCAACTCAGTCATTTTTTTTTTTTTTAATTTTTTTTAACATTTATTTATTTTTGAGACAGAGAGAGACAGAGCATGAACGGGGGAGGGGCAGAGAGAGAGGGAGACACAGAATCGGAAGCAGGCTCCAGGCTCTGAGCCATCAGCCCAGAGCCTGACGCGGGGCTCGAACTCACGGACCGCGAGATCGTGACCTAAGCCGAAGTCGGACGCTCAACCGACTGAGCCACCCAGGCGCCCCTCTCAACTCAGTCATTTAAAGGGTGCTGTCTTATCATATTTTCCTAATCACTTAAAGAGTGTCGTCTTACCATAAATCATGTTTACTTAGGGCCAGTGACATATGGCCTTTTTAGGATTTCCCTTTTGAGCCAGATAAATATGTTATTTTGTATATGTATGAGATAATCAAATTAGACTGTGATTATATCCTACAAAAGGAGATAAACCTTAGAAAAAGAAAAAAGAGACAGGAACGACTAAAATTCACAGTGGCTGCATACATCATGATTTGAACATGTTCATTCAATACAATCATGGTATTATTTATTTCTTAATGAAGTAATGGAGGAATGCACTGATAAAAGAATAATGGGTAAGATGAGAGAGGGGGTGTTATCTAGATCTTACCCGTATAGTCAAACCAACAGAACTTCTGTATATGAGAGAATCACAGCTCTGTAACAGAATCAAGTACAAAATTACCAAAATAATATTCTGACATGTTTGGGGGGACCACTTGGAAAAAATTACTGACTTGTTTAATTGCAACAAAGTAATGACTCTTATTAAAGTCTGTATTTCTCTTTTGTAAGGAGGTACAGCAATGGAACATAACTCACCAAACCAATTGGAATGAATCACAAACTGCACAGATATTGTTAAAAATGAAAAAGTATTGCATCTAAGTGAATAATAGAAAAGCTGAATCATCTAGTACAGTTACACTGGCAAGCTTTAGCACAGTTATAAGGGTAGTGAATTTCCTTTTACTTGGTTAAAAACAAAACAAAAACCTAGAGTTGTTTATAAAAATGAGATGTTTTATTTTTAATTATATAAACATTCCTATAAAACATAACTCGGTCTCCTTTTTAAAAAACTTCATGATAGGAAAGTTTTTATTGATTAAAAAAATCAAACGATACAGAAAATTTCAAAAAACAGAAATCATTCCAAAATCTCAGTATCCAGGTATTATTACTATTGTCAGTGATCTGCATACACAACGCTAAGTACATTTGTAAAAAAGACACCATAGTAATATTCCACTGTCTATATAGCATCCATCTTTATCCATTCATCTAATGATAGACATTTGGGCTGCTTCCATATCTTGGCTAATGTAAATAATGTTGCAATAAAACAGGGGTACATATATCTTTTGAAATTAGTGTTTTTATTTTGTTTGGGTAAATACCAAAAGGGCATAAAAAAGAATGAGATCTTGCCATGTGCAACAAATAGGTGGATCTAGAGGATATAATGCTAAAAGAAATAAATCAGTCAGAGAAAGACAAATACCATATGATTGTACTCATCTGTAGAACTCAAGAAACAAATGAACAACAAGAAAAAAAGAGAAAAATAAGATTCTTAAATACAGAGAACAAACTGGTGGTTGCCAGAGGGGAGGCGGTTAGGGGCATGGATGAAATTGATTGACGAGTTGATTAATGATCGATTAAATAAGTAAACGTATCCTAGGATAATGCACTACAAGTAACTTGCCACTTTTTTTTTTTCACTTAATACTATGCAACTGCCTTCTTTTAAATTCAATACAAATAGGTCGACCTGTTTTTCAAATTCCTAGAATGATATCCAGAGTAATTCATTTAACTACTGTCCTCTTAATGGAACATTCAGATGAGTCCAATATATTGCTACCACTAACAATGTTATAATCGACATCTTTCTATATGCTTACACTGTATGTGCATTTTAAATTTTGAGAAATTGTCAAATCAGCAAAACGCAGATTATTTTTCCCCACATTTTGTCATCACTGAGAACCTTTTCAGTATTTTAATCTTCGCAAATTTAATAGGCAAAATCACTGCCATAATTTTCATCTATATTTATCATTAGGACATCAAATGATCTTTTCAGAAAACATTACAGATTCCTCTGCCAAATTTTCTATTGTTCTGGTCATCATTTTGCTCATTTTGTAATAGCTTCTTTATGTCCTATAGATTTATGTATTATACATCACTTACGGAGTACATGAAATCCAATGAGGAAAAGTACTATTATGGGCTGAATGTATGTCTCAAAATTCATACACTGAAGCCCTATCCGCCAGCACGGCTGCAACTAGAGTAAGGAAGTAGTTAAGGTTAGATGAGGGCAAAAGTGTGAAGCCTGGAATCAACAGAATTTTTGCTCTTTTAAGAAGAGACAGAAGAAAATTTAATCAATCACTGTATATATGCATATGGGAACATAATGAGAAGGCAGCTGTCTGCAAACTGGGAAGAGAGCCTTCACTGAAGACCAAGAATCTTGATGTTGTACTTCTAGGCTCCAGAACTGTGAGAAAATAAATTCCTGTTGTTTAAGCCACCTATTCTTTTACATTTTGACCAGTATATGATATTTTGATCATTTCAGACCACTGTGATCTTTTTGGATAATTCAATACAGTTAAAATTGGTGACTGTATTAGCTTTGTGGTGTGTAACACACTACCACAAACTTGGCAGTTTAAAACCAAACTCATTCATTATCTCGTGGTTTCCATACGTCCAAAGTTCAGTCACAACCTACCTGGGTTGTCTGCTTCAGGAACACACAAAGAAAAATGCAGGTGTCCTTTAGGGCTACAGTCTCATTAGAAACTTGAATGAAACCAATTTGACAACAAATTTCCTATTAAAAAAATAAAAAATAAAAAAGTAAACTCCTAGAAAAAAGAAAAAAAAAAGAACCTTGAATGAAAAAGATCTGCTTCCAAATACTCTCAGAATGTTGCATTAATTCATCTCCTTGTAGCTGTGGGACTGAGGTTTTTGTTTTATTTCTGTCAATCAAGAGTCATTCTCCGCTTCTAAAGGCCATCCATTGTTCCTTGCTCCTTGGTCCTCTCCAGAGACCCTCTCACAATGTGGCAGCTTACTTCCTCAAGACAGTGATGGAGAGTGTGTTTCTCATCTCAGGGAGAGCTCAGCTGCAGCTGTAGGGGCCTTGATCTGATTAAGCCAGGACCACCCAGGCACCTCTTCCTTCTGATTAACTCAAAATCAACTGATGTGACACCTTAATTACAATAATTGTAATAATTGCAATAATCCTCCACCTCCTTCATATTCTACTGGTCAGGAGCAAGTCACAAGTCCCATCCACACTTAAGGGTTTAAAGATGAGGTGGGGCAGAAATTACAGGGGATGCTCTAGAGTCCGTCCACCAAAATGAGTGTTTTGTGTTTTTAACTCTAAAATCCATGGGATTTTTGGCACCAACTTTTGACAGTCTGCATTGTGGAATCTGAGGGACAGAGGAGAAGGTGATCAATCAGCAGGAGCTATGGGGAAAGAATAGGAAAGATAAAACAAGAGGAGGGAGAGCTGACTGGAGAAGGGGAAACACATCCACGCCATGGTGAGCAGAAGAGTCATGGTGGAGAACGATTTCATGTGAAGGAAAAGAAGATGAGCTTTAGCTCTCTCTTGTTCCATATCCATCCTGTCTTTCTACATGAGACAATTACACAAGTTTCTCTCAAGTTTCTTTTTCCTTCAAGTCAATAAGGCGCCCAGTTCTTCTTGCCAATTATACCATGGTGGCACTTACTCATCCTTCATGCCTTAACTGTAATGAGAAACTACACTCGGACACCATTGTGTTCCACCACCCCCCGTAAGGTGAAGAATGGGCCTCATACGTATAAATCAGACTTTAGCTGGGTCTGTCCCCTGTTCCTCAAGAGTAGTGCAAGTCCCTGAAACTCCTTCTTGGAGTAGTAGAGAATCTTCTCCAATATCTACACAGACATTAAGCATTTCAGATCTGGGTCCTCTCTGCCTAAAGTCCACATCAAGCTTTCCTGATTCTATCTCCTTTCACAGCACCTTCTGGAACTCTCTCTCCGCATATCATTCTGAGGTTACTAAACTCCGTGGTAATTTTAAAGGAAAAGTCAGTGTTTTAAAGATGGAAATGAAAGGTATGGTCACACGACAAGAATGTAACCGATTTGATTTTAAACTTGAAGTATCTGTTAAAACACCTGCTAGCTTCCCTTCACCTCACCCCTCCCCCACCAGTCCCCAGGTAGCACAATCTCACTCATCCCTTCTCTCCACATCTCTTCTCTCATTCATATGTTCCCCCGTTCCCAATCAGAAAGACAAAGATGAAAGAACCAGAGAGTCATTTTATTTCCTTGTACCGAGTAGCTCTTGGTGGCGACTGGGTGCACTCATGGCCTGGTGACCACACCCTCTAGTGCAAGGTATCTATCAGGATATTACCCTTAAAATATTTCCCTCCCTAAGGGCGCCTGGGTGGCTCAATTGGCTAAGATCCCCACTTTTAATTTTGGCTGAGGCCATAATCCCACAACGGTGAGATCAAGCCCCAAATCAGGCTCCACACTGAGCATGGAGCCTGCCTGGGATTTTCTCTCTCCCTCTCTCTGCCCCTCCCCTGCTCACTCTCTTTCAAAATAAACAAATAAACATTTAAATATACATATACATATATGTATATGTATATCCTTCCCTATATGGAAACCTCATGCTTGCTGTCAAGATCAAAAAAGTTACATATTGGTGGCAAATTTATACTCCTCCTACACTGAAGCTCATGGAGGATACCTACTCACTTTGTCATATTCATCTTAGGAACACCCAGCCCCACTTATGTCCAATAAGCCTTCTCTGTGTGTGTGCTATTGCATTCAGACCAGGAAACACATACTGAAACTTAGCAAGTTCACACAGTGCATACTAAATGACTGTAACCTGGGTTCCTTGTTAATTTGTGGGAACACATTTCCTTCAATGTTTATAGGACCTCAGGAACATGATACTTCAAAAATGTAGTATAAAGTACAGAATCGTACACCAAACCCCAGACTCCCAGACCTACATCTCCCATACACCTGCCATCTACACATCTACCACCCTACAGTACACAAGCCACCCTTAACACCACATCCCACAGTGTGCATGCACGCAGGCACACACACACACACACACACACACACACACAATCACCCATGTCACCCTAACACACCTCACTGCACCACAGAGCACAACACATAGTATACTATACTCCACTACACACCCACGCCCACATCTACCATCCCCAACAGACCACATTACATCAACCACACACCACAACACAGCACACACCATCCCACACTTACCATCACAATAAACCACACACACACACACCGAGTCCCCTCACATCAAACATACAAATGTGAATCACTTGATTGCTACACACTTGTACCGCTTCAATCTTGAGTGGGAACAGAGAATGCGGAGATTCAAGGAAGCCTCATTCTTCTACTCTTTCATGGCCACAGAATACTGACCCAAATAAAAATTATCATGGACTTGAGGGAGAGATATTTTTGTGCATACTTCAAAAATACATGAATACATTCAAGGAAATTCATGGTTATACAAGTAAGTCCGAAAACTAGAATGGGAGAGGGAAAAATAAAGTTAAATCCTGATAATCTGTGGGTGATCAGAGTGACTTTTAAGATCACGTGTTGATTTGTGTCCCACTCTTCCCAGACCCGAGAGCATTTATCACAACATATTATAAATACAAGTTTTGTTTGTCTTGTTTTTCCACCCCACTTCAGCGAGGTGGAAAATCTTTTCAGTTTGCTCAGAATGTTTTCCTGGCACCTGGTACACAGTAGGTATCCAAATCATTTTTACTGAATCAAGGCTTTACAGAGGGAGATTACGGAAGTTATAAATACACAATTTCATGATATATCTAAGTAAGTCTACAAAATTAAATAATATTGCCAGAAGAGTTTTCAAGCCCTCACCATCTTGTTCATTCTCATCTCCTTTCAGATATCATGGGAAATTTTAGGGCATTCAATTTCAAACAGAGTTGTGTAACAGATTTCAAATTAAATCAAAGTAGATTTCCCTGTGATTTAAAAGTGGATAAGTTTCTAATCAATTATGCATATAGTTCACTTGGTTTGTCCTTCACAGTGTAGAATTTCTAATGGTGTTTAAAGTTGGGAAAACCATGAACAGTCTCTCTACCATATGCTATCGTTTTCTTTAATTACAGTCCTATTTGGTTTCTTAATGAAGTAAAAATAAAATCCAATATATAAATGTTATGACATTTAGGGATATCTAATTCATGTTCTCATCCTATGATTGATTTTCCTTAATGAAGAATTAGAGTAGGTGAAGGCCTTTAAAACCAAATATATTCTAAGCTCTTCAACCTATCAGTTTTCAAATAATTGTATTTTTATTTTCAAAGCCATTCAAGTACAACATTTTATAGTTCCTGTGAGGCCATCATTTTTAAGCACAGGTATCTTTATGAAAATGCAATCAGTGTAAATTATCATGCACTTGAATTTGAAAAAGACCGGTTCAAACTACACATTAACTCTGAAGGCAACCATACCGATTCTTATTTATCATGAAAATATACTTATCTGACACCACATTGTGTTTGTCTTTATCTTAGGAGTGAACTAATGGAAAATGAGACAGTATTCTAATATATATATATATATATATATATATATATATGTAATATATATCTTATATATATATTAGATATCTAATATATATATGTATTAGATATATATATTAGATATATAATATTAGATATATAGATATATAGAATATTAGATATATAATATATATATATATATATATATCTTTATCCAATCCTAAGATCTGAAACTTTACATTGCCTACTATTAGATAATAATTGTAACAATTTCAGCTTAAGCCACTGCATATTAGAATCTTGGCCTCAGATTTTATACACTTAAGAAAGTTTTAACATAAAATCATAGTTTGAGAATGTTTTAATACATAAAGTTGTGAAGTAAATGGTTTGGGTTTTGTTTTGTTACTCTTAACTTTTTAAAAGCTCCATGAGAGTGGTAAGTGAAACTGTATTTAGTATACGTTTTCCCCTCAATGTATTTTGCTTCAACAGACACATCAGTAGTAGCATCAGGAAGAATTCTAGTATCTCCAGTAGTTCTATTTTACTCCCTATGATCCACATCCTCTATAGTCCCCTTCTGTTGAGTGTGGAAGGTACTAAAGAATATGCCAGAATATGATTAGGTTGTTTTATACAACACAGTTGACTTTAAAAAAGAGATACGATTCACCCTGGGTCTGACCTAATCAGATGATTCTGAAAAATAAACAAGGCTCTTCCCGGAGAAAGAGATTCAAAACAAGAAGGAGGTTGGAATTCAGAACTCCGGAGTCTCTGTTGCTGGTTTTAAAAATGGAGAAAGCCGTGTGACTAAAAATGTGTCTAAATGGAAGAGCTAAAACTATAAAATTTTAAAAATGACACATAGGAGAAAATATCTATATAATCTGGGCTATGCAAAACCTTCTTAGATACAACAAAAATACATTCTATAAATGAAAAAAAAATGAAAAAATAAACAGAACTTATCAAAGTTCAAAACATTTGTGTTTTAAAAGACACCATTAGTGAAACTAAAAAAATAAGCATCAGACTGTTAGAAATTATTTGCAAATCAAATATCTCATAAAAGATGTGTATCTAAAAACTATAAGGAACTCTTAAAACTAAGAAATAAGAAAAGCTCATTTTAAATGGACAAAAGTGTAGAATGGACTTTTACCCAAAAACATATAAATGAGTAATTAACAAGCACATAAGAGATATCATTAATCAGGGAAAGGTAAATAAATACCACATGTGATACTTAACACCTACTAGAATAAAGTAATAAAAAGTTAAGAACAGATAATAATAACTCTTAGGAAGAACATGGAGAAAATGGCAAATTCGCATATTTATAATGAGAATTAAAATAGTGTTGCCACTTTGGAAAACAGTTTATTTCTTAAAATTTTAAATATAAAATTCTCATATAACCCATCAATTCTACTTCTAGATAACTACACAAGATAACTGAAAACATAGGTCTACACAAAGACTTGTAAATGCATATTTCCAGTAGCATTATTAATACTAATTAAAAAGTGAAAACAATCAAGTGTTCATCTACTGATGAATGGAAAAATAAAATGTAGTATATCTACAAAGTGCAATACTACTAACAGTAAAAAAAAAAAAAAAAAAAAAAAAATGAACTACTGCTCCATGCAAAATATAGATGAACCTCAAAACCATCATGCTAAGTGAAAAAAGCCAGACGTGAAAGACCACGCATTATATGTTTCCATTTAAAGGAAGTTTCCAGAAATAGGAAATGTCTAAAAAATGAAATTTTATAAACAGAAAGCAGATTCTTGTTTGCATGTGGCTCAAAGTGGAAAGTGAGATTGGGTACAAGGAATCTTTTTAGGGAGATGGAAATATGGGATTGTGCTGTTACATGCAAAAATATAAATTTATTAAAAACTACCATACATTTTTTAATATAATGTATTGTCAAATTGGCTTACATACAACATCCAGTGCTCATACCAACAAGTGGCCTCCTCAATGCCCATCACCCATTTTCCCCTCTCCCCCACCCCTCCATCTACCCTCAGTTTATTCTCTGAATTTAGGAGTCTCTTATGGTTTGCCTCCCTCCCTCTCTGTAACTTTTTCCCCCCCACCTCTCCCCGCTAGCCTTCTGTTAAGTTTCTCAAGATCCACATATGAGTGAAAAAATATATCTGTCCTTCTCTGACTGATTTATTTTACTCAGCATAATACCTTCCAGTTCCATCCACGTTGCTGCAAATGGCAGGGTTTCATTCTTTCTCATTGCCAAGTAGTATTCCATTGTATATATAAACCACATCTTCTTTATCCATTCATCAGATGATGGACATTTAGGTGATTTCCATAATTTGGCTATTGTTGAAAGGGCTGCTATAAACATTGGGATACATGTGCCCCTGTGCATCAGCACTCCTGTATCCCTAGGGTAAATCCGTAGTAGTGCTATTGCTGGGTCATAGGGTAGATCTATTTTTAAATTTTTGAGGAACCTCCACACTGTTTTCCAGAGTGGCTGCACCAGTTGAACCCATAAGTAGTGAAGAAGTTGAATCACTTATCAAAAGTCTCCCAAAAAATAAGAGTCCTGGTCCAGATGGCTTCCCTGAGGAATTCTATCAGACATTTAAAACAGAGTTAATACTTATCCTTCTCAAGCTGTTCCAATAAATAGAAGTGGAAGGAAAACTTCTAGACTCATTCTATGATGCTGGCATTACCTTGATTCCCAACCCAGACAGAGACCCTACAAAAAAGGAGAACTACAGGCAAATATCCCTGATGAACATGGATGCAAAAATTCTCAACAAGATACTAGCAAATTGAATTCAACAGCGTATAAAAAGAATCATTCAAGTGGGATTCATTCCTGGGCTGCAGGGCTGGTTCAATATTCGCAAATCAATCAATGTGATACATCACATTAATAAAAGAAAGGATAAAAGCCACATGATCTGTCAATTCTTGCAAAAAAAGCATTTGACAAAACACAACATTCTTGCTTAATAAAAACCCTCAAGAAAGTCGGAATAGAAGGAACATACTTAAACATCATAAAAGCCATATAGGAAATGCCCACAGCTAACATCAGCCTCAATGTGGAAACACTGAGAGCTTTCCCCCTGAGATCAGGAACACAACAGGGATGTCCATTCTCCCCACTGTTGTTTAACATAGCGTTTAAAGTCCTAGGATCAGCAATCAGACAACGAAATGAATTAAAAGGCATCAAAACTGGCAAAGAAGTCAAACTTCCGCTTTTCACAGACAACATGATACTCTACATGGAAAACCCCAAAGACTCCACCAAAAGACACCTAGAACTGATACATGAAGTTCAGCCAAGTCACAGGGTACAAAATCAATGTACAGAAATTGGTTGCATTTTTACACACCAATAATGAAGCAACAGAAAGAGAAATAAAGAAACGGATACCATTCACAATTGTACCACAAACCACAAAATACCTAGGAATAAACCTAACCGAAAGTGTGAAAGATCTGAAAACTACAGAAAGCTTATGAAGGAAACTGAAGAAGACACAAAGAAATGGAAAAACATTCCATGCTCATGGACTGGAAGAATATTGTTAAAATGTCAATACTACCCAAAGCTATCTACACATTCAATGCAATCCCAATCAAAATTGCACCAGCATTCTTCTCAAAGCTAGAACAAGCAATTCTAAAATTTGTATGGAACCACAAAAGGCCCCGAATAGCCAAAGTAATTTTGAAGAAGACCAAAGCGGGAGGCATCACAATCCCAGACTTTAGCCTCCACTACCAAAGCTGTAATCATCAAGACAGTATGGTATTGGCACAAAAACGGACCCATAGACCAATGGAATAGAGTAGGGAATCCAGAATTGGACCCACAAATGTATAGCTAACTAATCTTTGACAAAGCAGGAAAGAGTATCCAATGGAAAGAAGACAGTCTCTTTAGCAAACAGTGCTGGGATATCTGGACAGCAACATGCAGAAGAACGAAACTAGACTACTTTCTTACACCATACACAAAAATAAACTCAAAATGGATAAAGGACCTGAATGTGAGACAGGAAACCATCAAAACCCTAGAGGAGAAAGCAGGCAACAACCTATTTGACCTCAGCCGCAGCGATTTCTTACTCGACACATTTCCAAAGGGAAGGAAATTAAAGGGAATTAAAGAGAATTTAAAGGGAATTAAAGAACTACTGTACATTTAAAATGAATAAAATTTATGGTATGTAAATTATACCTCAATAATGCTATTTAAAAATCACACAGGTGATTGCAGTTTTGCAGACTATACAGAAAACTATAACCACTAGAGGACTAGATTGTACTCTAGTACAGTAAATTATCACTTGTAAATGTGGGCATTTCTGTCTTCACCGAGAAGGCTACACTGTATCATTTCCCTAAATATACCAAGGTCCATGAGATGTATTTTTGACCTTGGAGTTCTCTAAAGGCTTTCCTTTAGCTGAAGCATTTGGTGTTTCAGTTGCATGTCCCGGTTGACAACAGAGCTGGGCATGTTGATGAGAGTGTACTGCATTTGTTGGTCATGCTGTTAATGGCAGTACTTAGGGGTATGGTACGTATGCTTAAAAGCTGATTACTGGCTAACAGCCAAAGATAGGAAAACAATTAGATATTGAATCACACTCACAGTGAAATTTTTAGTATTAACATAGGCAGAAGCCTATATTTAGAAACCAGACCAATGAAAGAAGTTGGCTGAGATAAAGGCACTGATCCAAACTACAACACAATTTTTGCAAATGCACTTATAGCTATCAGAAGCACTTCTTTTTCCTAAGGGCTACTAATAAACATTGTCAGACTTTTATCAATAGAAGTATCAATTAGACAGACATCAGAGAATTTGCTAAAAGTTCCTCTTTGCCTTAGATATTAACCAGGCAAACTCTGACTATTCTGTTTTTAGCTTATGCTGGAAGTATAAATTAGGTCTGATTGAATAACACTAGATTGGAAAGCATAGTTTATAGCTTTTAAAATCATATGTAGCCTTCTTAATGTGTCCCTAGAGCATATTCCCTTCAGGGCATATTAAATTTATATGGCATTATATAATGGCTTGTGAATTGCAAGCAACACATATTAGTAATAGAGAAGCTAGACATAATATTGAAATCACCTTACATGAGATACGTTTCTCTTATGTTCAGAAACTAGTGCCATTTTTTGTCAATTCAAAGGGTAATGAAATTAGTTTAATGCTTATAAGCCAACTGCTTATGTTTATCTGAAAACCTGTTCTTTAAAAGTAGAAATTCTTATAGGGGACGTGTTTCTTGGTTTTTTTAATGTTTTCCTTCAAATCAATACATGTTTAATAATCAAGATACAATAAATTAAAAATATAGAATACTTAATACAAAACATTACATTGCATTAGAATTATATCTCACTCAGGATAGAATTAAAATGTAAATTAGTGTGGTTAAAGATAAAGACAACTTTGTTTCCTATCTCAAAATAAGGTTATTATGAAATAAAATTGGTAAAAACATTTTTAGCAATATACACTTAGGCCAAAAACTGATAAACTTGATATAAGATACAGTACACAACTTTTAGAAAACTGGCAGATAGCATATAATAGTACAATGGAAAAAAGAGGAAAATATATTACATTCCTATTACTTTGGAAGATGACAATAAAATGTCTGCATCCTAGAATTAGGACTTTGTTTCAAAAATACCTTCTCTTGATAGGGTCTCTAAATGTCATATTATCTGTAATAAAAATGTCACCTACCTTTATCTTCTATTCCAATGACTGAAATGTCATGATTTTTTAGAGATTCTTATTTTAAAGTTCTTTACGTAGATCTGAATTAGATGTGTTAAGGTATTAAATATAAAAGATTAGACTACTGAATAATATCTTCCCACTTCCCCAATTTGATGTGGTCCTTGTGACAGGCAAATAGTAAAATTATTGTGACCTCATGTCTCAGTGTTAGTCTCCCAATTACACGCCACAGTTAAGTCAACAGGTTTTGTTTTAACAGGAAGAACATCCTTCTGCATGGCAAGGATCTGTCATTTATGTGCAGATAAATCAGGGAAGAATATACTGGGAACATTTGTCAGACACTGGTGATAATCCTCAGATGGTCCTATTGACCTCAGAACAGAAGTGTCCTTGAGACGTACCTACAGCTAGACAGTATCGGTATACTGTATAAGTGTGGTTGTTGCCCTGTATGTCCCCTCTGTAGAACTAAGCAGGTATAATCCTGTGTTGTGCACTCAGCATAACTGTTGCTCCTGTGGCTACCACTGCTCTGAATTGCAGTTACCACAAGAACAACCTTCTAATTGAAATTACCTAGAAAAACTAAAATTACAAATTTCTGTTTAAAGACATCAAAGAATTAATGAGGCAATAAAAAAATTAGAAGGTGAAAGTCCAGCATAAGAAACTTGGTGAGATGATGCAAGAATTAAAATATATATTTATCATAAAAGTTGACGTTGATTTTAGAAGTGTCTGAGAGGCTAAAAAGACGCTTTTGACAGATTTCTAAATTTAGGAGTATAAACACAGAATTAAGGAACCTCCAAGTAGAGAGAGACTTGGTAAATCAGAAAGGCTGTGATTTGGAAAACAAAAGGACCATATCATAAGATAAGGATAAGCTTGAGATAGATCACAAGACCAATGATTGCTAATGACCCTACCTTCTATCCAAAGCAAATGCACAACCTCTCTGGGAAAAGAGTACATTCTTTTAGGGTGCAAATTATTTTGTCAGTTTCTTATTCACACTATACAGCACTGAATTTAATTTTTTTTTACATTTATTTATTTTTGAGAGACAAGGAGAGACGGGGCAGAAAGAGAGGGAGACACAGAACCCAAAGCAGGCCCCAGGCTCTGAGCTGTCAGCACAGAGCCCGATGCGGGCCTCAAACCCACAAACTGTGAGATCATGACCTGAGCCGAAGTTAGATGCTTAACCGACTGAGCCACCCAGGTGCCCCAAGCACTGAATTCTTAAAAGGTCATTACTGCAAGATGCTACTAAGTAACAAAATCAAGGAGACAACAGAAAATACAAATAAACCCATACAGGATTCAGGTAAAAGAATTACCATGAATTTTAAAATAACTCTGCATAATATGTTTAAGGAAATAAAAATCAGATCAAGAACTTTTGCATAGAACAGTAAACCACCACCTTTTGGGATGAGCACTGGATGTGGTAGGGAAACCAATCTGACAATAAACTTCATATATTGAAAAAATAACTAAATAAATAAATAAAACACAGGAAAAAAAAAGAACAGTAAACCACAAAAAGATACAAAAAGAATGGGAAATTATTGATTACTGAAATAGAAAACAATGAATGTGTTCAACAACGAATTATACATAGCTAAACAGAAACTCAGTTACCTGTAATACAGCGGAGAACAAAACGGCCAAGCTAAGTAACAGAAAAAAAAAGAAAAAAGTAGGGTATAAGTTACTTATATGAAGAAAAGAGTTTACGTTATTGAAGAACTGAAGGTGAGAAAAGAGAAAAAGGGGCAGAGAAAGGACTGAGAATTTTCCAAAACTGGCAAAAGACATCAACCTGCAAATTTAAGAAGCTAAAGGGGAAAAAAGAAAAAACTGAACAAATAATTACAGGCAGATCATATTTTTGAAAACTTCTTGATGTTTTTGAAAACCAAATAACCTTCAGAAAACCAAATAAAAAGGAAAAAAATTTAAGTATCCAGAGGGAATAACACACAGTAGCTTCAAAGAACCAAGAATAAGTCTGACAACAGACTTCTCAACAAAAATTATGGAAACAAGGAGACATGGTATGAGATCTCTCAAATGATATTTTAAAAAATGAATGCCAATCAAGTATTTTATTCTGAGTGAAAATGTAAAAATACTTGGTGAATCTAAATGAATGATGACTGTATAAAACAATAATAATAAGACACAGTGACATTTAAAATACATAATACAGAAGATTACAATGCCTGAGAACAATAACAGATCAAGTTAATGCATTCTAAGAATGCTGTTTTCTCTGGGAAGTAAGGA
This sequence comes from Panthera pardus, assembly GCF_024362965.1. Lineage (NCBI taxonomy): Eukaryota > Metazoa > Chordata > Mammalia > Carnivora > Felidae > Panthera > Panthera pardus. Next base: position 14,706,698 of record NW_026526754.1, on the reverse strand, counting down.
AATTTTTAATATATGTTAACTTTGATACACTAACTATGCCTGTGACATGAATCTATGCAGCTCTGGGGAAATTACTGAAATAATTCTCAAGGGATGTGTAACTTATAAAACAATAGAAGAGAAAAGACGTAAGAAAATATACATGTTAACTCATGGCATGAAAGGAGAGGAAAAGAAATGAACAGGTAGAAGAAAGAAAAACAGTCATTTATCTCAAAAGTTCAAATGATAGTAACACATTATGTATGTAGATTATCAGACTGCATGAAATAACAACTTTGGAATATATCTAAATAGTCCCCATTTCTAAAAAGAACCATTAAAAACCAATCATACTGAGGGGTGCCCAAGTGGTTAAGCGTCCAACTTCAGCTCAGGTCATGGTCTCACAGTTCGTGAGTTTTTACATTTATTTTATTTTACATTTTTTACATTTATTTATTTATTTTTTGAGAGAGAGACAGACAGAGCACAAGCAGGGGATGGGCAGAGAGAAAAGGAGACAACGGCATCCGAAGCAGGAGCTTGCTTCAGGTTGTGTGTCTCCCTCGCTCTCTGCCCCCTCCACCACTTGTGTGCACTCACTCTCTCTCTCTGTCAAAAATAAATAAACATTAAAAAAATTTTTTAATCATACTGCGAAATACAAAACGATTCCTAAACATTCTGACAACTGATGAAATGTAGTAAGTAATCTCGTGATATAAATTACACTTGAATTCAGTGACAAAAATATAACTAGAAAACTTCCTTGTATTTTAGAATAAGAAATTCCTATTTAACTAAGCTATACATCAAGAAGGAATAATTTAAATTCAAAAATATTTTTAAATAAATGACATGGTAGTTTTAAAACATAGCCTTCTTTGATAACTCCTTAAAAGTTCTGGGGCGCCTGGGTGGCTCAGCTGGTTGAGCGTCCAACTTCAGCTCAGGTCATGATCTTGCAGTTCATGTGTTCGAGCCCCGTGTCAGGCTCTGTGCTGACAGCTCAGAGTCTGGAGCCTGCTTTGGACTCTGTGTCTCCTCCTCTCTCTGCCCATCCCCCACTTGTGCTCTGTCTCCCTATCTCTCAAAAATAAATAAATAAATGTAAAAAATTTTTTTAAAAAAAGGAAGATAGCTCTCTTGTCAAGAGATGAGCTCCATGTGCCTTCTTCCCCTTGCATCTGGGATTTGTGTGTTACCAATAGAATAAGGTGGGAAAGGTGCTGTGCCAATTTCTGGCACCTGTCTTAGGAGAATGGGAAGTTTCACTTTTGCTTCTTTTGACATTCACTTTTGGACCCCAGACATCATGCTGTAAGGAAACAGGGCGGCCTTTGCAAAGACCCAGCAGGAGACACCCATTTGAAGGGGAGCAAAGATGCCAACTTGTCAGTCATGTCAGCCACCTAAGCCATCCTGAATGATGCCACATGGAGGAGACAAGCATTCTTCACAAGCACTGACAAAGTACAGACTCATTAGCTAAGTAAAGGATTGATGTAGAAACCAGAAACTACCTGCTATAAGCACAATATACCTGTTTGAGAAGCAAGCCTGGAAGAACTGTTAAAAGTATGAATTTCGGAGCGCCTGGGTGACTCAGTCGGTTAAGCATCCAACTTCAGCTCAGGTCATGATCTCAGGTTTCATGGGTTCAAGCCCCATGTGGGGTTCTGTGCTGACAGCTCAGAGCCTGGAATCTGCTTCAGATTCTGTGTATCCCTCTCTCTCTGCCCCTCCCCAACTAGCACTATGTCTCTCAAAAAATAAAAAACAAAAAAAAAATTTTTTAAGTATTAATTTCACTCGTTTAACAGTTTATTGAACCAGAATCCCAGAAAGATGATCATATTCTGGAAGGTAGCTTGCAGAACATATTCTCTCATCAACTGAGATGCCAAAACTGTGTATTACACAGCTTCCCTTTTAGCTGACACACCAAACACAGTTTAAAACACGTTTACAGATGGCAGAGTAATTGGTTAAGTACTTGTTTGTTTCCTTCCAAGAATTCACAGACATTGTTTCTGTATTATACCCTTGTTGAGCCAATCCATGTAACTCATCTCAAGAACATAATCTATGGATGGAATTCTCAATTTTGTCACATATGCAAGAGAATATGCAATTGAACTCTTCAAAAAACAAAAAGGATTTCTGGAGAAAAAAAAAAAAAACCTAGAACCAAGTATGAGAGAGCTTCTTTCATAGAATGTGAGTTAAAGCCATTGATTTCACCACAGTATTTCTGTCAGCATTAAAAAATAAAAACAGATATGTTTAAAAATTGATAGAAAACAAGCCTAAATTTGTAGTGTCTATCCTGGACTTCCATATTTTAAAGACGGAGTTTGACAGATTATGATAGACAGCATTCTAAGGATTAAAGGGAAAGGCTAGAAAGAGAAACAAGAAAATGGCACTAAATCAAAGATTTGGATCAGTTCCCAGCCCATTGAAACAGCAGGTGATGAAGATTTCAACTGAGTTATACCTAATTACAAACCAATGTGAGCGAAGAACACAGGCATGAAAGAATGAGACAAGAAGCTCTCATTACCATTCCAAGGCGGAAAAGATGAGCTGCCCTACCTTAGCAGCAATCCACTGATAAATTCTTTATCAACTTAACAACTATGACAGAGCTCTGAAACATTTTATAACTGCCAATGTGGTCTTCAGATTGTAGAAACCCCAAGGTTATTGTTTAAAAGTCTATATACCCCCCAAATGTGTAATCCTTGGTTAGATTCTCTTCTAAATTGAAAACTACTTTGCCTTCCTCACTCCATCCATTTCAGATTTCAAAATACTCATCCTCCCCATACTATTGGCTGAGAGTAAAGGCAATTTGTTTTATATTTAAGAAAAAAAATAGACACTCCTTATATCTTAGTTAAGGAAAGGAAGTTATATTGCTTACTGTCACACACTATTTATGGACTTATTTACTTGCCTTTTCTAGTGGATGTCTTCGGCATAATAGCAAAGTATTTGATCTACATAATATTGCTAACTACATATAACCATTTTCAAAGTGTACAATCAACAGCAGTGATCATTTACATAGCTACCAACTTTGTATTTCCAAATTGATATGGATATAGATATTCCTATAGATTATATAGCACACAAATAGATGGAAAGCAACACACTTTCTGTCAGTGATCTACATTTGATGAACACCATATTAATCGATAAATTCCTTTCTGTCAGTCATACCAGCCAATGTTCATAACATGCTACAGCTCATGGCTTATGATCATTTGCTAGGATGCTTGTCATTGCTTCTCCAATCAGGTATGTGCTTACTAAAAGTGTGTGGGGATGTTTCCTCTATCCTAATTGTGTTTGAAATAACTATGAAATTTAAATTACAATACAATTATAATACGTGAAATATGAGGGAGACATAATATCTGTTTGAGAAAAGTAATTTGAATGCTTAGGAAAGACACAATAAAGGAACATATTATAAAAATGTTTTTGAATGACAATCCAAGACAAATTTAGGAACATAAATGGAAAGATTTTGCTCTTAGATGGGTACATGAATCTCTTCAATATCTTACTTTACTTAAAAAAAGCCATCAGGGGACAGAGGGAAGAGAGAGGGAAGTTGTTGTTTTTTTGTTTCGTTCGTTTGTTTTAAATATTTATTTATTTTGGGGACAGCGCAAGTGGGGGAGGGGCAGAGAAAGGGAGACAGAGGATTCGAAGGGGGCTCTGGGCTGACAGGCTGACAGGAGAGAGCCTGATGTGGGTCTTGAACTCATGAACCACAAAATCATGACCTGAACTGAAGCTGAACGCTCAACCACCTGAGCCACCCAGGAGCCCTGGGAGTTAATAGGAATAGAGTTTCAGATTTGCAAGATGAAAAATTCTGGAACTCTATTTCAAAATAATGTGAATATACTTAACACTACTGAACTCTGCACTTAAAAATAAGTCAAACTAGGGGCACCTGGGTGGCTCAGTTGGTTAAGCATCTGACCACAACTCAGGTCATGATCTTGCGGTTTGTGGGTCTGAGCCCAGCATCACCCTCTGTGCTGACAGCACGAAGCCTGGAGCCTGCTTCAAGTTCTGTGTCTGCCTCTCTCTGTGTGCTTCCCCTGCTCATGCTCTGTCTCTCCCTCTCAAAAATAAACAAACATTACAAAAAATTCAAACTAAATATCACAGATAATATAATCACAGGTATAGTTTTCCTAAGAACTACATTAATTGAACACTGCTCCTTAAAAAAAAAAAATTGGTTCTACATGAAAAGACTTACAAATAATGTACATGTATGTGGTTTTTAGTGAACTCCAAGCATTAGGTTAACATCATTCATGTAAACGATTAAACATTCATGTTTAAGATTTTTCCTCTTTAACCAACATGATTGTGTCCAATAAGTTCATGGTAAATATTATTTGTACATAAGATACTGTGGCTATTAAATCTGAGAATGCTGTCTTTCCAAACAGTGGTGTTGCAGTTTTCAAACTGTGTTTCTCGGATGGAGTCCTAGAGCTTCCAGAGCCCTCTTAGTATGGGCGGCAGGGGTGGGGGTGGGGGTAGGAGAGTCTGAAAGTTGGAGAGAGAGATCAAAGTGGGGAGGGAAAGGAGAAAAGCAGACAGAAGGAGACTCCGGGACTCCAAACCCAGGACTTCAATTCCTCCGCAACCAAAAAAGCTCTGATTTCATCTGTTATATGTTAGGTTCCAGGTGAGAGTTTACTAGAAAATAAAAGGTCCTATGAGTTTTAAAAGTTTAGGGAATGTGGTTTTAAATAGCAAAATCCAGGGAGAAGGAACACTTGTTATGTGTCTAGAACTATACTAGACCTCTTTAAAATGTAGATACTATTTTGTTTCACTCCCACGGCAAATTTAAGAGAAAGTTATTTCTGTCTAATTTTACTGAAAGTTATGCCTCAAATGCATGAATTAATTCAGGCAAAATCACATTGCTTATAAGAAAAGTCAGGTATTTGATGAACAAGTGAGTTTCCATGCTGATTTACATAGTTCCGTAATTCTGTGCTATCCCTTTCTGAATGTAATTTAATATACTTTACCAATTTTCTTCACTAATCAACTCTGATTTCTCACCATCAGCTCCAAGGAAGATCTGACTTATTTTTTAAGTTCTTTTTGTTTTGACTTTATCCAGAAGGTCTCTTGTCTTATGGATGTCAGGAATGTGTTTGTGCCACAAATCATCACAGAGTAATATATACACACGAATATGTTTTCTTGGAACACCATATGTCATTAACTTTTTATTTCTGAAAAGCATTTAGTACTATCTCTGGAAGAAGTAGCAACCTAAATACAACTTTAAATAAATGCAAAAATATGAAAGCAATTTTCTGAGGCAGGTGATGCAATATGCCAACAGAAATATTTTAATGAACAGATTCAGAAAAGGAATCACAGAGTGATAATACTCTCATTTGGATATAGAACTAAGTTTCGTTGCATTAAATTTTCAATTCTCAGATTCACAGAGGAAAAACATTGAGTAATTTAGGTTGTAGCATCTTGACACCACCATGAAAGGTACAGACCAAGAAGGGCCTGGTCCGTGTCTGGTCCTGCACACTCACTGCAGTTGGGTAAGCTTTTGTTCTGAACTAAGTTATCTTGAATGAACAAGCCCAGAGCAAACCCAGGAAAAAACACCTATATTTCTAGCTAGGAAAGCAATGATTTCAGCTGAAGGAAAGTCAAGTATTCATTTCACTGAGATAAATTTACATGAAAACAAAAACACAAAAAGACTCCTTTACCATTTAACTACCTTCTAAGAAAGTTGATTACTGCCCTTTGCATGGAAAGGAAAGGTCAAAAACAAAAGAACATTGCTGAAGTCCCTGATACAAGTTCCATGATATTTAGCTTGTTGATTTCCTTCAGGTTCCATAGCCACGCATGCAGTTTTGTCATACAAATTCTTATACAAATTACCCTTTTAAAAATGAATTACTCAGAGACATAACCCTTAGAATTTGATAAGCTTATGGCTTTTGTTTCTCTTAGACAAATTAGAGAACCACAGTTCTGCTTCAGCCTAGCTCTACATCTCTATTATCTGATAACTCTCAACTCTTGGAAAAAATTAAAGTAACAAACATAAAGGACACAATGCAACAAAAAAATAGTCACACGAATCTCATTTTTTTCTATATGGCTGTGCAATCAAGGACAGGGTTTCTCTTTGTTCTAATTCTTGTTAAATAACGATACAGATATGTGATCTTCACGTTAGGACAATTAGACAAAGCAAAGGGCAAAGGGCAATCTCAAATCAATTTTACAGTAAAGCAAAGAATTTTGAAACTATTGCTTTCCCTTGCAATCTCATACAGGTACCAACAAAAGCACCATTTGTGGTGGTGGGGTACTGGGGGCTGTTTTAACAAAAGAGAATAGCTTTTTCAAAGGCTGTTTATTACTTTAAATGTTTAAAAGCTTTTTAAAAAGCAACTTTTTTCTTCTCCTTAGGCATCAACAGGGGATAATTGCCTTAGCATGCTTTTAAATAATCCTGTTTAAGACACAGAGTGGCATGGGAGCCTGTGCTTGGAAAACTTTTTACTTAACTGAATTGTGTGGGTGTGGATCTGGGGTCAGCAACAGAACCTCTCTACAAATAACGACACTTTGAATTTTCTTTTAGGACGATTTTTTTTTTAAATTGCCATACAGTAAAATTGACTTTTTTGGGTGTACACATTACAAATGTTAACACATACACAGATCCATGCAATTACCTTCATAATCTGGATAGAGAACGATTCTATCACCTCAGAAACACCCTCCCCCGCCCCGAGCTAGCCCTTTGTAGTCACACCTTCCTCTTTCCCCTTAAGCCCTGAGAACCATGGATCCATTCATCACTATACTTTCATCTTTTTGAGGATGTCATACAGTGTACAACGTGTTTTGTCTGCAACTACGAAGACGACCAACTGGAGAACTGAAGGGTAGCTTCGTACTTTCTGCACGGAAGACGAGCTGAGGCAATGAAATCAGCTGTGCAATACAAAACTCTTGAGCCATCTGTGGCAACCATTCATGCAGTGGGGCTTTAAGGTCTCTAAGCCAACTGGTTTGTACCTCCCAGGAGGATGTATTGGGACAGAGGCAAATCGGGATGGGTCAAGTCTTTCTACAGAGGGTGACTGTCCAAAGTCGTCAAGGGCTATGAATGATAACATCAGGACTAGAAGGACCAACTCACCTTCTTCTGAGTATTTATTACATGAATAACTAGAATAAATTCTTGGGCATTTTCGTCACCCCAAAATGAAGTGAGCCCTCTCGTATCTGCAGCAAACCAGAACATGTCAGAGTGCCACATGGGTATGAAAGAAGAAAATGAAGCGGCCTCATCTTAAAGCTGCAATCTACATTTTCAAAATTTTACATTTACATTTTACATTAGCAAAAAATATTCAACTATTTTTAACGAAATGAAAGAGCTGTTTGGGACAGTTTAATAGTGTTTCACCACTTGAAAGTGAAAACATTTCGGTTTGAGACATGCTTTCCCCCCAAAATTTAATAGTGTAATGATTCTAACTAGATTGTATGAATTTTACCATTGTAAAATGTTATGTGTTCCTTGTTTTAGATTGTGCTAGGGTGAGCAGATGTTCAACAATTTGAAGTCTGTTTAGAATCTTCCTACCTGCTGGGTTTAATTTCAAAAGCAAGAAACATTCTTGAAGATAGACAAAATGTTATTTGTTCTTTTATCCATGTACCACGTTGCACTAATTTTCATCATTTCTATCTCTGTTTATGGCAGGTCATTTCTGGTATACATAAAATTTAATTATAATCTTTGGAAGGAATTTTGTTCCTGTGTCTGGTAAATAAAATATTATAAAATCATTTGAGATTATAGACAATACATACTGCTGCCTGGTTTTGAGTTGAAAATAAATAGAAATATATTTTCTACTGTATTAAATAAATGCAAAGACAGACCTGAGGAAAGGTGTTTACTCACCGTCTTTACAGGTTTATAAAATATGAAATATAATTTAACATTAATTTTATATGTTGTTAGATATTAGCATTTTCTAATTTTCTGTGCTTGAGTCTTTGAAATAATCATGTACACATTCATGTATACCATGACTGATGACCAGTTTCCTTTTCCTTATTCTGTTCACTTCAGCATCTGCATTACTGAACTGGTGGAGCTCTCTGCTACTTTGTTGATTAAAGTGATAATAGCAGACCTATTTTATTCTCTTTCTCAGAATTAAGTCATTAAATCACTATGTATGTTATCATATTAAGGAAGTTCCCTTCCATTGATAACATGCTAAATGCTGTAAACATAATGAGTATGGAATTATCAAGTGGTTGTTATTTAGCTATTGAGGTGGGAATCTGACATTTATTCTTACTTATTCTGTTAATGCTTGAACTGTATTTATGGGTATAAGAATGTCAAATCAACTTTGCATTCCTAGAATAAACCTCACTTGTTCATGATTTATTGTCCTATTTATAAGCACTGCATTTGATATGCAAATAATTTATTTAGACTTTTGCATTCATATTCATGTAATGTATTTCTCTATATTTTTCTTTTCTTATACTTTTCTTGTCAGGCTTTGGTATCAAGGATATACTAGACCCATAAAATGATCTGGGAAACATTTCCTCCTTTTCTCTATAATGGAATAATTGGCATAGAAATTGTAATATTTCTTTACTGAATATTTTTTTAGAAACTCACTGGTGGAAACCATGTAAGACTAAAGACTTTGCATCAAAGATTCCTTTGTAGGGTTTTAATATCTGTAACCATTATTACACATTTTTATTTCCTTTTTTTCTGGTTTTAGTTTTGTACACTGTATTTTTCTAGGAAATTTTCTAAAAACTCATTCCAGGGGCACTTGGGTAGCTCACTTGGTTACACATTCTACTGTGGCTCAGGTCATGATCTCACAGTTCATGAGTTCAAGCCCTCCACTAGGCTCTGTGCTGACAGCTCAGAGCCTGGAGTCTGCTTCAGATTCTGCCTCCTCTCTCTACCTCTCCCCCACTCACAATCTGTCTCTCTCTCTATCTGAAAAATAAGTGAAAAAAATTTAAATCTTATTACAGTTGAGGAGCACTTGACTGGCTCAGTTGGTAGAGCATGAGACGCTTGATCTTGGGGTTGTAAGTTTGAGTCCCATGCTGGGTGTAGAGATTGCTTAAAAATAAAATCTTTGAATGAATAAATGAATGAATGAAATGAAATAAATAAAATTTCACTTGAATTCTAAAATTTATTACCATAAAGTTATTCATAACATCCTTTAATGAAGTTAAAGACATTTTCATAATTAGTGATGAATTGTCTCAATAAACTTTGAAGAATGATAAGGAACCCACTCTTGATTATGATAAATAAGCCATACTCGAGTAACCAAATAGTTGACAAAGGAGATTTTTTTTAAAAAAGTATTCCAACTAATATTTGAAAAGGAAATAGAATATCACTATTTTACAAATGGCTGCTAACATCGGGGGGGGGGGATAGAGATGAGATGAAGTACATGCTAACGGAAGTATAGAAGGCCATCTATGAAGCAATTTTGCCAAAAATTCTAGAATGAATTCGATCACACCTGTAGATCAACTTCCAGTTTATAAGAAACAAAGACAACAGAGGAACATGCTAAATATTACCAGAAAGATACACTATTCAAAATCAGAACTGTGGAAAATTCTACAGAATAATTAATAAGTTGCTTCTATCATTAAGATGCATGGAAAGAGAGATGGGAAGCAGAATTGGTAGATTAAAAGACTCTTAAACATATGTAAATAATTTTCAATACTTGAATCTTATTTGGATCTTGATACATACAGTTAAAAAATGATATAACTGATACAATCAAAATCCACAAGGTATTTTATGGATAACGACAAACTGATTCTAAAGTTTATGTAGAAAAGCAAAGGACCCAGAACAGCAAACACAATACTGAAAGAGAGAACAAAGTTGGAGGAATGACATTACCATACTTCCAGACTTATTACTAAGCTAGAGAAATCAAAGTAGTGAGGTACTAGAGAAAGAGTAAACCAACAGATCAGTGGAACAGAACAGAGAACCCAGAAACAGACCCACGCAAATAAAGTCAGATGATGTTTAATGAAGGAGCAAAGGCAATGAAATAGAGAAAAGACAAGTCTTTCCAACAAATGGTTCTGGAACAACTCGATATCCACATAGAAAACAATAACAGTAATAACAATAACCAAAACAAAAAACAAAAAAAAACCCTCTAAAATCTAGATACAGACTTTACATACTTCAAAAAAAATGAACTCAAAATGAATCAAACATAAATATAAAATGGAAAACTAGAAAACTCTTAGAAGACTGCATAAAATAAAATCTAGATGACTTAGAGTATGGTGATGACTTTTAGATATAATACCAAAGGCATGATCCATAGAAAAAATAATTGGTAAGCTGGACTTCAGTGAAACCAAAAATGTCAAGAGAATAAGAAGTCAAGCCATAGACAGTGAGAAAATATTTGCAAAATACATCTAAGGAAGGACTGTTATTCAAAATATACATAGAACTCTTAAAACACAACACTAAAACAATGAGTAACTCACAGTTCAAATATGGGCAGAAAACTTAACAGACACCTCACCAAAGAAGACATATAGACAAGACATAAGCATATAAAAAATGGTCAACATAATATGCCATCAGGGAATTGCAAATTAAAACCACAATAAGAGGGGGCGCCTGTGTGGCTCAGTCGGTTGAGCATCCGACTTCGGCTCAGGTCATGATCTCACTCTTCGTGAGTTCGAGCCCCGCGTCGGGCTCTGTGCTGACAACTCAGAGCCCGAAGCCTGCTTTGGATTCTGTGTCTCCCTCTCTCTCTGTCCCTCCCCACTCACGTTCTGTCTCTGTCTCTCAAAAATAAATAAACATTTTTTAAAAATTTTTTAAAAAGAAAAATGATACATTTGGGGATTTTGGAATACTTACCATATATTACATGACAATACAGAATTACTGTTAATTAACTTAGATTTGGTAATGCTGTTGTGGTTGCTTTTAAAACCTTTCTTTAAGTAAGAAACATAATACTTCTTTGGCTGTTAGTGACACTGTAAAATGCTCTGAAATATTTCATGCCCTATTTATCTGAATGTGATTTACTTGTTTAGTTCACAGAGCATATTCATCCACAGGTGGTTAAGGACATGCATATCTATATATGTTAATACTCGAGGGAAGTGGGCACTTTGCTTTTTAATGAGATGAAAAAGGTGCCACTAACAGTGTACAACACAAACAGAGGTAAAAATGGGGGGAAATGCAGATGTAAGTAACACACTTATGTCTATTAATAATTGTCTTCTTTTTATTATTTTTCTGAAGATTCTTTTTATACTTCACCCTTCCAGTTTCACCATTTTCATGGAAGATAAATACTTGTTTTACTTCAGTTCTCTGCTGAAAGGGGTATGAATGCAGGATACATTCACCTTTTGAAGAATATGTATCCATATTCTAGGAGAAATGAGTTCATCTGCTTCTATTTCTTCACAAATATCTAAAAACTGTCATACCTAACCATGAAGTGGCATATAACGTCAAAATTATCACTGCTCTTGAGAAGTCACATGTATCAAGAAATTTCTTTATGTTTGGAGGAGCTCAGTTTCTCCTTCTCTTCTCCAGCTAGGCGGGACACCACACAAGGTGCTGAGATGTTCCCCTAGTGGATGCCATTGTTCACATCTGCTTCTGTTAATGCCCAGCCCCAAACAGTAACTCATTATCTGCATACTTGCTTAGATATTTTTGTTTTCGTATCTGAAAGTAAAATGCTCTTCCTGCTTGCCTTTTTCGAAAATGCTTCTTAAAAAGTAAGGTCAGGATGGGACTATAATTCACTGCCATAACCATACAACATGTAAATCCCCTGGTTGATGTTTAGCTGTGATAAAACCTCAATTTGAAAAATAAGGACACTGGACTCTAACTTTTAACCAGGCTTCAGGGTCAAGGGCCCTAATACACTTGTAATAAGAAAACTTCTATCATATTAAGGCTTTGTAGCCTCCGTCAGTAGGTGAGAGAAAACCAAAACCTGGGGTTTGTGTCAATCCATTTCTTTGTTCATGAAAGATGCAGATAGTATAAGAAACTGAAATATCAGCCAATCCACACTGAAATGTTAAAATTATGTCTGAGTTCTTTTCTCCAAGTCCCATAATTCACATATCTAGTTTGAAACTGAGATAACAAAAGCCTTCAATTGTTAGGTTGTAGAGAGAGAGAATCCATTTGAAAGTTGGGGACTTTCTCCATTGACTGAAAATAAAATTGTATTCTTGAAACTCCAAAGAGGACAATGTCATTTCAGCACACTGCCGAGATCTATGTCAAATGTTACTTACATACTCCAATTCATATAAATACATAGTTTTCCAATACTTGTAGCAATTCCTGACCTTGTTTTTAAGTTTATTTATTTTGAGAAAGAGAAATGGGGGGGGGGGGGGGGAGAGAGAGAACACAAACGAATGAGTGGGGAAAGGATAGAGGGACAGACAGAGGATCCAGACAGAGCAGGCTCTGTACTGACAACAGAGAGCTCAATGTGAGGCTCAAACTCACAAGCGTGAGATCATGACCTGAGCCAAAGTGGGATGCTTAACCAAGTGAGCCACCAAGGTGCCCCTGACCTTATTTGTTTTTACCTTTACTCCTGTTTATGACTCTTTATCACCTAAGCTCCAGGTCTATCAGTTTACACACTATTACCCAGCATTTTAAAAATATTTGTCCTTGGGGTTATCTGTGTGAAACACACATCCCCCAGACTATCACATAGAACTCTTCATCATTCACATTGCAACATAACTATCACCTTTGAAAAGCATGTCCTTCTATTTGAAGCAGTTCCTATCTACCACCAGTTATCATCGTTTTAGTACATAGTTTTGTTTACCTAAAAGCACTAATAATGTTCACATACAATTTTATCTACTTATTATATATGTACTTTTTAATCTATAAACACAAATGTGAATTTCAGGAGAGCAAGGGCCCACTCAAGTTGCAGCACCTCTCCTAACTCAGAGCCCTTCACACTGATGATAAATACAAAGTAAATACATGTTAAGTGAATAAAATAATCTGTAAACACAGTACAGAAGATGTCATCAAGGTCACATAACAGTAACTAAGTTTTTTAAGTGTGCCAAAGAAAAATTACAGTTACAGCTGACAGCTCTTGGAAGATGCAAATTAGTGAGGAGAATGAGGGAGTTATAGGGCCTATAAAAAACCTCTTAAAAGAGGGCCTCAAGGAGGCAGGGATTGTGGAACCATAGTATGAAGAGCCCATCAAAATCCCTCCGCAGGAAGTAATGTCGCAACTGGACAAAAGTGACCAAAACAATCATTTTGGCACGCTGGAGATCAAGCAGAGGCATATAAAACAAATCCAGAAGAGTTAATTTAAGAAAACTACCCAATCTGAGGCAAATGAACAGTGGGACTTGGAGCTCTGCCCTGGGGCTGCTTTCATCTGCCTTATTCCTCCCACACCAGCCTGGCTAAGCAGGAAGCATCAGCTTCCCTGCCAGAGGGCATTGACTTAATTTGGAACAGAGACTAGAAAACTACCAAACTCCTGGCCATTGTCCACAACAGCAGCAATCCTGGTAGCAAAAACTGGGGATACTTAAAACACAGCTAGCATGAGGTTGCAATTTTGGGTGAGACACGCAGCACCTGTCTAAGTTAGCCAGAACTTAACCAGGGATCACAGAATGAGCCCGTGATACGCTCCCACAGATCTCAAGCAACCAGGATGCCCATGTGCGCACGCAAAACTGCAGACACTAAGGACGTATGAAGAAGGGGTCCTAATGATCCAGACATCCCTCTTTGGATCATGAGAATTTCTGTCTTCTCAGAGAAACTACACAGGACCCAGCAGAAAATTTAAAACCAAAGTAGACAGATTTCTACATTGCCAGAAGTACACAATAGGTAAACAAATGTGCCTGTGTTCCACTAAAATGCTGCTTACAGAAACAGGTAATTGAACCAGATTTGGCTCATAGGACATTGTCTGCTGATCACTGCTCTAAAGAAGTGTCCGCTAACCCACTGTGACATAAAATGGATCACTGGTTGGGGCACGTGGGTTGCTCAGTCTATTGCTTAACCGACTCTTGATCTCAGCTGAGGTCTTGATCTCAGGGTCATGAGTTCAAGCCCTGCACTGGGCTCCATGCTGGGCCTGGAGCGTATTTTAAAAAAATAAATAAAGGGGCACCTGGGTGGCTCAGTTGGTTGAGCATCTGACTTCGGCACAGGTCGCGATGTCATAGTGAGTTCGAGCCCACGTTGGGCTTGCTGCTGTAAGCATACATCCCACTTAGGATCCTCTGTACAACTCTCTCTCTGCCCCTCTCCGCCCCCCATCTCAAAAAGTAAGTGAATATTAAAAAAATGTTTTAATAAATAAATAAACAAATAAATAAAAACAGATCACTGGTTTGAGGTTTTGAAGGTGGCAGGAGTAAGGGATTATAAAAAACGAAGAGGGAACTTTTAGGGGCTGATAGAAATAGTAATCATCCTGATTGTGGTGATCGTTACACAGGTGCATACATATATTAAAATCTAAGAAAGTGTGAATTTAAATATGTGCAGTTAATTATATGTCAATTATATCCAAATAAAGTTATTAAAAATCAATTTTACCACATTAACAGAATAAATTAGAACAACCATATGACTGTATCCATAGATGCATAAAAAGTGTTTTTTTCAACTCTGACATTCCCTTCTGCTATACAAAATACCTGACATATACTCAGTAAAAGCAGTTATTTTATGGGAGACAGTGACATAATAGAAAGGTATAGTGGAAACAACACTGGCTTTTGAAACAGGTAGGCTATTCTTCAAGTCCAAACTAAGTTATTCACTAACTGTATAAATTAATGCCAATAACAGTTACTTTCCTGGCCTATATTGTAATCATTAGAACAGTTTACATAATGTGTATTGTAGAACTCCTGATTTTCAGTGGGTAGCCATTACTATTCTTGTGGTATTCTAAATTTAACATTTTAAAATCCGTACAGATCCTGGCAGACTGTGCCTAGTAGTCCCATCAGTAATTAATAATAATGAGTTAGTTACATTTTGAAGCTATTTATTATGTCAATTTTCAATCATATACTAAGGTAAAGAGAACACATAATGAATTTTCATGGACTCAAAAAATTTCCATAGTAATCATCTTGGCATTCTTTATCATCTATCCTCCTTTTTTTCCCCCCGCCAGAGTATGCCAAAATAAATTCTAGATATCATAGTATTTTTCCATGTAAAATTTAAATTTAAAAATTTCCTTTAATGTTTAATTAAAGACTTTTAAATGTTAAGACCTTGTATTAGTTTGCTAAAGCTGCCATAACAAAGTATGACAGGCTGTATGGCTAAAACAATAGAAATTTTCCCTCAATTCTGAGGCTATATGTCTAAGTTCAAGATGCTGGCAGAGCTGGTTTCTTCTGAGGCCTCTCTGGCCAACTTGATGGCCACATCTTTCCACTTGAAGACATGGTCTTCCCTCTGCATGTGTCTGTGTCCTAATTTCCTCTTCTAATAAGGACATGAGTCATATTAGAATCGGGCCCATTCTTAAGACCTCATTTTACCTTAATTAGTTCTTTAGAGTTACTGAGGGTTAGAACATCAACATCAGAATTCTGGATAGACACAATCCAGCACAAAACAGAGCTAGACAATAATACAGACCTGTAATGGCCATAGCAATGTGTGGCTCGGATATCCTGCAATAAATTGTGTCATTTGTTGGTAGTCCCCAGCCGCTATACTCTAAGTTCTGTGGCAATGTTTACCCCAAAGCCACACCATCTCTGAGTTGCTCCTAGTCAATGACTGGGCACAGTGGGAACACTAGAGCCAGCCATTTCTGCCCTACATGAATCTCCTCTGGTGGGAAATAACTGCTCTGGGACCCCTCAGTGTCCTGGTCAAGACTTTCTCAGAGGTGCTCCACAGTGTGAGGCCTCTCCAGCCCCATTTGCCTTTCTCTCCTTACTGCCTTCCTTCCTTCCTTCTCTTTCTCTTTTCACAAGTCCGAGATGTGTCTCATGATCTAAAACCTTCCCCTATTGATCCTATTCCCCACCCAGGTTTATCTCCTAACAAATCTTGTACATGTCTAATTCTACCTTCTATCTTCTATTTACACAAGAAGCATACTAATGGTAAATGCTGAAATCTGTAAAGCAGGTAAGTAAATGAATGGCAAAGCTGGGAGTCAGGTTTCTCATTGCTAGAATGGGCTGTTTAAGATAAGCAGGAGCAGGTGGTCCATGTGGTGATAGACTGCTGTTGAAGACATCAATACGAACTCATGTTTATCTTACTATGCATGCCGATGGTTACCTGTAAAATATTTATAGACATGTGTATATACAAACGTTAGTATGTACACATACTTTGCTTTGTCAGCTAAGGCGGCCCAGAAGAATGAATGATGCTTCAGTAGCAATGAGTGCATTTATCACTCAGATACTGGTTTCTAATGTCATTCTTCAATAAAAGGAACCAGGGCTCCTTGAAGAAATGGCTGATCCTAGTACAGGGGCAGGATATCTGCAAGATGAGCCTGGAGCATCTTCAGGTGCCAGAAAGTAAGTAAATGCTAAACAAAACAATAAAACAAAAACACACTCACAATGATGGGGATATACCAAAGGGACCTAAGAGCCAACATAAATGGCCCCCAATGACCAAAGCTAAAATAATTTGAACAAAATAAAGTTGTACTGGATTACAATGCAAAGTAAAAAATAAATACTTATAATTCCATACAGATATAAGCATATGATTGAATGAATAAATGGGAGAAAAGACAAATCTCCTAAGCAGAAGAATTTTAAGTAACTTATGTAGATACTCCACCCTAAAGGAGGTAAAGTACAACTCTCTACTCCTTGATTGTGGGCTGCACATAGTGACTTTCTTCCAAAAAGTACAGTATTAAAAAAAAAAAGAGGAAAAGAGTAACTTTACAGTGGAGAAACTGACACAGCTTCAGCCAGATGATCAAAGGAAGCGTTAAGACTGGTAAGTCACGTTGATACGATGTACCCTTGATATGTGGTGATGAAAATTATACTTTATCTCTGTGCTCGTGCTCTCAAAAATTCATAAACCCAGTCTAATCATAAGGAAAACACCAGACCAATCTCCAATGAGGGACATTCTACAAAACACCTGACTAGGACTCCTTAAAACTGTCAAGGTCATCAAAAGCAAGGAAAGTCTGAGTCACTGCCACAGCCAGGAACATCCTAAGGAAACATAAGAATTAAATGTAAAGTTGTATCCTGGATGGTACCACATAATAACAACAATAAAAAAAAAAAAGACATTAGGTAAAAAACTAAGGAAATCTGACTAAAATATAGACTTTAAATTGTGTATTATATTGGTTCATTGATTATAATAATTGTACCATATCACTTTAAAATGTTAATAAGAGGGGAAGCTAGATATGGGGTATTTGGAAGCTTTTTGTACTTTTTTATAATTTTTCTGTAACCCCAAAATTGTTTTAAAATAAAAAATCTGTAAGACAAAATGCCATGTGGATTATGATTGCAATAACTAGTATTTATTTAGCACTTTCCAGACTACAAAGCACTCTCTACTGCATTAACTCATTGAATGATAAATCCATTACCTTCCAGGATTTTATGATGAGATCATATTATGAAGCCTGTCTAAAAAGCACATTAATAAAACATGTAACTGTCATTATTTCAATAAAATCATGTTCTCCTCAGGAAAAAAAAAAAGTGAATCATAAAGGACCTGAATTTACCAGCACAGCTTTTAATTTCTGGCAAATTTCACATCTTTGCTCTGTGTGTCAAACCTGTTCTGGGCATGTTGGGTTTCTATTTTGCAGATCTCCAGTGATTTTAACAGCAGTTGTGAATACTTAATGAAATTCATCATGCATTTACAACAAATTGCTCACCTTTCCCAACCCCAGAGAGAGGTGTGGAAGTAGAAGAAAAGAAGCTAGTGATGAATTCTATCCCTCCTCACCAGAGCAGGAGGGAATAACTGACAGAACAGGTGCCTGCCAGAGATCCAGCAAGCACTCTGGTATTTCAGCTTGGCTCCTCTCCATCTCCATCTTTTTGGGCATCCTCCTCTCCAATATCACTCTGTCATGCCACTTCACTCCTTCCCTTTATTTTGCCCATGGGTCACTTTCCCCTCCTCTCCATTGCTTTAGGCCAATCAGAGAAACTCAGACAAATACCCAAATCCTAGAGATGACTGCATGTGTTACTCAGGAAAAATAGGTGGCTAAGTATAGATGAGACGGTTAAAATTAACTTCTAGGATGCCATATATGTCCAAAAGTACTTATTCACTCTTTGTAAACTTATCATTTGGAGTGGGATGACCTCCCACTCCAAACACAAGTAAGCATTTTGCTGGGCCTGTGAGGCCAACAATGGTATGTTTCTTGGCTATAACTTATCATAAACCTGTAATGTGTTAAGGTGAAAAATTCTTCAGACAGGAAGATGGCAGTAGAGTACGAGGACCCTTAGGATCTCCTCATCCCACAAATACAACTAGATACCTATCAAATCACCCTAATTACCCCAGAAATTGACCTGAAGACTGACAGAACAAGCTCCACAATTAAAAGGAGGGAAGAGGCCACATCAAATAAGGTAGGAAGTGCAGAGACACGGTTTAGGGGAAAAATGGATCCTGGATGCTGCAGAGAAGAGGAAGCCATGGTCACAGAGAAGAGTGACACAGAAACACACAAGGAAAAAGTTTCCCCATAGCCACTGGCTTGGAAAATGAGAAGGGCTGAATTTTGTGAGTTCTTACAACCAGCAGGCCTTAAAGCTTGGAATTTTAAAGGTCAGCGGGCTTTGCTGGAATGGAGCTCAGAATGCTGGAATGGTGCTGCTCCTGGAGAGAATTCAGGAAAACAACTCAGGGGCATACAGCATGGAAACAGTGATCTGAAGAGGACCTAGGGCACACAGTGGGGAGATTGTTTGCTGTTCTAAGAGCATGTCTGTTCTAAGAGCATGTCCCTGAGAGGCAGTATCCACAGAGACACCTCTCCAGTAACAAAGGAGCTGGCCTGTGCCATTTCCTTCCACCACCCCTCAGCTTCAACAGACAGCCACCAATGGGAAGCAGTGCAGCACCAAGGCTGGCTGCCTAGCTTGTTTATACTATATCCCACCCCCATGCACTCTGGTAAATTGCCCTTTTCACTCATGCACAGCTGACCCCTCCCCAAGGAGGCCAGCACAAACCCCTGCCCATACCACATCTCCTGACCAGAGAGTTTTGCAGGGCCTCAGTTCCAATGGAGGTAACGGGTGTCACTGCACAAGCAGACCAGAGCACACGTGGTTAAAATTCGCCACGTTCCGGACAGGAACCAAACACTACCCAAAGCAGGCAAGGAGAGCTTCTGCAGATGACTGGCCTGAAGGATAGAGTAGCCAAAACACAAGACGAGGGTACAGGCAGCACACACTGGAGATACTACCTGAAGCACCAGGGCCTGGGCACTACATGATCTCTTCTTCATAAGGCCATTACTTTCAAGAACAAGAGACACGATTGGCTTTTCTAATACAGAAAAGCAGTTGGAGACTTAAACAAAATGAGAAGACAGAGGAATGTATCCCAAATGAATGAACGTGATAAGGCCATAGCCAGAGATCTAAGCAAAACAGATAAAAGTAATATTTCTGTAAAATAATCTCCATCTGCCTGATGGGGAATTTAAAGCAACCATCCTAAGGATACTCACTGGGCATGAGACAAGAATGGAAGATATCAGTGAGACCCTTACCACAGAGATAACAGAGTTAAAAAAGATTCAATCAGAGATGAAGAGTGCAACAAACAAGATTAGAAACACAAATGATGTAAAGAACAGCAGGCTGGGGGCGCCTGGGCAGCACAGTCGGTTAAGCGTCCGACTTCAGCCAGGTCACGATCTCGCGGTCCGTGAGTTCGAGCCCCGCGTCAGGCTCTGGGCTGATGGCTCAGAGCCTGGAGCCTGTTTCCGATTCTGTGTCTCCCTCTCTCTCTGCCCCTCCCCCGTTCATGCTCTGTCTCTCTCTGTCCCAAAAATAAATAAAAAACGTTGAAAAAAAAAAATTTAAAAATAAAAAAAAAAAAAAAGAAAGAACAGCAGGCTGGAAGAAGCAGAGGAATGAATTAATGATCCAGAAGACAACATAGCAGAAAAGCAATAAAGCTGAACAAAAGAAAGAAACATGCAAAATGAGAAAAGACTTGGGTAACTTAGTGACTCCATCAAGCATAGTAACATACATATTTCAGGAGTCCCAGGAGAAGAAGAGAGACAAAAGGGGGTAGAAAATTAACTTGAAGAAATGACAGATGAAAACTACCCTAATCTGGGGAAGGAAACAGACATCCAGATCCAGGAGGCACAGAGAACTCCAACCAAAATCAACAACAAACAGCAGGCCCATACCAAGATATACTGTAATTAAATTGGCAAAATATAAAGAAAAGCTCATAAAAGCAACAAGAGAAAAGCAGCCATTAACTTACAAGGGAAAACCTGTAAGACTGTCAGCTGACTTGTCAACAGAAACTTTGCAAGCCAAATGGCTGAATGGGAAAAATGTGCAGCCAAGAATACTCTATCCAGCAAGGCTATCATACAGAATAGAATGAGAGATAGAGTATCTGAGACAAACAAAAACTAAAGGAGTCTGCGACCACTACATCAGCCCTGCAAGATATTTAAGGGGATTCTTTGAGTAGAAAGGAA
Source organism: Panthera pardus (assembly GCF_024362965.1). NCBI lineage: Eukaryota > Metazoa > Chordata > Mammalia > Carnivora > Felidae > Panthera > Panthera pardus. The sequence continues at coordinate 14,685,786 of NW_026526754.1, read as the reverse complement.
AACTGAAAGGGACAGTATAAAGGTAGGAAAAACAAAAGCAATAAAAATGAGTATTTCTGTAAAAAAAATCAAGATTTTATTTCTCCAGAAACAACCACAAAACAAGTAACAAAATGGCAATAAATACATACCTACTGGGGAACCTGGGAGGCTCAGGTAGTTAAGCATCCAACTCTTGATTTTGGCTCGGATCATGACTTCACAGTTTGGGATAGCAAGCCCTGCATTGAGCTCCACACTGTTACCATGGAAAGGAGCGTGGGATTCTCTTTCTCCCTCTCTCTCTGTCCCTCTCCTACTCTCTCTCTCTCTCTCTCTCTCTCTCTTAAATAAACTTAAAAAAATACTTATCTATCAATAATTACTTCAAATGTAATTTGACTATCTGATCAAAAGACAGGATAAAAAAAACAAGACCCATCCATATCCTGCCTACAAGAGATTCATTTCAGACCTCAAGACACCTGCAGATTGAAAGGGAGAGGATGAAGAAACATCTATCATGCAAATGTTTGTCAAAAGAAAACCAGAGTAGCAACACATATGTCTAACAAACTTCTCTTTAAAACAAAGACTGTAACAAGAGAAAAAGAAGGACACTATAGAATAATAAAGGGGACAATCCAACAAGAAGATATAACAATTATAAATAGTTATGTACCCAACATCAAAGCACCCAAATACATAAAACAGTTAATAACAAACATAAAGGAAATAATCAATAACAATACAATAATAGTAGGGGACTTTAACACCCCCCTTACATCAATGAACATCATCTAAACAAAAAATCAACAAGAAAAATATGGCTATGAATGACACACTAGACTAAAAGGACTTAACAAATATATTCAGAACATTCCATCCTAAAACAAGAGAATACACATTCTTTTTAAGTGCACATGGAACATTCTCCAGATCACATATTAGGACACAAAACAAGCCTCAACAAACGCAAAAACACTGGTGTCATACCAGGCACATTTTCTGACCACAGCACTGTGAAACTAGAAGTCAAGCACAATAAAAAAATATCAAAGACTACAAATACATACTACTAAACAATGAATGGTTCAACCAGAAATTAAAAGAAGAAATTTTTAAAATACATGAAAACACAATGGTCCAAAACCTCTGGGATGCAGCAAAGGCAGTTCTAAAAGGGAAGTTTATAGCAAAACAGGTCTAACTCAAGAAGCAAGAAAAATCTGAAATAAACAACCTAACCTTGCACCTAAAGAAGCTAGAAGAACAACAACAAACAAAGCCTAAAGGAAGCAGAAAGAAGAAAATAGGAAAGATTACATCAGAAATAAATGATATAGAAACTAAAAAAGCAATAGAACAGATCAATGAAAGCACAAGCTGGTTCTTTGGAAAAAATTTTAAATTGATAAACTGCTAGTCAAACTTATCAAAAGGAAAAGAGGAAGGACCCAAATAAATAAAATCACAAATGAGAGAGAAAAATAACAACCAACACCACAGACATACAAACAATTTAAAGAGAATATTATAAAAAACTGTATGTCAACAAACTGGACAACCTAGAAGAAATGGATAAACTCCAAAAACATATAAACTACCAAAACTGAAACAGAAAGAAATAGAAAATTTGAACAGGCTGACAACTAGCAAAGAAATTGAATCAGTAATCAAAACACTCCCAACAAACCAAAGTCCAGGACCAGACAGCTTCATAGGAGAATTCTACCAAATATGTAAAGAATTGATAGCTATTCTTTTCAAACTATTCCAAAATATAGAAAAGGAAGGAAAACTTCCAAATTCATTTTATGAGGACAGTATTGCCCTGATACCAAAACCAGATAAAAACACCACAAAATAAGAAAACTACAGCCCAATATCCCCAACAAACATAGTTGCAAAAACCCTCAACAAAATATTAGCATACTGAACCCAACAATACATTAAAAAAATCATTCATTACAATCAAATGGGATTTAATCCTGGGTTACAAGGATGGTTTGCTGTTTGCAAATCAACCAACATGATATACAACACATGAACAAAAGAAAGGAAAAGAACCATATGATCATTTCAGTAGATGCAGAAAAAGCATTTGACAAAGTACAATATTCATGACAAAAGCACTCAACAAAGTAGATTTAGAAGAAATATACTTCAACATCATAAAGGCTATATATGACAAACCCACAGCTAATATTATCGTAAATAGGGGAAAACTAAGAGCTTTTTCTCTGAGGTTAGGAACAAGACAAAGATGTCCACTCTCACCACTTTTATTCAACATAGTCCTGGAAGTCCTAGCCATAGCAATCAGAAAACAAAAAGAAATAAAAGGCAAATTTAAAAAAGGCATCCAAACTGGTAAGGAAGTTGTAAAACTTTCACTATTTGCAGATGACATGATACTATATATAGGTACTATATAAAGATTCCACCAAGAAAATTTCTAGAACTGACAAACAAATTCAGAAAAGTTGCAGGAGACAAAATCAACCAAGAGAGATCTACTGCATTTCTATACATCAATAATGAAATTAAGGAATCAATCCCATTTAAAATTGCACCAAAAACAGTAAGATACCTAGGGATAAACCTAACCAAAGAAGTAAAAGACTTATACTCTGGAAACTATAAAACATCGATGAAAGAAACTTGGAAAGACATTCCATGTTCATGGATTGGAAGAACAGTGTTAATATGTCAATACTACCCAAAGCAATCTGCACATTTCATGCAATCCCTATTAAAATACCAGAAGCATTTTTCACAGAGCTAAAACAAAAAATCCTAAAATTTGTATGGAACCACAAAAGATTCTGAATAGCCACAGCTATCTTGAAAAAGAAAAGCAAAGCTGGAGGCATCACAATTCTGAACTTCACGTTATATTAACAAGCTGTAGTAATCAAAACAGTATGGTACTGGCACAAAAATAAGTAAACAGAACAGAATAGAAAACCCAGAAATGGACCCACAATTATATGGTCAATTAATCTCTGACAAAACAGGAAAGAATATGCAATGGGAAAAAAATCTCTCCAACAAATAGTGTTAGGAAAACTGGACAACATGCAAAAGAATGAAACAAGACCACTTTATTACATCATACACAAAATTAACTTCAAATTTGATTCAAGTAAAGACCTAAATATGAGACCTAAAACCATAAAAATCCTAGAAGAGAATACAGGCAGTAATATCTTTGACATCAATAATAGTAACTTTTTATTAGACATGTTGCCAGAGGCAAGGGAAAAAAAAGCAAAAATAATCTAATGGAACTACATCAAAATAAAAAGCTTCTGTACAGCAAAGGAAATAATCAACAAAACTAAAAGATAACCTACAGAATGGGAGAAGATATTTGCAAATGACAGATCTGATAAAAGCTAGTATCCAAAATATATAAGGAACTTATAAAACTCAATACTCAAAAAATAAAATCCAATTAAAAATGGGCAGAAGACATGAATAGACATTTTTCTAAAGAAGACATACAATGGCCAACAAACACATGAAAAGATGCTCGACACCACTTTTCATCAGGGAAATTCAAATCAAAACCACAATGAGATATCACCTCACACCTGTCAGAGTGGCTGAAATCAACAACAGAAGAATCAACAGGTGTTGGCAAGAATGTGGAGAAGGTGAACCTTTCTACACTGTTGGTGTAAATGCAAACATAGTGGTGCAACCACTATGGAAACAGAATGGAGTTTCCTCAAAAAATTAAAAACAAAACTAAACTACCCTATGATCCAGCAATCACACTACTAGGTATTTACCCAAAGAATACAAAAATACCAATTCAAAAGGATACATGAACCCCAATGTTTATAGCAGTAGTATCTACAATAACCAAATTATGGAAACAGCCCAAGTGCCCATCAAATGATGAATGGATCAAGAATGTGGTAGATATATATTACGAAATATTACTCAGCCATAAAAAAGAATGAAATCTTGCTATTTGCACTGACACGAAAGGAGCCAGAGGGTACAATGCTCAGGGAAATAAGTCAGACAGAGAAAGGCAAACACCATAGGATTTTACTCATATGTGGAATTTAAAAAAACAAAACCAACAAGCAAAGGGAAAAAAACAGAGATATAGAGAGGCAAATCAAGAAACAGACTCTTAACTATAGAGAACAAACTGATGGTTCCCAGGGGGAAGGTGGGTGGGAGGAATGGGTGAAACAGGTGATGGGTGTTAAGGAGTGCATTTCTTGTGATTAGCACGGGTGTTGTATGGAAGTACTGAATCACTATATTGTACACCTGAAACTAGTATTACACTGTATGTTAGCTAACTAGAGTTTAAATAAAAACTTTAAAAAGAGAAGAAAATCCCCACAAAAATTCTAAATACAGTAAAACCTTGATATGTAAGCATAATTTATTCCAGAAACATGCTTGTAATCTAAAGCACTTGTATATCAAAGTGAATTTCCCCGTAAGAAATAATGGAAACTCAGATTATTCATCCCACGACACAAAAATATTCATTTAAAAATGATTACAATATTGCATATAATACAAAATAATAAAGGAAAATACAAAATATAAAGAAAAATAAGCAAATTAACTTGCACTTATCTCTGAAAACTTTTGTGGCTGGTGTGACACGAGGGAGATTGGAGGGAGATGAGAGGAGGGTTACTGTGTAGGATGACTTCACTATCACTGAGAAAAACCACTACTGTCTATTGGCTCAATGGAATGTTTTTCTTTTTGTGCAACTTTAACAAGGAACCTATGCAATGACACTTGCTTCTGTTTGCTTTTGAGGATTTCACATAAATGTGACATCGCATTAATGATCACCCACAATCCAGCAGCGTGTGAGAGAGAAGAGCCATTGGCTCAGTTGTGCTCATGTGATGTTCAGCATCACGTACTACTCATATTGCAAGACATGGCTCATTTATCAAGTTAAAATTTATTAGAAATGTTTGTTCGTCTTGCAGAATACTTAGAGAACAAGTTACTCACAAACCAAGGTTTCACTGTACTTTTTTTTTTTTTTTTGGAAAAGTATACTTTTTTTTTTTTATCTTTTTTTATTTTTTATTTTTTTAAATTACATCCAAGTTAGTTAGCATCCAGTGCAACAATGATTTCAGGAGTAGATTCCTTAATGCCCCTTACCCATTTAGCCCATCCCCCACCACAACCCCTCCAGCAACCCTCAGTTTGTTCTCCATATTTATGAGTCTCTTCTGTTTTGTCCCCCTCCCTGTTTTTCTATTATTTTTGTTTGCCTTCCCTTAGGTTCATCCGTTTTGTCTCTTCAAGTCCTCATATGAGTGAAGTCATATGATTTTTGTCCTTCTCTGACTAATGTACTCTTCATCATAAAACAAGAGGATCCAGATTCAGAGGTTCCATGATGAATCTGACACATGCTAGCCATGTGATTTAAGACCTCACAAGTTCACTTCCTTATTTGTAAAATTAGAATAATGTGTTCTGAGTACATGTTAAGCATTTGGTGAATATTAGGGGAGAAAAAAACCTACTTAAGAGTAGCATATGCTACACTGACTCTTGCTTACAGGTCCACAATGTATAAAAAAAATAACAAAAATCTATCTTGATCTCAGGATAGTGCATGTTAAATTTTCTTTCCTGATAGGCTTTTGAAATAAATATTGAATGTTCTAAATAAATCATGTAACATGGCATTAATAAAAACAGTCATAAACATATAGCATATCACAAATACCTACCCTAAATGTGACACATACTTGGAAAGACAAATGCTAGTGAAATGTGTGTGTGACTTTGAAGTGAAATGATCAGTGTTTAGCCAGTTCTTTGAAAGCAAATCATTTTTTAATCTTTTTAAATCAACCACTTAGCAATATTCAAGCTTAAGTTTTCTATATATTTTGAACGAATAACAAATACATTAAAATTTTACATATTTAGTGAAAATACCTAGTGAATGCATACAATATATAAGTTAAATAATCTAACATTTATTTTCCCTCTATGAGGAAATTTTTTAAATCCATCTTGCCCAGGTCGGAATATTTCCTTGTATACCTCTGCTAGCTGCACTTGGCAGGTCACCCACCACCATCACAACAATCAAGAAAAAATGTGAACAAGACCATTTCTCTGTCTCAAAGCATTTGATTTAGTCTCTGCCTCAGAGTTTAAACCACCCCAAGTTGTGTGGGCCAAATAAGCACAAAGAATTCAATGGTGAGCAATAACTATACTCAAAATTGCTGTACCTCTGTTCTTTTCTCAAGAATTATAAATTTTGGACCAGGAGTGCAAATTCTAGGATTTGATATGATGTTTACAACCGAAGTAAGAAAGGGGAACAAAGAATTCAAGACAATAGGATAGCTTCCTTTACTCTGCTTTTACACATTGAATATTACCCTAATATCCTTTTTGAATCTTCAACTCAGAGGTGTAAAGCAGAAGTTTCATACCCCTTGCTTTAGAGTGGCATCTCATTGGAAGGAAGCTAGTATTATATCAGCAGCTATATTCTTTCTCCAACAGAATAGAGAAAAACATTTTTCTACATTTAACAGGCCTGATGGTAACATTTGGGTGTATTTTTCTCTTTCATCTTTTTATTATGGGATAAATATTCAGGTTGTCACTAATCTTTACAATAAATACAGTATCAGCTGTCCCCCCCCCCATTTCTTTTCTCCAGTGTGTGAGGGGTTAAAAGACACTCTTTACATCAGCAAACAAGATAATACTGACAATGTGTCCAACTTCTTAATATAATTATATGGCAAAACCTCTCACCCTCCAGGAAACACTCAAACTTCACGGCATTCACTAATTGAGAAGTCACAAGGAGCATGTATTTACAACTCAACTTATGGACACAGCTTCCTGAATATATGGAACTAAAAACTACAAAAGAAAAAACAACTGGTTCAGAGAGAAGCCTTCAGCCAGTCAATAAACTCGAAGCTGGAAAACAGGTCATAGTAAAAGTCAATGTAAAGCAGAGCTCCAAATTCAGTGGGGACATGGCTTTTTGACCTACTACCAACAAAGACTGAAATGTTATTCATTTTCCCCATATTTTCATGTAAATTTAATTTTTATGAAATTGCTGACTTGTTAACCCTAGAGGCTAGTGATCTATTAATCTACAAAATGAGTATTAATGGTAAACTCTTCAAATGAGCACTTTTTCATTCCTGTCACCTCTATTTTATTCCAAAGAGTACACTGTGCTCCTCCTGAATGTATTTGCTGGATAGAAAATGAAGAGAGATATGAGTGTTTTATATTCACTCCCTTACCCCAAAGGAATGAGTGGATGATCCTTAAAAGCCTGTTAATTACTCCCTGAACATACCATGAAAATAATAGCAAATCTGGAAGTCTAATTCTTTGTCATAAAATAAGGGTAAAGAAACTTGCCCAAAGATGTAGATATTAGCAGCAAACAAAGAATCAAAGCTGACTCAAAGAGTTATAATGTAAGAATGCCTTGAGCTTGGCTTGGTTATTTTTCGCTTCCATAAAATTGAATGGTATGTTTTAAAAATGTTCCTTGAGTTTTCAAAATATCATGGAAGAAGGCAGTAACTGTTTTTAGTTCTCATTAATGTTTCTTTAATTCGCACATGGATTATGAAAGAAATAGATTTTGGTTATCAGTTACATTGGACCAACTCTCCCGTTGGGAACAAATGTAATAGCCAGATACATTTTTTAAAGTCTGTTTGAAGGCATCAGAGAGATACCAAGTCAGAAAGGACTTGAAGGGTCAAGAACCCAGGGAGAAAAGAAGAGCATAGAATTGAGCTGGATATTTAGAAGTACTTTCACCTGTAAGGCATTTTCTAATTCCCAAGCAGTGGCCAAGGGGCAGAAAAACCCAGCACAAAGTGATGGTCACAAATCTTATTTGGGGTTTTTCCAGAAGCAGAACAGAGATAAATATTTTAGTGCAAGTAGTTCATTTGGGAGATGCAAGGAACATGAAGACTAAAGTGGGAATTGATGTAAGGAAGAGAGACAACCAATAAGAAGCACCCAAATAAGCAGGATACAAACAACTGGAATAACTCTGGGACATGTAAGCACATACCTCAGTTACATCCTATGTGGCGGCGGGGGTTGGGGGGGGTAAGGTTTGTATGACCTTTCTTATCAGGCTGAGGGATAAGACTGAGGGATATTTCTGAGGGTGTTAAATAATTCCAAAGTACTTCTAGCCTTCCATGAGTACAGCAGAACATACAGTTACTGGCAGCCACCAATTATCTAGAGCACACAGATACAGTAAGCCTGCAGTCTGACCTTCGTGATACTCAAAACAATTCATGCCCCCAAGTTAAGTGTATTCTTTCCTGTCACCTTTCCTTCAGGGTCAAGTTTTATTTGGTTTTGTTTTTTAATTAACATGCACAGGAGTTTTAGTGGAACAAGTTACATGCCTCATTGCAGTTTATCTGAAAGTTGTAACTAATATTTACTATCTCTTCTACCACTCAATCAAGGTAATTGGCCAGTGCTTCTGATGATCTGGGATAAACCAGGTCTTCATCTTTGAGGACTCTGAGACCCCAGTTACCATGCTCTTGGTAGATCATGCTTTCTGCCATTACCCCTTTCTGGTAAATTACTAGATACAGAAACACAAGGAACTTGTGTTTGTCCCTGCCTTCATTATTATGTTGCAGCAACTCTGTATACACACGATAGTAATGATCTATTTCCACTAACAGTGTAATAACTTCTCAAATGCCTTCTATACCTCATGGTGAAAGACCAGCATGATTAAAGTACAGCTGTGATTTTAGCTTTTGTGGAACTCTTGTATGTACCCTGGCGGAAGCATTTCTCTCAGGGAAAGTGAAGCACAAATTCATCAAGTGGGTCCCTGGGAATAATGGTGAAAGAGACCACTAATACTCCCACTCTTGGTTCTTAGACCCTGGAGATCCTGTGATACCTTGAGGGGTCTTTGCAGTCAAGAATATTTTCCTAATATTGAGATGTTATTTGCCTTTATCACTGCAATAGATGCCAACAGTTATCAGTGCTATCACTTGGTTAAATTTATGGTACTTCCCCATAATTTTCCCTATGGTACTTCCCCATAATTTTCCCTATCTATCTGATATGTTCAGGATTCAGACGAGTTAAGTGAATGGAAATACAATGGAGATCACCAACCCTGCATTCTTTAAGTGCATGGGGTGATACTAAATCTGCCTTTTCTCTTAGGATATATTAGGCTTCTCATTTAGTCTCTTGACCAGTGAGGAATTTTAGGTATTTCCACTTGTTTTTTTAACAAACATTCTGGTTCTTTCTCCGTAAGACAGAAAACCAATGTAAGAATTCTGCCTAATTATAATTATACATATATATCTTCGTTATGCAAGGAAGGACTGGGGAATTCACCAGAAAAGTAATGACACCAATGGATTCACAGTGAGAGAGACTTAGGCCAGGACTCTATGTATCACCTGATCACCCTAGTACCTTAAGTAGCAAGAGGACTACAGGATTACAAAGATTGAAACAATTCCATGTGTATCTCTAACCAAGTGGAATTAGATGAGAAACCAGTAACAAAAATCTAACTAGAAAATTTCCCAATCTTTGAGTCAAAGCTAAAGTTGCTGTGCTATTTTTTTAATTTGCTAAATGGAAATACAATAAACATAAATTATATTGAGTCTTCTGAGACACATTTAAAAATTCTAGGATGGAAATTTATAGACTTGAGGGTTTATTTAGAAAAAGAATAAATGCTAATACTCAATGATCTAAGTAACCATCTCAGTAAGCTATCCAATGAAAGCAAAAGGAAGGCAATAGTAAAAATAAGATAAAAAATTAATGAAATAAAGAAAAGAACCCATTAGAGAAAAAAATTTAAATGACAAGTTTGGAAAATAATAGTTTAAAAAAATAAATAATAACTTAATAAAACTGTGGACTCCATGTAAAGACCTTTAAGAGAGGGACAAAGACAAAGAGAGAGACAAAGAAAAGCCAAATAATATTAGGAATGAAAAATATTCAAATACTATATGATTTCACTTACGTGGGATTTAAGAAACAAAAGAAAGGAACACGGCAGGGAAAAGGGAAGCAAACCAAGAAAGAGACTCTTAACTATAGAGCACAAACTGAGGTTCTTGGAGGGGAGGGGGGAAGGGGGAGGGGGTAAGTAAGAGATGGAGGATAGTAAGGAGGGCACTTGTTGGGATGAGCACCTATTATATATAAGTGATGAATCACTAAATTCTACACCTGAAACTAACATTACAATATATGTTAACTAACTGGAATTTAAATGAAAAATTGGAGAAAGAAGAAGAAAAGATGTAAAAAGGTATGAAGACTTCATATAATTTTAGATAAAATGAAAAGATTGCTAGTAAAATGCAATTTAATAAATCTAACACAAGAAGAAATAGATAATATGAATATTCCCATACCTATAAATTATTTTTAGTCTTTATTTTTGAGAGAGACACAGGGTGTGAGCAGGGGAGGAGCAAAGAAAGAGGGAGACACAGCATCTGAAGCAGGCTCCAGACCCCGAGCTGTCAGCACAGAGCCCAACGCGGGGCTCAAACTCATGAACCTTGAGATCATGACCTGAGCCAAAGTCAGACGCTCAACCAACTGAGCCACCCAGGCACCCCTGAATATTCCTATACCTATAAAAATGACAGCTAAAATGAAAACCTTCAGAGGAAACTTCAGGCCAAGATGATTTCATTATTGAATTCTTCCAAATATTTCAGAAATAATTAACCTCAATCTTACTTAAAAACTTTTCTAGAGAATAAAGGGGAAAATTTTCAGCCTATTTGAGACCAAGATAACTATCAGTCCCAAATTTGACAAAAACATAAACCTATGTGCAAAATCATATATAAAATGTTGGCAAAAATAATCCAGAAATATATACAAGTTGGACTGATTCCGGGAATGCACAATTGGTTTTAACATCTGAAAATAAATCATGTAATTCATCACATTAACAAAATAATTAATGTTTTCAAGAGTATATCTGAAAAAATATTAAATACTCTTTCATGCATTCACAATAAAACCCACTATAATACTAACAGAAGATTCCCTTAAGCTATCTAAAAAATACCTTACAACAAAAAATTACACCCAATAATGAATACTGAAGTTTCTCCATGAAACTGTAGGGAGAAACTAAGATGTCCATTATCACCAGCTTTGTTCAACATAATCTTGAAGGTCCAAGCAAGAGAAATAAATAAAAATATCAAAATTATAATTATTTCAAAGAAAAAATAAAACTTTAAGTTCATATATTATGTATATAAAACATATAGATAAATCTAAAGATAATTCTTCACCTTAATAAGTGATTTTAAGAATCTTATGGGTTAAAAGGTTAATATAAAATCACTTTTGTTTCCATTTAGAGGCAATAATTAGAATATTTTTCATAATACAATTTACAATAGCATCAAAAGCATCAAATATCAGGCATAAATGTAATTAAGAATTATACAAAATTATCAGGACACCTGGGTGGCTCAGTAGGTTAAGAATCCGACTGCAGCTCAAGTCATGATCTTGTGTTTCATGAATCCACGCCCCACATCGGGCTCTGTGCTGACAGCTCGGAGCCTGGAGCCTCCTTTGGATTCTGACTCCATCTCCCTCTGCTCCTCCCCTGCTCATGGTCTCTCTCTCAAGTATAAATAAACATTAAAAAATTTAAACTTAAAAGAAAAGGAATTATACAAAATTATCAAAAGAAAATAAAGATGTAAGATAATGAGGGTTATGACTTATTCATGAGCAAAAGGATTAATATTGTAAAGATTTATTTTTTTCTTTAACATTTTTGAGACACACACACACACACACACACACACACACACACACACAGACAGCATGCGTGGGGGAAGGCAGAGAGAGAGGGAGGCACAAAATCCAAAGCAGTCTGCAGGCTCTGAGCTGTCAGCACAGAGCCCAACACAGGGCTCAAACCCATGAACCGTGAGATCTTGAGCCAAGATGAAGTTGGTCGTTCAACCGACTAAGCCACCCACGCACCCCAAAATTTGTGTTTTCTTAAATCGATACATAGATTTTGTGCACTCTCAATCAAAATACCCTCATTTGTTTTTTAAACTTGCAGACTTTTTCTAAAATTTGTATGGAAAATGTAAGTGGACAAGAAGAGCCAAATCTATCTTTTCTTTAAAAAGCCCCCCCCCCCCCCAAAAAAAAAAAAACCTGGAGGACTTCCATAACAAGATATCAAAATTTGTTGTAAAAAAAGAATATGTAAGAAAATGCTGTATTGAGTCAAGCAAAGGCAGACAGATGTATGAAATGGAACAAGATTCAGATTACATTTAAGTAGAGATTTGATGAGTGACAAATATTTGCTTGCAACAGAATAGACTTTTTGATGAATTAGTTTGGTCATTGTATTAGGATATGCACTTGGTCAATCTATATATGGATGACCATTAAACTGGACAACCTACCTCACATCATACAAATAAACGTGTAGAAGAATAAAGGGAATAAAAATTTTTAAGATATATAATAAAAAAAATCTTTGGAACTTAAGATAGGAGAAATAGGCAAGTTTCCTTATGGGGTAATTATAAATAAAAATATTGATAAATCAAATTAAAATAAAGAAGGGATCCTCATCAGAAAAGACTATTAAGAGAGTAAAGATGTGTGCCAGAGTAGAAGGATATATTCACAACGTATTTCATAAACAAGAGGCCCATATTCAGAATATAGGAAAAATTTGTAACAATCAAGATGTAGAAGACAACCAAGAGAAATGGCCAAGAGTCTTTTGCAACTTCTCAAAAGAGGATATGTCATGATCAATAAACACGAAAGAGCATTCAGTCTCCTTAATCACCAGAAAAATGTAAACTAACTCCACAACAATCTACATGTGCATATATATTAATATGACTGTAATGTAAAAGTCTGAAAACACTGAGCACTGCTAAGATGAGGAGAACCTGGAACTCTCATCATTTCCACTGTGGAAAACTGGGGCTTTCTATAAAAGACAGACATGTTCATACCCTATCAATCCCCCACTAACAATCACAAATCTAAATACAAACCTAATAAAATTGCATACATATACTGACTGAACGATTTGCATAACTACATTATAATAACATTATGTGAATAGCAGCAAACCAGAAACAAGGCAAATGTCAATAAAGATTAGTGGAATTCATAAAAATAAATACCGTATTTCTAAAGCAACAGAATGGAACAACAGCGCACATGCAACTTTGACTAAAAGAAACCACACACAAAATAGTACATACTGTATGATTCCATTCAGGCAAAACTAACCTACAGTGAAAGAAGTGGCTTCTTTGCAGAAGGTGGCTAATAAAATGAAGGGGTCACACAGAAGGACATTCGTGAAAATTCTTTAAGGTCCATTTTTACTGTGTTATTCTGTATATGCATTATAATTTGATAAAAAATAAATTCAAATACAGATTAAAATGGAATTATAACACAGAAAGTAAACATAATGTCAAAATTAATCACAAAAGAAAACAGAGGATAATTAGTCTTAAGAATTTGTACTACAGTAAGTAAATCTAATTTCTTGATTCATTCTTTAAATGATTCAAAGTTTTGAGAACTCTTTGAAAAATCAAATTCCTATTAGAAATCAAATATTACATATTAAATGCAAAGTGAATAAGTTGGAATATTAATTCAGTATATCCACAGGGTATTGTGGATAAAAGTGAGAAAAATCTCAATTATAGAATTTTACTATTACAAATAGAAAGTCTGCATGCCTGATGAACTGTGCATTTGCATTAATGAACTTGAACTAGTTTGATGTATCACCAATTGGAAGTACTACCAACCCCTCAAATAATTTTAACCCCAATTAAATGTTTTATCTTTTCCCCAAAGCTGCTTATGCTTCTCTGTTCCCAGTTGCTATAAATGACAGCCTGGTCTCCTAATCATTTGCATTTAAAACCTCAGTGCTACCCTTGACACTGCCCTCTCCTCTATTGATTCCTTTGCCTTATTAGCTTTCACATCTATCACAACCTTTACATTCCAGTGACCAACCTCTCCTTCAAGCCCACAATTACTCTCTCCTAGAATACTGCAAATAGTCTTTTCACTTCTAGTCTCTTGATGTCAGTCAGGGCTATTCAAGCTAGTAGATTAGTCTCTTTTTTGTGGGCAGCACTAATCATGTTATTCTTCATTTCAAAAAACCTTAATTGAGTTGCTATTATCTAGAGAATGAACCCTAGTATCCTTAGCTTGACTTCCAAGGCCATCCAAAATCTGGCCCCAAACTAATCTGCAGTTCGCATGCTCTATTCCAGCAATGCAGCAGTAATTACATTCACCTCACTTTTCTGGCTGTTTCTTTGATTGTACTACCGCCGCTGTCAAGAATAATTTTTTCCACTCTTCCACAATTCTATGTCCTCTACAACCTTTAAAACTCAATTTGTCATGAAAACTGTAGAATAAGAACTTGTTTAAGTGGTTTTTAAAATTGATCAGGTTTTAGGATCACCCGAGGAGCTTCTAAAATTAACCAGTAATGGGGGTCATATCTGCAGACTGCTAGAGTCACCAAAGTTGACAACGTCCCAGTGGTATTGCAGCGGCCACCAGCTCAACAGTTTTGCAGGACCTGATGAACTAACATCTGGGGGCACAGAAGATGGCCAGGCTAAGCAGAAAAGTAAGGTTACATCACATCAGACTTGCCATGTATATGGACAACCACGGTCACAGAATGAAGGTTGAAGTAAAAGCAAATTGTTTGCAATCCACTTCTGATATGGTTTTAACAGTCCTTCCTAACTAATTATCCTACAGGTAACATTGATCAATTCTGGAGAAACTACTGAAAAATAAATTTAAAACAAAAAACAGTATCATGAAGAAGATTCTAGAGAAGAAGAACACAGTTGGAAAAAGGGAAGAGCACAGTTCTCAAAACATCATAGGAAAACACTCAAAAATTGCAGAGAAAATATTGAAAGCAGTGGGGGGGGGGGGGTGAGGGAACAAGCAAAAACAAAAGGTATCTTACATGCAGGAAACACCGATTTAAACACCAGTGACTTCTCATCAGGAGCAACTGAAGGCAAAGAAAAGCTACAACATCCTTAAAGTTCTGACACACAAGAAAACAACAAATACCTACAAACAACAAATCCTGTAACTTATAAAATGCTTTTCATAAATGGAAGCAGACTTCAGGTTTCTGCCTAAGAAGCTGGTTACAGTGTCATTCCCACCCTAATGACAAGAAAAAGCAAGATAATTTACAAAATTATAATGGTTCTTGGACACATTAAAAGGTGAGGAAATAGAACCAACTAATATCAAAGGAAAGACAGGGCATGAGCACAGTCCTAATAGCTGCACCAGGAGGACAATGACATCTTCATACAAGATGATACGAGGAATTCAGCTGTTTTCAGTGAACAGGGCTCACCAGTGTGAGCTAGTGGGAGAGACTAGAAGCCCTAAAAGTCGCAGACTCTTACACCCACTAGAGACTCTTCTCCATGGACTCAGAGGGTGCATAAGAAATCTATACGACAAAGAACGGGAGTGGGGGGAAGCCTGGGGAAAGCCTCTTGTGATGCTGCAGGCCAGAACACACGGAGTGGCAGCCCCTGGAGAAAAACACAAAGCACCAGCTGGTGTCTTCTCCACTAAATAACAGAGGGTTTAAGCCACCAATGAAAAGGCAGCAAACCCTATGCCTAAGAGGATAGAGTAAAAGATCCACCATGACTGGGACAAGTGGAGAAAGAGAAAAGGAAAAAGGCTTCATCTCCTCAGGGAAGGGGCAGGAAACCTGGACTCAATCCATTAGATGTTTCCTAATACACAGAGCAGTGGCAGGATCACTGAGAGAATCCAACCCAAGAACCAGAGACTCAGGACTCCAGGCTGGGCCAGGAACACAGAGACCCCTGCCCCTTGCATCTCAAAATAAGCAGACCATGCACAATTAACAACCAAAGAGCAATTTACCACTCAAGAAAGTGGCAAAAACAAGGAAAAAGAGCCTTCTCTGAGGTTATCTGATGTATCTATATCATCTACAAAGTAATGTGACCTCCATTTTTTAGGCAACTAATTAGTTTAAAAAAATGCATGTCACACTATTTTTGAAAAGAAGAGAAGAGAAGAGAAGAGAAGAGAAGAGAAGAGAAAAGAAAAGAAAAGAAAAGAAAAGAAAAGAAAAGAAAAGAAAAGAAAATGAAACGAAACTTGGACCACAGAAAATATCTTAGAAGCAAGTGTAAGAAGCTGGAACATTTAATACTCCATGAAGTGGATACTTGGGAGAGGGGATAAGGAGCTTTAACTCATTATTTTAATCATCATTAAACTATCTGGATTATTATTTCAGTCAAATTCTCTTTCAAAGATCTCATGAAAGCTAAAATTAAAGATGCTGGAATTACTGGTAAATCTTGAAATCAATATAAACTTTTTTGGAAAACTATCTGGTAATTATACAATCAGGAGTACTGAAAATGACAGGGCACCTGGGTGGCTCAGTTGGTTAAGCGTCCAACCTCAACTCAGGTCATGATCCCATGGTTCGTGGGTTCATGTCGGGTTCTGTACTGAGAGCTCAGAGCCCCAAGCCTGCTTCAGATTCTGTCTCCCTCTCTTTCTGCCCCTCTCCTACTCGCACTCTGTCTCTCTCTCTGTCAAAAATAAGTAAACATTAAAAAAAAAATTTAAATACGAGTACTGGAAACATCAACTTTTCTGTTTTTGGTATAAATTTTTATCACGGACCTATATTCTAAGAAAATAATGCATAATATGAAAAAGATTACTGCAACATACATTTAACAAAATGCTGAATTTTTTAAATGTACCTACAACTTTCAACTCTAGAATAATTCCATTTTTACAGCACCTCCACTTAATGGACATGGTTTCGTCATTAGGAATTACTGTTATACAGACTACAAAGCACCATGGGCAATGAATACAATATGATTATGTTAACTGCAAAGCGAAGACAATGCCACACAGTTGTGCACAGGCAAAGAGCCAAACTTACTAAATTTGTACCCTGGAAAATTTGCTACTCTAAGCTTTAGTCTTCACACCTATTAAATGAAAGCAATAATACATATACACTCGATTTTTCACTAGAACTAGAATGAGAAAATAACAGGAATGTGCACATTACCTGAGTGCTTGATAAATATTAGTTATGAGTTAGTTATGATATAATATGCAAATAGAATCTTAAATAGACAAACATATAGATACAAATGACATTAGAAGGAAATAATCTAACACACATAGGTATGTTCTTTGCTAATTTTATTGGAATTTTTTCCTTTTTTATATTTTCTAATTTTTTCAGTGTAGATTATGGTTCCCTTCCGAATTTAAAAAGTGATTATATTGGATAATGTGATTTCCCCTCATATTCTCTGCTTAGGACAGATCTATTCAATCTAGAACAACTGCCCATATTTGGAACATTCCTTTAGTGTTTTCAAATGCCAAATTCAGGGAGGAATATAAATTCTTTAGTCTACTTGTACTTGAACTTTAGTTGCCTCTAAAAGTGGCTCTGTTAAATAAAACTCTCTTCAGCTGGAGTATTTTAAAACTTTTAGAAAAAAAGCTTTACATTCAATGAACACATTCACACGTACAAACTTCATCTGGGAAAAAAACCATGCTCCAGTCATCTAGAAATTGATAGAAAGACTCCATCAAGTGCAGCAGTGGACCCTGCTCATAAGTGAGGGGCTTAGCTCATTCTGGAGCCAAAGATTTGTGAGGCCACAAAAAGAGTCCCTGACACACATGTGATTGATGACATCGCCCTAGATCTAGGGAGTATGGCTTTATTCAAATATATCCCTACACTGCTGACAACACCCAAATCCAAACCGTTCCAAATGAAGGCTTGAAGAAACAATTTTCAGGTGAACTGAAGAAGAAAATCATATGTTTGCACCAAGGGAGGTAGCAAATTTATGAAAACAATACGGGTGAAATGACAGGTTTGTAGGATGATTTTTGGTACATCTGCATGTGAACTTTCACTCGGCAGGAACTGTGAGGACAATATGAAGAGAGAAAAATAAAAATTCAGTTCTTACCCATAAAGCTGAACCTGCTCTAAGTAGTTAGAAATCTGGAATAGTGGAGTGTGTGCGTGTGCATTTCTCCCAACTCCAGAAACAAATTAAGAAGAAAATTACTTTGTTTTTGAGTTCAAAAATGACACTAAAGCAAGTGTTGCTAATCATATGTGATTGCAGCTTTGAAAAAAGCATCTACAAAAGTCTTACTTGATAAAAATAAGCTTACCGGTTGAGTATGAAAATATCCAAGGAATTTTAGCAGACAGGTTACTCACCAGCAGTTTTTACAGAGGTGAGTTCAAACAATACTATACTCCAATGTATGTATATATATAGGAATCTCTGGTTCCTTCTTCTAATACTTAGCCATCCAAAAAATTTTCAGTTTAGAATAAAGATAAAGCTACTCTGGTCTATAATTTCTGCCAATGTTGTTTTTCTAGTCCACTACCACCTTCTCCTCCCTCTCTTAAAAACCATTCTACAAACATGCCACATATGTTAAAAGTTTTAATGGCATTGCAGCATTTCTTACAATTGAGTTTTTGCACCTGTGGTTCCATTCTATAGCAAGAAGTAACTCCAGTCTTTCCACAAAACATCCCAACCAGCAAAGTTCAATTACATGCAGGTATTTGGTCCTATAATCTTCTTATAGAAGTTGTAGGTCAAGGTGAGAATACGTGGTGTGGATTAAGGAATAATAAGACATAATCTGCAGTACCACTTTAAGGGCCATTTAGCAGTAACTGAAAAACCAGTACTAAAAAGTTAGCCTATTTGGCCTTGTGATCCATTTCTATTTATTTATACAAAAATTCACACACTGTACAAAGTGGGTAAGGAAATTCATAGCAGATATTCTGAACACAGTGATATTATTCTATGAATTATCCTGTGATATATTATGAAGCCACTAAAAAAAGCAGGCTCATGTGTCTGACAGAAAAATTTTAAAGTAGAAATTTAACTTAAGAAAAGCAAATTGTGTGGTAAAATGTTAACATTATGAAACAGTTGTGTAAAATAACTATTGTTATTTGTTTATCTGTGTACAACTCTAAATGCACAGAAAACAGTATCAGGAAGTGTGCACGCCAAGGTTGACAGCAGTAGAGACTACCCTTGGAACTGAGCACATACTTGCATTTGTATGCAAACTGTGCATACAAGGTACACAAAATTGTGCATACAATTGTGCATGCAAGCTATGTGTATGTGCACCTGTGAGAAATCTTTATGTTTTTCCATTGTGTTTGCTTCAGTGAGATTCTTTTACTTTTTATGTAGTTGAAAATAAAATATGTTTCAAATGAGAGACACTTTACATACAGAGGAAAATATGAGAAAATAGTATATAATGAAGAACAACATATCAGACAAATAAAATGTGAATCATTACTGTATGTTAACATTCAATAACAGGTTTTCAGAGAATAAAGAAATCATTTACAGCAGAATAAAAACCTCCTAAGGTCAAAACTATGAAGACACGAGGAATAATTTAAAACTAAACAGAAACAATAAAGATTCCTAATATTTAGCATAGTGCCTGGCACATAGTAGCTATTCAATAACCATTTGTTAAATGCCAATAGTTGCCATGAGACCCTGGATACGTTATATCTTCACAGCTGAATTCTCATGCTGGTCAAACACACTCATTTTCCTGGATTATTTTCAGGATCCCATTAAGATATAAAAGTCTTCATTTAATGGATCATATCATTTCTATGCCAATATATTACATCCTAATGTGGAAAAGATTTTCTGGGACTTTCAATTTTCAGAACAATCCATCCCATCACATCTATAGAAGTAGAAATAAAGTTGTTTGGCTTCTTGTGATATTTAATTTAGGGACTATGGCCAGAAGATGTATGCCTCCTGCTGGCAAGGTACATAACGTCACTGGTAAGGTACACATTTCAGACCCACAAACTTGGCAAACAATTCTCACAGCTGCCACTCAAAATAGGGCTAGGAATTACCATTCCAAACTGATTCTGGTTTTAACAAGGCAAACATCAGGGTAAGTAAGTAGAAAACTTCAAAACCTGTTTGTCTACGTTAAATGTTAAGAGAAAGAAATGTTTCTCCAGAATAAAAAATATTTCTTTGAAAACAGGATAGGTTTTATCAAGAATGTGGCAATAAATACAGCGGGTTTAGGATTATATATGAAAACCTATGAAAGGAAAGCAAACTGCTACACAAGGTAATTGCTAAATTTGTGAATTGTAACTGATTTTTTCCTAAATGGAAATAAGTTGTAACTACAAGAAAATATATACATGTACTATGCTTTTTAAAAAATAATAAATCAGAGAAAAGTATATAAATGAAAGTAAAAATTACACATAAAATGCACAATCCTGCAATCCATGGATAACCACTGCTAACATTTTGTTCTATATCCTTCTAATCATTGTTTTTTCCAAAGTACACACACTTTACATGTTTGAACTCACAGTATTTTAAAATCTGCTCTTTCACTTTAAAGTATAGTATTTTGAAAATATAATCTATGTCATAATAGCAAATGCTTAAATTCTAACAGCTTTTCACTACTGAAATATGTTATTATGAGATATCTAGAAAATACACATTTTCTCAATTACGCTAAATTCCCAGTTAAAATTCTGAAAACTAAAATAGAAATTACTTCTCTAAGACTGAGATTCTTGAAATTTCCTGTCGAAAAACTACAGAGGGGCTCCTGGGTGGCTCAATCTGTTAAGCGTCCAACTTTGGCTCAGGTCATGATCCCACGGATTTGGAGTACAAGCCCCGGCATTGGGTTCTGTGCTGACAGCTCAGAGCTTGGAGCCTGTTTAAAATTCTGTATCTGGGGGGGTTCCGGAAGATGGCGGCGTAGGAGGACGCGGGGCTCACAGCGCGTCCTGCCGATCACTTAGATTCCAACTACACCTGCCTAAAGAACCCAGAAAACCGCCAGAGGATTAGCAGAAGGGAGTCTCCGGAGTCAAGCGCAGACTAGAGGCCCACGGAAGAGGGTAGGAAGGGCGGCGAGGCGGTGCGCGCTCCACGGACTGGCGGGAGGGAGCCGGGGCGGAGGGGCGGCTCGCCGGCCAAGCAGAGCCCCCGAGTCTGGCTGGCAAAAGCGGAGGGGCCGGACAGACTGTGTTCCGACAGCAAGCGCGACTTAGCGTCTGGGAGGTCATAAGTTAACAGCTCTGCTCGGAAAGCGGGAAGGCTGGAGGACAAAGGGAGGGAGAGCTGCTGAGCCCCCGGACGGCAGAGCTCAGCTTGGCGGGGAACAAAGGCGCCAGCGCCATCTCCCCCGCCCATCCCCCAGCCAAAATCCCAAAGGGAACCAGTTCCTGCCAGGGAACTTGCTCGCTCCGCGCAAACACCCAACTCTGTGCTTCCGCGGAGCCAAACCTCCGGCAGCAGATCTGACTCCCTCCCGCTGCCACAGGGCTCCTCCTGAAGTGGATCACCTAAGGAGAAGCGAGCTAAGCCTGCCCCTCCAGCCCCCGTGCACCTTGCCTACCCACCCCAGCTAATACGCCAGATCCCCAGCAACACAAGCCTGGCAGTGTGCAAGTAGCCCAGACGGGCCACGCCACCCCACAGTGAATCCCGCCCCTAGGAGAGGGGAAGAGAAGGCACACACCAGTCTGACTGTGGCCCCAGCAGTGGGCTGGGGGCAGACATCGGGTCGGACTGCGGCCCCGCCCACTAACTCCAGTTATACACCACAGCACAGGGGAAGTGCACTGCAGGTCCTCACCACGCCAGGGACTCTCCAAAATGACCAAACGGAAGAATTCCCCTCAGAAGAATCTCCAGGAAATAACAACAGCTAATGAACTGATCAAAAGGATTTAAATAATATAACAGAAAGTGAATTTAGAATAATAGTCATAAAATTAATCGCTGGGCTTGAAAACAGTATACAGGACAGCAGAGAATCTCTTGCCACAAAGATCAAGGGACTAAGGAACAGTCACGAGGAGTTGAAAAACGCTTTAAACGAAATGCAAAACAAAATGGAATCCACGATGGCTCGGCTTGAAGAGGCAGAGGAGAGAATAGGTGAACTAGAAGATAAAGTTATGGAGAAAGAGGAAGCTGAAAGAAAGAGAGATAAAAAAATCCAGGAGTATGAGGGGAAAATTAGAGAACTAAGTGATACACTAAAAAAAAATAATATACGCATAATTGGTATCCCAGAGGAGGAAGAGAGAGGGAAAGGTGCTGAAGGGGTACTTGAACAAATTATAGCTGAGAACTTCCCTGAACTGGGGAAGGAAAAAGGCATTGAAATCCAAGAGGCACAGAGAACTCCCTTCAGACGTAACTTGAATCGATCTTCTGCACGACATATCATAGTGAAACTGGCAAAATACAAGGATAAAGAGAAAATTCTGAAAGCAGCAAGGGATAAACGTGCCCTCACATATAAAGGGACACCTATAAGACTCGTGACTGATCTCTCCTTTGAAACTTGGCAGGCCAGAAAGGCTTGGCACGATATCTACAGTGTGCTAAACAGAAAAAATATGCAGCCGAGAATCCTTTATCCAGCAAGTCTGTCATTGAGAATAGAAGGAGAGATAAAGGTCTTCCCAAACAAACAAAAACTGAAGGAATTTGTCACCACGAAACCAGCCCTACAAGAGATCCTAAGGGGGATCCTGTGAGACAAAGTACCAGAGACATCACTACAAGCATAAAACATACAGACATCACAATGACTCTAAACCCATATCTTTCTATAATAACACTGAATGTAAATGGATTAAATGCGCCAACTAAAAGACATAGGGTATCAGAATGGATAAAAAAACAAGACCCATCTATTTGCTGTCTACAAGAGACTCATTTTAGATCTGAGGACACCTTTAGATTGAGAGTGAGGGGATGGAGAACTATTTATCATGCTCCTGGAAGCCAAAAGAAAGCTGGAGTAGCCATACTTATATCAGACAAACTAGACTTTAAAGTAAAGGCTGTAACAAGAGATGAAGAAGGGCATTATATAATAATCACAGGGTCTATCCACCAGGAAGAGCTAACTATTATAAATGTCTATGCGCCAAATACCCAAGCCCCCAGATATATAAAACAATTACTCATAAACATAAGCAACCTTATTGATAAGAATGTGGTCATTGCAGGGGACTTTAACACCCCACTTACAGAAATGGATAGATCATCTAGACACACAGTCAATAAAGAAACAAGGGCCCTGAATGATACATTGGATCAGATGGACTTGACAGATATATTTAGAACTCTGCATCCCAAAGCAACAGAATATACTTTCTTCTCGAGTGCACATGGAACATTCTCCAAGATAGATCATATACTGGGTCACAAAACAGCCCTTCATAAGTTTACAAGAATTGAAATTATACCATGCATACTTTCAGACCACAATGCTATGAAGCTTGAAATCAACCACAGGAAAAAGTCTGGAAAACCTCCAAAAGCATGGAGGTTAAAGAACACCCTACTAACGAATGAGTGGGTCAACCAGGCAATTAGAGAAGAAATTAAAATATATATGGAAACAAACGAAAATGAAAATACAACAATCCAAACGCTTTGGGATGCAGCGAAGGCAGTCCTGAGAGGAAAATACATTGCAATCCAGGCCTATCTCAAGAAACAAGAAAAATCCCAAATACAAAATCTAACAGCACACCTAAAGGAAATAGAAGCAGAACAGCAAAGGCAGCCTAAACCCAGCAGAAGAAGAGAAATAATAAAGATCAGAGCAGAAATAAACAATATAGAATCTAAAAAAACTGTAGAGCAGATCAACGAAACCAAGAGTTGGTTTTTTGAAAAAATAAACATAATTGACAAACCTCTAGCCAGGCTTCTCAAAAAGAAAAGGGAGATGACCCAAATAGATAAAATCATGAATGAAAATGGAATGATTACAACCAATCCCTCAGAGATACAAACAATTATCAGGGAATACTATGAAAAATTATATGCCAGCAAATTGGACAACCTGGAAGAAATGGACAAATTTCTAAACACCCACACTCTTCCAAAACTCAATCAGGAGGAAATAGAAAGCTTGAACAGACCCATAACCAGCGAAGAAATTGAATCGGTTATCAAAAATCTCCCAACAAATAAGAGTCCAGGACCAGATGGCTTCCCAGGGGAGTTCTACCAGACATTTAAAGCAGAGATAATACCTATCCTTCTCAAGCTATTCCAAGAAATAGAAAGGGAAGGAAAACTTCCGGACTCATTCTATGAAGCCAGTATTACTTTGATTCCTAAACCAGACAGAGACCCAGTAAAAAAAGAGAACTACAGGCCAATATCCCTGATGAATATGGATGCAAAAATTCTTAATAAGATACTAGCAAATCGAATTCAACAGCATATAAAAAGAATTATTCACCATGATCAAGTGGGATTCATTCCTGGGATGCAGGGCTGGTTCAACATTCGCAAATCGATCAACGTGATACATCACATTAACAAAAAAAAAGAGAAGAACCATATGATCCTGTCAATCGATGCAGAAAAGGCCTTTGACAAAATCCAGCACCCTTTCTTAATAAAAACCCTTGAGAAAGTCGGGATAGAAGGAACATACTTAAAGATCATAAAGGCCATTTATGAAAAGCCCACAGCTAACATCATCCTCAACGGGGAAAAACTGAGAGCTTTTTCCCTGAGATCAGGAACACGACAGGGATGCCCACTGTCACCGCTGTTGTTTAATATAGTGCTGGAAGTTCTAGCATCAGCAATCAGACAACAAAAGGAAATCAAAGGCATCAAAATTGGCAAAGATGAAGTCAAGCTTTCGCTTTTTGCAGATGACATGATATTATACATGGAAAATCCGACAGACTCCACCAAAAGTCTGCTAGAACTGATACATGAATTCAGCAAAGTTGCAGGATACAAAATCAATGTGCAGAAATCAGTTGCATTCTTATACACTAACAATGAAGCAACAGAAAGACAAATGAAGAAACTGATCCCATTCACAATTGCACCAAGAAGCATAAAATACCTAGGAATAAATCTAACCAAAGATGTAAAAGATCTGTATGCTGAACACTATAGAAAGCTTATGCAGGTAATTGAAGAAGATATAAAGAAATGGAAAGACATTCCCTGCTGATGGATTGGAAGAATAAATATTGTCAAAATGTCAATACTACCCAAAGCTATCTACACATTCAATGCAATCCCAATCAAAATTGCACCAGCATTCTTCTCGAAACTAGAACAAGCAATCCTAAAATTCGTATGGAACCACAAAAGGCCCCGAATAGCCAAAGTAATTTTGAAGAAGAAGACCAAAGCAGGAGGCATCACAATCCCAGACTTTAGCCTCTACTACAAAGCTGTCATCATCAAGACAGCATGGTATTGGCATAAAAACAGACACATAGACCAATGGAATAGAATAGAAACCCCAGAACTAGACCCACAAACGTATGGCCAACTCATCTTTGACAAAGCAGGAAAGAACATCCAATGGAAAAAAGACAGTCTCTTTAACAAATGGTGCTGGGAGAACTGGACAGCAACATGCAGAAGGTTGAAACTAGACCACTTTCTCACACCATTCACAAAAATAAACTCAAAATGGATAAAGGACCTGAATGTGAGACAGGAAACCATCAAAACCTTAGAGGAGAAAGCAGGAAAAGACCTCTCTGACCTCAGCCGTAGCAATCTCTTACTCGGCACATCCCCAAAGGCAAGGGAATTAAAAGCAAAAGTGAATTACTGGGACCTTATGAAGATAAAAAGCTTCTGCACAGCAAAGGAAACAACCAACAAAACTAAAAGGCAACCAACGGAATGGGAAAAGATATTTGCAAATGACACATCGGACAAAGGGCTAGTATCCAAAATCTATAAAGAGCTCATCAAACTCCACACCCGAAAAACAAATAACCCAGTGAAGAAATGGGCAGAAAACATGAATAGACACTTCTCTAAAGAAGACATCCGGATGGCCAACAGGCACATGAAAAGATGTTCAACGTCGCTCCTTATCAGGGAAATACAAATCAAAACCACACTCAGATACCACCTCACGCCAGTCAGAGTGGCCAAAATGAAGAAATCAGGAGACTATAGATGCTGGAGAGGATGTGGAGAAACAGGAACCCTCTTGCACTGTTGGTGGGAATGCAAATTGGTGCAGCCGCTCTGGAAAGCAGTGTGGAGGTTCCTCAGAAAATTAAAAATAGACCTACCCTATGACCCAGCAATAGCACTGCTAGGAATTTACCCAAGGGATACAGGAGTACTGATGCATAGGGGCACCTGTACCCCAATGTTTATAGCGGCACTCTCAACAATAGCCAAATTATGGAAAGAGCCTAAATGTCCATCAACTGATGAATGGATAAAGAAATTGTGGTTTATATACACAATGGAATACTACGTGGCAATGAGAAAGAATGAAATATGGCCTTTTGTAGCAACATGGATGGAACTGGAGAGTGTGATGCTAAGTGAAATAAGCCATACAGAGAAAGACAGATACCATATGGTTTCACTCTTATGTGGATCCTGAGAAACATAACAGAAACCCATGGGGGAGGGGAAGGAAAAAAAAAAAAAAAAAAAAAAAGAGGTTAGAGTGGGAGAGAGCCAAAGCATAAGAGACTGTTAAAAACTGAGAACAAACTGAGGGTTGATGGGGGGTGGGAGGGAGGGCAGGGTGGGTGATGGGTATTGAGGAGGGCACCTTTTGGGATGAGCACTGGGTGTTGTATGGAAACCAATTTGACAGTAAATTTCATATATTAAAAAATAAAAAAAAATAATTAAAAAAAAAATTAGGAGAGTTGTGAAAATTCACAAAATTAAAAAAAAAAAAATTAAAAAAATAAAATAAAATTCTGTATCTCCCTCTCTCTCTGCCCCTCCCTCACTCACACTCTGTCTCTCTCTCTCAAAAATAAACAATAAAAAACCTTAAAAACACATATTTATGGCAACTTTGAAAAAACAGAATATAATGAAATTAAAATAAAAAATTTAAGTGGGGAAAATCAGGTAAAATTAAAGCCCGACAGGCAGAAAAAGAGGGGAGATTAAAGCAAAGGAATGAAAGGCAACAAAACAGTTAAAAATGTGGTACTTTTTAAACCAACTATATCAACCATCACTTTAAATGTGAATGGTCTAGGGGAGGAGCCAAGATGGCAGAACAGCATGGAAGTTTTTTGTGTGTCTCATGTCCATGAAATACAGCCAGACCAACATTAAACCATCCTGCACACCTAGAAAACTGATCTGAAGATTAACACAACAATCTGGACAACCTGAACCACAGAATTCAGCAGGTACATGGGGTGGAGAGGTGAACTTGGGAAGAGAATGGCTGCAGAGGGCAGGGAACTTCTTTTGCATGAGGAGACAGGATGGAGACGGGGGGGGGGGGGGGGGGGGGGGGCGGGGCCTGGAACACAGGAAAAGCACCCCTCCCCAAAAGCAGCTAGAGAGAAAGTGGAAAATTGGAAACAGCTGCAGGGATTGAACTAAAAAGGAAGAAAGGAGAGGGTTTAAACTCCATTAAGACTGTAAACAGAGGGAGTGCAGAGTCTGAAACTCTGCAGCTCAGTACCTGGCGGCACTCTGGTGGGAAGGGCAAATCCCCAGGAGCAGAATGGGGTCCAGGAGGTTCTCAGGCCACACAGGGAGAAACGGTTCCACTACTGGAAGGCCATTTGATAGAGGCTGTGAGATCACCTGGGCCCAGAAGACCCCAGAGAATGGCCACATTTGCTGGTGCTGGAACAAGGTCACTGGGGGTGAAGCCTGGTGCCAGATGTGTGTTGTGATTTTCCATAATCCCTGAGGCACTGCTGCTACACTGTCTAGTGAACTTTTTCTGGGGCAGGCTGGCACCTGACCACAATCTTTGGGCATCAGCAACAGCCCAGTCCTGCAAGCGTTCCTGGGTGTGGCTGGCACCCAGCCATTGCTTGGTGAGACCCTCTGCAGAGGGGCGGAGAGGGTCAAAACCGCAGTCCCTCAGAAGTAGGGGGCCAGGGAAGGCAGCTGCATCTGAGACAAAACTCAGGAGGGAGGTGCTGCCTGCTGCTTGGTTCACAGTGTGGAAGCGGGGAGTGGACGGAAGCTGAAGACAAAGGATGGGTGTGCGATTGCTGATCAGGGAGAACAGAGTTCTGATACTAGAGACTGGGTAGCTGGGTGACGCCATTTTCACCACTCCCATGCATGCGCACACATACCTACAAGCACCACAACAATCCACCCCAGTGGAATAGCGGCGCCATCTAGTGGAGAACGGAGCCATTACACTAAGCCCCACCCAACTGGGCCACAAATCACTCTACCTGCTTAGTTTATGGACTATAAAGCGCTTCAGAGTTTGACCTGCAGGGGAAAACGAAGTAATTTCAGTCGTATTTCAGTCTGTTAACCGGTCCAACTATTCAATTTTCTTCATTTCATTTTCTCTTTTTCATTTCTTTTCTTGAATACAGAAAAGGAAAAAAATTCATTTTCATTTTCAAATTTATTAAAAATATTTTTCTTTCATTTTTTTCTACTATGTTGTTTACTTTGCAGTAATTTCTTTCAATTTCTATTTTACTTCCATCATTTCATTTTAGTATACTTCAGAGTATTCATTTTCTCAAATTTTCAAACAATTTCCTTTTTTCTTTTTTTCCCTTTTTTCTCTAATCTATCAAGCCACATTCAACACCCAAACCAAAACATACCTAGGATCTAGCATCATTTATTCGACTGTGTGTATGTGTGTGTGTGTTTAATTTTTTAATTTTAGTATTTTTTAATTTTAATTTTTTTATTTTAAATACTTCTACCTCATTCCTTTTCTCCCTTCAAAACAACAAAATGAAGGAATTCACCCCAAAAGAAAGAGCAGGAAGAAATGACAGCCAGGGACTTAACCAACAGAGATACAAGCAAGATGTATGAACCAGAATTTAGAATCAAAATAATAAAAACACTAGTTGGAGTTGAAAATAGATTAGATCCCTTTCTGAAGAGATAAAAGAAGTAAAAGCTAGTCAGGATGAAATTAAAAAATGCTAACTGAGCTGCAATCTCAAATGGATGCCGTGGTGGAAAGGATGGATGAGGCAGAACAGAGAATCAGCGATAAAGAGACCAAACTTATGGAGAATAATGAAGCAGAAAAAAAAGAGGAAGATTAAGGCAAAAGAGCACAATTTAAGAATTAGAGAAATCAGTGACTCATTAAAAAGGAACAACATCAGAATCATAGGGGTCCCAGAACAGGAAGAGAGAGAAATAGAGGTAGAAGGGTTATGTGAGCAAATCATAGCAGAAAACTTTCCTAACCTGGGGAAAGACACAGTCATCAAAATCCGGGAAGCACAGAGGACTCCCATTAGATTCAACAAAAACCGACCATCAATAAGACATATCATAATCAAATTCACAAAATACTCAAGCAAGGACAGAATCATGAAAGCTGCAAGGAAAAAAAGTCCTTAACCTACAAGGGAAGACCGATCAGGTTTGCAGCAAACCAATCCACAGAAAGTTGGCAGGCCAGAAAGGAGTGGCAGGATATATTCAATGCGCTGAATCAAAAAAATATGCAGCCAAGAATGCTTTATCCAGTAAGGCTGTTATTCAAAATAGAAGGAGAGATAAAAAGCTTCCCGGACAGGGGGGCCTAACTTCAGCTCGGGTCATGATCTCACAGCCCATGGGTTCGAGCCCCACATCTGGCTCTGTGCTGACAGCTCGGAGCTTGGAGCCTGCTTCGGATTCTGTGTCTCCCTCTCTCTGCCCCTCCCCTGTTCATGCTCTCTTTCTCTCTCTCAAAAATAAACATCAAAAATTTTTTTAAAAAACATTTCCCAAACAAAAGTTAAAGGAATTTGTGACCACTAAACCAGCCCTGCAAGAAATTTTAAGGTAGGGACTCTCTTAGGAGAGAAAAGAATAAATGAATGAAGGAAGGAAGGAAGGAATAAATATGTAAGTAAGTACCAAAAGCAACAAAGATAAGAAAGGACCAGAGAACACCACCAGAAACTCCAACTCTACAAGCAACATAATGGCAATAAATTCATATCTTTCAGTACTTATTCTAAACATTAATGGAGTAAATGCTCCAATAAAAAGACACAGGGTAACAGAATGGATAAGAAAACAAGATCCATCTATATGCTGTTTACAAGAGACCCACTTGAGACCTAAAGATGCCTTCAGATTGAAAGTAATGGGATGGAGAACCATCTATCATGCAAATGGTCAACAAAAAAAAGCCGGAGTAGCCATACTTATATCAGACAATCTAACTTTAAAATAAAGACTTCATCAAGAGATGCAGAAGGGCATTATATCATAATCAAGGGGTCTATAGACCAAGAAGACCTAACAATTGTAAACATTTATGCGCCAAATGTGGGAGGACCAAATATATACATCAATTAATCACACCCATAAACTAACTCATCGATAGTTAATACCATAATAGTAGACTTCAACACCCCACACACAGCAATGGACAGATCATCTAATCAAAAAATCAACAAGGAAACAATGGCTTTAAATGACACCCTGGACCAGATGGACTTAACAGATATATTCAGAACATTTCATCCTAAAGCAATGGAATATACATTCTTCTCCAGTGCACATGGAACATTTTCCAGAATAGACCACAAACTGGGACACAAATCAGCCCTCAGCAAGTACAAAAAGATCGAGATCATACCAAGCATATTTTCAGACCACAAAGCTATGAAACTTGAAATCAACCACAAGAAAAAATTCAGAAAGGTAACAAATAGTTGGAGATGGAAGAATATCTTATTAAAGAATAAATGGGCCAACCAAGAAGTTAAAGAGGAAATTAAAAATATATGGAAGTCAATGAAAATGATAACACCACAACCTAAAACCTCTAGGATGAGGCAAAGGTGGTCATAAGAGGAAAGTATATAGCAATCCAGGCCTTCCTAAAGAAGGAAGAAAGACCTCAGACACACAACCTAACCTTACACCTTAAAGAGCTGGAAAAAGACAGCAAATAAAATCCAAAACCAGCAGAAGACAGGAAATAATAAAGATCAGAGCAGAAATTAATGCTATTGAAACCAAAAAAAAAAAAAAAAAAAAACAAACCAGAGATCACAACACAGCAGGAATAAAAACAACAATAAGAGAATATTATGAGCAATATATGCCAATTAAATGGGCAATCTAAAAGAAATAGACAAATTCCTAGAAACATACACACTCCCAACCCGAAACAGGAAGAAATAG
Organism: Panthera pardus; assembly: GCF_024362965.1. NCBI lineage: Eukaryota > Metazoa > Chordata > Mammalia > Carnivora > Felidae > Panthera > Panthera pardus. Next base: position 14,654,368 of record NW_026526754.1, on the reverse strand, counting down.
AAAATCTGAACAGACCCATAACCAGTAAGGAAATCAAATTAGTAATCAAACATCTCCCAAAAAACAAGAGTCCAGGGCCAGATGGCTTTCCAGGGGAATTCTACCAAACATTTAAGGAAGAGTTAACAGCTATTCTCTTGAAGCTATTCCAAAAAATAGAAATGCAATGAAAACTTCCAAACTCTATCTATGAAGCCAGCATTACCTTGATTCCAAAACCAGAGACCCCACTAAAAAGGAGAACTATACCAATTTCCCTGATGAACATGGATCCAAAAATCCTCAACAAGATATTAGCCAACTGGATCCAACAATACATTAAAAAAATTTCACCACGACCAAGTGGGATTTATACCTGAGATACAGGGCTGGTTCAATATCTGGAAAACAATTAACATGATTCATCACATCAATAAAAATACAAGAACCGTATGATCCCCTCAATAGATGCAGAGAAAGCATTTGACAAAATACAGCATGGTTTCTTGATAAAAACCCTCAAGAAAGTAGGGATAGAAGGAGCATACCAGAGATCATAAAAGCCATATACGAAAGACCCAACGCTAATATCATCCTCAATGGGGAAAAACTTAGAGCTTTCCCCCTAAGGTCAGGAATAAGACAGGGATGTCCACTCTCACCACTCTTATTCAACATAGTATTGGAAGTCTTAGCCTCTGCAATCAGACAACACAAAGAAATAAAAGGCATCCAAATCGGCCAGGAGGAGGTCAAACTTTCACTCTTCACAGATGACATGATACTCTATGTGGAAAACCCTAAAGATTCCACAAAAACTGCTAGAACAGATTCATGAATGCCACAAAGTTGCAGGATATAAAATCAATGTACAGAAAATGGTTGCATTCCTATTCACCAACAATGAAGCAACAGAAAGAGAAATCATTTACAATTTGCCCCAAATTGTATTTACAACTGCACCAAAAACCTTAAAATACCTCAGAATAAATCTAACCAAAGAGGTGAAAAAATCTGTACACTGAAAACTGTAGAAATCTTATGAAAGGAACTAAAGAAGACACAAAAAAATGGGAAAAAATTCCATGCTCCTGGATAGGAAGAACAAATATTGTCAGAACGTTGATACTACCCAAAGCAATCTACATATTCAAAGCAATCCCTATCAAAATAACACCAGCAGTCTTCACAGAGCTAGAACAAATAATCCTAAAATTTGTATGGAACCAGAGAAGACCCCAAATAGCCAAAGCAATCTTGAAAAAGAAAACCAAAGCAGGAGGCATCACAATCCCAGACTTCAAGCTATATATACTACAAAGCTGTAATCATGAAGACAGTATGGTACTGGCACAAGAACAGACACTCAGATCAATGGAACACAATAGAGAACCCAGAAATGGACCCACAAATGTATGGCCAACTAATCTTTGACAAAGCAAGAAAGAACACCCAATGGAATAAAGACAGTCTCTTCAATAAGTGGTGCTGGGAAAACTGGACAGAGACATGCAGAAGAATGAACCTGGACCACTTTCTTACACCATACACAAAAATAAACTAAAAATTGATGAAAGACCTCAATGTAAGACAGGAAGCCATTAAAATTCCCAAGGAGAAAGCAGGCAAAACCTCTTTGATCTTGGCCGCAGCAACTTCAACACGTCTCTGGGGGCAAGGGAAATGAAAGCAAAAATGAACTACCGGGACCTCATCAAAATAAAAAGCTTCTGCACAGTGAAGGAAACAATCAGCAAAACTAAAAGGCAACTGACAGAATGGGAGAAGATATTTGCAAACGCCATATCAGATAAAAGGCTAGTATCCAAAATCTATAAAGAACTTATCAAACTCAACACCCAAAAAACAAATCATCCAGTAAAGAAATGGCCAAAAGACATGAATAGACACTTCTCCAAAGAAGACACCCAGATGGCCAACTGACACATGAAAAATGCTCAACATCACTCATCATCAGGGAAATACAAATCAAAACTACAATGAGATACCCCCTCCCACCTGTCAGAATGGCTTACATTAGCAACTCAGGCAACAACAGATGTTGAGGAGAATGCAGAGAAAGAGGATCTCTTTTGCACTTTTGTTGGGAATCCAAGCTGGTGCAGCCACTCTGGGAAACAGTATGAAGGTTCCTCAAAAAATTAAAAATAGAACTACCCTACGACCCAGCAACTGTACTACAAGGTATTATTTCAAGGGACACAGGTGTGCTGTTTTGAAGGGACACATGCACCCCTGTTTATAGCAGCACTATCAACAACAGCCAAAGTATGGAAAGAGCCCAAATGTCCATCGATGGATGAATAAAGAAGATATGGTATATACATACAGTGGAGTATTACTCAGAAATCAAAAGGAATGAAATCTTGCCACTTGCAACCATGTGGATGGAACTAGAGGGTATTATGTTAAGTGAAATTAGAGAAAGACATATCATAGGACTTCACTCATATGGGAAGGGAAGCAAAAATAATATAAAAACAGAGAGGGGGACAAAACATAAGAGACTCTTAAATATGGAGAACAGAGGGTTAATGGAGGGGTTGTGGAAGGGGGAATGGGCTAAATGGGTAAGGGGCATTAAGGAATCTACTCCTGAAATCACTGTCACCCTATATGCTGACTAATCTGGATGTAAGTCAAAAAAAATTAAATTATAAATAACAAAATTTTACAATTAGACAGATAGATAGATAGATAGACAAATGTGAATGGTCTAGGGACACCTGTGTGGCTCAATGGTCCAACTTCAACTCAGGTCATGATCTCATGGTTCATGGGTTGGAGCCGCGCATTGGGCTCTGGGCTGACAGATCACAGCCTGGAGCCTGCTTCGGATTCTATGTCTCTCTCTCTCTCTCTCTCTCTCTCTCTCTCTCTCTCTCTCTGCCCTTCTCTTGCTCGTGCTCTCTTTCTCTCTCCCAAAAAAAAGAAACAAAATTTTTTATAAAGGAAAAGAAAAACTGTAGAAAACAGAAACAGAGCAAAGCAGAAAACTTGGGTGGAACATTCCATTTGAACATTCCCAACGGGGACTGTATCCTCCAGAAGAGGGATGTAGACAGAAGCAATCATAGACACATGTAAGGAACACATTTCAGTAAATCAACACAGCTCTATAGAGGATATATCTGAAGGCAGTAAGGATTTCAAAGTAGAAGGCAGAAAAAACAGATGCCTGGGTGGCTCAGTAAGTTGAGTGTCCAACTCTTGATTTTGGCTCAAGTCACGATCCCAGGGTTGTGGGATCAAGCTCTGCTTTGGGCTCTGTGCTGAGTGCTCTGCCCCTCCCCTGCTTGCACCCAATCTCTCTAAAATGAAAAAAAAAAAAAAAGGAAGGTAGAAAAGATAGGCAAGTCTCTAAAGAAAAAGTTGATTGATTTATTTTAGTTTTTATATTTTTGAGGTATAATCATTAAACAAAAAATTGCACATATTTAATGTATACATTTTTAAGTTTATTGAGAGAGAGACAGAGACAGAGACAGAGAGAGAAAATGAGCAGGGGAGGGACACAGAAAGAGAAAGAGAAAGAGAAAGAGAAAGAGAAAGAGAAAGAGAAAGAGAGAATTCCAGGCAGGTTCCAGGTTGTCACAGTAAGCCTGACACAGGGCTCAACCTCAAACCGTGAGATCATGACCTGAAGCAAAATCAAGAGTTGGATGCTTAACCAACTGAGTCACCCAGGCACCTCTTTAATGTATACATCTTGATGAGTTTAAGGCTTATGCATATACCTGTGACACCACTGTCACAACCAAGGTACTTAAACATATCTATCCACTTCCCAAAATTTCCTTGTGTTCTTTGATGGGGTTTTGCTTTGTTTTTTGTGGTAAGAAAACTTAACATGAAATTTACTCTTAATATATATTAAAGTACACAATATGTATTGTTAATTATAGGCACTATGTTGCACAGCAGATGTCTGGAACATATTCATCTTGTATAACTGAAACTTTATGCTCCGTGAACAACTCCTTCTCCCTAACCCCTGGAAAACCACCATTCCATTCTCTGCCTCTGTGTGTGACTATTGTGGATACCTCATGTAAGTGGAATAATGCAGTGTATGTCTGTTTGCAGCTGCCTTATTTCATGTAGTATAATTTCCCCTAGTTTTATCCATGTTCTCATATATTTCAGTACTTCTTTATTTTTTAAGGCTAAATAATAGTCCATGCATGTTTATGCCATAGTTTCTTTGTCCATTCGTCAACAAGACAACTGAATTGTTTCCACATCTTACTATTATGAATAATGCTGCAAAGAACAAGGGGGTACAGATAACTATTTGGGATACTTATTTCAACTCTTTTGGATATATACTCAAAAGTCGGATTGCCAGATCATATGGTAGTTCTATTTTTAATTTTAGAAAACATAAAATAAAGAAAAATAAAAAAATACTTTCAAGGGTAACTAAAATGAGAATGCTCATAAATGTGTAACTAAGACATATTTCCAAGCAGTGTGGAGGTTCCTCAGAAAATTAAAAATAGACCTACCCTATGACCCAGCAATAGCACTGCTAGGAATTTACCCAAGGGATACAGGAGTACTGATGCATAGGGGCACCTGTACCCCAATGTTTATAGCAGCACTCTCAACAATAGCCAAATTATGGAAAGAGCCTAAATGTCCATCAACTGATGAATGGATAAAGAAATTGTGGTTTATATACACAATGGAATACTACGTGGCAATGAGAAAAAATGAAATATGGCCTTTTGTAGCAACATGGATGGAACTGGAGAGTGTGATGCTAAGTGAAATAAGCCATACAGAGAAAGACAGATACCATATGGTTTCACTCTTATGTGGATCCTGAGAAACATAACAGAAAACCATGGGGGAGGGGAAGGAAAAAAAAAAAAAAAAAAAAAAAGAGGCTAGAGTGGGAGAGAGCCAAAGCATAAGAGACTGTTAAAAACTGAGAACTGAGGGTTGATGGGGGGTGGGAGGGAGGGCAGGGTGGGAGGGAGGGCAGGGTGGGTGATGGGTATTGAGGAGGGCACCTTTTGGGATGAGCACTGGGTGTTGTATGGAAACCAATTTGACAGTAAATTTCATATATTAAAAAATAAAAAATAAAAAAAAAAAAAGACATATTTCCAGGGGATAAACCATGTCAGAAGAGAGGGAAATAATACAGCTGAAAAGGGAAAATAAATATTTCAAAGCAATGCATTCACAAAAAAATGATTTGCTTTATTTGGTAAAGAAAGAAAATTAAAACCAGACCTATGCAATCATATTCTGTAATTACAAATCATTTCATTTCAAATGCACTTGGGTGAAGGCATCTTATGAAGAGCTGATAGTAAATACATCACATTTTCCTTGTTTCTGTGGGAAGTCTCAAAGACACATAGGGCTTCTTTCCTGAAGAAGGGTTAGGACTAAGGACACCTGAATTGAAAATTTTATGAATGAAACTTAAAAATATAGAGCAAAGAATATATGAAATCTAGAAAGCCATGAAAGCTTTCTCACAAACATAGCCACCTCCAGCTACTTCCAAACTGATCCAAGCAAAATATCATGTCCTGTGTCTGTGAACCTGCTCATCAAAGAAAATGCCCCCACCTAAAATCATTGATACCATCACACAGAGCAAACTTACAGTGGAATTAAGTACTGGGAGAAGAGTGAAGATGGTGGAAAAGTAAGGGGACCTCAAGCTTGCCCTGTCCCGGGAACACAACTGGGTAAGTATCAAATCATTCTGAAAACCCAAGGTATCAATCCAAGGACTGAGAGAACAAAACTGCAAATCTACAAGTAAAAAAAAAAATGATGTGGATAGTAGGAGCTGGGGAGAGTTGATTTGGGGGAGATAAGAACTGCAGGTGCTGCAGAAGGGAGGGAGCCTTGCTTATGGAGACTACCACAAGTTATTATAAGCAGCAGAGTGCAAAATCTGAAGTTTTAGAATTTCGCCACCCCCTCAGTCATAACTAGCTTTGGAGTGCTTCTGTGGGAAGGGAGGGTGAAGACCCCGGAGCAGACGGTGTGGTCTGAGGAGCTGCTGAGTCACATGAGGAGAATCGTTCCCATGCTTGGGAGTGCAACTGGGAGAGGCAGCAAGGCCTCTCCAGGGACACAAGAATGGGTGGCTCCAATGACATGCACTGTTCCCAGGTATAGGAGCAGAGACACCTGCTGACTGGCTCAGAGAGCAGTGAGGCTTGGTATTTTGTGCTCCACTTTGCCATAAACTCCAAAAAGCCGCACAGTCATGTGACCACTTTCCTGGGACTGGCTGGAAAACAGCAAAAGTTCAGGGAGATCCTCCCCCAAAGGATCAGTCCCTAAAATTTAGAGTTTGAAAACCCAGCCCCACACCAGAGATAGAACACACAAGTACTGTGCCACCCGGCAGGCAGACCGCTCCAACACAGGGTGAAGGCAGGGATCTGACCAATGCCAGGGACACAAGGGGGGGTGATTGTTTGCTCTTCTGTTAGGGCTTGTTTAAGAGGGGCAGGTACACGCTGTCTGCTCCAGGAAGGAGAGAGAAGAGAAAAGCCATCCCCCACTTCCACTCCCTGCCCATCAGCACTAACCAACCTCAGTGAGCTAAACAGCACTACCAAGTGGTGACTGGAGCCACTTACACCAAGTTCTGCTGCCCTGCACCCGGCAGATACATAACTACTAGGGCAGGTCAGCCTGAGAATCAGTGCAACAGGCCCTTCCCCCAGAAGACAAGCACACACCTCTCACATGCAATAAGCCTACTGATCAGAGTGCTACAAAGCTTCAGTTCTAGGGGAAACAGGATCTAGCTTCGCTTTTATTTTCATTTTTTTATTTTTTAATTTTTCATTTCCATTTTTTTTTTTTTTACTTTTATTTTTTGGATCTAGCTTCCTTTAACAAGCAGACCAAAACAAACCTAGGATCTAGCTTTTTTTTTTTCTGGACAAACTGACAAGACAGAGGAATTCACCCCAAAACAAAAAAAAGAAAGAAGTAACAGCAGGGATTCAATCAATATAGATACAAGCATGATGGCTGAGCTAGGATTTTCAAGAATAATTAAAAAGATACTATCTTGACTTTAAAAAAAGCATAGAAGACACGAGAAAATCACCTACTATAGAGACACAAGAACTAAAATCTAGTCAGGACGAAATTAAAAAAGCTATAACCGAGATGCAAAACCAAATGAATGCAATAACAAGGATGGACAAAGCAGAGGAATGAATCAGTGATACAGAAGATAAAATTATGAAAAACAATAAAGCTGAGGGGCAAAGATTTATTTCAGCAAATTATACCTGAAAACTTCACTAATCTTGAGAAGGACACAGACACAGAAATCCCAGAACAACAGAATTCCCAATAAATTAAACAAAAGCCAGCCATCACCATGATATATCATAGTCAAATTCACAAAATACACAAAATACAGACAAGGAAAGAATTATGAAAGCAACAAGAGAAAAAAAGTCCTTAACCTACAATGGAAGACAGATCAGGTTTGCAGCAGATCTGTCCACAGAAACTTGGCAGGCCAGATGTAAATGGCAGGATATATTCAACATGCTGAATGGGAAAAATATGCAACCAAGAATACTTTATCCAGCAAGGCCGTCATTCAGAATAGAAGGAGAGACCAAGAGTTTCCCAAAGAAACAATAACTAAAGGAGTTCATGACCACTAAACCACCCCCGTAAGAAATATTAAAGGGGACTCTGAGGGGGTTGGGGGGAGGGAACCAAAAGCAACCAAAAAAAGGAACAGAGATCACCAGAAACACCAGCTCTATAGGTAACACAATGACACAAAATTCTTATCTTTCAATAATCACTCTAAATGTAATGTAAATGGACTAAATGCTCCAATCAAAACACAGAGGTATCAGAAGGGATTTAAAAAAAATAAAAAAACAAGACCCATCTATATGCTGTCTACAAGAGACTCACTGCAGACCTAAAGACACCTGCAGATTCAAAGTGAAGGAATGGAGAACTATCTATCATGCTAATAGATATCAAAAACAGCTGGAGTAGCCATACTTATATCAGACAAACTAGATTTTTAAACAAAGGCTGTAACAAGAGATGAAGAAGGGCATTATATCATAATTAAGAGGTCTATCCATCAAAAAGATCTAACAATTGTAAATATTTATGCCTCCAAATTGGCAGTACCCAAATGTATAAGTAAATTAATAACAAACATGAAGAAATTCATTGATAATAATACAATAATAGTAAGGGGACTTTAACACCCCACTTACGGCAATGGAAAGATCATCTAAGCAGAAAATCAACAAGGAAAACAATGGCTTTGAATGACACACTGGACCTGATGGACTTGATACATATATTCAGAACACTTCATCCTAAGTAGCAGAATACACATTCTTTTTGAGGGCACATGGAACATTCTCCAGAAGTGATCATATACTGGATCACAAATCAGCCCTCACCAAGTACAAAAAGATCGAAATCATACCATGCTATTTTCAGACCACAACCCTATGAAACTTGAAGTCCATCACAAGAAAAAATTTTAAAAGACTACAAATACACAGGAGCTAAAGAATACCCTACTAAAGAATGAATGAGTTAGCCAGGAAATTAAGAAATTAACAAGGACATGGAGGGGCACCTGGGTGGGTCAGTTAAGCACCTGACTCTTGGTTTCAGCAGGTCATGATCTCATAGTTCATGAGTTCAAGACCTGCACTGGGCTCTATGCTGGCAGCGCAGAGCCTACTTGGGATTCTCTCTCTCTCTCTCTCTCTCTCTCTCTCTCTCTCTCTCTCTCTCTCGCCTACTTGGGATTCTCTCTCTCTCTCTCTCTCTGCCCCCTCCCCTACTCACACAGTCTCTGTCTCTCTCAAAATAAATAAACTTTTTAAAAAAAAAAGTACATGGAAGCAAATGAAAATGAAAACAGGACATTCCAAAACTTTGAGGATGCAGCAAAGGCAGTTCTAAGAGGGAAGTATATTACAATACAGGTCTACCTCAAGAGGCAATAAAGGTCCCAAACACACAACCTAACCTTACAACTAAAGGAACTAGGAAAGGAACAGCAAATAAAGCCTAAAGTCAACAGAAGGGAAGTAAAAAAGATTAGAGCAGAAGTAAAGGATACAGAAACAAAAAAAGTAGAACAGATCAACAAAACTAAAAGCCGGTTCTTTAGAAGAATTAGTAAAATTGACAAACCCCTAGCCAGACTTAATAAAAAGAAAAAAGACCCCCAAAAATAAAATCATGAATGAGATAGGACAGATCACATCATAATTAACACTACAGAAATACAAATAACCATAAGAGAATATTATGAGCAATTATATGCCAACAAACTGAGCAATCTGGAAGAAATAGACAAATTCCTATCAAGTGCCAAAACTGAAACAGAAACTGAAATTTTTAACAGACCCATAACCAGCAAGGAAATTGAATCAGTAATCAAAAATCTCCTAAGAAACAAAAGTCCAGGGCCAGATGCATCCCCAAGGGAATTCTACTAGACATTTAAAGAAGAGTTCATACCTATTCTCAAACTGTTCCAAAAAACAGAAATGGAAGGAAAACTTCCAAACTTACTCTCAAGACTAGCATCACCTTGATTCCAAAACCAGACCAAGACCACATTAAAAAGGAGAATTACAGGCCACTTTCCCTGATGAACATGGATGTAAAAATTCCCAGCAAGACACTAGCAAATCGAATCCAGCAGTACAGTAAAAGAGTTATTCACCACGATCAAATGGAATTTATTCCTGGGCTGCAGGTCTAGTTCAATATTCAAAAATCAATCAACATGATATACCACATTAAAAGAAGACAGGTTAAGAACCACACAATCCTCTCAACAGATGCAGAAAAAGCATTTGACAAAATACAAGATCCATTCTTGATAAAAACCCTCAACAAAGTAGGGATAGAATATACCTTAATATCAGAAAGGCCATGTAAGAAAGACCTACAGCTAATATAATCCTAAATGGGAAAAAACTGAGAGCTTTCCCCCTAAGTCAGGAACACAACAGGGATATCCACTCTCACTCTCACCACTGTTGTTCAACATAGTGTTGGAAGTCCTAGACAACAAAAATAAATAAAAGGCATCTAAATTGTCAAGGAAGAAGTCAAATATTCATTATTTGCAAGTAACATGATACTCTATGTAGAAAATCCAAAAGACTCCACAAAAGAATTTCTAGAATACATGAATTCAGCAAAAATCACAGTATATAAAATCAACCACAGTACACCAATAATGAAGCAGCAGAAAGAGAAATCAAGGAATTGATCCCATTTACAACTGTACCAAAAAACTAAGATACCTATGAATAAACCTAACCCAAGAGGTCAAAGATCTGTACCCTATCAACTGCAGAACACTTATGAAGGAAATTGAAGAGGACACAAGAAGTGGAAAAACATTCCACGCTCATGGATTGGAAGAAGAAATATTGCTAAAATGAATATACTACCCTAAGCAATCTACACATTTAATGCAATCCTTATCAAAATACCACCAGCATTTTCACAGAGCTAGAATGAAAAACAAAAAAATCCTAAAATCCGTATGGAACTACAAAAGACCCCGGATAGCCAAAGCAATCCTGAAAAAGGAAAGCAAAGCCGTGAAGTGTCTGGGTGGCTTAGTCAGTTAAGTGTCCAACTCTTGACTTTGGCCCAGGTCATGACCTCACGGTTTGTGAGTTTGAGCACCGCATCAGGCTCCATACTAATGGTGCACAGCCTGCCTGGAATTATATTCTCTCTCTCTCTCTCTCTCTCTCTCTCTCTCTCTCTTTCCCTCTTCAGTGCTCTTTCTCTCTAAGGAAAGGAAAGGAAAGGAAAGGAAAGGAAAGGAAAGGAAAGGAAAGGAAAGGAAAGGAAAGGAAAGGAAAGGAAAGGAAAAAGGAAAGGAGAAAAGAAAGGAAAAGAAAAAAAAAGAAAAGAAAAGAAAAGAAAAAAACGAAACGAAAAGAAAAGCTGGAGGCATCATGATTCTGGACATCAAGCTCTATTATAAAGCTGTAGTCATCCAGACAGTATGGTACTGACACAAAAACGCATAGATCAATGAAACAGAATAGTAAACCTCGAAATGGATGCAAAACTATATGGTTAACTCATCTTTGACAAAGGAGGAAGGAATATTCAATGGAAAAAAGAGTCTCTTCAACAAATGGTGATGGGAAAACTGAACAGCAACATGCAAAAGAATGAGACTGGACCACTTTCTCACACCACACACAAAAATAACTTCAAAATGGATGAAAGACCTAAATGTGAGAAAGGAAACCATCAAAATCCTAGAAGAGAACAGACAGTCTTTGATCTTGTCCAGAGCAACTTCTTACTAGACACAACGCCAGAGGCAAGGGAAACCAATGCAACAATCAACTACTGTGACCTCATCAAGATAAAAAAACAAACTTCTGTACCGTGAAGGAAACAATCAACAAAACTAAAAGGCAGCCTATAAAATGGGAGAAGATATTTGCAAATGACATATCAGATAAGGGGCTAGTATCCAAAATCTATAAAGAACTTATCAAACTCAATATCCAAAAACAGATAATCCAGTTAAGAAATGGACAAAAGCCATGAATAGACATTTTTCCAAAGAAGACATCCAGATATGATGCTCAACATCACTCATCATCAGAGAAATACAAATCAAAACGTAATGAGATACCACCTCACACCTGTCAGAATGGCTAAAATTAACACAAGAGACAACAGGTGTTGGCAAGGATGTGGAGAAAGGGAAACCTTCTTGCACTGTTGGAATGAAAACTGGTGCAACCACTCTGGAAAACAGTATGGAAGTTCCCTAAAAAGTTAAAAATAGAACTACCCTAAGATCCAGCAACTGCACTATTAGGTATTTACCCAAAGGATACGAAAATACTGATTCAAAGGGGGTACAGGCACCGTGATGTTTATTGCACCATTATCAACAATAACCTAACTATGGAGAGAGCCCAAATGTCCATCGACTGATGAATGGATAAAGAAGATGCGGGGTGTGTGTGTATGTATGTGCATGTGTGTATGTGTGTGTATATAAATACAAATACATATATATACACATATAAAGATAAATACATGTTTATACACATATACATATACACACAAATATATATAACGGAATATTACTCAGCCATAAAGAAGAATGAAATCTTGCCCTTTACAATGATGTGGATGGAGCTAAAGTGTATTATGCTAAGTGAAAGAAGTAAGGCAGAGAAAGACAAATGCCGTAAGATTTCACTCATATGTGGAATTTAAGAAACAAAACAGATGAACGTATAGGAAGAGGAAAAAAGAAAAAGGAGAGGGAAACAGACCATAAGAGACTCTTAAAGATAGAGAACAAAATGAGGGTTGAGGAAGGGAAGTGGGTGGGGGATGGGCTAGATGGCTGATGGGAATTGAGGGCACTCGTGCTGAGCACTGGGTTTTGTAACTAAATGATGAATCACTGAGTTATACTCCTGAAATCAATATTGCACTGTATCTTAACTAGAATTTAAATAAAAATTTGAAAAGTAAAAAGGGAATTAAGTATAGAAAAAACCTTTAAACGTCTGACCTAACATCTTTCACTACATCTTTCTTCTACCATCTTTAATAAAAACTTACCTACACTCTTCTGATGATGTGTTTTTCCTTAGGGGATTCGTGGTCTGAATCATAAACCCCATGAATCAGAAGCACCCCATCACCACCACCACCAGGGCACAGGTTCAGGCTCACTCAACAGATGCTGTCTCCTCCAGACACCAAGTTCTCTAAGTAGCCCTGGTGCTAAGTGACATAAGCCAGTCACAGAAAGAAAGATATGGCACGACTCCCCTTAGGCAAAGTATCTAAAATGGTCAAACTCCTGGCAGCAGAGGGAGGTAGGTACCAGTAGCTGGGGGAGGGAGAATGGAGAATTACTGTTCAGTGTGAATAAAGTTTCACAGTTGTGTAAGATGAAAATGTTCTAGAGATCAGCTCTACAGCACTGTGCTCGTAACAATGCTAAGACTAGGCACTCAAATATTTGTTAAGAGGGTAGATCTCGTGCATGTGTTTTATCATACTAAGATAAAGAAATAATTTTTTTAAAAAAAATAAAGAACTTCCAAAATAATGAGAGTTCAGAACACATCTCTGAATTATCTGTGTAGTGCCAACTCTACTCATCATTTAGAGACAAAAGAGAGGTGGACACAAAAGCTCGGACAAGCACTGACGGGACATAAATAAAAGAGTATTCTCCAAGCAGGGCTTCTGAAGTATATTGCAGTGATTTTGAAGAAACAACGCTTCAATTGTTCTCACGCCCAGAAATAATCTTATTGAAGGTGAAGCTTCTGGGTGTCCGACAGCTCTTCACAAAAATGAAACATTTTCTGAGTACTTACAAAGGAAGAGAGTGCGATTTAGGCTGGGCTGCAAGAGTGACTGACTATAATAGACCTCAAAGAGAAAGCATCTACTACACAGCTTTCTTTCATCCCAAGTCTTTTTTATCCCAAATATGTTTTAAAGAATTTTTCTTAGACTCTTGCAAACAATTTCAACAATGACTAAACTTCCATTTTGCCAAATAAGCGGAGACGGTTTTATGAAAACAATGTAGAAAATAACCAGGCCGCTAGCAATTGGCTGACCCCTGGAAGCATTTCAGAAGTGTTTCAAGTGTCAGCTTCATCCTCTTGTGGTTTCATTTGTTATTATTATATTAGTGGGGGGGGGGGGGGGGAGGGAATGTCTTGTTATTTTCTCTTTTTTATTATCAAAGTGTTTTTCCTTTGGGGAAATAAAAAAACAAGACTTCCATGAAACACAGACATCCATGAAAATGAATTAAAACCATACACACCTAGATTGACTTCATGCTTACTTAGCCCTGTATTAGATTAATAAATGTTTAAAAAGAAACCTGGGGCTGGGGGAGGGGCAAAGAGGCACTCTTGACTCCACAAATGGAGTAAACTGGGTTTGAGTCTATTATGCTCAGAAAACTAGAAATGGCTCCTTTTCAAGTCCCTTAAATAAACTTACTTCGAAGAATATTGATTATGAACTAATTTTCCATTAGGCAATTAAGTATCAGAGAAAAGGCCTGTAAGGAGGGAAAATTAATTCTTCTGTTAAACCTCTTTCTCAACAATGGTTTCATTTCACTAAGTCATTTAAAATCTGTACAAAGACATTCTGTTTAAAAGATTAATATTTAGCTAATTTATAGTCATTTCCATCATAGGATCTTTAAGTCTTTGCATGTTTGTTTTTATCATTATTAATTTCTTCATCTCTTTTAACAATATATTCATTTACCATTGCTGCTATAATCAATTGCCACAAAATTAGTGGTTGAAAACAACACAAGTTTATTATCTTATGGTTCTGGAGGTTTTAAGTTTAAAAAGAACCACAATGTCCACAGAGCTGCACTCCCTTCTGGAGGATCTAGTGGATAATCCATTTCCTTACCTTTTTTAGCTTCTGAAGGAGGCCTGCATTCCGTGGCTGGTGGTCCCCTTCCCCCATCTTCAAAGCCAGCAACCCGGGGGTGGAATCCCCCTCCCGCTGCCAACTCTTTGGCTCTCTCCTCAAGTTCCCTTTTCCAATTTAAAAGACCCTTGTGATTATAATCCAAGATGACCCACCTATTTTAAGATTACTTGATTAGCAACCTAATTCTATCTATAATCTTTACTCCTCTTTGTCATGTAACCTAACATGGAATTTACCAAAAGATACAGACATCTGCAGATCAAAATTCCCATTCTATCAGTTATTAATCCTAAAAGTCAAAAGAGAGTGAAGTTTCTCCAAAATGGTTAAAATGGCAAATTCAACAATAATCAGAAGACTTCTTAATTTGTATGTAACTTCAGAAGTCCACCCACCCACCCAACTCCCTCCAATGAAAGTAGACGCTAGCAATAAATAGAAAGGTGTTCTGCTCACCAAAGATTGACATTTGGGATATGCAACTTTGCAAGTACAGGAGTTGCCAGGCCAGAGTGCATTCTCCTACCAAATAATGTTGTAAGAACTTGGAATGCCCTTGCCAACTGGGGATATCAATATGGAAATGAACAGGACCCAAGCAGGCTTGTGCCAAATAGTGTGAAGAGATGATGATCATCACCAACAGTTGAAAGAAACAAAAGAAACCTGAGAGAAAAGGCACAGTTTATGTGGACTAGTTAAACCCACAACATCCATAAGACTCTATTATCTTTCCATGGGGCACCTGGGTGGCTCAGTCGGTTGAGCATCCAACTTTGGCTCAGGTCATGATCTCACAGCTCTTGAGTTTGAGCCCCACGTCGGGCTCTGTGCTGACAGCTCAGAGCCTGGAGCCTGCTTCTGCTTCTGTGTCTCCCTCTCTCTGCCCCTAACCCACTCTCATTCTGTCTCTGTCTCTTTCAAAAATAAACAAACATTTAAAAAAAAATTTTTTTAACTCTATTATCTTTCCAATCATATCACTTTTTGTTCCACTCTGAATAGAATTCTGGAAATGCCATTTTCTGTCTTATCCCCCTCCTCCCTCCAGTACAACTCCTCTTTCCTAAACACCTGCCACCCCACCAGTATAGATCTTCAAGCCCTGCTCCCAGTGCCATCTAGGGCTAAGAGTGACTTGGGAAACCATAAAACATACCAGTGTCCTGACCCCCCTCAAGACCAAGTGAAGTCAGGAATTCTGGTCATGGGGCTAGGCTCTTTATTCTTTGAAGCTGCTCAGATGTTTCTAGTACATAGTCAGGGTTGACATTAGATCCCAGTGGGGCAGCTGCTCCTCAGGGGAAGGGTGGCAGGTTTTTCGGATTCTTCAAAGCAGGACATCAACAAGAAGACCAGATGCTACTGGCAACCACATCTCATAGTACAAACTGAATTTTTTTGCTTTTTTTTTTTTGCTTTTTTTTTTATTTCCACAAAGAGTAGAACGAAAGGCGGGGGTAGGGGGTAGTTAGGAAGAAGAGGAGTTAGAAAGACACTTGTTTCTCTGACACTTCCCCTAGTTGAACATAAATTGTCACCAAGAGAGAAAGATAGCTCTCTCTACTTACATAGTATGCTGGGGGAAATCGGAGGCTGCCCAGCATCCCATACCAAAGGACACATTTACTGTCTCAGATGACACTAAGACCCCAGGGAAGCCGACGGTTCTTAAGCCTTCCCAGCCTAAACACCCCACTTAGTGCTACATTTGCTTCATGTGGTGAAGGCAACTCTTTCCACGAACCCCATCCCATACCCTCAACTCACAGCAAGGCACAAGGTCTTCTCTATGATGATCCCATACCCCTCAAGAGATGGTCTCAATCTCCCCTCTGTTGGCCAGCAAGAAGTCAAAAATGGCAAAAAACAACACCGTTGATCTCACTTTTATTTCAATCTCTGATTTCTGGATCTGGAATCTGATCAAGATATGGGGATGGAGAGGGACTTCTCCTATCATAGCATGTGACCTCCCCAGAGCAAACAATTACATCAAGTATTTATTCACAGCCCTGGCTTTCAACTCACAAATGTTCTCGTCTATCAAAATATAGGAGCCCAAACTGTGCATTTCAAGGACAGCTGAGAGGAAAGCAGGGTGAACAAACCATGAAACAAACAATAGCCCTGACTCCAAGGTGACACAGCATTGGCTACTCGGTCTGTCTCATGGAGAAAACACAGAATGAAAAGACAGCGTGAGTATGAGGAAACACGTACCAACTCTGAGAAGTTCCTGAGCAGGTCAGAGATTGTTGTGTATGTGCTGTATCTCTTTATGCGGTATGTGTGGCATAGGTGGATCTGGGGGCTTCCACCCCTCCCACACACACAGTGCTTTGGAACAACCTTTGCCCAACATGGCTGTCAGGCATCCCACTACTGTCAGAACACAAACCCTACAGGGTTAAAGCTGTTCTGCAGTCATGTCCCATTGACTCCTCCATTCTCAAGTTCAAAACCTTGAACGACAAACCTAAGGAGATTCCTACTCCCTAACTTGAGAGTTTACCAGAAAGTGAGAAAGAGCCCTTCAGAGTTCAAGACAACAGTTTTACAGTGCCTACAGCTCTCCATCATGGAGCCCACCCCCTCCCTTATGTCCAAACACACCAGGAGAGTCACAGGCCAGTACCTGCCCCTGACCCTTCTTGCCAGAGAGGGTGGCTACTAACTGGGGGGATATGAGCAACTCACAGGCCATGAAACAGAAAAAATTAAAAAGAGCAATATAAACACAAGAAACACAAAAACTAAAGAATACTTATCATCTGAATTACTGAAACATATGGGATCAATATTTTTAATTTTTTAAATTTATTTTTGAGAGAGAGAGAGAGAGAGACAAAGTACAAGCAGGAGAAGGGCAGAGAGAGAGAGAGAGAGAGACAGAATCTGAAGCAGGCTCCACACTCTGAGCTGTCTGCACAGAGCCCAACACAGGGCTCAAACCCACCAACTGTGAGATCCTGACCCAAAGTCAGACACTTCACCAACAAGCCACCCAGGTGCCCCTATGGGGTCAAAAAATTTAAATAAATACAATAAATATCTCCTGAGACAAAACAAAGAATGGTAGGAACATCAAAGATAAACAAGAAAAGAAAGTCCCAAGTAGGGTTTAAATAGAATTAAACTCTTGTTAAATAATTGCATTACTTTGGAAATATAAAAAGTACTAGTTTAAACTTTTAACAAGCCAAGGATAAATACTGCAATCAACTGAAAAAGTTGACTAAAAACGAAAAATAATAAAAATATTGATTAATCCAAAGATAAAAAGGGAGAAAAACAAAGAGAAGGGAAAATAGAGAAAAAGCAAAATGGCAGACTTAGTAATAAGTAAATAACCAACAACTATAATTAAATGTTAATAAAATCAACATTGTACATAAAGCAAAGATTTTCATATTGGAGAGAAATAATAAAGCCCTACTGTATGCTGTTTACAAGGTATATGTTTTAAAACACAAAAGCTGTCTAAAATAAAGGGATGGGGAATGATATACCAAAAGTTTGTAACTAAAATAAAGCTGGTGTAACTATATTAATATCAGACTTTTGAGCAAGAAATATCACTTTATAATAAAAAGACATCTCTTAAGAATACAAAGATCATAAGGATGGTTTTATTGAATTTAGTCATAGTAAATTTATTTTTAATACACTGCTAATTTCTAATATTTTCTTTAGAACTTCATTGATACACATAGTCTTAAGAAAAAATGAGCTGTTGAAGAGGGTGTTTTTGTTTTTGTCAGTTGGTCAGTCTTCACAATGACATAAACAGGGACGCATCAGCAGTCTTCTCTGGAACAGTATTAAAGAGCACCAGGATAATAAAAGCTAACATTAAGCTCCTTTGGTATGCTTGGCAAGGCAATGAATGTTACATGTACTATCTCTTATCCTGGGGGGAATATGCTGCTCAGACCTGGAATTTGAAACTGAGTTGAGCTTCACTCTATTCCTGACTCAATTACTGCTTTATTATTAATCTATGGATCCTAAAGGAGCTACAGGCATACCTTTCTTGTTTTCCTTAGAAACATGGAGGTATTAAGGCTATGCATCAGGCCACTGACACTATTGCTATAATGTGACACTTGCAATAATAAGTAAACACGAATATTTTCTGAGTTATCAATAAGCTGAATTATCAAACTAGTATGAACTTCATTACTCTTACTAATACTCCTGAGCGGGGAGAGGGAAAGGACTAGTGCTCTGACTTGAAGGATTATTTCAAAGGATTTTATAGTATTAAGATGGAAAAAGTGGATGAAAATTTTCAAAATCTCTCTTTTGAAAAATACACATGAAACCAGTTGTTCTTAAATTTGTGCATCCACCAGAATCCCCTAGTAGGCTTGTGAAAACAGATTTCCGGAACTCACTCAGGAGTTTTTCAGTCAAAAGGTCTGGAATGGGACTTGTTAATCTGCATTTCTAACAAGTTTCCAGGTGATGCTGGATGTTTTTGGTCCCAAGACCAGACTTTGAAAAAGCCACCACTTTAAACAAATGAAGAGCCCCACCTGGAAATTATCTCATCTCCAGTATCTGAGCGATTTTTTTCCTAATCTAAAACACTGAATTAGTTTAATGTGAATGAGATTTCTTCCACATTAAAAGCTAACAAACAATTGGATATTTTCCATAAAACAACTGTTGGTACAGATCCAGTATCCGGAAACCCTCTATGTCTCTATCTCACACCTGGGCAGGGACCTGCAGTGTTGAAATATAATAGTGCTCCACAATTCTCCTTCAAAATTCTAGAGAGTCCCCGAAGGTGAATATTACTATGGCATTTGGCCTTTCAAATTAGTTTGCATCATTGCATTTTATGCTACTCCCTACTCTCATGAACACGGAGTCTCATTAAAGTAGGAAAACACTGTAATTGAAAGCGCCCAGAGAAGCCAAGGGTATCCACAAGACACAAATACTTGTCTTCTCCCTTATTATCTGATGTTTAGTGTATCCAACTTACAAAAGGAAATGGATGTAAACAAAAACCCTAAGAGCAACAACAAGTTAGGAAGAATGTCAAGTGGGACATAAAGACACGGTATCTTGAGACAGGCTGGCATTCAGTGCAGCAGAACAGAGAGTAGTCCCTCTAGAGAGGTACCTGATAGGACACATGCAGTACAAAAAAGTGCAGAGGCTAAGAAAAGGAATAGGACAGGACAATTAATGACACTGCACCCAGATCAGTAGGGGGACATAATTATAACAGTATTGACCAGGACACGTTAAATAAGTTCTACAGACCTGCTGTACAACATTGCACCTAGACTCAGTGATACTGTACTCTAAAAACTTTAAGAGGTAGATCTCATGTCAATTGTTCTTCCAAAAATAAAAGTAAAATTAAATATATATATATATATATATATATATATATATATATATATATGTATGTATAAAGATGAGATATTAGCATGAAACATCAGTAATTCCAATTTGTAGATAGGATCTTGGCAGTGCTAGATGTGGCTGTTTCACTCACACATGGTTCATCTTCCAAGGGTTTGAAAAAACGGAGAAATCACCAAGAGTCATCAAAAGTGGGGAAATCACAGGGTGCCATGTGAATGAGAAAGCTTTGGAGAGAATCTATGGGGAGGACGTACAGCGGCTAAGCCTTTGTACTATAGGGTAGACCCGCTACCCATGCACACACTTGTGACTGCCTTATTTAAATTCAAGTTGTCTTTCTCTCCAGGACCCTTGAAATGATGAAGATCCTTAAATATTATTGCCTTGGTTTTCCTAAATTCACACTGGTGTTTTTACAGGTACCCGGCCAGATACAGATCATATATGATAAAACTGTTTAAAATGCACTTTGCATGGTTTGCTTGAAATAAACTACAGTGCAGTCAAACTTGAGTGAGAAATCTACAACATGTGAGAAACAAAATATTTCCAAAACAGTAAGAAATAAGAAATATTACAACCATTCTGCTTGTCATTTTAAGTTATTTACGTAAAGAAGTTGAAAAGGACCACCACTTGCAAAAGAACAGCAGATCATTTTTCCCCCTCAGTGTGGCTAAAAAAAATTTTTTTTAGAAAATTTGGTATTTTTTTACACTTTTTTTTAAATACTTTTGAGAGCAGGGCAGAGAGAGAACGAGCCGGAAAGGGGCAGAGCAAGAGGGAGACAGAGAATCCAAAATGGGCTCTGTGCTGACAGCATGGAGCCCAATGCAGGGCGCAAACTCACAAACCCACGAGATTATGACCTGAGCTGAAGTCAGACACTTAACCGACTGAGCCACCCAGGCATCCCCTGGTATTTTGACAATATTAAAACCATCAGAACCAAGAAAATTCTTACTTTGGTTGAATTCATAGAACTGTCAGTAATATGCTTTAGAAATTAAATATGTGCATCTCACAGGTAAAATCACAAGGAGCAATGTTTGAAATCAATTTACAAAAATGGTGATTTAACACAAAATTAAACAGTCCTTTTTTTGTGACTGTATCTGAACAATGTCTAAAAATTTTATATCAGCTCCAAACAATATCCACACTTGATCTGATTATGTTACCGTATCTTCAAGTCTTCAGTCACAGAAAAAAATTCTTTCACTTACCATCTTTGTGTCTTTGTAGGGTACTTACCATCTTTGTAGGGTACTCCTGTTCCCCTTTTAATTATGCAAATTTTCAAACATAACCACAAGTACACAGAACACTCTCATCACCCAGCTTTAATATATATTAACATGTGACCAGCTTCAATTTATCTACTGACCCACATATTTTAACCAAAATATTTTTTTATTTTTTTATTTTTTTTATCTTTATTCATTTTTGAAAGACAGAGAGAAACAGAGCACAAGCAGGGGTGGGGCGGAGAGAGAGGGGGACACAGAATCTGAAGCAGGCTCCAGGCTCTGAGCTGTCAGCACAGAGTCCGACACGGGGCTCGAACTCATGAACCGTGAGATCATGACCTGAGCAGAAGGCAGACGCTCAACCAACTGAGCCCCCGGGTACCCCATTTAGCCACAATATTTTAAAGCAAATCCCACAGCATGGTATTTCAACTGTAAATACTAGTATGCTTCTTCTCTAAGGCTATTTTGAAATAATCGCCATACTTTAAGTCAGTTATGCTAAGTGAAATAAGTCACACAGAGAAAGAGAGATACTGTATGTTTTCACTCTTAGGTGGATCCTGAGAAACTTAACAGAAGAGGAAGGGGAAGGGGAAGGGGAAAAAAAAGTTACAGAGAGGGAAGGAGGCAAACCGTACGAGACTCTTAAAAACTGAGAATAAACTGAGGGTTGATGGGGGGTGGGAGGGAGGGGAAAGTGGGTGATGGGCATAGAGGAGGGCACCTGTTGGGATGAGCACTGGGTGTTGTATGGAAACCAATTTGACAATAAATTTCATATTTTAAAAGTCAGTAATTTTTTAATATCATGAAATTTTTGTTTCTTTCTTTTAATCAGGATCTCTCAATGTCCACATACTATATTGTTATATCTTTTAAGTATTATTTATTCCACTGATTTGTACTATCTAATGTTTCACATTCTGCATTTGACTGATTACTTCCTCGTGGTGTATACATTAACTCTCCTGTCTGCTGTATTTCCTACAAACTGACAGGTAGATCTTAGAGGACCTGAGGTAGTCAGGCTCAAGTGTTTTGACAACATACTTCATATGTGGTGCTTTTACTTCCTATTACTTCTTATCACTGACCCTATGATAGCTGGTTGCCTCATATTTAATGATGTTAAGATGTATCAGTAGGTTCAGATGATGTTAGTCCACCCTCATTTTAAAATTTCCAATCAAGTGTTCCCCTAATGATTTTAGGATTCACTGTGATTACTGCCCAGACCCACTATTTCATCCCAAGTTTCAAAATGTGATTTTACAATTCTATCATTCTTGGGGTGTCTAAGTGTCTTAGTTAAGAGGCGACTCGATCTCAGCACAGGTGTTCATCTCAGGGTCGTGAGTTCAAACCCCACTTTGGCTCTGCTGAGTGTGAAGCCTACTTAAAAAAAAAAAAAAAAAAAAAAAAAATATATATATATATATATATATATGTATATATACACACACACACACATACACACCACACACACACGTACATATATTCATATATTCTATCACTCTTATTTATGTATTCATTTGTTGAATTCCAATAAGGATGAACCATCCTCCCAACTTGTTACATTCCATTTTAAGATTTTTTTCAATTCTTCTAATGTAAAGAATATTTTCCTATCTATAGAAGTAAAAAATATTTCTTGTCCTATTTTTGGATGTGTAGCCATGATGTAGTTGAGTGCCTGGGGAATGTTAAATAATGCCAATAATGAGCCAGATCATCCCAATGCATAAATTATCCTCGGGCTTACATCCCTTACTTTAGAAGCTTCATTAATTGCTTTAGCAGCATTAACTTTTAAAGGCCATTGGGGTCCCATTAAGTTACAGTTATATTATGTCTCCATCCCAGATGTCTCTCCCCAGAGAGTAGTTTGTGTGTTAAGAGAACTGGGGGTGACAAAAGAGAGAAAGCACCACTTTTAGTTGTAAGTTAACTCAAAAGAGTAAGTTTTGCAAGAATAACCAGAAAATCCATTTATTTAAAGCTTCATAAAATTTGACTGAAGTACTCTTAATAGTCTAGCTATACTCTTAAAAACCATGGCCAATTTTTGCAGCTTGATGAAGCACAGTGCTCATGAGGCCCAAGTTTGCTCCCACTGGATGGGCTAGTTAACATCTTGAGGAAAACAGGAAACAACTCTGGGATTTCTGCACCCTGACTCTGGTGGCTGCCTTGAAAAATGCATGTCATTAAACTTGGAACAGTAGAGAAAGACAACGCATACATTTAAACAACACTAGCAAAGACTCAAAGGAACAACATCAACTAGAATACATTCAGAATAAAAGAATATGCCTTTAGCTCCCATGAAGCCTTCCCTCTGGTGGATTCATGATAATTCTTCCAAATATTTCTATATACACCTTCCCTTTTAAAAATACACTCCTTCCAAACTCACAGAATTATCTTAACAGCACATCACCTCAAAATACAATTCTTTCTCTTTTTTTTTTTTTTTTCATTCATTAATCAGGCTTCTCAAAAGACTAATTAGGCTTCTGCTTAAAAGACAGACACAGAGACCCAGAGGAGGAAGAGAGAACTGCAGGCAGAAGGAGCAAGCATATTAGAGGAACAGGATCAGAGCAAAACAGAGCCAGGGAAACCAGAGGAATTGCTTTAAGAAATCAATGATTTTTTTTTCCTTTCATCCGAAGCCAAGGAGGAAAGATGACCAAGCAGAATGGGCGAGTTGAAGTGTCTGGGCCTGCAGAACATCGCAGAAAGAGAAACAGTTGACTTTGCAGACCCCTGACAGGTTGTACACACAGAAGCTCCAGATACGCCAGAGTGGACTCCTCCAGAAATTAGGAACTTGTCTGAAAATTTACTCACAGAGCAAGTGGGACCTAAGATTTTCTCCCCAAACCAGAGAAGCCTGTTGCTCACTTCCCCTTACCACACAAAAGAACCCCAAAAGGTTCCATAGAATGTTGTGGAGTTCATTCTGGGGTGAAAATACACTGGTTCTCTGCTATCTTTCTGAGCACCACAGTGTACACATTCCTGGTCCTAAGCAAAAACTAATGATACTCCTTGGAAATGAGATAAATGGAAAGGGGGTTACTTTATTTAATGATCAACTGGCTAGTCGGCTGTCTCCCTATTTTTCCTTCTAGGATTTGTTTCGGTCCTTTGGAAGTAAAACTTGGAACTCTTTCTGCCTACCACACTATGATTAGATAAAGAATCCAAAACCACATTTCCCCTGTATTAACCTATTTTATTTTCTCCATTATCACTGTGGTCCCCCTATTTAAGGGAGCTTTTCATTTTTCTTATTATTTTTATTTAAATTCCAGTTAGTTAACATACAGTGTAATATTAGTTTCAGGTATACCATATAGAGATTCAACACTTAAAATACCCAGTACTCATCACAACTGCACCCCTTAATACTCATCAGCTATTTACCCATCCCCCTACACACCTCCCCTCTGGGAACCCTCTCTATAGTTTGTTATCTACAGTTAAGAGTCTGTTCCTTGGTTTTCCTTTTTTTCCCCATGTTTGTTCGTTTGGTTTCTTAAATTCCACGTATGAGTGAAGTCATGTGGTATTCGTCTTTCTTTGACTGACTTATCTCGGTTAGCCTAATACTCTCTAGCTCCATCCACATCATTGCAAATGGCAAGATTTCATTCTTTTTGATGACTGAGTAATATTCCATTATATATACATATATACAACATCTTCTTTATCCACTTTATCCATTCATCAGTTGGTGGACATGTGGGCTTTCTCCATAGTTTGGCTATTGCTGATAAATGCAGCCATAAAGGTTGGAGTACATGTATTCCTTTGAGTTAGTATTTTTGTATCCTGTGGATAAATATCTACTAATGCAATTGCCGGATCACGGGGTAGTTTGATTTTTAACTTTTTGAGGAATCCTCATGCTGTTTTAAGGGAGCTTTTTCTTTTCCAGGGTGGCATAAAGCTTTTCAACAATTTTATTATGTGGTAATAAAAATAAATTTTCAAATCTAAACAGTAATAAAATAATTATTAAACAACTATCCATGTGTCAAGATTCCAGGGACAAAGAGAATGCTCCTTAGCCCACAGATTAGAAATTTCAAAGAGGGCACCCGGCAGGCAGGGTTTGTCCTCGTGTGTTCATCAGCTTTACGTTTCAGGAATTACAGAAGCCAAAGTATTCTCCATTAGTATGCATTTAGGACATCTGTCTTCAGTTTACATTATGCAAGTGCATGTTAAAGAGAGCGAAAGCAGGTTTTACAGATACATACAGAACTCTGAAGAAAGAGGTAAATCAAGTTATTAAATCAATATTTGCAAAATGTCACTGCAAGTAGATAATCCTGGGAATTTTAGCTCAAATATGAATTCAGAGAAGACGACATTTGCTAGGGGTTTATCTGCAAAGATCAAGAGTCTGGTTCACATTATGGATTTGAGTAAGTCACAAGGGAAAAGTTGGCTATGGAAGCAGGACACAGCCATTGCTATGGTCTGAATGTTTATGTTCCACCAAAATGCGTATTTTGAAATCCTAATGCCCGATATGATAGTATTAGGAGGTGGGCCACTGAGAAATGCTGAGGTTATGAGTGCCTCAGAGCCCTTGTGAATGGAATTAGTGCCATTATAAAAGAAGCCCCAAAAGCTCCTAGCCCTTTTCACCATGTGAGAATACAATAAATCTATCGTTCAGATGAGAGCCTTCACTTGACCATGCTAGCACTCTGATCTCACATTTGCAGCCTCCAGAACTGTAAGAAATAAATCTATGTAAATTCTAAGCCACCCAGACAGTGGTATTTTGTTACAGCAGCCTGAACGTACTAAGACAGCTATTACAAACTTTAGTACCTCCATCTCTCAAAACCCATGGCTGATCTTCAGGAAAATAAAACAATATTAACAATAGATTTTCTCTGAAAAACTAGTATTTTCAAATGCTTCCATTGACTTAGATCCTTCTGAAGGGTTAGATTTTTGCTATTTTGACTCAGAGTTGCCACTGCACAACACATTATATACATTAAAATAATTATTATCAGAACATATGCAAGCAATCTTACATACAGACTCTCTTTGAGCAGGAGTTGTTTTGTTTGTGTTTATTTGGTTATGCTTTCTTTTTAGGAAGGGGGGAAATATTATCAAAATTGAAGCTTTGAAGAGAAATGGATAACTATTATTTTAGAGATCAGTTCTACTTGAATAGAGACAACATCCAGAAACCACCCCCTTGCATATTTCCCTTTCCAGTCCTCCCTCTCCCTCTCACACACCCAACTTGATCCATGTAACGGGACATGGCCCCAACTTTCAATACAAAGAGTCTCATTTTAGTTGCAATGGCTAATCCCAGACTTGGCTGTTCTGTGATGATTCTGAAACCACCTCTGACCCTGCAAGAGTGTGCATTTGTGTGGAAGAATCTTCCATTGTATTATCTTTACCCATTGAAAAACCTAAACATCTTTGAATAATTCTAGGTTATTGTCACCTTGTCTTATCTTCTTAGACTGAACAATTCCCTCTCCATCTATATGGTTACCTTAAATGTATTCATAGAGTGACAGTGTGTTTCCCCTGAGCTTCTTTCTTTGTACCTGATGATTGCCTTGCTGGAGGGAGGCAGATGGAAAGGAATCATGCATTCTTCACCCTTTAAAAAGTAAAGCAACTCAGATTTAAGATGTCACACTGTTTTATTGGAAAGTATAAAAAGAACTGTTTTACGGTGTCATTACAATGACACGGTGCAAGGGCTGGCTCTAAAAAATACCACTACCTTGGGAGACCAAATAGTTTAAGGCAGAAACTATCAAACGATCTCATACTAAACTGTTTATCCATCAATTGAGAATGGAATTGTTTTTTTCTAATGGAGTGCTATGCCTTGTTATTGATTTATTGAATACTGCAATCACCACTGTGAAAATTAATACTGAAGGGAAAATTCATGTGTCATTTGATGACCTAGTTAGGGACACATGTTCAAGATTGAATAAAATATAATCCTAACAGTCAGAAATAAAAACATTACTGGGATATTTTATCTCCACCCTAAGTGGTGGAGTTGGGGTTTAGGTGCCCCAAAATGTATAAAGTAACTAAAATATGCTTTACATGCCTGTGTTTATTTAATGATTACTCCCTTGAACTGCCCAATCAAAAATTCAGACAGAAAAATAACTCTTAATTCCCAACAGTGTTTACCTTAAAAAAAGACATCTTTTGGTTTTTTGGTTTCTTAGGGGTTTTTTTAACAGTCTTAATTCACCTATACAACTAGATTCTTAGAAACACCTTTTATTTATGTGCCTTTACATAGTATATTTCATGCATCACAGGGTGGTGAACATATTCTTTCAATGAACTATCACTGTCCTTATTCATATATATAACTAGCACTTTTAGAAACATCTTTTATACATATGTCTTTACATCATTTATTCCATGTACCACGGTGTGATGAACACATTCTTTCACCAAATACAATCCTTATTCACACATTAACTATCATTTCAAAAGTAAAAACAGACAAGAGGGGCTAAACTAATAAAGTTCTGCACAACAAAGTAAACAATCAATAGAGTGGAAAGGCAACTTACAGAATGGGAGAAATATATGCACTGTATGTGATAAGCAGTTAATTTCCAAAATATATAAGGCAGTCCTACAACAAAACAGCAAAAACAGCAAAAAACAAAAAAAGCCAAATTTTAAAAATGGGCAAAGGACTTGAACAGACATTTATCTAAAGAAGACATACAAATGACCAACAAGAATATGAAAAGATGCTAAACAGCACTAATCATCAGGGAAATGCAAACCAAAACCACATTATCACCTCACCACCTGTTAGTATGGCTATTGTCAAAATAATAATTACTATTATTGTTGTCATTGTCGGAAAGAATGTGGGGAAATTGGAATGTTTGTATTGTACACTGTTGATAGAATATAGAACTGTGCAGCCCTATAGAAAACAGTACAAAGGGTTCTCAAAAAGTTAAAAATAGAACTATTATATGATCTGGCAATCTTCTGAATTAAAATCAGGATCTTCACTCCTATGTTCACAGCAGCATTATTCACAACAGGCAAGATTTATAAACAACCTAAATATTCATCAATGATGAATGGATAAAGAAAATGAGGTAAATAAATACGATGGTATATTATTCAGTTGTAAACAGAAGTAAGTCCTGCCATATGCATCAATATGGATGAACCTGGAAGACATTATGATAAGTGAAATAAGGTAGTCACAGAAGGACAAACACTGCATGGTTCTGCTTATAGGAAGTATTTTAAGTAGTTAAACTCATGAAAGTACAGAAGAGAGCAATGGTTGCCAGACACTAGACACTCCCTTCAGCAGCAAGAAAATCTTAAAATTTGTGAAGGGAAACAAACATGTCTTGAGCATGTGATAGGTTCATTTGCATATATACTTCATTCCACACGAGGTTTTTTTTCCTATAGCTTATTCCCTAATAGTAGGTTTGTCTAATGCCAAATACTGGATCATGATCCTTACAATGGACTAGATAAGGGTGTGAATGAGGTGGATGTGCAAATCAATTCTTAATATAATAGCAGCACAAAGGAGGGGCATTTCCTTATTGATTTAATAGAGAGCCAAGAATTATCCTAACGTATGTTAGGTCTGTTATTAGAAATTTTATCTTTAAAAATCTTCAGTTCGGTCTTCTAAACTTCAAATGGCACTCTACTTAGGCAAACTGCTTCTCTGGAACAAAACCATGTTTTTACATTTACCTGAAAACATATACCCTAGCTGATAAGCCCTATTCAAGGCTGTATCTTTCTGATTCTAAACCAGACACTTCAGGAGAATTCCATTAACAATAAATGCTTAGTGGTGATCATTTCACAACATATACAAATATCAGATCATTATGTAGTACCCCTGAAACTAATACAACGTATGTCAACTATACCTCAATAAAAAAATAAAAAATGCTTAATTATAACAGGTAATATCTTAATAAATTTCTATGACAATATTTAAAATAAGTAAACTAAGGGTCACCTGGGTGACTCAGTCATTAAAGCATCTGACTTCTGATTTTGGCTCAGGCTGTGAAATCAAGGTTATGAGATTGTGCCCCACCTAGCGCTCTGCACTGAGCATGGAGCCTGCTTGGGATTGTCTCCCTCCCTATTTTTCTGTCCCTTCTCTGCTTGCACACATGCTCACTCTCTCAAAGAAAACAAAAAGGAAAGGAAAGGAAAGGAAAGGAAAGGAAAGGAAAGGAAAGGAAAGGAAAGGAAAGGAAAGGAAAGGAAAGGAAAGGAAAGGGAAAAAAAAGAAAAAGAGAAAGAAAAAAAAAGAAAAGGGGTAAGTAAACTGATTCTGTCACCATCTCCTCTGCCTCCATAATTACCATAATTCCTGTGATACGTTCTACAAGACGCCCTGTACCATTGATGAATCCACACATCCTATTCTGATAAAGAGTTTATTTTTGTATTTTAATAGAATATGTTGTATGTATTTTCAACTTGCTTTTTTCATATATCTTGCAAACCAGTCTGTGACTGAATGTCATGTTTTATAACCCTTCCTAGTCATAATAATGTAGTTGGACCTGAGGTGCTTTCTCATCCCCTACTGCTCTCATGCCCTACTGTGAAATTTACTTAATTTAATTTATATCATAAAGAAGAATGGCAATGCCATAAAGCATGCACATTTAAAATTTAGTAAGTGATACCAAATTTCTCCCCATAGTGTCTATACCAATTAATAACTCCACCAGAATGCTAAATATTTGATATACACCTTTAATCACACTTGACATTAGCATTATTTTTTTAATTCTCATGGTGGGAAATTTATCTATTTAGTGGTTAAATTTTTTCAATTCGTTTTTATGATAAAATATATAACTGCTGAAATCTATATATGAACTTCAGTGTTTCAACTTCTATGAATTTCCTCTTCCTATCTTTGTCCATTTTTATTGGGTTAATATTCTTCTTAAATATTGGAAATGTTTCCTTTTAGGAATCATAGATGTTACTCCTTTATCTGTTAACATAATAAAAGGTATTTCTTCCCTGTTGTCACTGATACTTAACTCTACTGCACTGTTTTTTCAGTTTCTGTTGGACTATATATCTTAATAGAAACAAATTTACCAGTGGCTGTGCTCATAAAGAAACAGCCTGCCAAATTCTATTTTAAAATCTATTAGATGTTTTATTGGGACCACACTGATATTACACATTAACTTATTAGAGACATATTACATTTTTTAAATATTGAGTCTTCCATCCAGGAAAAATGGCATTTCTTTACATTATTTGGCATGTTTTTATGTTCTATAGCAATTTTTTTTAATTACAGGAATGTTTATGTGACTTCATACAATCCAAAAAAATGCAATATATGAATACGGCTAAGTGCATAATGGTTATATTTTTTTTCAAGAAGCTATGATTCTCATTTCTAGTACAAATAGATATAAACTGCACACATAGAAAAACAGGCTGGTCATTAGTTTCAAAATTTTGCCCCAAAATGACCTATAGGTGCATTCTTTTCTGATCTTTCATAAAGTCCAAGAATACAACTAAAGAAAAACTTTATTCTCTGATTCCTACCATTTGAAAGATGTTATTATCTATTGCAATAGACCAAGATATGGAAAGATGTCTGTATTAAACATTTCAAAATGAAGCAGTAATGAGGACCTTCTTGTTAAAAAGGTCACTACCTAAGGATCTTTCTTATAAATTCAAAATGATAAAAATACGGTTATAAAAACCTTCTAAGTACATTTTCTGCATATAGATTTCCCTTTATTATGTGAGTTTTTAAAAAATAAGTCTCAAAAAAATAACAGCAATAAATTACATTATTGTATATATTGCACTGAATGGAATATTTGAATTATAATTATCCTACAAAATATCAAGTTGTATCATAATTGAGAAGTGTACCTTGAATTAAAATATTTCAGTATACTTTGGTTTTGGAGTATGATAAAAGCAACCAAATCACCAAAACAGAGTTTTAAGTTGTAGGTTTAAAATGTGGTTTTGCATTAAACTGAAGACATTCATTTAATTTAAAACATAAAAAGAAAGGAAAAGTAGGAAAGTTACTGAAAGTATTACTTTCAAAGTTCACAAC
This sequence comes from Panthera pardus, assembly GCF_024362965.1. Lineage (NCBI taxonomy): Eukaryota > Metazoa > Chordata > Mammalia > Carnivora > Felidae > Panthera > Panthera pardus. The sequence continues at coordinate 14,623,054 of NW_026526754.1, read as the reverse complement.
ATTTATTCAAGGGATCTTATTCTCTTATGAACAACATCAAAAACAATAATAGATTCAGTCTTTAGAAAAGAAAAAAAGAAGGACATCCTGCCATATGTAACAAATACAGATGAACCTGGAGGCTATCATGCTAAGTGATAGCATACCAATTATGTAATATGAGTAAGTTCTGGAAACCTGCTGCTATAAAACACTGCATCTATACTTAATACTGTATTGTGCACTTAAAATTTTTGTTAAGCAGGTAGGTCTCAGGTTAAGTGCTCTTACTACAATTTTAAAGAAATAATGATTGTATGGGGTGCCTGGGTGGCTCATTCAGTTGAGCGTATGACTTTGGCTCAGGTCATCTCGCAGTCTGTGAGTTCCAGCCCCACGTTGGGCTCTGTGATGACAGCTCCAAACCTGGAGGCTGCTTTGGAATCTGCTTTGGTCTCCCTCTCTCTCTGCCCCTCACCCCCCACTGTCTGTCTTTGTCTCTGTCTCTCTCTCTCTCAAAAATAAATAAACATTTAAGAAAAGAAATAATGATTATAAATTAAAAGAAAAATCATAACTATTTTTCACCTATTAGATTAGCACAAAACTTAAAAGGAAATAACACTCATAGCTAATGAGGATAAGCCATCTTCAGACTTTGTTCATAGAGTATGAGTTGCTTCCTGGGGAAATTAATCTGGAAATTGTGTATTAAAATTTAAAATGTTACCTACTCCAGAAAATGTTCCATGTACACTTGAGAAGAATGTATATTCTACTGCTTTGGGACAAAATGTTCTAAATATATGTGTTGATTCCATCTGGTCCATGTGCCATTCAAAGCTATTGTTTCCTTATTGATTTCCTGCTTAGATGATTTGTGCATTGCTGTAAGTGGGGAGTTAAAGTCCTCTATTATTATGGTATTATTATCAATGAGTTTCTTTTTATTTGTTATTAATTGATGTATATATTTTGGTGCTTTCAAGTTGGGGGCATCAATATTTATAATTGTTAGATGTTCCAGGAGGAAAGATCCTTTAATTATGAGATAATGTACTTCTTCATCTCTTCTTACAGTCTTGTTTTAATATCTAGTTTGTCTGATATAAGTATGATGTCCATTAGCATGATAGACAGTTCTCCAGTCCCTAACTTTCAATCTGCAGGTGTCTTTAGGACTAAAATGAGTCTCTTGCAGGCAGCATATAGATAGGTCTTGATCTTTTATCCATTCTGATACCCAGTGTGTTGTGACTAGAGCATTTAGTCTAATTACATTTAGAATTGAAAGATACGAATTTAGTGCCATTGTATAGTTTGTACAGTTGGTGTTTCTGGTGATGTTCTCTGGTCCTTTCTAGTCTTTGTTGGCTTTTGGTCTTGTTTTATTTTTTTCTCCACTCAAAGAATGCCCCTTAAAATTTCTTATAGGGCTGGTTTAGTGGTCACAAACTCCTTTAGTTTTTGTTTTTCTGGAAACTCTTTATCTTTCCTTCTATTTTGAATTAGAACCTTGCTGGATAGAGAATTATTCACAGCATATTTTTCTGATTCATCACATTGAATATATCCTGCCACTACATACTGGGTTACAAATAAGCCCTCAACAAGTACAAAAGGAATGAGATCATATCATGCATACTTTCAGAGCACAACACTATGAAACTTGATCTAACCACAAGAAAAAAAATTGGAAAGACACAAATACTTGGAGATAAAGAGCATCCTACTAAAGAATGAATGGGTTAACCAAAAAATTAAAGAGGAAATTAAAAAGTACGTGGAAACCAATGAAAATAAAAACCTGACAGTACAAAACCTCAGGGACGCAGCACAAGTGGTCATAAGAGGGAAATATAAAGCAATACAAGCTCTCCTAAAGAAGGAAGAAATGTCTCAAATACACAACCTAATGTTACATCTAAAGGAGCTGTAAAAAGAACAGTAAATAAATCACAAGACAGCAAAAGAAAAGAAATAATAAAGATTAGAGCAGTAATCAGGGTGCCTGGGTGGCTCAGTCAGTTAAGTGTCTGACTCTTGATTTTAGCTCAGGCCATGACCTCACAGTTTGTGACCTTGAGCCCTGCCTCAGACTCTGCACTGATGGTGTGGACCCTACTGGGATTCTCTTGCCCTCCTCTCTGCCACTCCCTTGCTCACTCACGCTCTCTCTCTCAAAAATAAATTTTTAAAAAATTCTCAAAGATTAGAGCAGAAATCAATAACAAAATTTAAAAAAAATGAAATGGATCAACAAAACCAGGAGCTGGTTCTTTGAAAGAATTAACAAAATTGATAACCCCCTAGCCCTACTGATCAAAAAGAAAAAGCCAAATAAATAAAATCACAAATGAAAGGTGAGAGATCACAACCAACACTGCAGAAATACAAACAATAAGAGAATATTATCAGCAATTTATATGCCAACAAATTGGACAATCTAGAAGAAATGGACAAATTCCTAGAAACATATAAACTACCAAAACTGAAACAGGAAGAAACAGAATATTTGAACAGACCCACAACCAGCAAAGAAATTCATTCAGTAATCAAACATCTCACCACCACCCTCTCCCTGAAAACAAACAAAAAAAAAAAAACAACAGGAGTCCAGGGCCAGATGGCTTTCCAGAGGAATTCTACCAAACATTTAAAGAAGAGTTAATACCTATTCTTTTAAAGCTGTTCCAAAAAATAGAAATGAACAGAAAACTTCTGAACTCATTCTATGAACTCAACATTACCTTGATTCCAAACCCACAGACCACTAAGAAGGAGAACTACAGACCAATTTCTCTGATGAACATGGTTGCAAAAATTCTCAGCAAGATACTAGCTAACTAAATCCAGCAGTACATTAAGAGAATTATTCACCATGATCAAGTGGGATTTATTCCTGGGCTACAGGGGTGGCTCAATATTCACAAATCAATGTGACACATCAGATTAATAAAAGAAAGGACAAGAGCCACACAATCTTTTCAACAGATGCAGAAAAAGCATTTGAAAGAATACAGCATCTTTTCTTGATAAAAAACCCTCAAGAAAATAGGGATAGATGGAAAATATCTCAACGTCATAAAGGCCATATACAAAAGACCCGCTGCTAATATCATCCTCAATGGAGAGAAACAGTGAGCTTTCTCCCTAAGGTCAGGAACACAACAGTGCTGTCCACTCTCACTGCTCTTCTTGAACATAGTGATGGAAGTCCTAGCCTCAGCAATCAGATGACAACAAGAAATAAAAAGCATCCAAATCAGCAAGGAAGAAATCAAACTTACACTCTTCACAGACGACATGATACTCTACATGGAAAACCCAAAAGACTGCACCAAAAAACTGCTAGAGTTGATCCGTGAATTCAGCAAAGTCACAGGATATAAAATCAATGTACAGAACTTGGTTGCATTTCTTTTTTTTTTTTAATGTTTATTTATTTTTGAGAGTGACAGAGACAGAGTATGAGCTGGAGAAGGGGCAGAGAGAGGGAGACACAGAATCTGAAGTAGGTTCCAGGCTCTGAGCTGTCTGCACAGAGCCCGACATGGGGCTCAAACCCATGAACCGTGAGATCATGACCTGAGCCGAAGTCAGACATTTAACCAACTGAGGCACCCAGGCACCCGGGAAATTGGTTGCATTTCTATATACCAATAATGAATCAGCAGAAAGAGGAATCAAGGAATTGATCTCATTTACAATTGCACCAAAAACTGTAAAGTACCTATGAATAAACCTAACCAAAGAGGTAAAAGATCTGTACACTCAAAACTATAGAAAGCTTATGAAAGAAATTGAAGAACATGAAGAAATGGAATAAGATTCCACGCTAATGGATCAGAACAACAAATATTGTTAAAATATTTATATTTTAATCCTTATAAAAATAATCCTTATAAAGCAATCCTTATAAAATAATACCAGCATTCTTCACAGAGCTAGAACAAACAATGCTAAAATTTGTATGGTACCAGAAAAGACCCCAAATACCAAAGTACTGTTGAAAAGGAAAACCAGTGTTGGAGGCATCACAATTCCAAACATCAAGCTATATTACGAAGCTATAATCAAGACAGATGGTACTGGCACAAAAACAGACACAGAGATCAACGGAACAGAACAGAGAACCCAGAAATGGACCCACAAATGTACGGCCAACTAATCTTTGACAAAGCAGGAAAGAATATCCAATGGAAAAAAGACAGTCTCTTCAGTAAATGGTGCTGGGAAAACAGGACAGCAACATGCAGAAGAATGAACCTGGACTACCCTCTTATACCATATACAAAAGTAAGTTCAAAATGGATAAAAGACCTAAATGTAAGACATGAAACCATCAAAATCCTAGAGGAGAAAACAGGCAACATCTTTGACCTCATTTGCAGCAACTTCTTACTAGACATATCTCAGGAAGCATGGGAAACAAAAGCAAAAATGAGCTACTGGGACCTCATCAATATAAAAAGCTTCTACACAGCAAAGGAAACAATCACTAAAACCAAAAGGCAACTAACGGAATGGGAGAAAATATTTGCAAATGACATATCAGATAAAGGATTAGTATCCAAAATCTATAAATAAGTTATCAAATTCAACACCAAAAACAAGTGATCCAGTGAAGAAATGGGCAAAAGACATGACACTTTTCCAAAGAAGACATCCAGATAGCTAAGAGACACATGAAAAGATGCTCAATATCACTCAGCATCAGGGAAACACGTACCAAAACTACAATGAGATACCATCTCACACCTGTCAGAATGGCTAACATTAACAACTCAGGAAACAACAGATGTTGGCAAGGATGTGAAGAAAGGGCAACACTTTTGCACTGCTCGTGGGAATGCAAACTGGTACAGCCATTCTGGAGAACACTATGGAGGTTCCTCAAAAAAATAAAAATAGAACTACCCTATGACCCGCAATTGCACTACTAGGTATTTATCCAAAGAACCAAAAATGCTGATTTGAAGGGGCACATGCACTTATAGCAGCATTATCAGCAATAGCTAAATTATGGCAAGAGCCCAAATGCCTATCGACTGATGAATGGATAAAGAAGATGTGACTACTTTGGGACTCTGTCCTACTGTAATAACACTTGTATCTAAAAATAAATGTGTAACTGTGCTTATTGCAACATTGCCTGTTACAGTAAAAAAAAAAAAAAAAAAAAAAAAAACCTACAAATATAAATAGTTTAAAAAAAATGAGATTCATTGTGATTAGAGTGCCTTGGGCTATACTTTCATTCCTTTATCAAGCTCTGTGCGTAAGGAATGGAACAGAGGATGAGATCAGCTTCTAAAGAAACAGATAATAAACAGGGGGCCAGTGTAGACACCCAGAGAAAAAGGTCGAGTTCTATTAGAAAATAGAGACATGGTCGTATAGACAAGCAACAAATACATATTATGGCACCAGTTGGCCCTTTCAAGTCAGTAAGTAGGAGCAGAAGGAAAAATACTATTTTACACTACATTTGAGCCCTGGGAGTCTGAAAGGACATTTTTGGAGAGTTAACAAATGCTTCCTCACAGAGCCCACTAGGTATCTCTGGAATGGTGGACAAGTGGGAAGGAAATAGACCTTTATTAATATCTCCAAAGTATTTAATATACATTTTACCATATTCTTACAGTAAGGTAAGCTAGAGGAAAAAATGTTATTAAGAAAATCATAAGGGAGAGAAAATACATTTACAGTACTGGACTATATTAATCAAAAAAATCTGCAGTTAGGTGGACCACACAGTTCAAACCGCCTTGTTCAAGGATCAACTGTACTAGCACTGCTCTGGACACCAGGTGTTGACTATGTCCTCTTCCTCTTACAGCTTCCCTGAAAGAACAAACTCACATAAAACACCACTGAGCAATGTGAAAATTGTTATGTATCTTGACAGGGAGATGAACAAGAATCTTCACTGAAAATAACTCAAAAACCCTCTACTTACTTCTCCAAATCCCCCTCTTGGCCAAGCATCCACAAGCTTCCTGTCTCCTTTTTCTCCATGTGAGCTCGGTTTCCTCAGCTCCACCTGGCTTCCTCTAGGCTTTCCTCATTGAAAACCATTTTTCTTTATCATCATTCATGTAAAATGGCATCCCTCCACCTGGGCGACCTGGTTAAGGTGGACCTCAGCCCTGGAAGCTCATCCTCTACTTTCAGGGACCTTAGTGAGCCACTTTGAACACAGGAACACTATGCTACAAGGAACTTTCATTCTAGACTTCCAGAAAATAAAACTCCCTCCATAAGGCTGCTTTCATTCTGTACTCTCAAAAGACAAGCTTTACGGGAAACACTGTGATCATAAGAGAAAGGAGAAAAAATATTTAAATATGAAGAAGAGATACAGCAATTATTGAAAACTAGTCCATTCTCTTAGACCATAATAAAGACAAAAAAAATAATAAAACATCTCCAAACCCTGATGAGACAGAAAAGTTACAATGGCCACAAAGGAGTCATTAAAATTGGTTCCTTATTTCATCTAGAATAAGCTTCACTGTTAAACTATTTCAGTCAGTATTTCAGCTTTTCCCCACTAGACTACTTCAAGCATCATTTATAGAAAAATTAGTAAACGCAAGACAATCCAGTATGTGAGTAGAGCTAATCCCACAAAAGTTTTATTCCACAGTTCAATAGTAACTCAACCTCACTAGAGATAATTCCACAGTAGATGTTGAGGATAAAAAGCACTCAATAAATACTAGCTATTATTATTATGTTATTATTATTGGTCTTAGCCTTCATGTTCCAGATTTAACACTTTAGTACTTGACATGAAAAGTTACAGACTAATGAATGAATGGACTATAAGGTAAAATACATGTCTTACTACATGTCACAGTAAAAAACAATTTTTCTAAACACTGAGGTAGATACAAGTTTTATTTTTCCTTACTGGTAAGACTTCTTGCACAAGTAGGCCCCTGGTTCTCATAACCAACAATGAATGATATGTGCCTTCTACTGAGTTCTGACTCTATACGTACCATGATATATGTTTTAATTTATAACACAGATAATTAGCACATAATCCCAAACTGGCCACACCACTCACGAATTCCTTTTCCTCTCCAAGAAGGAGGAATAATGCAATAGATTCATCAGGTGTGAGGATGCTTTGACTATAGTCCTATAATACGGAACTTTCACTATTCTGGTAAAATGGGAGGGTCCAAATAGAGATGGCTTCTTGTGGTATTCTTCCTTCAATGTATTAGGAAGAAAGACAATTAAAATTTTCTCCAAAGTGTTTGAGAAACGGAGAGAAGGTCAGTGTGCCTGGAGAATACAACAATGGGAAGAGTGAAGAGAAGAGGTGCAGGTAGGAGCTAGATCATATAAAGTTTGATTTTATTCTGGCTGCAATGGGAAACCCTTCAACTGTTTTAAGAAGGAGAGTAATGTAATGTAACAATGTCTTTGTAAAACTCTCTCTGGGGGCTCCTGGCTGGCTCAATCTCACGAGAGTTCATGAGAGTTCAAGCCTCACAGTGGGCATGACACCTACTTAAAAACAAAACAAGACAAAAAAAAAAAAAAAAAAAGAACTGTCTCTGGCTGCTAATTAGAAACTAAGTTGCAGGACAGCAAGATTGGAGAGCATTTAGAAGATGGGTACAGTGGTTCAGGTGACTAACAATTATTGCTTAGACTAGCATTATTATACAGAAGACGGTAAAAGGTTACCCTATCTTAAATACGTTTTGAATACTGAGATGTCTAAGGTTACTATTGAATAATCAAGGATCATTCATAAGTGTCTGTAGCAAGCAACATGTAAATGCCACTGCTATTTGCTGAGAAAGGGAAGACATGGCAACGGAGACTGTCAGTTTGGAGGAGGGTTATGTAACAGCTTAGTGTGACCCATATGAAATATGGAGTCTCTACACCTTTTCTTTCTTTTTCTCATACGATTACTGTGGCTAGAACCTCCCGTACCATGAATAAAAGTGGCAAGAGGAGACATCTTGTCTTGCTCCCAGTGTTAGAGGAAAAGCTTTCAGCTATTCACTGCTATGATGTTGGCTGTGGGTTTGTCATATATAGCCTTTATTACATTAAGGTATGTTCCCTCTAAACGCACTCTGAGAGTTTTTCTCATGAATGGATGTTGAGTTTTGCCAAATGCTTTTTTTTTCATCTACTGAGATAATATGGTTTTCATCTTTCATTTTGTTGATGTGATATATATCACAGTGATTTGCAGACATTAAACTATCCTTGCATTCCCAGAATAAGTGCCCGAATTGTGGTGAATGATCCTTTTACTGTATTGTGGATGAAATATGGTGTATCTAACCTATAGATGGGATTAGATGAGATCACCTGCTAAAAGAGAATAGATGGAGAGAAACACTAAGGACAGAGACTGCAGATTCTCCAGTGTTCAGATGGGATGAGTAAGAATAAGAGATTAAAAAGGAACAGCAGGTGAGAGTGATGTTACAAAAATCATTCAGAATAGCATTTCAAGAGGGAAGATGAAGTCAGCAATGTAGAAACCTGAACAACTACATTACAATGAGAATGCAAAATGTACTATACATTTGGTCAAGATTCAAGTTACTAATGACTTGGAAAAGATTATTTCCTTGTATCTGTGAGGAGTAGAGAGCTTGATAAAAATAGGCTTATCAATATATAATTAGAGTCCATTGTATCCAATTTTCACTTTTTGAGTTTCTTCTTTGAAGAGTTCTGTTGGTGAGGATTAATATTTCATTATGTTAGTCTTAGAGAATTTCAAAAAATAAAAGTTTATTATTTTAAACAGACTAACACCCATTCTATCTGAAGTACCATATGAATCTACTGGACTCTTATAAATCTAAGGTATATGATAAGGCAGGAATTTAGTGATCTTATGTTTCCACTATCTTGAAACATTTTGCTATTTCATAATCCTAAAATTCATTTTATCACTATTCATCAATAATTCCCATGTAAGCTAAAAGAGACTAAAATATAAAAATGGAAAAATATTTAACCTAAAAGGATATTCCAAGAGTGAAATAAGTCATAATTCTTCAATTTTCTAATTGTTAACCAAAGTATTACATCATCTTTTGCAAAGGATATTTAAAAGACGGGAAAAACTATCTCTATAGCCTATTTTTATTTTTCATTGAACACAGTTGAGAATTCAGATTTTTTTCCTGCCCATATGGCAAAGCAAATACACAAGACATTTCACAATCACTAGACAAATGAGATGAATACAAAGAGACAGGCTTACTCTGAAATCTACTGGTACTAAAATTGATTATGTAAGTGAAATATCAGACTATGAACCTTCAGATGATGACATCTATAGATGAATTTTCTCAAACTTAAGAATCAATGTTTGAACAATATACTTCTAAGGACAAAAAAGGAAATATAGCATTGTCATCTATTTAATCATTTAATAGGAAGGACATTATCATACAATTTTTTTTGTGACAAAAACCTGGACCATCTCTTTTTGCTAAAAAAAAAAAACAAAACAAAAAACAAAACAGTATGTGGCAATAGTCCTTTATCTTTAATGAGGTGAATGTAGCAAAAATTATTTTATACACAGAGATTTGCTATGTTTAATGCTTATTATAATTTTTAACAGTAATTCTCTCTCCCTGTATTATCTTTAATAAATTATTTGTAGAAATAATAAATATTTTATTTCTTAATTTTTGTAACGTTTATTTATTTTTGAGACAATGCAAGAGACAGAGTGCAAGCAGCAGAGGGGCACACACAGGGAGACACAGAATCTGAAGCAGGCTCCAGGCTCTGAGCTGTCAGCCCAGAGCCCGACGCAGGGCTCAAACTCACGAACTGTGAGATCATGACCTGAGCAGAAGTCGGACACTTAACCAACCAAGCCACCCAGGTGCCCCACTAATAATGTTTTAAATAGATGATAGTCCATTAAGCCCTAATGATAAATAATGACTATCTTTCCTTGTACACTAAGAGTTTAAAAATGTGAGATGAGGAAATGAAGTTCTTTAATTATACAGTTTAAGCAATATTTTTAGGAATATTGCTGTGAGGAGAAACAGAAATGCCAATAGCTGTAGAGAGATAGAGGTTTAAGAGATATTAAAATGGGTGCTATAACTCAATAATTCTGGATAATGCTAGAATCCAGCATTGGGAAAAGACCTGTACCCTGACCCAACAGGCTCCCTTGACTATTTTAATACAAATGGAGTCTGAAATAGCCATTAAGCAGTGGTCCTCAATCCTAGCTGCTGAGGCTCTAGAGGCACACCTATGGGAATCTTATGACCCTCCAAATGTATGGAAGTTCTGTGGTGGCACTTGTAATTTACATCAATGTACTATGATTACTCTTGTACAAAGAATACATTAAAATAAAACATGTCTTCTAATACAGTTAGTAGGGATAGAAACTAATCAAAGTACTGCTCATGTCCTCCCCCATAGAAGCGGAGTGGATCCTGCTATGTAGCAACACACAAAGGAAATCAGTCTTCGTATAAGCCTGTGAGGTGAGGCAGGGTAACTGGCTTGGTCTCTAATTAACTTAGAACCCATACACAAGTGAGTGAGAGCCAACTGAAATGATGCCTGTCCTCAATAAGATCTTGTATATGAGCAAAGGTAGATTTTGTTGGGTAGGCAAAGCAAATACCTCAGGAATTCTTACTGATTTTTTCTGTAATGAAACTGAATGGTGCCATGATCACACCGTGATATGGTATAATACTAGATTTGATAGGATTCAACTACCTCATGTAAATAAGTCTTATGATAACACTCATGTTGATGATCCAGTGCACTGGGAGAATAAGCTAACACCTCCTCAGGATGTAATATCCTTAGAAAATAACCGGCCTAAAGAAGAACTGAATCTAGCTAACCATCAGCTTGTTTCTGTGCTAAACAATTCTACATAAGTTTATCTTGATGTACAAAGAGCAGTAGATCAAGAGGGGGGGGGGAGGGGGAGAATTATCAATTGTACAAGAATATGAAAATATATGTAATACCTTTTTGAGACAAATTAGTTGTTTCTTTAAACCCATCTCTATCTCACACTGCCTTCTCCAAATGTTAGGCATATTTGTGTTGGTGCTATTGGTATATCTATTCTATAAATACTATATCAAATGTAAATGATCTGAAAAATATGATGACTTTGCTCTAAGGGGTCCGTGGCCTGAGACCAGGGTATGGACTGTGACATAAGAAGAAATATATATTTGGTCTGTCTCTGGTTCCAGACACAGAGTTCCTAAATCCCTTGGAATTTCTGGGTAATAGGAATATATTTAATTCAAATGAGACAATTCTTGTTGGGCTCCTGGATGGTGAGTGGTCACCAAAAAGACCAAGCATGATTACAGGCTTGGAACTTTCAGCGCCCTCCCCTATCCTCCAAGGAGGAAAGAAGAACTAGAGATTAAGTTAATAGTCAAACATGACGATGTGATGAAGCCTCCATAAAAGTTCCTCAAGTAGGAGGTTCAGAGAACTTCTGAGTTTGTGAATACATCCACATGCCAGGATGGGGACACATCCCAATACCAAGGAGACAGAAGCCACTGTACTTGGGACCCTTCCAGACCTTGCCCTATGTACCGCTTTATCTTGCTTTTCATCTGTATCTTTTTTAAAATCCTTTATAATAAAACAGCAGGCCTAAGTGTTTCCTGGAGTTCTGGGAGCCATTATGAGCAAATTATGGTACCTGAGGAGGGGGTTACAGGAACTCCTAATTTGTAACTGGTTGGTCAGAAGTACAGGCAACAACCTAAAACTTGTGACTGGCATCTGACATCACAGCAATACTGTGGGACTGAGCCCTTAACTCTGTACTAATTCTATCTTGTTAGTTTCCTAACTGAATTGCAACACAACCAATTGGTGTCCACAGAGTTTAAAAATTGGTTTCGGGGGAAAACCCACATGTGGTATCCGAGTGTTAGGAGTACAGGAAAATGGTTTTTTCCTTTATGTAGACAGACATTCCCGTGGATTTGTAAGTAGGAAGAAGGAGTAATGCTTGTCTGATTCCTTCTCCCTTCCGTAAGAACTATAAAGCAATCCACATTAAGGAAGTTATCAAAGGTCACGCAGCTAATCAGTGGCTGAGAGAAGGCTTGAAAGTAAATCTCATCACAGAGTTTAAATGCTTAACACTGTACCACAGGGCACCTGGGTGGCCCAGTCACTCAGTCTCTGACTTTAGCTCAGGTCATGATCTCACAGTTGGTGAGTACAAGCCCCAGAATGGGCTCGCTGCTGTCAGCACGCTTCAGATCTTCTGTCTCCCTCTTTCTCTGCACCTCCCCTGCTCATGTGCTCTCTCTCTCTCTCTCTCTCTCAAATATAAAAGAAACAAAAATAAATAAATAAGTGCTTAACTACTGTTCCATGACTCAGGAAAGGCGACTGCTTGTCTTACAGTAACCCAGTCAACTGCATGTTTATCTCATTCATATTTTTGTTGTAGCATTCGCCAAGCTGTTTTGTGATTTGTTTATTGTGTGTTTTTAAACTAGATCTCTGTGCCCTTTATGACAAGCAATGTGCATCTCAAATAGAATCCAGTACTTGGCAAATGAAGTCAGGGAAGGGAGGGAGGCAAGAAAGGAGGGCAGGTGGAAGGGAAGAAAGAAATAGGGATAAGGAAAAGAAAAGGAGGTGAATGTGGAAGATGCACACAAATAAAGAGCTGTTCATGATTCTGCCACAAACTGGCTTGTAACTGGGGAGCTACAGACAGTGAGACATAAAACCTCCACATGTCCCAGTTCCACGGTATATAAATTGAATGTTTTGTATTAAGTGAACAATTTTCAAACTATTTTTCGGTGTGAAATTTCTTTAACACCTGATCCAAGTTGTAAACAAATTATTTAAGTGCTGCTGAAGTTGATAAGTTATAAGGAAAATCTAGTCATTTCTCTGCCCTCAGCTCATCAGAGTGACTATGCAAAGCCACATATCTACTAGAGCTCCAAAGCACTGGAAAAACAATGAATAAGGTGGTTTCCTTCTTTAAAGACTGGTCAACCTCCCAGAGAGAAGTTTGGCAAACCTTAGCACTGTGGGGATGGGGATGATTCTTCTCTTTTAAACTGCTGACTTCTCCATGTCCAACACCACCAACCCTTACCTGAATAATCAATTATTTTATGGGGCGCCTGGGTGGCTCAGTCGGATGAGAGACTGACTTTGGCTCAGGTCATGATCTCACGGTCTGTGAGTTCAAGCCCCACATCAGGCTCTGTGCTGACAGCTCAGAGCCTGGAGCCTGCTTCTGATTCTGTGTCTCCCTCTCTCTATGCCCCTCTCCTGCTCAAGCTCTCTCTCTGTCTCAGAAATAAACATTAAAAAAAAATTTTTTAAATGACAACAAAAAGGAATGTTGTTTTATATGACATGAAAATTCTGTTACTGTAAAAAAAAAATCAGCTTCATCAACCTAAGTGTCCATAGATAGATGAATGGTTAAAGAAGGTATAGTATAGGGGCACCTGGGTGGCTCAGTTGGTTAAGCATCCGACTTCGGCTCAGGTCATGATCTCACAGTTCGTGGGGTCAAGCATTGTGTCAGACTGTGCTGACAGCTCAGAGCCTGGAGCCTGTTTCAGATTCTGTGTCTCCCTCTCTCTGTGCCCCTGCCCAACTTGTGCTCTTTCTCTCCCTCTCTTTCAAACATAAGTAAACATTGAAAAAGTTTTTTTAACTGAGAACAAACTGAGGGCTGATGGGGGGTGGGAGAGAGGGGAGGGTGGGTGATGGGTATTGAGGAGGGCACCTGTTGGGATGAGCACTGGGTGTTGTATGGAAACCAATTTGACAATAAATTTCATATATTTAAAAAAATTTTTTTTTAAAGAAGATGTAGTGTAAGGGGCACCTGTGTGGTTCAGTCAGTTAAACACCTGACTTCAGCTCAGGTCATGATCTTACAGTCATGAGTTTGAGCCCTGCACTGGGCTCTCTACTGACAGTGTGGGGCCTGCTTTGGGTCCTTGGTCTCCCTCTCTCTCTCTGACCCTCCCCCTCCCTCCCTTCCTCTTCCCTACCTCTCTCTCAAAAATAAATATTTTTTAAAAATATGTAATATGTACACACACACACACACACACACACAGTGGAATATTAGCCATAAAAAGAATGAGATCTTGACATGTGCAACAACATGGATGGACCAGAGTCACAGAAGGAAAATTATCACTTGATTTCAATCATATGTGGCATCTAAAAAACAAAACAAATGAACAAAAAAAAAAAAAAAAAAAAAAACAGAAACAGACCCCTAAGAACAGAGAACAAATTGATGGCTGCCATAGGGGAGGAAAGTGGGGGATTGGCAAAGTGAGTGGAGGGGAAGAGGTACATACTTCTGGTTATGGAATGGATGAGTCAAGGGGATGAAAGGTACAGCACAGGGCACACAGTCAATGGTATTATAACAGGGTTGTACAGTGACAGATGGTAGCTACACTTGTGGTCACACAGCATCACGCACAGCATTGTCAAATCACTATCTTGTATGCCTAAAACTAAGGTAACATTGTGTGTTAACTACACTTCATTAAAAAAAAAAAGAAAAACATTAGCTTCATTATAGTAATTCATAAATTAATATCCCTACTACTTATCAGACATACATCTGAGGTTCAGTGTGCATAACTGATATGGCAAGAATAAACACAAAGAAAAATGCTTTAAAAAGTTCATAAGCCACAGGACCACATTTAAGCATATAAAATCATGCTAATGCTTGTATTGTTATTGGGGCTTTTTAAGTCTTTTGGTTTATGTCCACATTCCTATATGTATTCCACATAAAGATAATTTTGTAAGTAAAAGCTATTATTTTGTACTCTAAAAAATGAGAAAATTAAGAGCAATTTTTCATTATCTTTCCTTTTTTTCTGTTATCAGATTTTCACTCTATTAAGAGTTTTGAGGATTACTTTCTGTTAAAGCATCAAATCAAACTAATTACTCAGAGACAGTTTAAAGTTAAAGATAACTGAATAGTTCCAAAGATAAAAAGCACGCCCACATTCTCTTGAGAAACCTCTGTTGATCAGATTTGGACTAGCGCTTAGCAATAACAAAATAGCATCTCGAAATAGCAACAGACAAGTACAAAAGAGAGCAGGCCATTCATGGAAGGGTCTTCCTTGGAGACCGCTCTAAATTTATTTCCAAAGCTTTAGGCAACAATAAACCTCTCTTTCTCCCCACATTTGCAGTAGCATTAACTCCGAGTCCCCACCACAACAGAATGATGAAAACAGATTCAGGGTCCTTTGCAGCTTTACAAAATGCCTGTCCACTAGTTCTAAGCAAATGTGATCTTTCTTCCTTAAATCTACTGGGAAAAGTGACCTTTTCTAATGGAGTAAATAAGTTTCAAGTAATATGAAGGTATCATCTCCTTCAAATACTTCTCCCCACTTCACATACAAATCTGATCACTTTCCTTGCTTGACATAGTATCAGTGCTAATTTCCTCCCCTAAATTACTTTAGAAAGAAAGAAGTGTGAAAATTTTATCATAATAAATACAATTTTAGCTTTAACTTACTATCACCATCTCACTGATCAAATACATAGCACAAAACAGAATACAGAATGATATGTAACTATAGCTATTGACCCAAAAAATGTTGAAAAAATCTGTGTTTAATTTTGAAATAGCAAAACTAAGTCTCGACTTTGTTCATTTTTTTAATTCTATTTATTTGTTTCACCAAAAAAATGTATAATTGCAAAGAGTTGATTCGAACATTAATGTTGATCTAACCATTAGAAAATATTATATTTGGGGGGCGCCTGGGTGGCTCAGTCGGTTGAGTGTTGGACT
Source organism: Panthera pardus (assembly GCF_024362965.1). NCBI lineage: Eukaryota > Metazoa > Chordata > Mammalia > Carnivora > Felidae > Panthera > Panthera pardus. The sequence continues at coordinate 14,607,204 of NW_026526754.1, read as the reverse complement.
TCGGCTGAGGTCATGATCGCACGGTTCGTGAGTTCAAGCCCCACGTCGGGCTCTGTGCTGACAGCTCGGGGCCTAGAGCCTGCTCCAGATTCTGTGTCTCCCTCTCTCTCTGCTCCTCCCCTGCTCACACTCTGTCTCTCTCTCAAAAATAAATAAAGATTTTTAAAAAATTATTTTTAAAGAGAAAAGAAAATAATGCATTTTGGGGTACATGGGTGGCTCAGTGGGTTAAGCGTCCAACTTCAGCCCAGGTCATGATCTCACAGCTCATGGGTTTGAGCCTCGCATCGGGCTCTCTGCTGTCAGCACAGAGCCTGCTTCAGATTCTCTGTCCCCTTCTCTCTCTGCCCCTCCCCTGCTTGCACTCTCTCTCTCAAAAATAAACATTTTTTTAAAAAAAGAAAATAATGCATTTTTTATGGTAAGCATAGTGATCTAATTCATCTTTAGTCACTCTGACCTTCCTATTATTTTCTTAAGTGTATGTTACAAGTGGCTCAATGAAATTCTTGTGATATTATCTGCCCCATAGATGAGGACCAGTATTTCAGGATTGAATCCATTTCCAGTTAGGAAATTGAGGTAATAGTCAAGGTAGAGGATGGTCTTGTATGATGAGTATGCAGAATCCCTTAATGGATGCCAGTTGTCCCAGTGTGCGATGGCAATTGTTCTGAGTTCATTTTCCAAAGAGTGTGAGGATGTTTGTTTTCTAGCAGATATTTTAGCAATACACATTTATCACCCAAAACTTTCTATAAAGCAGCCAGACTCCAGCCTAGAAATAGCACAATCCTTTGCTAACCACACACCTTATTAAAGGGGCATGGTACATTGTCCTCTCCGTAACCTAATTCTTAAGTGATCTTTTCCTTCCAAACTTTCTACTCAAGCACTGCTCTCCACCTTCCTCTGTGTGATCAGTCATCTTTCTTCACAACCTGAGATATTTGTAGAACATTTTCTTTATGTGTTTTCCTCTTACAGAAACCCAGCTCCTTGCTGGGACTCCTCTGCAACCTTCTCTTCCAGAAACTGTTTTTCTGTCTCACACACTGCATACCTGGCTTCCCAGCCTTTTTCCAGTCCCTCCTCCCCTTTCCTCTGATCCCCAGAGCTCAACTTTGTGGCTACAGCAGCCTCTCTATTCCCACCACCCTCTCTTTCGTTGCACCTCCCTGCTAATCTCCTAAACATTCTTCATGAATTAAACCCTTCACTAATTAAATCCTGACTCAGGGTCTTCCTCATCCTCCTACCTTCCGGCCAGTACTCTCAACGTTGATAATGTCCACACCAATGGGCTAACATCTTACACTTTTAGTTCTCTGATATCCTCCTCGAACCTCTACCTCCCATCCGACTTCCCTGCATCTTGTCCTTACCAGGCATTACACCGCTTCCTAAAACTGAATTTTAATCATCCACTTTCTGTTTTTGTTTTTTTTTTTTTCCAACATTTTTTATTTATTTTTGGGACAGAGAGAGACAGAGCATGAACGGGGAAGGGGCAGAGAGAGAGAGGGAGACACAGAATCGGAAACAGGCTCCAGGCTCCGAGCCATCAGCCCAGAGCCTGACGCGGGGCTCGAACTCACGGACCGCGAGATCGTGACCTGGCTGAAGTCGGACGCTTAACCGACTGCGCCACCCAGGCGCCCCTTAATCATCCACTTTCTGATCATACCAGTTCACCTGCTCAAGTATGCCCCCATTACTGGCACATTCCACAACCACGTGATACCTCCAATCCAGTGACCCCATGGTAATCCCCGCTGAGTGACCCTGCTTGAGTAAGTCCCACCTTGAGTGACCCTGCTCCTTGTCCAGCCTCTTTTCTTGGTGCATCATTAAAATCACTCTTTTAAAATGCTTCTGACTTTGTGCTCTTCATGCTCTCTTTCACTCTCCTGGGAAAAACCACAGCTCATTTGTGGAATGTCAACCTACACAGCACCTTAACCAACAACCCAGCTCATGTGTCCCCTTTATAGTCATGACTGTGAGTCTCAAAGTGGCACTTACTTAGTACTACTCACTAATCCTGCCATTTTCTAGTAAGCTTCCTTTCCCCCTCCTTAGAGAAAGATTTCATACAGTCTCTTCTCTGTTAAAACCGTTTCACTTACCTCCTCACAACTGATTTTTCTTGCTTCGTATTTCAATGAGATAACAAAAGTAAGCATACATGAATACACTCAGTTTTCCACTACAAATCTACATACTCATCTATCAGTGAATCCATTTCCTTCTTCCTTCCAATCACAAGGCAGTAAGTGCCTCATATCCCCAAGGAATACTTAATACTTTCCTCTACTTAATACCTCAACCGCAACCTCCATGGACCCATCCAATCCCTCCATTCATGTGGTTATCCCCTTCTCTTTAAAGTGGCTTACTTCAGCCAACAAGCTCACTTAAGTTTCTATTATCTAAAATGAATTCAATTAAAATAACAATATAAAAGGGGTGTCTGGGTGGCTCAGTTGGTTAAGCGTTCAACTTCAGATCAGGTCATGATCTCACAGTTCAAGGCTTTAAAGCCCCCTGTCGGGCTCTGTGCTGATGGCTCAGAGCCCGGAGTCTGCTTCTGATTCTGTTTCTCCCTCTCTCTCTGCCCCTCCTCCACTTGTGCTCTTTCTCAAAATTAAATAAACATAAAAAATTTTTAATAAAATATAAAATTATAGAGAGAGATATCCCCACACACACACATAGCTTATGCTTCATTTCTGTGTTTGCTTTACAGCAAGAAGCCTCAATGGAGTTATCCTAACAAGTTACCCAATTCCTAACCTCCAACCCAGCCCAGTCAAGCCTGCATCACCACTTCTTGACAGACACGACTCTTGTTAGGCTCACCAATAAACCTCCATATTGCTAAATGCAGCCTAACAAGCAAGAAGTGTTACCAAAAACTTTCTCATTTCTTCTTTGCCAAACTGACAATTCCTAGGGATCCTCCAAAGAATCAGAACTGCAGAATGGTACAGATTCACAAGTTACTTTGCAGCAAAGATGAGGCACAGATTGACTCAGAGCCAGGCAAGGAGTTAGGAGGGAGTAAATAAAAACTAAAGGTCATCAACACAAGGCCCCAGTCAAATCCAGGAACATGGCCAGGAAGATATAAATATAAAGACTGGGCCAAAGACCAGCAGGCTTTGCAATGATAAAACTAAATCCACTGACTGGTTCTTCAGAGCCCAGGGGCACCTCAGACACAGAAGTCAATTTTTCATTAAAGTTGTTAAGAACAAATATGTACAAATAAAAATACATATATACACATATATAAGACCTTTTGAAAGGATACAATGTTCTATAATCAACTCTTTTGTAGGAATAACTTGATACGTATACATATAATTCTATTTTTATAATGGTTTATTTTCAAACACACATACAAACTAGGCTATCTTAAGTACAGTATTGAAAAAAATGAACTTTGGTACACTTGTGTCTGTACACATATAAATGGAATATTTTGGATAAATAAATACAGTTCTGTGTACTGTTTGTGAAAATGCAGCAGTCTCTGCATTGGCACTGTTCTGTTTTGTGTCAAGCCCATCTGTTGCAATTATCCAAATGTCTATTTTTATTATTCAATTTCCCAATAACATGTGTCTGCCTTCCTTGTCCCATTAACTCTCTATTCTTTTATGTGCTTCCTATAGAATAATCAGCTCTATTCACTATATTCCACCACCAAAGCATATTTTAGGAAAGAAAAGGGTATTTTGGATAAAGTGCAGCTTTATACAGTTGCTGATGATTGTTGTGGTCTTTGATACACAACACCTATTTACCCTTTAAGCAAGATTGACCGAGGCAGAATAATCTTTTCGTAGATTTGCACGTAAGTATAGTAATAGAAATATCAAAAGTAATTGTATTTACCACTGCATCTAATTTGGTTGAATTACATTGTACAATATAATGCCCCCGAAATTAAAACACAGATGAATAGAAAGACTGAAACGTGGGGTTGTTGGTGGCTGTCACAGACTTTTCTGGATAGAACACACGTCTCTTCGAACTTGGGAAAGATCTCTTGGCATATGTAATGGAGTCCCTGCCCTGGGTAACAAGCAAGCACATGCACACTTTCCCAGTGTCTTCCTTATTTTCAGAGTAGGAAACACAGCCTTGTATTCATTATCAGCCAGTCTGCCCACCTACTGATCTGTCTCATCTCTAGTTTTAGGAAAAAGTACTGAGAAATCTCCTAACTGGATCTAGCCCAAAGTCAAAACTGACTTCTAACCTAGTGCTATATATGGCGATTCTGTTTGCTGTTAGAGCCCTATAACCAGAGTGTAATCTTTGATCTGACCTATAAAGTATGTCAGAAAAACACTAAGGATCCAATGACATCTTTAAAACAACTTCATCAAAGAACAAGTGTTCCTGAAAATATATTGAGAAAATAGGTTTCTTTGTCCTTTTACCTTAGTCAAACAGCTTTATACATAACAGTATTACGTAACAGAACACTAGATTTGACATCTACTTCTGGTTCATATACTAACTAGAACTTTCCCTTAGGGAAGAGATTTAACATCCTTTCATTCAAAATGTATTCAGTGACCATCTGCTATGTGAATATATGACAGGTGGACTCTTAGACCTTTCTGATTGGTAATACCTTCAACTGAATAAAAGTTTTGGATTTTACTATTGTAAAATTCTATGTAGTTTTATGACATGTTATAAGATCTTGAACGAAAGGTATAATCTGCCGTATGCATTGATGACAGATACAGCAAGGTGAGAACATATTTTGTGTATCCTTTTTAGCCTCGTATCCACTAAAAAACAATATTCTTTAGAGCACAAAGGCAACATCTCTTAAGCTACTGGTTACTTTGCTAATAGACAAAAATAGTTTTCTTTTCTGGAGTAAAGAATACTCCTTTCACACTTATTTTTAAAACTTTGTAAGTTTTGTTCAAAGCTTATTGAAAAGATGCTATAACGTCCCTCTTTGGAACAAGCTACCCTCAAGCACAGGTCAGGACCTTTTTTCCATCAATACAGAGATACTTCCACAGGAGAAAACTCCTCTCAAAATAAACTGAAGAGTTTACTAGTGGGTCATATCAGTACTAAGGAAAGCCTAACAAGGATATCTAACTAATATCATGTGGCTTTTCTAGGTGACAAACATATTCCCTCCCAAGACCTGCTTATAAGCTATCCCTTCAGCCAATTATCCTGGCTCAGTCACCAAATATGATCCGATGAGCATAAGAAATCTTTATCCTCATTCCATGAAACACAATTTTTAAACTACTTTATTAAGGTATAACTGACATAGAAAAAGCTGTGCACATTTAATATATACAACTTACTGAGTTTGAAGATAATTATACTCCATAAAACCATCACAAAACATAATTTTGAAAGCAATTGTTTCCTGGATCTTGAGCCATCTCATCTTTTATCGTAGAATGGAGCAGCTAAGAAAAATTTCTCAAGTACTAGCTTAAAAAATATAAATATTTGCTTCAAAAGTACTAATACCTCCCCTACAAATGTATTTTAATGTTGCTTCTTGAATTATTTGCATAATAAAATGAAAAGTATGGAAACGATGCTCTTCAAGTTAGCAGTGAGTAAATACATTTCCCAAGCAAAATATAGGATGATGTAAAATAACATGATGTAAAAATGGCGCCAAAGGATAGTGCCTTCTGGGCAGGAAATGCTCATAGCATTTGGAACAAAGACTTTCTAAGCCACATGCCAAGAGGAATGACAAGAAGGCAAACTAATAACAAGGTAATAATAAGGTAAACTTATACAGTGTATTATTTATGAGACATATGCATCTTATTGCATGTAACTATAATTCAAAAAGATATCATCATGTAATCTATTCTAGAGCCACTCTTGTTTTCATTTTCATTTTAAGATCCATGAGCCATGTGAAATTGATTTTGGATCATCATGTGACACAAGAATCTTTTTTATCCATCTGGACACCCAACTGACCCACCATCATCTTTTGAAAAGACTTTGCTTTGTCACTGCAAAGAGTAAACTTTGCAGTTTATCTATATAAACTTATATAAATATATAGCCCATACAAGTATAGGTTCATTTTTTTTATTCTATTTTATCTTGATGATCTAATTGTCTATAGTAGCACCAATACCACACTGTATCATTTAGGTAGCTTTATCATGACTATTGTATTTGATAGAATAATTCTTCCAACTTTGTTCTTCAAGACTCTTTTGCCTATTCATGGTCCTTTTCAATTTTAGCTATATTTTAAAATCATCATGTCAAATTCTATCAATAATTTTGAAGGCAGTTGATTAAATCTATATATTTTTTTTGTTTTGAATATTTTTTAATATGAAATTTATTGTCAAATTGGTTTCCATACAACACCCAGTGCTCACCCATCACCCACCCGCCCCTCGCTCCCACCCCCCATCAACCCTCAGTTTGTTCTCAGTTTTTAAGAATCTCTTATGTTTTGGCTCCCTCCCTTTCTAACCTCTTTTTTTTCCCTTCCCGTCCCCCATGGTCTTCTGTTAATTTTCTCAGGATCTAAACCTATATTTTTTAATGCTACTTTACAGTATTAAATCTTCCAACCCCTTGCCATGGTATATCCCACCATTTGTTTCGGCCCTCTATAATTACTCTCATGAATGTTTTATAATTTTTGTTTAGATGTTCTATGTAAGCTTTAGTCCATTTATTCTGGCATTCAGTGTGTTATTTATATTACCAATGCTATTTTTAACTTTTTGACCATGACTCTTAAAACGTAAAATATAATTTATGTTCCAATTAACCTAATTTGTGTTGATTCATAGTGTTCCAGTTTGTCTAAGATGTGTACTAAATGAAAAAGATCATAGCTATGAGCACAAAGACATTTGTCATAAAACCGTTTTGTTATTTGGGTTTATTAGTCTATGTCTGATTATGATGTAGAATGTTCCTCACAAGACACTCAGGGAGCTTTGATCACCATTACTTGGACCCAAAAAATAAAAGAATGGGCACAGTAACTCAAAGTGAAATTTTAGTTACTGTAAAGATAGTGGGTTCCATCACCAATGTCACAAAAGGAAATAGTCCAAAACCCTTATCAAGGAAAATGCCCACTCAGTGTAACTGGGCATTTACCCAGAGGGCATTCTATAGCTTAGTGCGGGCAGACAAGTAGCTTTCTTGTCTCAAATTTAAGGTCCAGAACTCAAGCTCTGCAGATAGTTGGATCTCACTTTGTTGGTTAACAGATTCTCAGCAGACTCCCAGATCCCATTCCTTGCTTTGTCCCACATTCACCTCCCAGTAATGGTGACCAGAGGTGAACCTTGAGGGGAGTTCAGGACACAGAACTCAGTAGCTGAATCTCTAAGCACACACTCACAGCTTCTGGCTGATATTCCCACATTGGATGTTTCTCAGGTCATCAGAAATGATGAGGAATTAACTGGCTGTATCAATATCCACAGTCATATCCACAGGATCTTCAGCATTCTTGGATTCATCTGTAGAATAGCTCTCAGCTAGAGCTCTAATACCTTAATCTTGGAAATCAGCTCTCCCATCTGGCAAGGCGATCAGATACTGTTCTTCTGAGAGACCAAAGAGCAGAAGGGCACAATAAACCTTCTTCACGGAGATCTTCATGTAGTGAATTGAAGCACTGCAAGACATTTATTTCTATCTTTTTTTTACCTTTTTTAAATTTACTTTTGTTTTTTTAATGTTTATTTATTTTGAGAGAGAGACAGAGACAGAATGCGTACATGAGCAGGCGAGGGACAGAGAGGGAGAGAGACAGTCTCAAGCAGGCAATGCTCTGTCAGTGCAGAGCCTGACCTGGGACGCTCGATCTCATGAACCGTGAGATCATGACCTGAGTCAAGAGCTGGACGCTTAACTGACTGAGCCACCAGATGCCCCTTATTTATTTTTTGTGTTAATTCCAGTGTAGTTACCATACAGTGTCATATTAGTTTCAGGTGTACAATATAGTGATTCAACAGTTCATATATTATTCAGTACTCATCAAGGTAAGTGTACACTTAATCTCCTCCACCTGTGTCACTCACCACCCCCCCCCCACTTGACCTCTGGCAACCATGTGTTCTCTACGGTTAAGAATGTATTTTTTGGTTTGCTTTTTATTTCTTTGCTCATTTGTTTTGATTTTTAAATTCCACATATGAATGAAATCATATGGTATTTGTCTTTCCCTAACTTGCTTATTTTGCTTAGCATTATACTCTTTAGATCCATCCATGTTGTTGCAAATGGCAAGATTTCATTCTTTTTTATGACTGAGTAATATTCCATTGTGTATATATACTGTATCTTCTTTATCCATTCATCTATTGATGGACACTTGTGCTGCTTCATAAATTGTAAATAATGCTACTATAAACACAGGGGTGGCATGTGACCGTCTGAATTTGTATTTTTGTATTCTGAGGGTAAATATCCAGTAATGCAATTACTGGATTGTAGAGTAGTTCTATTTTTAACTTTTTGAGGAACATCCATCCAGTCTTCCACAGTGGCTGCACCAGTCTGCGTTCCCACCAGCAGGGCAAGAGAGTTCCTTTTTTCTCCACATCCTTACCAACACCCTGTCAGGTGTTGCCATTCTGATAGCTGTGAGCTGTTATCTCACTGTGGTTTTGATTTCCATTTCCCTGAAGGTAAGTGATGATAAATATCTTTTCATGTGTCTATTGACCATCTGGATGTCTTCACTGGAGAAATGCCTGCTCATGTCTTTTGTTAATTGGATTTGTTAATTGGATTGTTTTGGGGGGTGTTGAACTGTACAAGTTCTTTATATATTTTGGATACCTACCCTTTATTGGATAGGTCATTTGCAAATATCTTCTCCCATTCCATAGGCTGTCTTTTAGTTTTGTTGGTTTTCTTTTGCTGTGCATAAACTTTTTATTTTGATGTAGTCCCAACAGTTTACTTTTGCTTCTGATTCCCTTGCCCCAGAAGACATCTAGAAAGATGTTGTTATGGCAATGTTCAAATACACACACACACACTCTCTGAAATTAAAAACGGGGAAAATTCCAGGCTTTAAGTCCCACTCATTGAAAGAACTGACAAAATTCATCCCCTCTTGCTTTCAAAGCCAAATGTTAGGCTCCCCAGTGTGATAGCCTATTTCTCCCTCTTCTCTGTGCCCAAGGGTCTGTTTAGGTCCCCACTGGGTCTCTGCCCTCCCTACCCTTTTCAATGTGGCCTCTTTTCTACCTTTAGTTGTGGAGTTTGTTCTGCCAGTCTTTGAATCATTTTCTGGGTTATTCACACCGATATGAGAGTTATCTACTAGTGTCCATAGGACAAGGTGAGCTTAGGGTCCTCACTCTTCCATGCTCCCTCAGGATGCTTTTTTACTACTTGCATCTTTTAAGTGCTCAGCCATGGCAACTGTTTGTACTCCACTAGATGTACAGATGTATAGATATCTTACTTCTTTCCTGATTCTGTTCCACTGTTCCAAGTATCCACCTTTATACCAGTACCACAATGTCAATTATCATAGCTTTGTTGTAAATTTTGAAATGAGGAAGTCTAAGTCCTCTAACTTTTTGTTTAGGCTATCAGGGTCTCTTGAATCTCCTTATGAATTATAGAATCTGCTTGTCAGTTTCTGCAAAAAAAAACACAGCAAGAACTCTGATAGACATTGTGTTGAATCTGTTGATCAGTTTAGATAGCATTATCATTTAACAATATTACATCTCTGAGCCAGGGGGCCTAGGTGGCTCAGTTGGTTAAGCGTCTGATTCTTGATTTTGGCTCAGGTCATGATCTCACAGTTTGGTTCAGGAGATCCAACACAGAGCCTGCTTGGAATGCTTCTCTCCCTCTCTCTCTGCCCCTCCCCTACTGTCGTTCAAAATAAGTTAGTCAACTCTAAATCTCTGAGCCATAAATATGGAATATATTTCCATTTATTTAGGTCTTCTTTAACTCCTTTCACCCACATTTTGTACTTTTTAGTGTCCAAATCTTATACTTCATTTTTTTTTAATTTTTTTTAATGTTCATTTATTTTTGAGAGAGCGAGCAAGAGAGCACGAGCGAGAGAGGAGCAGAGAGGGAGGGAGACATAGAATCTGAAGCAGGCTCCAGGCTCTGAGCTGTCTGCACAAAGCCGGATGAGGAGCGTGAACTCATGAACCGTGAGATCATGACCTGAGCTGAAGTGGGAGGCTCAACCCACTGAGTCACCCAGGTGCCCCTCTTATACTTCATTTTTAAAATTTATTCCTGAGTATTAATACTTTTTAATGCTGTTGCAATGGGAATTTTTCTTAATTTCCAGTTTGAAACACTCATTGCTAGTATATACAAATACAGTTCATTTTTTACTGGTCTCATATACTATAAACTTTATGTATTATTACTAGGTTATATGTAACTTTATCTCTAATCCTCACAACAGTGGTGCACAAATTATGCCATTTTTTACAGATGTAAGAAAGAAGAATTCTGAGACTCAGAAATTAAGAAACAATCTTGACTAACAAAAGTAGTAAGCTGTAGAGACTGTAAACAAACCCTATAGGTTCAAATGATCTCTAACATCATCTACTTTCCAATATGCCATGCGCCCTCCAATGAGCCTGGCTTTCCTTAACCTTAGTCATTTATTCTTAACATTACCTTAGGAGCAAATAATAGTATTGCCTGTGTACCTCAAGTATGCCACATGCCCTTTTTTACTGTGTAAATCTGCAAAATAATCATCAATTGTATTTTTCTTTACTGACTTCAGTCTTAGAAAAATGTCCTATGTGATTCATTATTCAACGGTAGAAACTATCAGTTATATCATAAAAAAACACATTTTTTCTTTTTACCATTATTTCTCTTTGAACGGCTAAATTTACACTATCCATGAAAATGAAGAATAAAGAAGGAAGCAATTATTAAAAATGTTCACAGTACTATCTTTTTTTTCTTGAGAGAGAGAGAGCATACATGCACAGGGGAGGGAGGGGCAGAGAGAGAGAATCTTAAGCAGGTTCCAAACCTGGCACGGAGCCCCACACAGGACTCGATCCTGCAACCATGAGATCGTGACCTGAACCCTAATCAAGAGTTGGACGCTTAACTGACTGAGTCACCTAAGTGCCCCTCAGACTACTTTTAATATTATTGATTTTGTTACCGATTAAATAGAATTCTGAATACCAGGAAGTTTGTAGAACTGTGGGAGTGTGATATGCCAGAAACACCGAAAGTAATGAAATGCCAAATGATAATTTTGATAGGAATTAAATAAAACCTGTGTTTTCTCAGCTATTTCAGGCACCTGGCTGTCTCAGACTTCAAAGTCCAGATAGTAATGTAGACTCAATATAGTGAAATCAGATTTCAAATAGTATTTTATTTCAGTGGGTTTCAACAGCTCTTTAAAACAACCCCTTTTATCTGAAGTCCATGTGGGAAAGATGGCGTGCCACTACTCAGAATAACAAACAAATCCCTTGACTATATCCACCTCTACATTGTCTACTGACTCAAGTCCCTTGGAAAAGGAAATGTGCTGCATTACAATTTCAAAAATAGCCAGAGACTGAAAATTAATGCACCACAGAGCACGTCGTTTTGGCCTTTTGTCTAAAGGGCAAATGCAGACAAATCAGAGTCTAGAGCTGTGTGCCATATACAGGGATTTGTTTCCTGCACAAAACTCCAAAGAAAACAGTGCATTCAAATGGTAATGAAGAGAGGGCTTGGGTGCAGATAATGGTATATTAAACTTGGATGAGCTAATTGTGCATTTTCATGTGAATCAGCCTCCTGCTAGGACTCATTAGGAATGCACATTAAAGATATAGACAAGTGTGCCGCCTTTTAATCAAGTGTCTTATTTCTAACAACACTATTAGTATTGTGAGCATTCTGGTAAGTGGAATTTTTGACTGAAATTTAATTGTGCAGCCTGCAAATCTGGTTCCACTTCAAAGCTGTAAAAATATCTTCATGTGAGGGTAGAATGGGGAGAGGTGGGAGAGGGGTAGAGAGTGGACCAGAATAGGAATTGATCGATTACTTTCTTTTCTCTTAAAAACTAAATATGCTGGCCTGTTGAGCTGAATTCTTACTTGGAATCCATACAAATTCCCACAAAATATCAGTCTACAGATGGTGCTGAGGAAATGACAGCCGAGACCATACCAGCAATACTTAGGAACAGTTGAGAAGCATTTCTCCAAGAGGGTGATAGAACACATGTGGAGCCTTAGATGGAGAGATGTTATGTATGGGGCAATCTGCATGTAGAAGAACAGAAAAATACTCATATGATTACGATTAGACATGTAGCAGGAGAGCAAAATATGATTAAGCTTATTAAGAAATTGAAATTCAAGTGGGTCAGCCATAAAATTCTGAAAAATTCCTTGAAGAACATCCGCTTTTTTTCAATTCTTATTATATCACACTTGCAAGAGGCAAACACTTAAAATCTGGTTGCCTTTAATTCCAAAGTATGTTAAAGGTAGAAAAATAAGGAAAAAAAGACCACTACAAAAGATTTCTTTCTCTTACAAAGGTATGTCTAAACACTGAAGTCATTTCTGTGAAATTCTGGGATAATCGCATACTGGTCGCGTATCATTACTTTCATTGCCAATAGCCTTTCTCTAGAGAAGGTGATAAACCCAGGCAAGCATGCTCCTGGTAGACTATGAGGGTCCAAGGACACAAGTTCAGCTGGGATTTCCAGGAAAGGAAATCAAGGCATAGCTTCCTTCTCCAACGGATCTGAAGTGAAAGGTTTGTCTCTCCTCAATCTTTGAGAGCTGCTCATGAGTGGTCTCAAGTGGCTGAAGCTCTAGGATCTCTGGATGATAAGCAACATAGGTCCATTTACTTCCTGTGGTCCTTAGAACGGCTACTCACTTGTGTAAACCTTAGTGAGCTCTGGTGGAAATAGCAGTTAGGGCCAGGGCTTGCATCTGGGACATGGCAGCCAGCCCCTTAGAAAAAGAAAGCAGAGTGAGGTCCTTCCCAAACCATAACAGAAGGGTTAGAGTCTAAAACTTCATTTACTCTGAGCCACAAGAGAACTGCCATGCCTTCCATCCCCTGCTCATTTGCCACAGTAGAAGAGAATGTGACATGTCAAGGTACACCGTTAAAAGGATATACAACCATGACTGGGTTTAGGAATGCATAGATAATCTTGTGTTATGTGACTTTAAAAGAGAGAAATTAAAGCTATATAAAGTTAGGTTCATGAAAAACATAAAATATCAGAATGAATTTAAGATATAAGAGCAACTGTGAGACACCAATTGAAATCTTGAAAACTATAAAATTTGATCCAAGAGATACATACTCTCAACACATAATCACATCTACCTTTAAGATGACCTCACTCCAGACTGTTTTGTAGCTGATTACACCTAATTTTAAATATCTTATCACTTCTTTCCCAGTCATAAGAACACATGGAAAGAATTTCAATTTATCATGTAAAGCCAACATTTTTTACTAATGATGTTAAAGAAAAGTTAACCATGATCTTACCCAAAATATAAAAATAAATTTCACAATAAAAAAATTTATGAGACCTGTTCTGGAGAAAAATTTTATAGTATGTTTTATTAGGGTTCTCCAGAAAAATAGAACCAGTAGGACATATAGTGATATATATAGAGAGATTTATTATAGGAATCTGTTCAGGCAGCTACAGAGGCCAAGAAGTCCCAAATCTGCCATCTGCAAGCTGGAGAACAGGAAAGTCAGTGGTGTAATTCAGACTGAGTCTGAAGGCCTGAGAATCGGGGCTCATGGTTTAAGTCCTGGTCTGAGTCTGAATACCCAAGAGAGTCCAAGGGCAGGAGAAGACAGATGTTTCAGTTCAAGTACAGAAAGAAGGTGCCCTTCCCCTACCCTTCCTCTGCTTCTCTTCAGGCCCTCAACAAACTGGATGATGATGGCCACCAGCATTAGTGAAGGTAACCTTCTTCACACTACCTACCAATTCAAATGCTTATGTCTTCTGGAGACACCCTCACAGACACACCCGGAAATAATGTTGTACCAACTGTCTGGACATCCTTCAGCCCAAATTGACACATAAAATTAACCATCACACATATTGAGAGGATTTTCTTAAGTTGACCCTATTTTATGACACAAAATAATCATTTGCCAAAACCTCTACAAACGGAAGCCAAAGGTAATCAATAAACTGGGAAAAGCATTTAGAATGAAATGATCAACAAAAAGATAATATTTTTAATATATACAAAGTTATTTTAATTAATAAGTAAAATTTTGAAAAAAGAAAATGTAGCAAAGGATATAAGCAGGCAAGCCACAAAGAACATAGAAATGGTCACTAAACACAAAAAGATTTTCAGTATCACTAAACATCTAAATTATGCTTCATGAATGAGATATATTTTTTTCACTCACCATATTAGCCAAAGTTTAAAAACTTTATGGTATCCTGTGATGAAGAGAATTTGAGGAGAAAGGGCACATACACCAGGATTTTCAAAGTATGTACTGCAAAAATTTTTGCAAAACCATCAAGCAAGTTCTATCAAGTTGAAAAGCACTTATTATTTGAACAATTTGTCATATGCTTTGGAAGTCAACTCTAGGAATTTCACACTTTAAACTTCTTTCGTTGAAAAATAAAAGAATGAAAGAAAAAGGAAATATGTATGAACACAGAGAAAGGTTTGGATGCATATTCCCCAAATTATTAAAAGGCTGAGGGGCAAGGGGATACTAAAAAGGTGATATTAAATTTATTTTTAAACATTTCTATTTTTTTCTCTAAACAGTTCTATATTTTGGTATTTCTAATTATAAATTTGACTTTTTTCTTTATGGTAAAAAATATATAGTAGTCCCTGGGTAGCTGAGTTGGTTAGACATCTGACTCTTGATTTCAGCTCAGGTCATGGGATCAAGCCCTGCCTGGGGTTCTGTGTTGACAGCACGAAGTCTGCTTGGGTTTCTCTCTCCCCCTCTCTCTGCCCCTCCCCCACTCTCACCCAAGCATTCTCTCTCTCTCTCTCTCAAAATAAATAAGCGCTTAAATGTATACATATACACATACTATATATAAACCTAAATGGACCTGGTATGGCATATATATCATATCACACATATTTTATATATCATGCATATAAATTATGTCCTCAATCTGTACCATTAGTTCATTATACTTCTTGAATCACAAAAATATATAGTCATAAGAATCTTTATAATTAAATGACTTTAGTTGAGTCCAACTGAACTGAAGATTTGGGAAGTATGAATATGCTTTGGTGTATCCTTTCTTGAGTGCTGATATGGCAAGTTCCCACTCTGTCCCATGCTAGATCAAGCTTACAGGAACCTGTCTCTTCTAGCAAGCAACCTCCTGATCTTGATTTAAAACAGTTTCCCCAAGGGGTGCCTGGGTGGCTCAGTCAGTTAAGCGTCCAACTTTGGCTCAGGTCATGATCTCACAGTCTGTGAGTTTGAGCACCGCGTCGGGCTCTGTGCTGACAGCTCAGAGCCTGGAGCCTGCTTCAGGTTCAGTGTCTCCCTCGCTCTCTGCCCCACCCCCACTCACACTCTCTCAAAAATAAATAGTAAGAAAAAAATTTTGTAAAGTTTCCCCAAAATTACACTATCCAAGAGAGGATCAGATTGGTCATTACCATAACCCAAAGATAAGTGTTTTAAAAGGACAAACACCGAGTTTAAATAGTCCAATTTACCCAGAATGATATAGCTGATAATAAGGCATGTGCTTGCAATTTATACAAGGGAGTGTAGAATAGTAAAGAACCCAGGATTTATGGTCAGACGTGATTTGGGGTCAGGTTGGACCCCTTAACTAAGATGACAGCTCCTCTGTCAACTGCTGAACTTGGTGAATAACAGTAAATGCCTTGTTCATTGTTCATATGCATTCATTTTTCTGGTTACATGTATGCATTAGAAAAAAAATCTAAGTAAAATCCATAGTCCAGGATTTTGTGATTGTTGGCTGATTCAACATATGGTGGTTACTATTATGAGGGCAGTGACTGTACATGTATGGGGTGATATCTAATGATGCCACTTCACATAGGTAAAAACTATTACTTAGGCTTAATGGTATTTTTATTAAATATTTAAAGAAATGGTGGGCAGAACAAAGATTAAACATGTTTTATGATGACTCTGGAGGACAGAATTGGGTATACTGCTTACAGCTACCAATCTGATTCTTAGTAAAAGGAAAACTTGGATTTGCCTAAGGATGGAATGAGTGATTCCAGAACTCAAGGGTTTTCTTTAATGGAGGGTATAGGACCAGATAATGTAATGCTTAGTGTCTTTCTGTTCCTGAGATTCTGATTCTATGCCTTGCACTGTGCCAGAGGCTAGACAGGGAGGCAGCTAAGGAAGAAGGTATAGTGTATGTACAAGATAGGTATAATACAATGTTTCTAATCAAAAGATTGTAGTCTCAAAGAAAATCTGAACAAAAATTAAATACGGTTGGCTATTAGCTACCATATCAGATAACACAGTTTTCATGTGTTTAGATCTCATTAAATCCAACAGTCCCATTTGAAACTTAATCTCTTACAGATTTTTGTTTATAGTTTCCTCAGCACTTTTATCACTTTCAACGGGATTTACTAAAAGCAGCTCAGCCATTTGTTTGTCCAAATCCCTCCATGCTAGTCTAGACATTATGGACATTCATTTCATAACACAACCATAAAAACTAAAATTATGGTTTATTTCCCATCTCAAGATATAGATTTACCTACACATTTTTTCAGCCTGTCTTTCACATTTTTAAAACCTCCCAAGTCTGCTGTGTTGATTCTTCCCAGAAGACACTTTTGTTCTAATAAAAATATAAACACCAACAATGAGATTGGAATGCTCATTGTTCTTCATAACAAGTTTCATTACCATACAGCTAGTTCATGCTATGTCCTCTTGGTAAAGACAAGATAGCTTGGTTAAGCCATCATCTTTGCTTAACTCACAGTGTTAGAATGGAGTATCCTATGAGACTTGACTAACTAGATACTAAGAAATGGGCAATCTGTTAAAGCATAATGACCCTTCAACTTAGAAATTCTCTCTGTGAAGTAACAAACTGAATGGGATATGGATATGGTATAATCAATAAACTAGAAGAAAATTAGGACCTCAAATTCAATGAAGTGTACTAATTATGCTTTACCATCAAAATTGTTCCTTAACTTCTTTGAAGTCAGAGTGAAAGTCTCCGTTTTAAAACTGAAAAACCAAAAAACTCCTTAATGAGACTTTTATATTGGTACTAAATTTTACTGGAAACGTTCACATAGGACCTGAAGGTATGAGAGAACAAGTAACACTCCTGACAGTATCTTCAATAACAGATTTATAATCATTTACAATTTTAAAAGTTACGTTTCTTCAATTTAGCTTCAATTCATTTATTTGTATTTAATTTGAGTTACAGCAGTAGTTTTGTTTCTCTCTCAACTCAGGAAAATTCACTCAGGTAGTGTAGAATAGTAAAGAAACCAGGATTTATAGTCAGACCTGAATTTGGGTCAGGTTGGGCCCCTTAACTAAGATGACAGCTCCTCTGTCAACTGCTGAACTTGGAGAGTATCAGTAAATGCCTTGTTGGTTGTACACACAGCCCATTTTTCAGTAATAATAGAATGTGGACAGAGTAGATAAAATCCATCAATTAGGCAGGTACAACCTACAAGGAAGGAAAATCCTGTTTGTGTTTATAACCTTATGCAAGAATCATCACAATTCTCGCAAAAGTATTCTTTAGTAAGCTTTAGAATCAAAGAAGAAAGCAGTGGCTTTTAATGATCATTGGCCGCAAGGCTATAATTACAGTCAATCTCATGTAACCTTACCATCACTAAAATAAGGATCCTATGATCAGAAAGAGGAGATAGGGATTTCTATCATAATTTTACTTTTGATTTAAAATATCCACTAGTATCTCACTAATGAAAAAACAAATTCTAAACTCACCATATGCAAAACAGCCTCATTCTATCATACTGCTATCCGCTCCTCCAAATATATAAACCTTTATGTCACAGTTACATGTACAGAGAAACTTCCCTTCATAGCATTTATCTCTTTTAAGAATTTACATGGATTTGTGTTTATTTACTCAATTTCTAACTTCCCAGGAGGTAGTAATGCAAGTCTACTTTTTGCCCATCACCTTCCTTTACCATTTTCATTTCCCTCATAATTTGTCATGTTACAAAAGTTCCAATAATCTTTAGTTCTGCATTCTTCAAATTGTCCTGAATTCTACTATCAGTTAAATTTTCCCAAAACACAGCCATATGATGTCACCATTCAACTCACACATCTCCTCGTTATCCAGAATCTAGGCCAGCCTTTCTCAGTTGAGAATTAAACCCAAAACCCCCAGACACCCATTATATGTAATGAAATAACTTCTCTCCTATGCATATAGATCAGTGATAGCTATGTAGTAACTTTGAGAGAGTTGAGAAAATAATTGTTCAATTTATTTTACGTAAGGCTTCTCTTGAAGAACCTCACTTGAGAAAGACTAGCTCCAGGAAAACAATGTGGATCTGCCTTAATTTTTTGGTCTACTCTCCCGTAACTACTCTTCACATTCCCCTGACGTTATTCAAATTGGACACTCCACAATCATCAGGCATTTGTCTCCACCAGGTAGTGTTCCCCCAATCCTCACATATCCACTGTGCATCTCTTTGGCTGCAATCTTACCCAATCTTTAAGATTAATCACAAACACCCCAAGAAGATTTCTTCTTTGGGCTTCCTGTGTATTGTTGCACTCATTACATTTAACTTACCATTACAAATATTTTTGCATTTTTTTTTTTTTTACCTCTCCTACGAGTTCCTTGAAAGCTGAACTTCTGTCCAGAGAAAAAGAACATTATGTCTTTTGCAGAGCAGATGCTAGGTTCAGAGGGCAAACCACATGCCACTGAGGGAAAAGATCTAAGCAAAGCTGTAGAATCACAGAAAGATGTGGGAGAAAGCGTTAAGTGTCTGCTAATACAGAGTGTCAGCTTTCCACCACTGCCTGACATAAAGAATCAGTGCTCATAATGAGCAGCAGCATGGCAAGGAGTTAAACTTCAGAAACTGCCCAGGAATTATTATTATTCACTTTTTCTTTGCATATTTGTGTTCTTAATTAAAATAAAAGGAACACACACACACACACATACACACACACACACATACATTCTATGCTACAGAGAAAAATAAACTCTACATTTAATCACTATTCCCAGAAAAGTGACTGGTTAACAGTGCATAACTGAAAAGATGGTGAGAAGCTTCAATATTTGATACTAACACTGTCCTTCAAAATCAGGATGTTCTAACTCTGGTTGAGACTCATTTTCTTCAATAGGTTGTCTGTCCCTTTATTATACAAATAATACAGTCTTTTGAGAAACTGTTTACTATTATTATAAGATATTGTTCTAAAAATGACTATGTATACTCAGGCTCAAAAATATATATAATATACATGTTTTTGCATGTATACATACATATGTACACACACGGATATGTGTATATATGTGTGTTTGTGTACATATAATGCATATGTATATGTGATATATGTATGTGTACCTTTGAATCTAGAGTCAATATCCATTTCCTATAACCTATTGCTAGCTTTCATGAAGTCTGCTATAATACACATCCCGTACCTACAAAGCTGATTGTGATACTATTATATTAACGTCTTCCTGGCACATTCTTGTGATATTTAACATACTATTGTTGCAATGTGCTAAATGACCCCATGATGGTTATTTTTCAAAAGGTAAATACGAATTTTTAAATATGTAATAATCGTAGTGTAAATTAATCACTAAAAGTACATTAACAGTGTTTTATTGTGAAATTCTGCCATTGGCTTACAGGTTGTTTACTAACCATATTTAGAAAAGTATCTATTATTTGAAATCAACACAATTATAAGGTGTCCACTTGTGAGCCAGAGCCTAATAGAAATTAAAATATTCAGGAAAATGTGAAAAGTATGTTTTAAGAGGTCAATAAGAAAATTAATTCTGTTAATACAGATTATTCCAGTCAAGAGTTGGCTGTCAGACTTCAGTTTGCCTAGAATAGCACGTATCCCTGCAAAATTAATAAGCTAGAGGCCACTAGGGACTTGCTGCCACACTTCATCTCATTTAAAGTTACAACAAAAAGGGGTGCCTGGATGGCTCAGTTGGTTAAGTGCTGGACTTGGGGTCAGGTCATGATCTCATGGTTCATGAGTTTGGGCCCCACATTGGGCTACATGCTAATGGTGGAACCTCCCTGAGATTCTCTTTCTCTCCCTCTCTGCCCATTTCATGCTCTCTCTCTCTCAAAATACATAAACTTTTAAAAATAAATAGATATATAAATAAAGCTACAATACCAATTTAAAAAAAGGCATAGAGTTATAGGCACATAGGTATGTGTGATCCTATTTTGACATTACAAGTAACACTGAAATAATTAAAAATATATGCCCTAAATCTTAAAAATTATTATAAACAAAAATAACAATCAAGTACATATTAAACAAAGGAAATATTAAAATAGAATTATGCAGAGTTTTGGAAATTAGGCAGGATAAGTGATCTATCACAATAAATAGAAATGAGATAAATTCCCTATGAAACCTTGAGAAATAGGTAACATAGCATTACTCCCCCTATCCAGACAGCATCATATTTAGGTGTTTGTTGATGGAAACATCTTAAAGTTGTATCAAGAGTGACCCAAGTTAACCCCAATAGAATAATAAACCCTGTGTGCATAGGGAAATTGTACTTTACCAGAAAATGGGTAGATTTTCAAGATATTTTCTATATGAAGGTCCCAAGACTACAAGTACAGACCATCTAATTTTAAAATAGAGCTCAGAGAAGATATTTGCAAATGACACACTAGATAAAGGGTTAGCATCCAAAACCTATACAGAACTTATCAAATTCAACCCCAAAAAAGCAAATAATCCAGTGAGGAAATGGGACAAAGACATGAATAGACACTTTTCCAAAAAAGACATGCAGATGGCTAACAGTCACATGAAAAAATACTCAGTATCACTCATCATCATGGAAATACAAATCAAAACCACAATGAGATACCACCTCACACCTGTCAGAATGGCTAACATTAACAACTCAGGCAACAACAGATGTTGGCGAGGATGCACAGAAAGAGGATCTCTTTTGCACTGCTGGTGGGAATGCAAACTGGTGCAGCCACTCTGGAAAACAGTATGGAGGTTCCTCAAAAAGTTGAAAACAGATACCGCTTCTCGGCCTTTTGGCTAAGATCAAGTGTAAAAAGTTAAACCTAGAACTACCCCATGACCCAGCGATTGCACTACAAGGTATTTATCCAAGGTATACAGGTGAGCTGTTTCAAAGGGACAGATGCACTCCAATGTTTAAAGCAGCACTATCGACAATAGCCAAACTATGGACAGAGCCGTGTCCATTGATGGATGAACGGATAAAGAAGATGTGGTGTATATAACATATAAACAACAGAGTATTACTCAGCGATCAAAAAGAATGAAATCTTCCCATTTGCAACAACGTGGATGGAACTAGAGGGTATTATGCTAAGTGAAGTAAGTCAGAGAAAGACAAATATCTGATGACTTCACTCATGTGGAATTTAAGATACAAAACAGATGAACATGAGTGAAGAGAAGTAAAAATAATAGAAAAACAGGGAGGGGACAAACCATAAGAGACTCTTAAATGCAGTGAACAAACAGATGGTTGCTGGAGGGGTTACAGGTGGGGGGATGGGCTAAATGGGTAAGGGGCATTAAGGAAGACACTTGTTAGGATGAGCACCGGGTGTTACACATAGGGGATAAATCACTGGAATCTACTCCTGAAATCATTATAGCACTATATGCTAACTAACTCAGATGTAAATTAAAAATAACATAACATAACATAACATAACATAACATAACATAACATAACATAACATAACAACATACAGCACAGAGAGGTGCCTGGGTGGCTCAATCAATTAAGCATCTGACTCTTAATTTCAGCTCAGGTCATGATCTCACAGTTCATAAATTCCAGCTCGCATCAGGCTCTGTGGTGACATCATGGAATCTGCTTGGGATCCTCTCTCCCCTACTCCCCAGCTCACACACGTGCTCTCTCTAAATAAATAAATATTAAAAAAGTAAAGTACAGTACAATACGATACAGCTCAGAATTCCAGCAGCTACATGAACAAAGCACACAGTATAACAATACCTGTGGTTTGCAATATTACCAAAGTTCCAGCTCCTGAGGAAGCTGAAAAACTAGAAAATAGATTATAGAAACAAGTCGGAAACAAAGAATACTTAGTTGAACCAGCTAAATGACTTAGAAATTGTGTTAACTCTCTAATCTTCAACCATTTCAATGTAAATACAATATAAACCATTTTTAATATATAAAACATTTTTATTACCTTGTAAACTTTCATCTCTTTAAAAAGCTATTATCGGGGCGCCTGGGTGGCGCAGTCGGTTGAGCGTCCGACTTCAGCCAGGTCACGATCTCGCGTCTGTGAGTTCGAGCCCCGCGTCGGGCTCTGGGCTGATGGCTCGGAGCCTGGAGCCTGTTTCCGATTCTGTGTCTCCCTCTCTCACTGCCCCTCCCCCGTTCATGCTCTGTCTCTCTCTGTCCCAAAAACAAATAAAAAACGTTGAAAAAAAAAAATTTAAAAAAAAAAAAAAAAAAAAAAGCTATTATCTGTAAGCCAGTTGGCATGTAAGACATACACCAACATACATGTATGCACACAGGAGTAAAAGTAGGCAGGTAATGTTGCTTGCTTAGTGTTTTGTTTTGATTAAAATATTCTTTAAATACACACACACACACGTACATACATACAGGAAATGGGACTAAGAGTGCAGAACTCATAAAGTTGTAGTGTAGACCCAAAGAGACTACAATGTAAGACACTTAGCATTATTCCTCACATACTTAGTCTATACTCAATAAATGGTGGTCATTATTATCACTGTTGGCTTGAAATGCCACAAACAGCCATGGGAAATGTTTAGAATAAGGCTTGAGCTGTACAAAAGAACACTGGGATGTTGTCATTTGTCACGTTTGGCTTATGCAGATTCAAGTGAGCTGTTTAGAGAAAAGAAGAGAACAAGGAGCAAGTGTTGACAATCCAGTCTTCACTGCTTTAAATGAGCATATGCCACAATGTGAGTGTGACCCCAGCCACAGAAATCTGCTGCTTCTTTAGTGTGTCCCCAATGTTGTGAATATCTCAGCTCACTGGATTCTAGGGTTACGTATACATATTCTTCACATAGCATGATGCCAAAACACAAGTCAAAACTTCACTTGACACTCAACAGAAGAAATGATGATTAAATCAATGTTGAGGAAAAGCTGTCATGACTCCGTAAGGGTTCCCGGGCTTAGGCCAGCCTGGTCAATTCTAGCCAAAAAGAGCAGGGTTTTGGTAAGCTTCATCGGGGGCCCTGGGAGGTGGAAGAGGGCACTGGGGGGAGTCATATCAGGAATTTCAATTTATTTGTGACGCTGCAGGCTGTTATCTAGGACACGTGCTGGGGGAGGGACTAGTCAGTTCAAGGCCCCTGCAAGTCACATAGCCACACAAAATGGACGCTGAGGCAGCAGTATCATGGAGTAATTTAGCTCATCTCTCAATCATGAAAGACTAGTGTTATGCCCAGAATTCGTGATCCCCAAAGACCATTAGGGAGCTGAGTCCGATGCAAAAGCAAAAGAACCTTTATTCGAGCTAGCTCGAGCTCAATCCCCTACCTGCACCGACGCAGCGGTGAGATACCAGGGAGAGAGAGCGAGTTTCAAAAGCACAAAGGTTTTATAGGGGTCTAGGGGCAGTTGGTGAGGTAATGGCTGTGGCCTCAGCCGATTGGCTGGGGAAGGGTCGTGGCCTCGGCCGATTGGCTGGGGAAGGGTCGGAGTCCTGTTACGCAGGTCACTGGGCGTGTTTTGATCGGGAAGTTTGAACGGGTGAGCGGGAGGTTACTCAAGGGGAGGAGGCACGGTCTGAGGTTTCTGTGATTTTCCCGGAAAAGGGGTCATGTCGGGGACACAGTCACTCAAGGTGGAGGACACAGAACAAGATGGAGTCGGCCGGCGTAGGCCCGCCCTTTCACTAGTCTGTCAAAAATGAAAAAGTAGGAAACCAAACTAAAACAATCCTTCTTCCCCAGTCACCTAGTTTAAAAGTTTGCCTTCTCTCAGGGACAAGCATGACGTCCAGGGAAATTTTCCAGCCCGACACTCCTGAGAAATAATGATCGTGCTCCCAGGTGCCTAGGATGCTCTTCACTGGCTGTGATGACTGTCAGTCCTGGGCTACATTGTTAAATACAGTCCCAATCTCTTTGTAGAATATTCCTCTCCCTGATAGTTGCTGTTGCGCTTTTGACGGTGGGGCAGGAGAAGGTGGATGTGAGGCCCTGTGACTGACGCTCTATTTACAGGCACTCGCTGTGTGGGTAAAGAACTTGGCACAGAGGCAGAGGTTTCTGATAAGCATCCATTGATCCTCCCTAAACAAAGGCTTCAGGTTTAAAGCATGAGAGAGAGAGAGAGTTACAAATTCAATTTGGTGAAATCGGCTGCATCTTCATGAAAAGGGTAACTCTGTGTATTGTGGATATGACTTTTTGTCATCTTCAGTTTTTGTAAACACACAGGTAGTCAAACACTGCCAGTAGCCCTAATATTCCATTAAAGGGGCAGCAATTATGTCAAAACAAAAATATATTGTCTGTGCTCAACTAACATTGTCTACTTGCTATCCGTTGCTAGCACAGAGATCCAGCAGAAAATACTCAACAGGACAAAGAATTGCTAAGCAGCTGGCTAATCATGGACTATGCAATTATTATATTTTCATTCTGGCTCTGAAAAAGGAAACACTTAAAATGAATGAAATATGCATCGGCGCCTCCAGCAATGAAATTAAGCCACCTTATTAACTGCGCAATTTTTACAAAGGTTTCAAGAAACACTCATTAGGCCTTTTGTTCGAATTCAATTTCATCTCTTGTCTCATCTTAATTCCCAGAATATAAAGCAACTCTTATTTAAACACCTTGGTTTTTACTGAGAGATGGTAAATAAAAATACTTAGATATTTTGGAAATAGAATAATTTCTTAAAGGTCAACATTAGCTGCTTCTTATTGTATGTAGCCTGTTTCTTATAGTGATTACCTTATTGTTACTATTATTTTTCACTATTATCACTATACTCAAACCATTATGCTAGGCACTTATACCATGTATTATTAATACCTTAAAATATCAGGCAAGTCAGAAATTACCATGGTCGTTTACTAAGTAAGGAAGAGCTTCAGAGTACAATTAACTTTCTGAAGCTCTCACTGCTAACACGTCCCAAAACCTCTATTAAATCTCATATTGGAACAATTCCAAAGCCTACAAATATCCATCCCATCAGTCATGTTTCCATATAAAAACTTGTCAAGGATCAATGAGAAAAATGCATAATTTATATCTTACAATTATATCAGTCAATCTAATAATACTAATGTAATGAGATAGTTTCATTAAATGTTACTGTTACCCATAAAAGTTTTATAAATATTAATCTCAAATTATTAAAGTCTCTAAATACTTAATATTAAATGCCCACACATTATTATTGCTTCTTCATCTTTAGGAAATCATCCAAGGAAATAGTCATAAAGTGAAAGCATTATTGGAAAATTTTTTATCACCAGGTTTTTAATCACTTTGAAATGGTATTTGGCATTTTTCAGCTAGGAGAATGGTGTTGGGTATTCAATTGAAGAGATTATGGCTAAGGATTAACAGTAAATTCACAGGAAAGGAAGCAGCTCCCTAGAAATTGTGTTTGAACTCAGGAATTTTTCTACTTCCCTCCCACATCCTACAACGTACCTGGCAAAAATAGAAGGAAAAATAAAACAGGTATAAAAACAGCTACCTGTACAATTAAAAAACAGAACTCCTACTCTGAATAATGAGTATTAATTGTCTACTTCACATTATACAAATCTTCATAAAAACCTTCCAAATCACCAAACATCATCTGTACCTGTAAGCAAAGAATCTGCAAGCATAACAACAGATCAAATCAAGGCTACTTCATTGCTCTACCACTAAATAGGATGAACTCCAGTCAGTTAACAAGGTTGACAACATCCTTACTGTGAATGTTATCATCTGCTCAAATAACCCTTTTGCCTAAAAGTCTCTAACCAGCATAATCCAATACAGCTACTTACCAAGTTCATGCCAATTATAAAAAACATTGAACATACAATCCCTTCTAAAAAGTCTGGAGGGAGTTAAATATACAACGTGAACCAGGTTCTTAGCTCACATGTATTTGGGGTCAATGTTAGCATTTGCATACTTTGAAACTGGAAGAGTCCTTTCCATGATGTTTACTTTTCACAATTTAAACTAGGGCAACTGAAGAGCTTCTGGACAGAATTTCAAATGCTATTTGAATCATCAGTAATTAAAAATAGAAATCTGGGGGCACCTGGCTGCCTCAGTCAGCAAAGCATATGACTCTTGATCTCAGAGTTTTGAGTTTGAGCCCTACAGTGGGTTTGACTACTTAAAAATAAAATCTTTAAATAATAATAGTAATAATAGAAATCTGATACATATTCCTTCCGACCTGGGTATTGAAAACTCACAGTCAGACACAAGCTAATAAACATGGACCCAGAGTTTGGAGGAACGGAAATTACAGGTTCTATAGAATGTGCATGCTAGAATTCACCCTATTTAGGCAATCACCACTTGGTGACAGAGAAGCAATAGCAGGAGAATCACCCAGGTAATGGGTGATGAGGAATCCTTAAGGAGTGAAGGAAGACACTGTGGACTAGGATCTAGAAGATTTTTTATTATAGTCTTGGCCTGACCATAAACTATTTTTGTGATCTTAGGCAAGTTGTCTTCCTTCTGGGGACTTCGATATTCTCATCTGTAAAAGGATATTCAGGGAAAGGCAGACTGACAAATTTGATTTAGGGTTACTTGAAGTTCAAGTTCCAAAATTCCCAAATGAAGATTTGCAGAATAGGTTGTTTTCATGAAGAAAACATGTTTTAGGTTTCTTTCCTTCAGCCCAAGTTTCAGCTGCCTGGATGCAAAACATAGTAAAACATCGCAGCACTACTCATTATGGTTTGCTGGCCCTACTCAGACCCTTCCTTCTTAACAAAGAAACCGAGGTAGAGTGGATATTATTTCTACACATTTGTGGCCTGGTCTACTGGAAATGAAGATGAAGGCATTATACAAGGTTACACAGGTACGGCCACCACATACAGGTGTCTAATTGATAACCTGCACAGCTGTGGTCAGTTGACCTGGGCTGGATGTGATTGGAACATGCAATATACTTGTTTAGACTGGATGTGGGGTGAAAGTCGATGACATAAAAACCTACCACACAAGAAGAATCAGCAACAACAAAGGCATCAGATAGAATCACTGTGCATTTAGCTATAATCCTAATGGGAGATATATTTAATTGATGACTATTAACTCTTTTTTGGAAATTTGTAAATGACCACGTCTTTAAGAGAAAGATTAAAATATTAACTTTATATGTTCATTTTTGTCCTAAATTCTTTTAAGACTAATCAAACACCTAAAGGGAAAAATTAAGGGTTGGTATCTAATAGAAGCATTTAGTATATTTCAAAATTAAATGCATAAATCGTTCTGTTTATTTACATGCAAGATGAAAGGCAGCTAAATCTCAGAGGGTTACCTCTTAATATTAGTGAAAACAATACACTGTAAAAACAAGAGTTCTCCATGTTCCAAATCAAACAGAAAATTTTCACAACGCATTTTAAATAACTATCTATATCTACATATGCATACGAGAGCATGTGAATACCTTATGTGACTGTGTGCATTTGAGCATGGGTGTGGGTGAGTTTATGGACTATGAGTGTGTGTGTGAAAGAGAGAGAGAGAGAGAGAGAGAGAGAGAGAGAGAGAGAACCAATAGATGATCTTGTATGTAAGCATCCAAGTGTGAACATTTGCACACTAATGTGAAAATCACCAAAGATCACATTTCCTTCTATAACCAGAAGCACCCAACTCTTCACCTTCATAGGAATCTTCTCCCATTGAGTAATGAATTATAACAATGCACAAAGGAACCATTTGTTCTTGGAGATATATGGAACCAATTTAAACCAAGCATGGAAAGATGTATTTTACCATAGACATATAGGTGTTTTTTAAAGCTTTGATATGGATATAAATATACCAAGAGCAAATAAATATTGATCACATAACAGAAAAAAAAACTAAAAATTGGTAAATATAACTATAATTTACTTTTTTATAAAAGACTGTTAAGTGTGTAATTTTTATTTTATACAGGTACATAAAACACAAGTAAATCATGTCAATATAGGCCAAAAGTCAAAATAATACAGAAGGCAAATGATGTGCATCATTTTACAAAGATTAAATGCCTTCAGAAATGAAATTATTATGGTGAATAATAGGTGGCAATGATGCAGCTCTAATTTTTCAATGGTTATTGGGAAATTAGGCAGTTAGATGTTAATGGTCATACTAAATCCATAATGAGGAGGCAAATGATCACATTAACACACACCATATGTTTACAATCATTTTGTTATGGTTACTCTACTATCTCTAAAGGGAAAGACAAAGTTCAATTTAAATTGGGCCAAGACAAAATGAACAAATCAGGAGACTATAGATGCTGGCGAGGATGTGGAGAAACGGGAACCCTCTTGCACTGTTGGTGGGAATGCAAATTGGTGCAGCCGCTCTGGAAAACAGTGTGGAGGTTCCTCAAAAAATTAAAAATAGACCTACCCTATGACCCAGCAGTAGCACTGCTAGGAATTTACCCAAGGGATACAGGAGTACTGATGCATAGGGGCACTTGTACCTCAATGTTTATAGCGGCACTCTCAACAATAGCCAAATTATGGAAAGAGCCTAAATGCCCATCAACTGATGAATGGATAAAGAAATTGTGGTTTATATACACAATGGAGTACTACATGGCAATGAGAAAGAATGAAATATGGCCATTTGTAGCAATGTGGATGGAACTGGAGAGTGTGATGCTAAGTGAAATAAGCCATACAGAGAAAGACAGATACCATACGGTTTCACTCTTATGTGGATCCTGAGAAACTTAACAGGAACCCATGGGGGAGGGAAAGAAAAAAAAAAAAAAAAAGGAGAGAGGTTATAGTGGGAGAGAGCCAAAGCATAAGACACTCTTAAAAAATGAGAACAAATTGAGGGCTGATGGGGGGTGGGAGGGAGGGGAGGGTGGGTGATGGGTATTGAAGAGGGCATCTTTTGTGATGAGCACTGGGTGTTGTATGGAAACCAATTGGACAATAAATGTCATATATTAAAAAAAAAAAAAAAAAAAAAGATTCTCTCTCTCCTTCTCCCTCCACACCTCCCCCAACCTCTCTCTCTCAAAAAAAAAAAAAAAAAAAAAAAAAAAGCCATAGAATGGGTGGCTTAAACAACCAACATTTATTTCAAAGAGTTCTAGAGGATAGGAAGTCCAAAACCAAGGCACCAGTAGATTCAGTGTCTGCTGAGAGCCCTCCTCCTGGTTAACAGATGGCAGTCTTCTACACAGCGGAAGGAGTGAGGGAGCTCTCTGGAGTCTCTTTTATAAGGTCACTAATCCTACTCATGAGGGATCCTCCCTCATGTCCTTATCATCTCCCAAAGACCCCATCTCCAAATACCATCACATTGGAGATTAGGTTGCAACATATGAATTTGAGGGAGGTGGAGGACACAGACATTCAGTCTATAAGCACTGACTCAAAATTCACTCAGTACAAATAAACTTTTTGAAATCAAGTACTGGAAGTGGAAAGATCTGTCAAGAACAGTTAGAGGCAATTGTGTAACAACATACACGCCTGAGGTAGCGGGTAACAGTTCAAACAAACAACAGACTAATCATTAAGTTTAAAAGGAAAAGTGAGGAATTAGACGTCCACAGAAGGGGTTGAAAAACTGTAACGTATTCCTAGCAATCTAAAAGGCACATAGAGCTATGTGCACGTTTCGGACTGTGCACATGCTCAGAAAACACCTGAGACTATCCTATGTACTCACTTCTGATTAACCTGGAGGCTATGCACCAACAAGCAGCAAAGGTTAGGCAGTGTTATAAAATAAAACGTATTCCCCGATAAACAAAACTGAAAGAGTTCACTGCTAACAGATCTGTCCCGTAAGAAATACCAAAGGATGGGGTGCCTGAGTGGCTCAGTCGGTTGAGCATCCGACTTCAGCTCAGGCCATGATCTCACGGTTCGTGGGTTCAAGCCCTGCATCTGGCTCTGTGCTGACAGCTCAGACCCTGGAGCCTGATTCGGATTCTATGTCTCCCTCTCTCTCTGCCCCTCCCCTGCTCACGCTCTGTCTCTCCTTCAAAACTAAATAAACATTTAAAAAAAAATTCTTTTTAAGAAATACTAAAGGAGTTCTTCCAACTGAAATCCAAGGACAGTAGACAGTAACTCAAATCCATATGAAAAAATAAAGAGCAATGGTAAAGGTAATTACCAGTGATGCTGTGAATCTACACAAGAGTTTTAGTCACCTGACCTTTGATACCTCACAGTTGTGATAAACCCTTTTACACTATTTTTAAAATAAATGCAGATGAATAGTCTCATTTTCTACCAACACACTACCTGTACAACATTCAGCATGTACATTTATGGCAGGTATTTCCAAAAAAATTCAAAACATGTTTATAAAAATATTACAATTATAGTAAAATTTATTACAGGAGTTTAGCAAAACCATACATATATACATATGTATTTACATTTACATAGATGACTGTGGGGGGGGGGGGGTATACACACACACATATCTATGCTTAAAAACATCAGGTAAAATAAATTGATGAGATGATTTTAAATACTTGATTTTCTAATTTCCATCTGAAGGCAATCAATGAATTTCCATTTTATAAAAATATACCCAAGTAATGAAACATCTGGCACTTTAGAATATTTCCCTAGGCAATAATGTTCAGGGCCATAGTCTGTGGAACTATTTCATTTGTCAATTTAGTTGGTGATAGAAACTTTACATAGTATTTTTATTTCTATCTTGTACTTTTTGAAAGCATGTACTTTTCAAATTATTACCTCCAGTTTAGATTAAAGATGTGTCATAAATTTAAAATAAGATATATTCCTATGTTCCTGTCATGCTGATATCAAATGTTGAAAAACAAGAAGTTATGAGGGGATATTACAGTCAGGGAAGAAAGAAAGGTCATCCATGATATATCCGTGATACAAATCTTCACCCTTGCAAAGGATAGAGATTATTAAATGATAGATATTAATATCTGACTAGCAGAATTGGGCAACCTTAGTTGTAGGTTTAAGTAAGAAGAACAATTAGATTGAAGCATCGCTGGGATTTTGCCAGGCAAACATGGTAAAAGGACAATTAGATCAAAAAAGTGAACAATATTTCTAAGAACTGCAGTTGAACTGAAGAACATGTTGGAGCCAGGTATGAAAGGAAGTGAAGCTACAGGGGCCTGATAGAAACAACAAACATTCTCATATGCACATAGCACTCTTGTGATAGCTTATCTATTTTACTCATGAAAATATGAAATGATACATGTTTGCATCCTAAATCCCAAAGCAGTTCCTCAAAGTTTCCAGCTCTGTTACTGGATAGATGTATGTTCTTATCAAGTCATTAAATCAGAACAATAATCCTCAGGATTATGTGTACATGAAAGCATGCTATAAACTATCATTGCTATTGCTTTGAAAGAAAAATACAGAAATGTATGACAATTTTATAAAGATACTAAACAACTTAATTCCCTTTCCTAGGGAAGGATCAAGATGAGACAAGGACCGCTTAAAGAGTTACAAACCTTTCCACAGAATTTAAGATCAAGC
This sequence comes from Panthera pardus, assembly GCF_024362965.1. Classification (NCBI taxonomy): domain Eukaryota; kingdom Metazoa; phylum Chordata; class Mammalia; order Carnivora; family Felidae; genus Panthera; species Panthera pardus. Next base: position 14,575,117 of record NW_026526754.1, on the reverse strand, counting down.
TATGCAGACTTTGGTGATGTAAAGTAGGAGTCGAATCTGTGATATTATCAGATACTCATTATAAATTGCTTCTTGGACCATCAAACATTTCATCTCAGTATTTATTTTTCACTTAAACACCTGAAAATATATGTGTTGGTTTATATGTTTTTCTTGCTTGATACATCATCTCGTAAATAATAAATACCATTTTGCATCCTCTTGATCCTACTACATAAGGAAATGGAGCTTTGTGATAAGTGCATTATAGCAATTCAGATCATTTTATCTGCCATAATTCAAGGTTTAAGTCACAAATTCAAGGATTTCAATAGAAAAAAAATATCTTGCCTCTCTGTACACATGTAAGAATAAATGTACAGACCGTAATACAAAATTCAAACATAATTTAACTTAGAATACTACAACAGCATATAAACTAAAATCATACACCCTATCACTTACTCATTTTACCTTAGCTATTTTAATGTCATTCTTTGGAGGAATAGAAAAATAAAAAACACAACGTAAGACCCACTGGACATATGTCTTGCACAGTACAAGTAGTATTAAAATCCATGACCTTATTTCTCTTTTTGAAAGAAAATTTGGGTTCTACCTTGAATAGCACAAACAGTGAATTAAAATATTCTTTTAAACAAACTCATTATTACAATCTTAATATAATACTAAGATGTTCTATCTGTTAGTCAAAATGTAGGGAGTAGAAGAAAACCACACTTTGGTTAGGTGTTGAATCCACCAGACATTTTCTTTTTCTTGTTCATCAACAAGCCAAAGCATCTATTAAAGCTTGCTTTGGGAGTGCATATAAAGCTGTATGTGGACAAGCAAATGGAAAGGACATTTGTACCTATTTAAACCAAAGGGCCTTGTTCCAGTGTTGGAGGCCTAGGTAGTTGTAGTAAGTAGAGAAAAAATGGGGGGAAATTTCCTATATACCAAAATGGCCATTTTTAAATGAAAATACCTAATATTGGGCATTTTTATCAGTTGTTTCACTCAGTTTAATTCAAAGTCTCTGACTCTAGAGACCTTCTATGTTAAAGTCATGCCCCACCAGGAGTTACCACCACCATTTCCCATCACTTCCCAAGAGCCTCAATGTTGAAACACTGATTTTTATACTGAAGAGGGAGTACATTTATATGCAGCTGTTGTTAAAGTTTCAATGACTAAATTGAAGATCCTTTAATGCATTTTCGTGGATAATACAATAGCATAATGACATTTATTCCTATTATAAAAAAAAGAAAAACACGTTTCAACCAGCTCGATGCAAGGAGTTCAATGATGGCAATCATCTAAAAACTTGATATTGAACCACCCCACAATGCTGAGTTTGGGGAATAAAGTTGTCATTAAAGAACAGAGTGCCCTTTTCTTTTCCAAATTTAGTTCATCTGGATTTTTAATAACTACAATATTATATTCATTTTCAAAACAAGACAGCATAATGGGGCACTAGGGTGGCTCAGATGGTCAAGTGTCCAATCTTGGTTTTGGCTCAGGTCATGATCTCACAGTTTGTGGGTTCAAAGCCCACATCAGACTCTGCACTGGCAGTGGGGAGCCTGACTGTGATTCTCTCTCTCTCCCCGAGAGCACCCTTCTTGTGTCTATCTGCTGTAAAAGAAGTCACAGAAAGTCTCTTGGCTCAGGAAAACAAACAAGTAAGTTGAAAGTAAGGGTAAATTCCTCCTTGAAATATCAACCTCGAATTGATTCTAGTTCGTGATAAACAACCCTATTCTATAGCTAAAAATCAGTACTATATCAAAAGATGAAAGTGGTGTAACATACTGTGAGTACCTTACCACTATGAAGAAAGTTGTCAAACCTAAATGAAGTACCAACAGTCATGGGGGCCAAGGGTTTGCAAAACAGGAAAGTCAAGTGCTAAAACAAATATGCCCAGAATATTAAAACAAGCAAGAAACTAGTTATCAATAGAGTATGATCCTCAGAAAAAATACGAGTAATACTCTTATAAATTATTTTTTCAGTGTCTATGGTATTGTCAACTGTCCTTTTTAAATTATTATATGTATTTATCTTTTCTTATTTTCCACTTGCTTTTTCTAAAGGCCCATATTTTGGGGTATATTTAATTTTTTTATAATATACTTTTCTATTTCTTTATCTTTTACATCACTAATTATTGCTAGCTTCATGCCTTATATTGTTATCATGCTTTTTTTAGTTTCTCAAATTCAGTAGTTTGTTTATATTTATTATGAGGCTTTCATTTAATAATAATTATTATTTTCTCCAAATAAAGCAAGGACTATGTCATATAAGCCATAATGTAAGCTGATCTACTGGTGTTTTGTTTATCTATTTTGTGGTATTTTTTTAATTGAGGGTTTGTTTTTTTTTAAATTACAAGACTTTGTAATAATTGTATGGTTGGTTTCTACTTTTACTGGCCATAATAAGAAACGTGACTTGCAAAATCTCTAAATTTTTAATATGTTATGGTCTTATTCATTTGTTGATAATTGTACATGCCTGTGAACCAAAAAGTAATACTTGTTCTTCGCACATGACCTAAAATATTTCTTTAGTACATATTGCTTTGAGCTTTTAATTACATAAGTAAAATGCACAGTAGTCTGGCTTTTTTATCGAATTTATCACTAACATTTTTGTAACAAGTTATATAAAAACCCACTACTATAATTTTACTTGGTTCAAGTCATTCTTATTTCTTACAGGTTTGTCCTAGGTTTGGCACATGTACTTAATACTATCTTAGTTGTCACCAAGAGCTATTCTCTTTTTGTGCACTTTGCATTTTAACCACCTATGAGAGTCTCAGACTTTCCTCAACTTTCCTCAGACTATCCTCAACCCTTTTGTATTATACTTGGAAAAGTTCTTACATAGGATAGATGGGTAGCATACCAATTCCATCTTATATTCTCAAAAATATTCTTTTTCCTAAGAGAAGAATGATCCCTTGGCCTATATATGTGATGCTTAGAGTTCTGACCTTCAACTAAATAATCAATTACATGTTGTTAATTTGCTCCCTGATATTTGGGCCTTAATTTCAATGCTATTGGAAGCCACTGAGCCTTTAAGTCATTCTTTACCCATGAAAAGGTTCTATTATTTCTTTCATTATTATCTATCCTCCATTTATTCTTTTTCCCACTTAGTCATCAGTCAACTATCTTTCACTTCTGATTTTCATGTCTTTTCATTTGTCTATCTTGTAAGTTACTTCTGCCATTTGGTTTTCTGAGACAGTAACTGGGCCAGTAACTGGTTGAATTCTCTTACTGAACTGTGAAATCCAAGTTCAGAAAGTAGTTCTGTTTTTGTCGCCCCATTTCATCTACTTGAAAGTTTGATTTTTTTTTTCTGTGCCAATGTTCCATGCTATTTAGCCACTGGTTTTCCCTCAAAATTAATCACCTCTTTTAACTACATGTGTTCATCCTCAGTCATATTAAATTAGTCATTTGCAACTTTGGCCATACATTTAGAAACCATGAGAAAATTATAAGATATACTGATACCTGGGCCACAGCCCCAACTACCTGATTTCATGCTCTGCACACAATGCAAGCACAGGTACTTTTAGAAGTTCTAGTGTGATCCAAGGACTGAGATCCACTGTCTTTCAAGAATGACAGTGACTCCTGAATGGCCATGGTTGTAATTCCTACACTCTCTACCTAGGCTGCAAGGGTCTCTAAGCCACTGGCCAACCAGTGGGCAGTGAACAACTAAACAGCCCCTGCCAGAGTCAGAGCATCAAGCTGCTGCCCTGTGGGGATGACAGAGAAAAACTACCTGAAGCTGTTAGGACACAGATGGCTTCCAGACAAGGGAAGATTTAATTCAGCCCCTCAGGCCAGTTGCTCTCCAGCTCTGTACAGATTTAAACAAGAAAGCCCATCCAAGGACCACAGGCCAGAAGAAGTGAACAGCTCTTTTATGAGGTCTGCCCCCAACTGCTGGCTGAGGAGACGCTTGGGCCATCATTCCAGATAATTAAGTCCCCTGAACCTGCCCTCTTTCAGAGACATCTCGGGAAATATCACCACCAGAAACGCAACCTCCAGGGTCTGTCTGTTTTACTGTGTGGATCCTGACTGGAAAAGGGAGACAGTAAGTGCATCCAGGCCATCATCTTTCAGATCCCTCTACTTGGGCATGGCTGTGCACTCCACATACTGTACCACAATGCCTGGCCCGGATGTGCAGAGAAAACAGTCACTGAATCTGAGAGTGAATGAGGTCTGAGTCATCCCTGTCCTACAATCTAAAACTTGGGGAATCTTCCAATGCCAAAGTGATACAGTGACTATTTTAAGAATGCCTACCTTTGGGGTGCCTGGATGGCTCAGTCGGTTAAGCAGCCGACTTTGGCTCAGGTCATGATCTCGCGGTCCGTGAGTTTGAGCCCCGCACCGGGCTCTGTGCTGACAGCTCAGAGCCTGGAGCCTGTTTCAGATTCTGTGTCTCCCTCTTTCTGCCCCTCCCCCGTTCATGCTCTGTCTCTCTCTGTCTCAAAAATAAATAAACGTTAAAAAAAAAATTAAAAAAAAAAGAATGCCTACCCACAAACGAATTATGCTTAGAAATCAATACTCATACTTCTTTGTTTCTTCTTATCCTCCCTACTTATGACAAACTTTTTTTTCATTTATATATGGATGATCCTCACCTTTTGGGAGAGTTCAGAAAACATAACAAGACATGTCTTAACCACTGATGAATTCCCAGTGTCCTACATAACAACTGAAACATAGTAAGTGGTCAGTAAGAATTTGCTGTTGAAAACATACTGTATTTTCCACTGAGCACCTCCTCACAAGGGCATTGAGAGTTTAAATCAGGTAATATATGTAAAATGTGTAGTTTCCTGCACAAATTAAGTAATAAATAAAATATAGCCCTTGTTTCACATGAATCAAATCCCTGCTTCTTTCAAACAAACGTAAGCATTTCATTCAATCTTCTCTTTCACTGATGATAACAGAATTTATGATATATAATCATTTTATTTTTTTACCACTAGTGGCCTATACTCTTTCCAGACCCTTGTCTGTATATGTTGTATAAGTGAAATATTGTTATTTAAGATAAAAAACACTTTGAGTTTCCATACCAATTATTTTTACAATGGTCCATAAATTCCCCAGACATTGAGAAAGACTGACTCTGCCAAATTAAACTACAGTGTACACATGCCACACATGCATTGTTCTATAGTGATTATGCAAAATATCAACAGCACCAAGGTTGAGTGTAATTAGGTAATTCACAAAGCTAACTCTTATTCTAAAAGCTAATAAACTACTCTGAAACTTGCTTATAGTCACAGCCTCCTGAGCTAAACAATGTGGGATTTTAAAAAATTAAAGAAAAAATAAATTTCATAAAGTATTTTTAATGTTTTTCTGTCTGTTAACATCTCAGTAAAAATCTTAAAGAGAACAAAAGAGCCGACTCCATTTATTTATTTTCCAAATATCCCTCTGGCACTTTGTGATAATTATGTGAAGTACTAATGGCATTTAAATTTTATTTAGTCATTAGACTTCTTTAGAGCTTTAGCTCCAGAATCCAAAGTGCTTTATGAAGAATTTATAAGCCCCATTATCCAGAAAGTAAGGAGCAAAAGAACTCATTTAATTGTGCATAACTGTGTGCTGATGTTTTTGCCTATATTTACGCAAGGAGGAGGTCAGAACTCCACTAAGTTTAATGGCATCACCAGTAGCAGCATTATCATCATATAATAATAAAACCATTGTTTATTGAGCCTTTACAATATGCCTGACACCATTCTAGATATTTAACCTCACAATAACCCTATGAGGCAATGATTATTAATTACATTATACGGATAAGGAAACGGAAGCTCAGAGAGTTTTAGTAACTTGCCTAACATTGCACAGTGGCTGAGAACCAAACCACTGTTTAGATTCAGATCTGACTCTAACACTTGTTATCCTAACCCATGCTATACTAACACACATCTATGTGTATGATTTCCCTGAAGCTACTATAGATAGAATAGGCAGTTAGACATGAGATGGAGAGAAAGGTGATGAATAAATAGGTGACCCATTAGAAGCCTGAGGACTAAATCCCAACTTTGTGGCTCTTAACATCTTGGCCTTGCTGCTTCCAACACCCCAGGGCTGACAGACCAAGAGCCATAGGTACAGAACGTGCAGTCTCCTCTTCAACCTTTGTGCCAGGGTAACCTATAGCTTCATTATAATATATTTACATTGTGATTTTGACACCCCCCACCCAAAGATGGCTGTGACAGTTCTGGCAAGAACCTTGTAAGGTAAAAAACTCCCCCTCCCAACTGGTAGAGGGAGTCCCTTAAATGACTGGAAACAACCTCAGTCAGAGACTGCTCTAGCTATGACCCATAACCGATGGAAACACAAAAAGAAAAGACCTAACGCCAGTGCAGTTGCCACCTCTGGGCCTGCCCGCTCTCCCACCCTGAGAGTGTACGGTCCTTAATAAACTGCTTTGTGCTTGCCACTCTCCTTTTGGCTGTCTTTATTAGAGGACAGATCCTCATGTAAATCTTTCGTAGGGAATCCCAAAACCAAGACCTCCCGTCACACAACAGCCTCTCCCATTGGTAACACTATGGTACCCTGGGAAAATCCCAATGTATAATGTGTTTCTATCAAAAGCTTTATGCAAGGCTGCCCAAGCTTGTTTGGGCTTGTGTGAAGAGATGCCCCCTACTACATATATCTGCAGTAAGAGAAAGAGAAGTCAAGAAGGGGCAGCTAATGAGAAGAAACGTAGGAAAAGTAGGAAAAGCATTTTAAAAAAAAATTCATTTTCATAAGTTCACAGTAACTTCAACCGGCCAAAAAGTTTTGCCCATCAAGGCCATACTTCAAAAATTCATCAGTGTATCAGTTTGGGAAGGACTGTGCTTCGAAATGGTTCTTTACAATTTATATTTTTAAGTCATTCAAAAGGCTGCATTTTAGTGGCAGCTGGCTGGCTCAGTTGGTGAAGCATACGACTCTTGACCTCAAGGTTGTGAGTTCAAGCCCCACACTGGGTGTAGAGATGACTTAGAAATTTTTTTTAATCTTTAAAAATAAATGCTACTATCATTTATTTTTTTTTAAAAGGTCTCATTGTAAGATTGATTCAATCAATAATTTGCTCAAGAAAATATCTATGATTGGCACAAAGATCACTTGTTTTCAAGCTTCTATCCAAAGGAGCACACGGTTCAAGTCGTGGTATTTAGAAATAATGCACAGGTGAGGGGAAGGGGGCAGAGGAATGTGCACAGGTGAGGGGAAGGGGGCAGAGGAATGATCTACCAGTACTACCGGAGGACCACCTGGGAGCCCCTAAGAATTCTGACTGGAAAACCAAGGTCTTCATGAATCATATTTTTTTATAAAGATTATTTTGCTGGGTGGAGGCTGAGTCTCTTGAACCAGTCACTTGTCTTGACTTGGACTTCACTTCTACCTATGGAAGACATAAATTGTCGGCAAATACAAGGCTCCCTTGGGCCCTTCCCAGGCAATGTCTCCCATCCCAAGAATAGCTATTCCAACTCTTCTGCTTTCTATAACTGTTGATTCATTTTGCCTGTTCTTGAATTTCATATGAATGGAATCATACAGTATGACTATATTTAGAACTGGATTCTTGAGCTTTTCATTATATATGCAAGTTCATCCATATTGTCCTGTGTAGCAAAAGTCTGTTTTTCTTTCCGTGTTATACTGTCTTAAATAAGTACGTCTCCATTCTCCTGTTGATGGGCATTTACCTGCTTTCTAGAACTGGGATATTAGGAATAAAGTTGCTGTACACACTCTTGTGCTTGTTTTTTGGTAGATTCAATTCTCAATGGTAAATATCTATAAATAGGCTTGCTGATCCACATTGTAGGCCTAAGTTTAGCTTTAATAGATAGTTCCAATTAGTTGCAACAATTTGAATTTCTTGAGATTTGTTTTATAGCTCAGCATGCATCTTCAGAGCTCCACCACACTTGAAAGGGATATGTTTTAGAAACAATTCGATCAAGGAGGTTGATGATACTGTTCCTATCTTCTATTCCTTATTGATTTTCATGTCTACTTGTATTAATTGAGAGGACATGTTAATATCTTCAACCATGATTGTGCAACTATTTTCCCTTTAATTCTGGCTATTTTTGTATCATGTAACTGGAAGCTCTATTATTAGGCACATGTGTATTAACTGTTACGTCTTTGTGATAAGACAGCATTGTTTCCATTATAAAATGTCCCTCTTGGCAAACCATAAGAGACTCTTAAATATTGAGAACTGAGGGTTGATGGCGCTTAGGGAAGAGGGGAAAGTGGGTGATGGGCACTGAGGAGGGCACCTGTTGGGATGAGCACTGGATGTTGTATGGAAACCAATCTGACAATAAATTATATTTAATATTAAAAAATAAACATCTAATTAAAAAAATAAAAATAAAAAAATAACATGTACCTTTTTATCAATTCTCATCTTGAGGTGGATATTGTCTAATACTAACATATTATTGCCTCCTTCTCATGTTTATTGCTTGTATGGCCTATCCCTATCCTTTTGCTGTCACCTTTTATTTGTTTTTATAATTAAAGTATGTTTCTGTAGATAGAACTTAATTGGATCTTGCTTTTTTTTCCTCCTGTCAGACAACCTCTATCACTTAACTGGCACATTCATTCCATTTACATTGAATATTATTTTAGATCTAGCTTGATTTTGGTTTAACATTTTGCTATTTGATTCCTCATTGTCCCATCTGTTTCTGTTTGCTCTATCCCTTCTTTTCTGCCTCATTTTGAGTTAATGAAACATCCTCAGTATTTCATTTAAGTTCCTATATTGGCTTTTTAGCAATCTCTTCACCTGTTTCATGTCAACTTAGAGGTTACATTATGAATAATACAATTATCACTATCAACTTTATGTTAATAGTGTAATATCTTACATAGAATGTATTAATTTTCAACAGTATCAGTCTATTAACCCCAATCCCCACTTTCTGTGCTATTGTTGATACATATTCTTACCGTCCTATGTTATAAACTGCACAATTAGAATATGTTACAAACTGCCCAATTTGGAATTATCATTTATGCTCTACATAATCAAATGGCGAAAAATGTTACTGTCTCTCCTGTGGAGCACCACAGTATCCTCTCCACTGACTTTCCACTTCCATTTTTGCCCTCCTTTTATGTCACTATTTACACAACAGCCAGAGATACTTGCTTTCAAATGCAAAATGGATGATGCTATATGTCCCAAGCTTGATTTGCTTCAAGGACTTCCAAGGATGAAATGCAGACTCCCAGAAGTCATCGTGTATTAATCTTCTAGGACTTCTATAACAAAATACCACAGACAGCGTGGCTTAAACAACAAAATTATTTTCTCCCAATTCTGGAAGGTAGAAGTCAATGATCTAAATATCAGTAAATTCAGCTTCTGGTAAGATCTCTCCTCCTGACTTGTAGACAATTCCTTCTTGTGGTGTGCTCACATGGTCTTTTCTCTGTGAGCACAGAGAGAAAGATCTTTGATGTCCCTTCTCCTTATAAGAACAGTAGTTCCCAGGTGGGACCCCACTCTTATGAGCTTATTTAACCTTAATTTACCTCCTTAGAAGCCCTATATCCAAATTTAGTCAACTGGGGCAGGGGTTAGGGCTTCAACAAGTGAATTTGGGTAGGGGGACATAATTCAGCCCATAAGTAATAGGCCTGAAATGCTCTGCCTGGGGCTAAGGAGGAAAAGATCTTTCTAGCTTATATATAACCTAACACAACACACAGGCACAAATGTTAACAGTCTTTATCAATTCAGGATGGACTTCACTAGGCCCATCTGTGTAAGCATAACTTTCATGGACTCTTAGACCCCAACTCTCAGAGCAGTTTAAATCCTCAAAATAGGGAATCTTATTTTGAACAAGTGAAATTACACCACAATTTAAACCTAGCAATGATCCAGGAACAGCCAGTCAAAATGCCTTCTGTGCCTACATATTACATCCCTATGCAAGTCCTGAGGACACTTGCATAGAGTTCTGCATGCTCAGGATGACCCCAACACAGGATCCTAATGAACAACTAAGTGGTACTCAGGAGCCCCAAGAAGAGGGCCAGGGAGAGGGAGAGATGGTGAATTAAAAGTAGGTGAGCTAAGGATGCCTGGCTGGCTCAGTCGGTAGGGCATTTGACTCTTGATCCCAGGGTTTTGAGTTCAAGCCCCCATTGGGTGTCAAAATACTTTAAAAAAAAAAAAAAGTGAGCTAAAAAAGATTACACTCAAGCACTCATTTTGGAGAAGTTTCAATTAACTACAGAGGAAAAAGCAAACAAGGTGGCACAAAATATGACCCAAAACAAAATAAAAACACTTGACCCAATTGCTAAGTGCACAATTCTTCCTTCACAATGATTGTTAGCATCTGAGTAATTGCAATCAATTTATCTACATGACATTTACCCAGAAACAACAAATAGTTCACTAAAATCATTTGATAATTATTTTTTATAAATACCTCAATAAAAAGGCTAGGTCTCCTATCTCCTAGGCCTGTTGGAAAATAAAAAACTATATTCTACAGTAACGTAACAAAAGTCCGACTCTAGTGTGCATCTGGCCTTTGTTATTTTAAGTGATCTGGATGTTTGCCTGAGTTGTCGGTAATGTTTTACCTTATTCAATATAGCAGTCCCTTCCAAGTGCTGAAAACAACCCGCCAAATGAGGCTGCTCTCTCAATCTTTTTCATTTATTCCATAACATTTTATTCGCTTCCTATCACTGTTGTAACAAATCAACACAAAATTAACAGCTTACAGTTTTGTAGGTCAAACATCTGGTGAGGGTCTTATCAGGCTTCAATAAAGGTATTAGAAGGACTGGGTCCCTTTCTGGAGGGGTTAGGGGAGGACTTTTTTCCTTGCTCATACAGATTACTAGCAAAATTCAGTTCCTGTAGTTGTGGAACTGAGATCTGTCTGCTTCCTAGAAAGCAGCTGAGGGTCATTCCCTGACTCTATAGGATGCCCGCATTCCCTGGCTCATTGCCCCTCTTCCTCCTTTCAAGGCAAACTCTCACACTTTGAATCCTCCACCTTTTTCCACAGCATCCCTCAATGACCAAGCCAGATTAGACTGGGTCCACCTGGATATCCAGGATAATTCCTGGTGCAAAGTCTCAATTACATCTTCAAAACTCCTTTTTCCATGGAAGGTGACATATTCACAGGTTCCTGGGATTAGAATGTGGACATCTTTGAGAAGGCCATTATTCTGCCTACCACACTAGTGCAAGAAGGTCTTCGGTCCACATTCTGGGCATCTTGCGGCAACATTTTCAGGCTCTCTCCTCTCCTCCCTATCATGCAGAGAAGGTCACTCACTGCTAGATGCACAAGGGCTATCATTTTCACTTGCACTGGATTTTCAGCCTCTCAGATTTGGTGGACACCTAAATGGTGTGGACTCTGCTCCTCAATTAAGACCAGACTTTGCCACCACTCCAGCTACAGGTTCTCCAGAGGGGATCCAAGGCGATATTTCTACTAATATTTATCATCATTACCAGCAGAACACAGTCTTTTTATGTACCATTAACTTTAACATAAAACGAAAAAGGTGCAGGAACCTAGCAATAACTTGGTAGAGATTACTTCCAGGAAAGGCGCTTCAAAAATGCCTTCAATTGAAAAAAAAATTTTAATGTCTGAATGAACATTAAAAAATAAAAACAGGGGAAGCAAAGATTCCTCTTTAAAGTTAAATAAATTTTTAACTAAACAATTTGTTAATTGATCTATCACTTGAATCGCTATCAAAATCATATACAAAGATGGGGCTTTTATATTGGAAAAATAAAACTAATAGATATTCTTTCATAGGTCTGAAATCTTTCTAGATACAAGTAAAAATAAACGTCATAATTCAGTAAAATTAAAGAAAATGGGATCAGGTATGTATTCATTTACCTTTGAGCAATCTGCACAAGTTTAAAGGGCAGGTCAAAAAGTCAAATGCCCTAAAGAATGAATAGATAAGCCAAAAAGTTAAAGAGAAATTAAAAAGTACATGGAAGCCAATGAAAATGTTAACATCACAGCCCAAAACCTCTGGGATGCAGCAAAAGCACTCATAAGTGAGAAGTATACAGCAATCCAGGCCATCCTAAAGAAGGAAGAAAGGTCAGGGTGCCTCGGTGGCTCAGTCGGTTAGGCGTCCAACTTCAGCTCAGGTCATGATCTCACAGCTCATGGGTTTGGGCCCCGTGTCAGGCTCTATGCTGACAGCTCAGAGCCTGGAGTGTGCTTCGGATTCTGTGTCTGTCTCTCTCTCTGCCTCTCTGCCTGCTAATGCTCTCTCTGTCTCTCAAAAATAAATGTTAAAGAAAATTTTTTTAAAGAAGAAATGTCTCAGATACACAACCTAACCTTACATGTTAAAGAGCTAGAAAAAGAACAGCAAATAAAACCCCAAAACAGCAGAAGATGGGAAATAAAGATTAGAGTAGAAATCAACGATACTGAAATAAAAAAAGAAAAAAGAAAAAAACGAAATTGACAAACCACTAGTCAGTTGGTTTAAAAGAAAAAGGCAAAGACCCAAATAAATAAAATCAAGAATGAAAGAGTACAGGTCACAAGCAACACCACAGAAATACAAAAAATATATTAAGAGCAATTATATGCCAACAAATTGGGCAATCTGGAAGAAATGGACAAATTTCTAGAAACACAAACTACCAAAACTGAAACAGGAAGAAAGAGAATATTTGAACAGACCCATAACCAGTTAAGAAATTGAATCAGTAATCAAAAATCTCCCAAAAATCAAGAGTCCAGGGCCTGCTGGAATTCCAGGGGAATTCTATCAAACACTTAAAGAAGAGTTAACACCTATTCTTTTGAAGCTGTTCCAGAAAAAATAGAAATGGAAGGAAAACTACCAAATTCATTCTACAAGGCCAGCATTACCTTGATTCCAAAACCAGACAGAGACCCCACTAAAAAGGGTAACTACTGACCAATTTCCCTGATGAACATGGACGCTAAAATTCTCAACAAGATACTAGCCAACCAGATCCAACAATACATTAAAAGAATTATTCACCACGATCAAGTGGGATTTATACCTGGGATGTAGGGCTGGTTCAATATCCATAAATCAATGCTATCCATCACATTAATAAAAGAAAGGACAAGAACCACATGATCCTCTCAACAGATGCAGAGAAAGCATTTGACAAAATACAGCACCCTTTCTTGATAAAAACGCTCAGGAAAGTAAGGATAGAAGGATCATACCTCAAGATCCTAAAAACCATATACAAAAGACCCACCACTGCTATCATCTTCAAATGGTAAAAACACAGCTTCCCCCTTAAGGTTATGAACATGACAAGGATGTCCACTTTCGCCACTGTTATTCAACATAGTATTGGAAGTCCTCGTCTCAGCAATCAAAAAACCACCAAGAAAAAAAAGGCACCCAAATCGGCAAGAAGGAAGTCAAACTTTCACTCTTCACAGGTGACATGATATTCTATATAGAAAACACACAAGATTCCACCAAAACACTGTTAGAACTGATCCATGAATTCAGCAAAGTTCAGGATATAAAAATCAATGCACAGACTCAGTTGCATTTCTATACACCAATAATGAAGGAGCAAAAAGAGAAAATCAAGGAATCAATCCCATTAACAATTGCACCAAAAACCATAAGATACCTCGGAATAAACCTAACCAAAGAGGTAAAAAATGTATACTGAAAACTATAGAAAAAATTCAAAGTAATTGAAGAGACACAAAAAAATGGAAAAATATTCCACACTCATGAATTGGAAGAACCAATTTTTTTTAAATGTCAATACTACCCCAAGCAATCTACATATTCAGTGCAATCCCTATGAATGCAATCCCTATCTACCATTCTTCACAGAGCTAGAACAAACAATCCTCAAATTTGTATGGAACCAGCAAAGACCCCAAATAGCCAAAACAATCCTGAAAAAGAAAACCAAAGCTAGATACATCAAAATTCCGGACTTCAAGATTTATTACAAAGCTATAATCCTTAAGACAGATGGTACCAGCTCAAAAACAGACATACATCAACGAACAGAATAGAGAACCCAGAAATGGACCCACAAACGTATGGCCAACTAATCTTTGACAAAGCAGGAAAGAATATCCAAAGGAAAAAAGACAGTCTCCAGCAAACGGTGCTGGGAAAACTGCACAGTGACATGAAGAAGAAGGAACCTGGACCACTTTCTTACGCCATACACAAAAATAAACTCAAAATGGGTGAAAGATCTCAATGTAAGACAGGAAGCCATCAAAATCCTCAAGAAGAAAGCAGGCAAAAACCCCTTTGACCTTGGCCGCGGCAACTTCTTACTCAACATGTCTCCTGAGGCAAGGGAAACAAAAAGCAAAAATGAACTATTGGGTCATCATCAAGATAAAAAGCTTCCACAAGGCAAAGGAAACAATCAGCAGAACTAAAAGGCAACTGACAGGATGCGAGAAGATATTTGCAGATGACATATCAGATAAAGGGTTAGTATCTAAATCTATAAAGAACTTACCAAACTCAACATCCAAAAAACAAGTAATCTAGTGAAGAAAAAGGCAAAAAACATGAATACACTTTTCCAAAGAAGACATCCAGAGGCCCAAGAGACACATGAAAAAATGCTCAATTATCACTCATCATCAGGGAATTACAAATCAAAACTACAATGAGAGGCACCTGGGTGGCTCAGTCAGTTAAGCATCCAACATGCGCTGAGGCCATGGTCTCACAGCTAATGAGTTGGACCCCACATCAGGCTCAGAGTGGGCTCGGTGCTGACAGCTCAGAGCCTGGAGCCTGCTTCGGATGCTGTGTGTCTCTCTTTCGGCCCCTCCCCCACTCACACTCTGTCTCTCTCTCTCTCCTTCAAAAATAAATAGTAAAAACAATTTTTTTTTAAAACACAATGAGATACCACCGCACACCAGTCAGAATGCCTAAAAGTAACAACTCAGGCAATGAATGACAGATGTTGGTGAGGATGAGGAGAAAAAGAACCCTTTTGCACTGCTGGTGGAAATGCCAACTGTGCAGCCACTCTGGAAGTTCCTCAAAAAATTAAAAATAGAACTACCCTCCGACCCAGCAATTGCACTACTAGGTATTTATCCAAAGGATACAGATGTACTATTCCCAAGGGGCACATGCACCCCAATGTTTATAGCAGCACTACTCACCATAGCCAAGGTATGTAAAGAGACCAAATGTCCATTGACAGATGAATGGATAAAGATGATGTGGTGTGTGTGTGTGTATATATATATATATATATATACACACACACACATATATATACACACATATATATATATATAATGGAATATTGTTCAGCAATCAAAAACAATGAAAACTTGCCATTTGCAACAACATGGATGACTGGAGGGTTGATGCAAAGTGAAATTAGTGAGAGAAAGACAAATATAATATGACTTCACTCATATGTGGAATTTAAGATACAAAACAGATGAACTTAAGAGAAGGGAAACAAAAATAATATAATAACAGGGATGGGGACAAAACATAAGAGACTGTTAAATATAGAGAACTGAGGGTTGCTGGAGACATTGTGGGTGGGGGAAAGGGCTAAATGGGAAAGGGGCATTAAGGGGGACACTTGGGATGAGCACTGGGTGTTATATGTAGGCGATGAATTGCTGGATTTACTCCCGAAATCATTATTGCACTGTATATAGCTAACTAACTTGGATGTAAATACATAAACAAAAAGAAAAACCAATTTTTAAGAAGCCAAATGCCTCATCTTCATGGTTGTGATCCCATTTTCTTAGTGCCAGTGGCTTTGCCCACATCTGCTCCATACGGTGCTATCTAGGATATAACTTGCAAACCCAAGAAGTTTATTCAAAATAAGATGTTCCTGTGGTTGTCCATCAAGATTACCTCTCCTCCTTCACTTCATTTTTCTCCCTAGCACTTATTCCACATGCCATATAAAAAGCTCATTAACTTGTGCATTAATGACTATACTGACATCTAACAATGGCCATGAGGCTCCCCACCCCTTGATCCACTATCCACAGTACAGGTTGCACAGTCAGGAATGCTACATAAACAATAATGATGACATCACAGATCCAAGGCAAGGGATATGACATTTATTGTGAATGAATCATTATTCTTACAAGGTTTTATTTGAATTCTTCTCTTTCCTTTTCACCTTGGGGTGTGTGGGGGGGGGTAGTGTTTATCTATTTTATTGTCCACATCTCTTCTGTTGATCAATTCACTTTTCTTCCCCTCAGGTAAATTGAACACAACAAAAGCAAAGACCCAGGTGAGGTCAAGACAATTCCGAGTATCAACAGCCATAACAAAATGACTCAGGGTATGTTTTGCAGAAACCAAACTCACAGCCTAATGTCCCTCGTCCCTCCTTGACAGCCTTCAGCAGGCACATCAAGTCATCTCTGAAAAGGAATGCAGGTTTAAAATGAACAAACAAACAGCAAAATCAGACCCATAAATACAGAAAACAAACTGATGGTTGCTAGAGGGGAGGGGGACAGGGATGGGCAAAATGGGCAAAGAGGAGAGGAAGATATGGGCTTCCAATTATCAAATAAGTAAGTCAAGGGAACAAAAGGCACAGCATAGAAAGTAAAGCCAATACTGTAATAGTACTGTATGGTGACAGACCACAGCTGCACTCGCGGTGAGCACAGCATACCATACAGAGTTGAATCACTAAGGTGTACGCTTGACATTATTGTAACACTGTGTGTCAATTACACTCAAAAAAATTTTTTTAACGTTTTCAATCTTTATTTTTGAGTGACAGAGTGTGAGTGGGGGTGGGGCGGAGAGAGAGGGAGACACAGAATGTGAAGCAGGTTCCAGGCTCCGAGCTGTCAGCACGGAGCCCATCATGGGGCTCCAACTCATGAACCGCAAAATCATGACCTAAGCTGATGTCGGACACTTAGCCAACTGAGTCACCGCAAAAAATTTTTTAATACAATTTATTGGCATGTTAGCTAACATACATTGTAAATGGTGTGCTCTTGGTTTTGGGGGTAGTTCCCATGATTCACCACTTACAACACCCAGTGCTCATGCCAACAAGTGCCCTCCTTAATGCCCATCACCCGTTTTCCCCTCTCCCCTGCCCACCCATCAACCCTCAGTTTGTTCTCTGCATTTAAGAGTCTCTTATGGGTTTGCCTCTCTCTCTGTTTCAAACTATTTTTTCCCCTTCCCTTCCCCCATAGTCTTCTGTTGTTTCTCAAGTTCCACAAAAGACACTCACAATTAAAAAAAAATTTTTTTTTGTAGGAACACAGGTTTGTTTAGAATGTTCTGCCTTAGGTAAGTTAATTAACTACCTCCAAACCAAGCTCTAATATCATGGTGGAGCACAGAAGCCATGAATTTCCTTCCTACATGAGCTGATGGCCCAGTAGCCTGGAGTAAGTCCCTAAATTCTCAGTTCCCACTACTTATAATGGACATTCTCTAGTGGATTTACAAGCTTCCTTCAAACTAGAATGTCCTATAATTTTAGTCATTAGAATGGAATGACCATTCTCTAATGATATAAAACATGCCTAGAATTCAAAAGGTACAAAAGATTATAACCTAATCCAGAAATAGGTTATTTTTTCCAGGTGGTATCTTGAGGTCCATTCCACACCTACTTTCAAGAACAAAGAGAATGGCTGATAAGGAAAGTCCTATTTCAAACTGTAATTCATTCTATAGATAAAAGTAAGACTTGAGAGCAAACTGTCAGTGCCCCTTCCCATACAGCCTCAGGAATGAATAATTAACTCACTTGAACCATCATTTGTGGAACTCCAACAATGTGCCATAATGTGCTGGTTGGTACAACCACCATGAGAAATAAGAAAACAGCTCTAATAATATTAATCTGATCAGGATAATTGAAAAATATTTTTAAGTACTATTTGTAATACAATATGAGAAGGGTGATCATTAATCAGGGCTGGCATAAATAAAGATCAACTCTAATTTATTTCAACACAATGCCTGCATGACCAAGGAAAGAGTATCTATGTACTAAAATCATGCAGGGAGAGAAGATAAAATCAACTGCCTCTGACAAGCTGACATTGAAACAGGACCCCTGCTTTTGTGCTAAATAAAGACATCCATTTGTCTACTCTTCACACTTATGGTAAAATCAGGATGGAATGTAAAGGGAAATAAAAGGTAATGATTTTGGAACAAAGCTGCATGATGCAAGTGCTCTATCGGGAATAAACAGACAAGGAGCAAGTTAGAGGGTTCTGTGCAATGAAGGTCAGTTTCCAGTCCATTCGGCAGAATCGATACAGTGCCTTGGACGTGCAATAGGTCTCATAAGTCATAGATTGACTGGGCCATGTATCAACCTCCACTCTGCATAGCTTTCAATGCCTCTCATCGACAAGCATTGCTGAGGGAAAAAAATCTGTGATCAGAATCTGCAAGGAGTGGAACACTGCCCACACATAGACTGGCAGAGAAACCGAGTGGATAACCAACAACAAAAAGTACCATCACTTTCAGGAGACTGTGTGTCAATTCTGGAATTGATTTCCAAAGTCAAAATTGAAACTGCCATCAGAGGCTTCCTCTGAAATTCCCTTTCATAAAGGAGGTTTGTCTCAATGAAAACTGAAGTTCTGCACAAGTCAGAAAGGTCCAGAGAATCATATTAATGTCCAACCTTCTCTTTGATATGGTTTTCTCACAGGAAAATATTTGACAAAATAGAATAAAGAAACAGAAAGGGAATAATAAGCACCAGTAAATATCATTCATTCCTCCAGGCACTCCTCCTAGAGCTTATATTCCACCAAGAGGAGACAGAAATTAACAAAAAAATAAGCAGGTCATATATAGTACATGACAAAGGGATATGCACAATGGAGAAAAACAAAGTAGCCAAGGCAGGGAGATTATCTGGGAAGAGTGGGCTGCATCAGACAATACGATGTTGCAATCACCTATAAAGTAGGTTATTAAAGCACAATCTTCTGATGCCACCACTCCAAGTAACACCATCACCACTCACCATCCAAAGGGAGGTTCACATGGCTTCACCAGACTCTCGCTTATCGTTTGCACTCTGAGCTAGCAACCAAAACCCATACAGAGCAATCATCCCCTAGTCTCTTGTCTCAATCTAGCCATTTGATGGGCCAGAAAGATAAAACTCTGACTATAATAGTAGCTAAGATTTACGTAAAATATTCTGTGATCATTCGGGTACATCCTAAGAGCTTACATATGTTGACTTATTTAATGGCTCATGCCACTCCAGTAAGGCTTATTACCAACCCGTTTTTCAGACAACTAGACTAAGACAGTGAGGGTACCCTGAAGAATGGATTTGGGATTTGAAACCAGATGTTCCAGTTCCAGAGGCTGTGCGCTTAGATACCACCGTATAGAGAGACATGTGCCTGCAGCCAACAGTCTTCCTGATTTCTCCATTTGGACAGCAAATGGTCTACGTGAAATTAATGTGCCTAAAACAAAACTCTGGATCCTTCATACATCTTCCCTCCACTCTTTCCCACCTCTGCACACCTGTTCCTACCCAGGCTTCCAGAACTGCCTTTATAAATAGAGCACCATTCACACAGCTGCTCAGGCCCAAAACTTAAGCTTTCATTTGTCTGCTTGTCTCTACAACCTTCATCTGATCTGTCTGAAAATCCTGCAACATATTTCTCAAATCCAGCAACCGCCAATCATTTCCAGGCCACTGTCAGGTCTCACCTACAAGAGAGAACAACTTTCTGGCTAGTCTGCTTCCCTCTTGCTGCCAATAGGCAATTCTCCCTCCTTGAAGTATTAGTGATCTTTGGAAATGCAAATCAAATCATATTATGCCCTTGCTCAAATCAATCTTATGACTTCCATATTAGTCTGGGTTCTCCAAAGAAACAAAACCAATAGGGTAGACACACCGACAGAGTTAGAGAAAGATTTGTTTATTTGACAAAATTGGCTGATGCAGTTTTGGGAGCTGGCAAGTCCAAAATCTGCAGAGTGGGCTAACAGGCTAGAAATTCCCGCTAGAGTTAATGTTATAGTCTTGAGTCCAAAGGCTGAAAACTCAGGCAGAATTTCAAAGTTTCAGTCTGGAGGAAGAATTCTTTCCTCTTTAGAGGACTTCAATAGTTCCTCGTAAGGCCTTCAATTGATTGAGGCCCACCAACATTGTGTAGAGTAATCTGCTTTACTCAAAGTCTACTGATATAAATGTTAATCACATCTTTAAAAAAGAAAACAAAAAACAAAAAAACACCTTCACAGCAACATTTATACTGGTGTTTGACCAAACAATTGGGCACTGTAGACTAGCAAAGTTCACACAATTTACAATCACAGCTTCAAAAATTCAGAAAAAAACCTATAGCCTACTCTTCCTACCTTTTTTTCCCCCTTTTCAAGTTTTTATTTAAATTCCAGTTAGTTAACATACAACACAATATTGGTTTCAGGAACAGAATTCAGTGATTCACCACTTACATACAACAACCAGTGCTCATCATAACAAGTGTCCTCCTTAATGACCATCACTCATCTAGCCCACCCCACATCCACCTCCCTCCATCAACTCTCAGTTTGTTCTCTATCTTTAAGAGCCTCTTAGGGTTTGTTTTCCTCTCTTTCCTCCCCCTCCTTCCCATATGTTCATCTGTTTTGTATCTTAAAATCCACAGGAGTGAAATCATTTGGTATTTGTCTTTCTCTGACTAAATTATTTAGCTTAGCGTAACACACTCTAGTTCCAACCATGTTGTCGCAAATGTAAAAATTTCATTCCTTTTGATGTGTGAGTAATATTCTGGGTGTGTGTGTGTGTGTGTGTGTGTGTGTGTGTGTACACACCACTTCTTTAGTCATTCATCAATTGATAGATATTTGGGCTCTTCCCATAGTTTGGCTATTATTGATAATGCTGTTATAAACACTGGGGTGCAGGTACCCCTTCAAATCAGTATTCTTTAGGTAAATGCCTAGTAATGCAATTGCTGCATCATAGGGTAGTTCTATTTTTAACTCCCCCCCCTCTGAGATTTATTTTTTTATTTGTTTTTTAAATAGAATTTATTGTCAAGTTAGCTAACATACAGTGTATACAGTTACTCTTGGTTTCAGGGGCAGATTCCCATGATTTATTGCTTACATACAACAATCAGTGCTCATGCCAACAAGTGCCGTCCTCAATGCCCATCACTCATTTTCCCCTCTCCTCCACCTCCCTCCAATCAACACTCAGTTTGTCTCTGTCTACCTTTCTGCTCTCACCTTCTCCATTCTTTGAATCACCCAGCCTTCTGGCTCTGGGTATGTGTGATATGTTCCTTCCTATCTACAAAAAATGCGGTGCTTTTTCCTTTTTTCTGTTCTTTGTACCTGTAATTCTCTTCCCCCAGAACTCCACGTCTCCAGCCTTCACTTAATCTAGGTCTCTGCTCTAATGCCACCTTCTCGGGAGGCCTTTCCTGGTCACCATATGTCAAACAGACCACGACCCCTTATTACTCTCTCAGCCCTCTCTATCTGCCTTCATAATACTTATCAGTGTCTGGAAACATATTGTATGCTTGTTCATTGTCCCCCTTTGCCCCACCAGACTGCTTTATTCCAACATTTAAACCTCTAGTTTTACTCACTGAATAGCTGAATAGTTTCTGCACCAAGGTGAATTGTTGGTGCCCACTTAATGAAACTGAATAAATGAAGGACAGTATAAAAGTACATTTTTTAATCCTTTGGCAAAAAGGAACTGGGGAAATATTAAGAAACATTAACACTACTTTTCAAATATTTATGATATAAATGCAACTATAAATGGTATTTCTTTTCAGCTGTAATTTATATTCCAAGCAACATTCTTTTTTGTTCTGGTAGTTGGTTTTTGTTTTCATATAAGGTTTTGCCAGTGTGTGTGTGTGTGTGTGTGTGTGTGTGTGTGTGTGTGTGTGTGTTTTAATTTGATGCCATGACTCTAAATTTCCTTTCCCTCCTAGAAGATTACACTTGGATCAACCTACCTAATCAAAGCACACTGCAGTGAATAACCACCATTTTTTAAAAAATCATGTAACGGCAGATTTCCAGAACTTAGTTATCTTGTAGAACTGTAACTTTAGAGCCTATAGTTAACCATACAGTGTTGTACTCTTAAAAAGGTGTCAACAGGGGAGCTGTCATGTTTCAGTGTTAACATAAATAGTAATAATAAAGCATGTGAACACAAGAATGCTTTTGGAGGTGACGGATATTCTTATTACCTTGTTTGTGGTGATGATTATCACAGGTTGTATGCAGATGTCCAAATTCATCAACATTATACACAAAATACTTGCAACTCAATAAAAATGAAAAAGAAATTAGTGAGCTCCATTCTCCCACAGAACCTTGATCTCTATGCCAGCTGTACTACAGCTCTACCCATGCACTACCCACCCCTCTGAGTATTGTGAATTGTTGTATCCCTTTATGTATCTTAAAAACATCATGCAATGGCACAAAAACAGACACACAGACCAATGGAATAGAATAGAAACCCCAGAACTAGACCCACAAACGTATGGCCAACTCATCTTTGACAAAGCAGGAAAGAACATCCAGTGGAAAAAAGACAGTCTCTAACAAATGGTGCTGGCATAACTGGACAGCAACATGCAGAAGGTTGAAACTAGACCACTTTCTCACACCATTCACAAAAATAAACTCAAAATGGATAAAGGACCTGAATGTGAGACAGGAAACCATCAAAACCCTAAAGGAGAAAGCAGGAAAATACCTCTCTGACCTCAGCCGTAGCAATCTCTTACTCGACACATCCCCAAAGGCAAGGGAATTAAAAGCAAAAATGAATTACTGGGACCTTATGAAGATAAAAAGCTTCTGCACAGCAAAGGAAACAACCAACAAAACTAAAAGGCAACCCACGGAATGGGAAAAGATATTTGCAAATGACATATCGGACAAAGGGCTAGTATCCAAAATCTATAAAGAGCTCACCAAACTCCACACCCGAAAAACAAATAACCCAGTGAAGAAATGGGCAGAAAACATGAATAGACACTTCTCTAAAGAAGACATCCGGATGGCCAACAGGCACATGAAAAGATGCTCAACGTTGCTCCTTATCAGGGAAATACAAATCAAAACCACACTCAGATACCACCTCACGCCAGTCAGAGTGGCCAAAATGAACAAATCAAGAGACCACAGATGCTGGAGAGGATGTGGAGAAACGGGAACCCTCTTGCACTGTTGGTGGGAATGCAAACTGGTGCAGCCTCTCTGGAAAACAGTGTGGAGGTTCCTCAGAAAATTAAAAATAGACCTACCCTATGACCCAGCAGTAGCACTGCTAGGAATTTACCCAAGGGATACAAGAATACTGATGCATAGGGGCACTTGGACCCCAATGTTTATAGCAGCACTCTCAACAATAGCCAAATTATGGAAAGAGCCTAAATGTCCATCAACTGATGAATGGATAAAAAAAAATGTGGTTTATATACACAATGGAATACTATGTGCCAATGAGAAAGAATGAAATATGACCCTTTGTAGCAACGTGGACGAAACTGGAGAGTGTGATGCTAAGTGAAATAAGCCATACAGAGAAAGACAGATACCATATGGTTTCACTCTTATGTGGATCCTGAGAAACTTAACAGAAACCCATGGGGGAGGGGAAGGAAAAAAAAAAAAAGAGGTTAGAGTGGGAGAGAGCCAAAGCATAAGAGACTCTTAAAAACTGAGAACAAACTGAGGGCTGATGGGGGGTGGGAGGGAGGGGAGGGTGGGTGATGGGTATTGAAGAGGGCACCTTTTGGGATGAGCACTGGGTGTTGTATGGAAACCAATTTGACAATAAATGTCATATATTGAAAAAAACAAAAAACAAAAAAACAAACAAAAAAAAAAATCATTCAAGCCAGAATTGGTGTTTAGATAAAAGGATGTGAAAATCAGTGGAGTCAACACTGAAAACTTATTTACATAGTGACTAATATGTTCTTTGCTTTTAAGGAAATTGCTCATCGTCTCAATATACGGTGATCCAAGATGATTTTAAATGTTCTTAGCTCCAAGTTTGCAAATTAGGTAACAACAACAAGAAATTAATGCTATCAGATTCTGCACACCGTCAAAGAAATCTTCAGGAATTTGAAGGAAACGCATACAAATTTACTGTTGGACTCTTCTGTGTTTGGCAGAGAAGGCCATTACTAGGTATTCTGTATGCCATCTGTCTTTTTTCCCCTCACAATAAACAGAGATTCAGAGAGTTTGGTATTTATACATGGTCACAAGGAATATCCCTTTATGGAGTTAAAATTCAATCCCAGGATGTTCTGATTCCAAGTCTATGTTCTTTTCAGTGACCTGGTCACACAGGAGAATACTCCAGGCACTCCAGTTCCATAGGTGGATACGGGACACCTAGTCAAAATCTGCTCTCCCTGACTCTTAACGTTTTTAGAAGAATTTCCCCTACCAGTCTATAATACAAGAATCTCTAGCGTCCCAGCACGGCCCTTAGATTCTATGTCTGTAAGGTGAGTAAGGAATCAGATAGTGAAGTCTGAGAAGCCCAGTAATTCCCCTCATCCTCTGCTACCGGGGTTTGGCCACAGGACAGAGGCCTCTCCCCAAAGGGCAAGGCTTGGAGGCTCAGCACCCAAAAAGAGCCCTCTTGCTGCTGAAAGGAGAGCTCTGATCTCCAGCCAGTCACTCTTCCAAAAACACTCAAACATCTGTGAATGCAATTCTTTCATTATTCCAAGAATGAAAAATTACAAAAATAAATTAATAAAGAAATGATACTTTAGACAGAATCCTAAAATCATGTGGATCATGTGTATTTCATGTACCAACCTCTCTGAGCCTCTCTTTAATTGTAAAATGACTAGATTGGGATTCCATAAAATCCATTCCAGCTCTAAGAGTCTGTGATCTAAAATTAAAATCTTGTAAAAAAAAAAATAATAAAATTAAATTAAATTAAAATCTTGTTTTTCCTCTCAAATTTCACTTCACCTTATTCATTTTTTTCTCAATTAAACAGAATAATATTCTACTGAATATTAGCTCTTCCCCTACCAGTAAGAAACATACCTTGTCTTTCCATTTTGTGTCTCCTCTTTGTACCTCACAGCAGTGGCCACTTCAAGTGCCCGCTCTATTTTGTGCTGAGTTTTATTTCCTTCACCTTCCTCTCCTTGAACAGCAGGTGCCAGAATAACAAGGCAGTGTGAAATTTACAGAAACAATGTGTTTATACAGTTGGCTGCCTTATCTAAAATGTAATGCTATCGGACTCTAAATCAGTTATCTTGCCATATGCTGCAAGTTACAAACAATACTGTACAAGGCTAGTACATATCATATTTTGCACAAAGGTATGGGGTCCCAAAATTACTTTTGTTAAATGCAACATTTTCTAGGAATCCTTCTGTTACACATTTATGGAAATTAAAACACTTCTAAGCTGAAATTATTCCCTGTTTATATTACAGGGAATTATATTACCTTACATTTAATAAGGTCCCAATTAAAAACTAGTCACAGCATTAAAAATCCTTTCACTTAATCATATTGAAACACTTGAATCCTATCAGAATTCATGGTAGATCTGGGCTATAAAATGTAACTTTTTTGAAAAGATAAATACGAGTTATTTCAAGATGACCATGTTTCCTCATGAAATTTACTTTGTGATTACTTGAGAATCTTCTCTTGGATGAATTAATTTTATTTTAATTAAAGCTGAACAGAAATGCCTAGGTGGCTCAATCAGTCAAACATCCACTCTTGGTTTCTGTTCAGGTCATGATCTCACCGTTCATGGGATGGGGTTCTGCATGGACAGCATGCCGCCTGCTTGGGATTCTCTCTCTCCCGCTCTCTCTGCCCCTCCCCTGCTTGTGAGCACATGTGCACGCACACACACTCTATTTTTTTAATGTTTATTCATTTTGAGAAAGTTGAAAAGAAAAAGGTTTTGTTTTAAACTACAGTATCTGACCATATAGAAATCTCCCACTTGATTCAAATGAAAGTTATGTTTAAACTTCTCCTGTATTTTGGGTTATTAACCAGTGCTTGCAGAATCAATACCAGAAATGCTATTAAAGTAATTGCATTTTCCTGTTTTCCTATACCTGACATTTCTACTTTTCATCCCTTGTGAAACTACTACCCCACCCAAAACAGGGCTGGGTTTTATATGTTCCAGTGAGGGCATAAAAGAAATAGTGATTCCCTGGGTTCAAATTCAACCAATGCTCTTATAGTGTAGATAGATTTATTCTAAATCTAATTCCTGCATCATGGGCTTCTTGTTCTTATCAGCAATGATAACTTCTAACAAATCAGCGTCTCTGCTAGAATTCAGTCTTGGGCAGCACCCACAAAATCTGCATAATGCATCAAATTCAGTACATTTACTATCATTCTACATTAGGCACCAGAGGTAGAGTTAGAAAAGACCCATTTCTTGCCCTAAATTTGTTATAATTTAAGGAGCCCAGGAAGCCCTCTCTGTTCCAAAATACTCCCCCAAATGGCCTGACCATAGGGTCAGAGATTTCCACATACTTCATTCTCGTGGAGTGAGGCAGTGAAAGTAATGGTGAGGATACTAGTATGCAATCTCATTAACACTTCATAAAACCTTACAGAGTAGAACCCAGGAGGGTCAGAACACTGACAGTCTCAGTATTCTCTAACCCAGTTATCCCCAGCTCTGCTGATCATCAGAATCACCAAAGAGATTTTTATTAATTCAGCAGGTTAGATGTCAAGGCCAGGAATTTTCTGCAGCCAGATGTGGAAACTAAAACCTTAAGTTTATTCTATTTGCTTTTTCTCATTTCCTTTCCTCTCCTCTCTTTCACCTTCCCCTTCTCATTCTCCTCTACCTCCTCTTACTTCTCCTCCCCTTCTTCCTCCTCCTCTTCCTTCTTCAAATAATTAAATAACATAAATAAAATATGGTAAAAGTAGTGTTCTCCTAAACTATGTTATAGGTGCAGATTCTGAACACGAGGGCCAGGACTATCCTGCACCTGTACACTTTAACGTCCATTCATACCCACCTTAGTTAGTAGGAATATTCCGATTCGATGTGTCAAATGTCCAAGAATAATTTGGTCATTTCATTTTTTGCAGATACTAAGCAAAAGCCTCGATTTTTTTTATGTAAACGCCTTATTACAGGTAGACAGAGGGGACCTTGGGGTACTTTAGGTAATCCTACACCCAGGAAATTTGCATTATTTTTGATACTCACCACATTTACATTCTAACAGTTATGGCCCTTTAAATATCTTCTCTGTTATTGCAGAGATACTTCACTTACCAATGTGTATTTCTGAAAAGTCTAAAGAGAATTCTCAAGGTGTCTGGTTTTTTGTTTTTTTAATTTCCACATAATTGTTTCACCAAATGCTTGGTCTTTGGTAACATTCCTTAAGCCACCTTTTATAAGTGTTTAGGACCTTTCACCCCAATTTTCAAGGTTTAAGACCTGAATATATATTCAAGTGAAGGTGTTTGATTTTGTTTTGTTCTGTCTCCCCAGAAAGCAATACATGCAGGTAATTATTTTACGAAAATGTTCTACTGTTGTTTATTTTATTGCTTCCTTATTTTGGCTTTGTCATATTGTTCCCACATCTTCAAGTCTAACTGCTAATTATCTTTTCCTCAAATTTCTTAGGATTACTTTAAAACAAAATAGATACCTCATTCACTTCCATATGATGTGCTTTATTTTGCATAGCAAATATTTATTCCACCGATAAGTATTATACATACTATAAATCAACTTGCCATTACAAACTAGGTATGCATATCTACTATCTTAAAATTACCAGTTGTTTTTAATGAAAATGTGTTCTCATCTCTCTCAAATCTGTCAAACCATGTTGTTTTAACTTATTCTTAAACACTTTGGGGTTTTTTTCAGTCATTAACACTTTACAGGCTTTTAGCACAAGAAGATCTCTTTCCTAATCTAAGACTGTTCTTAATTCTTAATATTCTTAAGCTCTGATTAAATGGTAATTTACTGGGGCACCTGGGTGGCTCAGTCAGTTGGGCCTCTTACTTAGGCTCAGGTCATGATCTCACTGTTCTTGAGTTTGAGCCCCACATCAGGCTCTGTGCTGACAGCTCAGAGCCTGGAGCTTGCTTCGGATTCTGTGTTTCCCTCTCTCTGCTCCTTCCCTACTCTCAGTCTCTCAGTCTCTCTCAAAAATAAATAAACATTAAATAATTAAATGGCAATTTAATTAAAAAAAATTTTGCCCTCTAATTTCTTTCAAATATTTTTTCATCCAATTACCAGAACTATTTTGTTGAATTATTTTGAGAGCAATAACCCCAAAATAGGCATAGCATTAGGTTCATATTCATTTTTATAAATGTCCTATCAAGTGTAATATAGACATAAATGTCAATAAAAGTATATTGGTGGACAAAAAAATAAAAATGAAACAAGAAAAAAATACAAAAATTTAAAAAACCAAAGGGTGAGTTGTTGATGGATTTTCACAAAGGAACTCCATGGAACCATCACTCAGACCAAGAACACGACCCAGCATTTCAGAAAGCCCCCTCTCCTAGGCCCTGTGTGCCCCTCTGAGTTGCCCCCCGAAGTTAAACACTTTGCTGAATTCTTCAATCATGTATTAATCTGCCCTTTTTTTTTTTAATTTAAGGTATATTATCACCTGGCTTCTTTCACTATTTTGTTAGATTTATTCCTATTGTCACCTATAGCAATACTTCATTCATTCTTGTTATTGTAGGATACCTTACAGACACTTGTTTATTCAACTCTTGATTGATATTTGAGTGGTTTCCTGCTTGAGAATATTACAAATAGTCCTGCTACAAGCACTCTAGTAGGTGTCTTTTGGTGAATATGCATAGGCCTCTCAGGTGTTTCTATACCTAACAATGAAATTACTAGGTTAAGGGGTGCACATATACCTAGCTTGGCTGATAGTACGAAACAGTCTTTCCAAGTGGCTGTACCAATTTACACTACCATCCACAGTGCATAAGAACCCCAGTTGTGAGGCACTTGGCTAGCTCAGTTGAAAAAGCATGTGACTCTTGGCCTCAGGGTTGTCAGTTTGAGCCCCACGTTGGGTGCAGAAATTAATAAATCAACTTTAAAAAAAAAAAGGATCCCAGTTGTTCTCTATCCTCAACCATGCTACATACTGTTAGGATTTTTCATTTGGGATATTCTGGTGGATATATCAAGATTTACTTTTCTTTCTTTCTTTAAAAACCTTGTAAGAAGGCTTACTGATGATATTAGGGGATAAAATATTTGATTTTCCAACACAAAGTGAAAATACATTTTAGTAGATAATTTTACTACATACTTCATGTAAATAGCAAACACTGAGAGACATACATGTTGCACTATGTATGCCTATACTTCAGGAGAGTTTAATATATTATGACATCACTTCCTCAACTCCCAAGTCTTAACTCTCTTAACTGGCTTTCCCTTTGAATGAAACCATTTTATGAAATTCAAAATATTAGTTTCTAACTTTATTAATATTTTACTTTGTTGAACCATGTTGTATGTATCATCCAGCAAGGTATATAAAGAAAATCCACTTATCCTTTAAAAGGCAAACACACTAAACTAAATGTCTTCTAAGACAAGTTCCAGGATAAGACAATGGTGATGGGTAGCAAAGTATATGGTCATTTCATCATATTGAGAATTGATCCTGGAATGCCTCCCATGAGAAGAGGGTAGAGGAATATTATTAGGAAATAATTTTTCAGAAGACACAAATTATCTTACATTCCAACAAATCACTCTGTATGGAAATGGGTTAAGCCCAGATTGAAAACCACCATTTATATGCCTGACAGTTCCCAAACTAAGAAGGTAAAGAGGCTCACATATCAACACTCAGAATGGACAGTGGCAGAGTTGAAATGTAGAATCGGGGACATCAAATTTTTATCAGTTTTCAACTATTCTCCATTTTTTCACAAGGACTGAATACATTCAGGTATTTAGGAACCTGTTTTAGGCAATGCATCTATGTTACTAATCGGTATGAAGAGGCAGCCATGGTAGGAGGGGAAAGTTACCACCCAAGCAGTGCAGCTGTTATCTGCAAACTGCTCAGATACACAAAAGCCAGGAAGTACAACTTTACGCACAGATCTGTCTCCTGTCTCTCATCCACTGCCTTAAAGGCAAGAACGATGTTTTGTGCATCCATCACAACAAATGCCTTCTCCAGTCACCCAGCAGCTCACACAGCAAAGACAGCACACAGGCTGTAGGTTATGCTCTTCTGTCCTCTCCAACCCCACTCCTACACATCTCTTCGTGTCTCCCATTCATTTGTCTCAGAGAGCAGAGTAGTTGGCACGTTTCCCACCAACCCCTCCTGTAAACCTTCGGTCCCAGCTCCTTTCTTCCCTCACCCTAGCACATTACATACTTAGAACAAAGTAGTTTTGCCACACATTTCCTCTGAACCTGAGGTTGATTCAATGAAGACATGCTTTCCACTTAGGAGGGCCATATGCAGAGACTGAAAAGGGAAAAGAGTGTTTTCCTTAGTTAGGCACCACGGTCATGCTTTGACCAAGCACAAAAAGTATCTTAAAACTCTCTTGTACAGCTCATGGCTATACAACAGTTTTATGGCCAGGCCCAATGCTAGGTGCTTGAATACAATTCCCTTGGGGTCCTTTCGAAGTCAGGAAGAATCCAAACCACATAGAGTGATACTCCACAGCAGTGATGGAGTTATGCATGGGATACACGTGGAAAGAAGGAGGGCACTTACCCTTGCCTAGAGGCATCAGGGAATATTTGCTGAACGAGGAAACTTAGATGTGGTAGTGGACCCACAATGTCACCCACCTCACTGGTGATAACACTTAAAGAGGCTTATAGCCCTACTACCTTGCTCACCAAACCTCAGTGCACCCCAAGATTAATAAACCCAAATTCCTCTGATGGCAGCTGAACACTCTAGTTCAGTTAGCATTCAATATAGTTCTCCTGATCTCCCCTTCAAGCAAACGCTAGTTTCCATCCCTTTCGTTCATTCCTTCTTCTGTGCTGCCACCTAAAATGTATTCCTTTCCACTTGCCACTTATTCAAACCTCTTTTTTATCACAGTCCAGCTAAGGACTTACTTCCTCCAACAAGTATCTGTCTACATACAAATACTCCCTTCCCTATGATTTCCTTCCCTACTGCACTGTCATCAGTGTGTTCAGCTGCTATCTTCAAACAGTCTCTGTTGTCTAGAAGTACCTTGTCTCCCTACAGGGATTTAATTCCAAACAACAATAAATGTGGGATTCTAGCAGAGGATTCAAAAAGCAAGAAGTTGTCATAGCAGCACCTACCCTCCGCAACCCTCAACTCTGGGGCTCAGCTCTTCTCTGGACAGTGCAGCAGCTATAGCCTCAATTTCGGTGAGGACAGGTTTCCCCTGTCCCCAGAATCTCTGCTGAGGAGAAGCCCTCCAGCATGGGGTTGTAAAGCATTTAAGAAAGGAACATCAGGAAGCCCACAGACCCACTTAGCCTCTCAGGTGTTCGTAATACAGGGAGGGTAGTCTCTGGGGGGACTTGTCCACAACTAAGGTGTGTTAGCTCCCTAGGGCAGTGGCAAAACATTACTCCAAACTTGGTCATTTAACACAAAGCTGTTCTCTTACAGTCTTGGAGCCCAACAGTCCAAAATCAAGATGCCAGCAGGACCTCAATGCCTCAGAGGCTCTAGACTGATAACCTATTCTGTCTCTCTCTCCTAGCTTCTTATGGCTGCCCACAATGTTGTTCCTTGGCTGGAGATATCCCTGTCTCCATGGCCATGCTGCATCCCTCTCTTTTCTCTTTGAATCTCCCTAGGTTTCTCTTAAAAGAAACTTACTGCATTTAGGGCGCACCTGGGTAATCCAGGCTGATGTCTTTATCTTATGATACTTACCTTACTTAGAGCTCCAAAGACTTTTTCCCAATAAGGTCACATCCACAACCATTCTGGTTATTAGCATTTGGACTTAGCTTTTTGCAGGCCACCATTCAACCCACTGAGAGTATCATGATAACCTAATTACCTGAATTTTCCCACTAACCATGGTGGTTTACAAAGCATACACATCATTTAGCTTAAGTACTGTGAATAATTAAGTCTAACTCCTGCTCCTGAGTTATTGAAAGGTGTTCAAGGAGCACCACTAGGTGCTTTGAGGTGGGGGGATGGGGGAATGAACTAAGTCTCTTTTAAAGGTTATTATAATCTAGCAGGATAACAAGCATGTGCACAAGTGCAGGGCAACTGGATGGAGATGAGAATACAATGCTTTGCAAGGAAGAGTAGGGACAGAGTAAAGCTGCTTGTTTCTTTTCCCTTTATTTCTTCCTCAACACCACTCTGACCAGCAAGTACTCACACACATTATGGGTATCACAGTTGCTCCACTACCTGATGTTTTAGTTCATTTCTTTCATAGACATTGAAGGCAAGTGGACACCCTTACTAAATGTCATCTTAGGGAGCTCTCATGAGCCCAAAATCTCAATCTGTCACATTAGAAATACAGATTACATTAAAAAATATGGTAACTGCCCAATAAACTCTCAAAGGAAAGTACAGTATGTAAGAACTATCGTATTGTCTCAAATGTTTCTTTAACAACGTGAAAGTCTATGGGCAATATATATAAAACTATATACAAACACAAACACACAAAGAAAAAAAGAAATCTACCCTTTCCAGAGCTCCAGCTGCCTCTACTCGTTATAGGATACATATAAAACATTATCCAGCACTAATAATTTTAATAATTTTAATTTCTACTTTGTGAGAGCCATCAGATTTCGATTTGTCTTTATCCATGATTTTGGGTCTTTATCCATACAGAAGTAACAACAAATCACTTTCATAGAAGGACTTAACTTCTACTGCCAGCTCAGGGTCAGCAGTCAGGGCTAAGACAGAAAAGAAGGACTGATTAATAGAGCTTTAAAGATGGGTAAGAGGTCTTAAAACAAAGTAATACCCAAAAGGGTTCTACATCTTTCTAGTTCAAAATTCATTTAAAATCACTACTTCTAGCCCAATTATATGGGACTGTAGCTTCTCTAGGACAAAGGCCTGTTTCTTTTAGTGTTTTGGCAATCAAGGATATAACTGGTATGTTATGGACAAGCAGTCACAGAAAGGTAATTAGGAAATGGAGACAGAAACAGGATCCTCAGAAGATCAGGTAGGCACAATGGGGTCTCTATCTGGTCATTGTATTTAAGGAAGAAGGCCCAAAAGAAGTACACAACTGGAATACACCAATAAACATGCTAGGCTCCTTCCCAAAAGGAAGGAGCTTTGGGGCACCTGAATAGCTCAGACAGTTAAGCAGCCAACTCTTGATTTCAGCTCAGGTCATGATCTCATGGTTCCTAAGAATGAGCCCCACATCGGGCTCCGTGCTGATAGCTCAGAGCCTGTTTGAGATTCTCTTTCCTTCTCCCTCTCCTATCCCTCCATGCTCATGCACACATGCTCACTCGCCCTCTCTCAAAAATAAAATAAACTTTAAAAAAAAGGGGAGGGAGCTTTGTCTAAACATGCATACAGAATTTTTCATAAAGGGCACCAATCCTCAAAGCATTCATCTTTGTAACCCCCAAAAGCTTAGCACAAGTTACATCAGAAAGCCTTTTTCGGGCGCCTGGGTGGCGCAGTCGGTTAAGCGTCCGACTTCAGCCAGGTCACGATCTCGCGGTCCGTGAGTTCGAGCCCCGCGCCAGGCTCTGGGCTGATGGCTCGGAGCCTGGAGCCTGTTTCCGATTCTGTGTCTCCCTCTCTCTCTGCCCCTCCCCCGTTCATGCTCTGTCTCTCTCTGTCCCAAAAATAAATAAAAAATGTTGAAAAAAAAAAAAATTAAAAAAAAAAAAAAGAAAGCCTTTTTCATCAAAGCTGTAAAGCCTTTCATCAAAGGCTGTAAAGCCTTTCCATTCCATGCCTTGCCTTCCTGACTCCATATTTACAGAGAGCACTCCCTGAAAGGAAAAATGACCTGAAATGGTAGAATTTTTTTTATGGATTGTTCTCACTCTATTATAGATACCATATTGTCAATTACTCAAACTATCAACATAGATTGCAAAGCAGTTCACATGCCTACTGGATTTGAGTTATTGGCTCAAAGCTGATTACCTACCAATTTTTCTGTTCAAGTAGAGCCCAGGAGCTATAGATCCAGAGAATCCACCCTTCAGAAGAGACCAGCAGCTTGGCCTTGTGCGCACGTTGTGTTTCCTCATCAACCCCATCCAGAGCAAAGCTTTGGATGGCAGATCATCGTCGACCACAAAGCAGGAATTTGGAAGGTATGTAATTCAAAATAAAAAAAATAAAGGTGGATACAAATTCAATCAGTTTACTATTTCCCAGTTAAATTCTTCTAAAGACTAAGTCTCAGAACAAAGGCTGTCTTTTAGGGAAAAACCCATAACACAGCATGTTAAAGTTTACAAAGTTAGTTTCAAATATCAATCCTCATATACAATATGAATACAATATCAAAGAATATTTATCAACCTTACTGTCCTTTGAACCAACATGAGGGACACTCCACAAAGACTTGAAAGGTGAAAAATAAACAGCCAACAATTCCCATGAAGCCAATGGTGGGCAAAGTGAGGGTTTCAGCAAATGGCAGATGTGACAATTTGCCTTTCAAAATGTCCTCCTACGTATCACCAAGTTCAGGGATGTGGGCAAATGGATTCATTAGCAGTTATCTTGAAATTCCTGACCTTACTACAGACAGTCTCTCCCTTAGCCCTTCCACTGATTTTAAAAGCCTCTAACCCCCTGTATTCATTCCCTTCTAGTTTGAAATACCTAATTTCCTTTCTCCTGACCAACTCCTGACTAATCCAATAAGGAATACAAATTATTCTCAGATTGATTATTTTGATGTTTAAAAAGCGAAATTTTATTTAGTCCAAAGGGTTTAATTCAAAATTAACGTTCCTACTGAGTCAGAAGAAAATATTTCTACTGAGTCATTTTAACTACCCTTCACCCTCTGCCACAATCTGGCATCATTTATCATATGATCAGTTGATTCACCAGCACTCATTTGACCACTGGGCACTGCACTTTATTGAATGTTAACAATGACCCCATAAATCATTAATACATCTCCAATTCATAGTTAAAAACACCAAAGCTTCGAGATGCTACAGGACTTGCCCTTGGTTCCACATTCAGGAATTAGAAGAATTTGAAGAAATCAAACTAGATACCATCTTATATCTGAACTCCTTCTGCCACAGTAACTGATTTTTTGACCATAGTCAATAAGTAATGTTAGAGAGTGGTCAACAGGAACAGTTTTGATAATCAATGTAAGGTAACTATACACTGTTTTGAGACAGCATCTGCTTTCTCAAATCTCTCCCCTCTGGCCAGATATTGTGGAATTTTTCCCAGCTAGCTCATGGTGGTAGATGTGTGGTTCTAAGATGTCATGAGAACCTACTGCCACATGGGTCCAGTGAAAGGGGTTCTCAAGAGTCAGAAAAGCTCTAACAAAAGGATTGACTGAAGGAAATGAAATTAATACAATGACAATAATCGCAAAAACATTTTTCCCCAAATGTCACTAGAATATACCTAGCTCTATTGTCCTATTCTTCTATGAAACACACATATTGACGTATTTCTTCCAAGAACCAGCACTTCCTTCAACGGTCTTAACTCAACTCTAGAAATTCTGAGGCTCTAACAGAAAAGATTTGCTTTTTGCTGGGAACAATGCAACAGCAGAGGCTTCTCTTTGGCAGGCAGCCTCCTCAAAATATGCCCACTGGACTTCACAGTGAGAGGTTTGGCTTCACCTGGGGGCAGGAACTGCACCACCAGCAACTTTCCCTGCCAATCCTTCTACATGACAAAGCACATATGGATGCAAATAAGCTAATCCTTCTTTGGAAGAGTAAACTGCACCTGGCAGTCAGTTTATAGGAGCACCAGACAGAGGAGATGTGATTGTGAGGTACCTGGGGGATTGCTACAAAACAGGCTGGGAAAATCCCCACCTGGGATGCCTGAGATAAAACCTAATCACCTGCTGGGATAATTGGCCTCTGAAAAAGATATACGCTAATAATAGCACCAAGTCATAGGTTATTAAACTGTCGAAAGGTTAGGAATATTTGCCTATTGATTACACAATTCCTGAGAATAGCTATGGCAACAAAGTTCAAGTAAGTGAATCAAATGAAACTCTACAAAAACCAACTGTACGTCCTGTTAAGTGACAAAGAAGATATCCACGGATAGGTCATCCCCTCAAATAACAGCACACAGAGAATTTTCTTGGAGAACAAGATGCATGTCTATAAAACCTAGGAAACCCCACCACCATTTTCACCAAACAATCAAAAAAAAAAAAAAAATGTTGGTACAGAATTAGGAACAGGAAAATATTAACATTTTTGTAAATATATGGTCTCATTTTCTACAACATGCCCATTTAATTTCTCGCCTCTGAGTTTTCTAATGGCAAGAGGTGGTTTTAAAATATGTCTGTGATATCACTGGTACTCCTCCCATTGACAGATGGGAGTTTATCCTCCCTCCTTAAGTATCAGGACCAATGGGATGCAGAAGTGATACCGCAGGGCCTCCACAGCTAGGCAGCTTCCATCTCGTTCTCTTGGGACACTCAGTCTAGGGAATTCATTTAATAAATGGCTACCCTACGATCACCACGCTGGAGTAGAGGAGTAAAGAAAGAAACTCGTACTCATAGCCCCAGCTATGGTCCCCGGCTTACCACCAGCTTCAGCTCCCAGTCACGTGAGTGAACTCTCTTGGACATCCTGCCAGTCAAGTCTAGACAACTATAGTGATAGTCAACATGTGATCACAATTGCACTACAGACCCAATCAAGAGCTGCCTAGTCAAATCATTTCCCAATTGCTGAGCCATGCAAATATGAGCAAATAAAATGATTGCTTTTTCACACCACTAAGTCTTGGAATAATTTATTATGCAAAACATTGTTGATCATTCCTCAAACCTCCAAATCATAGTTAACATTTTATAATGCCTTTCAGTTTACAAAGTACAATCGTATAATCTCATTTAATTTTTCTAAGCATCATGAGGAATATGTATAATTATCATGAATTGCAGAGATTTAAACAAATGCTTGAAATCACAATCCGGACTCAGAACCACATCATTTTATTCCCAGGGCACTTCACATTGTGCTGACTCAAATGTGGTGAAATATTTTAAGTGGCTAAAAAAGTGCTAGATGACAATGAAAACACTAACAGCATTGCTCCTACGCTTGCTATTTCTTTACATTTGTAATACGGTGATTTCTCGTGATTTTTACCTTCAACATTGTAGGGAACAGACCAGGTTTCAAGAAATGAAATCAAGTTGAATTTTAAACAGGCATGAAGAAACTTATATTTCATACTAACTCTCTGGTTTTCACATTTCCAACATACATTGGAAATTGACTGAATGGGGTCCTAAAAATTTAGAATTTGCTTAATCCTAAAAGAGTCTGCCAAATCTTGCATGTCGTCTACGTATTTTGAGTTCCCCGGTATTAAATTTTTACAATAGCTAAATCAACAAAAACACATTTACTTTTTCCTATTAAGGGCACTGATGTGATGCAAAGAGGTATAAAATGTGCTTCCAGCCTTACAAAAGCTTACAGTCTGGTTGGGGTTATTCAGAGATAAATCTGTATGATGTATTAAAAAGTATACTGAACTAGAAATGTATTTCCTGCATACCTAAAAAGGGCCCTATAAAGATTAAGAATGGAAATGCTTTGGAAGTCACATAACACCAAGCAAACGTAATATAAAATACATGTGTCGGTGCACCTGGGTGGCTCAGTCGGGTAAGATTTCTGACTCGCTTTCAGCTCAGGTCATGATCTCACAGTTCCTGAGTTCAAGACCCGCACCAGGCTCCACACTCACAGCATGGAGCCTGCTTGGGATCTCTCTCTCTCTCTCTCTCTCTCTCTCTCTCTCTCTCTCTCCACCCCCCCTTCCCCTTCCCTGCTCATTCTCATTCTCTCTCTCCCCCTAAATAAATGAATAAAACTTTTAAAAAATTTTAATATAGGTGTAAATTAAAACAGAAAGGTTTCATCCAAAATGGTGGTTGGATCACTGCTCTGTTTTTAGAAAGTGGTAAAGTTGTAGCTTACCGGCTGATTCCACAGTAAAGGTGCTAAGCTATACCTTACCAGCTTAATTCAAAAAAGACAGCCCATTGCAGACTATGAACTCCTTCTGATTACACACATCATAGGTGAAGAAACAAAACTGTTTTCTAAAAGTTGTAATCAAGATGGACATCAGCAAGATTCCAGGAATTCCCCCTCAAGTATGGATCACGAAAAGTCAAAGTCAAGCTGAGGCTTACTAGCATAATAAATAAATAAAGATACCTCTTAATTAAAGTGACAAAAAACAAAAACATAATATTTATAAGCCATTTCTACAAGTTTCTTGGAGCAATTTATCTGGAGTGTATGAGAACAAATATTTACATACTCCACAATTGTTACGAAGTCTTCGTTTTCCTGAAATTTTGGTTTTTGTTTCTGTTTTCTGTCGCCACTAAGAGGAAATGACGTGTTCCAGAAAAATAAACTAGAGAACGGGGTACAGTTCTTTTGTACCAAGCATCTAAGTTTCTGCTATCAGGAAAATATTGCTAAAAAATTTGAGAGGCTCTTGAAACATTAGCAATACATAAGAGAAGATGACGGTTTTTTCTTGACTTCTAGATTTAACAACAAACCAGTGGACGCAACTGCCTTGCATTCGGACAACAGCAGGATGGGCCACGCACTTCTAAATCAAGACACCAGTATCTTGATATGAACTACCACCACGTGGGTCCATAACCTTTTGGCCTCAGTCTCCCCTCTGGTGAAAAGCAACGGTGGCTGTGGAACACAGAACGTTCGAGAACATCTTACCCAAGCGTTCCAGTTCAAGACGGTGACGGAAGAGGATCCTAAGCTCGGCTCCTTCTGGGAACCGACCAAATCTACAGCTACCTATGGAACAACTTCCTCTGGAAACAAAATGCCCTAAGAGCTGGAGGCCTCCTGTGCCTCAGGCGAAGGAGAGAAGGGCCGCACAGACGCACAGACGCGCAGCGCGCCAGGAGCGGCCGGGACACAGTCGGCCCGCAGACCCTCCCCCCCGGCCCTTAAGCCCCGACGACCCCAAAACCCGAGCCCCTCCCTGAAGACTGAAGAGTCTGAACCCCGCATCAGACAATCCCATCTTTGAAGACCTGCCCCTGACGGACTAGCCCCCCCCCCCCCCCATTTGCTTTTGGAAACCAACGGGGCGGGCGTCCAGGAGGCCGACACACAGACCACACACCTGAGAGGCAGTTCTCACAGGCCGCGCTTAGACTCACCCGGGTCCCACGCGGGGACGACGAGGCGGAAGCCCAAACCCTGTGTGCGACAGGGTTGGCTTCTCGGAGCGAGGACCCGAGAGGGCAGACATCGGGTTTGACTGGAGTGTGGAAGCCAGCTGAAGTTGTCCTGGGGGGGAGAGGCCGACCGGCGCCACCTTCGTGCTTTCCCTCCACGGCGCCCAAGTCTCCTGGACCGGAGATTTCATAGGTCGCAGGCGCGGGTCTTCCGTCAAGTGGTTGATTTTACGTCAAGTGCCTGGGTTTATGTCAGGTGGCTGATTTTACGTCAAGTGCCCGGGTTTATGTCAGGTGGCTGATTTTACGTCAAGTGCCCGGGTTTACATCAGGTGGCTGAGTTTACGTCAAGTGCCTGGGTTTACGTCAGGTGGCTGAGTTTACGTCAAGTGCCTGGGTTTACGTCAGGTGGCTGAGTTTACGTCAAGTGCCTGGGTTTACGTCAGGTGCCGGGGTTTAAAGCAGGTCCCCGGTTTACAGGTGCCTGGGTTTTATGTCGGATGCCCTCTTTTTAGGTCAGATGCCCAGTCTTACACCGGAGCCTCGGTTTTACTTCAGAGGCCCCGGTTTTATGTCTGAGGCCCCCGTTTTTGTGGCGGCCTGGCTTTGGTAGACAGCAGGGCTTAAGCTGGCGGTCTCACAGTCCTATACATTTGCACACTTTTAAACTATTGTATGAGGGTCTGGCTTTCAATCAACTTGCATCCAGGAGCCCACTGAGATTCTCCTCCCACCCACCCCCTTGGGGACACTGAGGGGTCTTCCCTCAACTTCTGGCAGCCTCTAAAAATAAAATAGGCTGCTTGGACAATCACAAAGCTTTGAAAGACAGCCAAGGGCTAGGGCAGGGTTGAATGATAAGGTTCATCTCCCGCAGGAAGCACTCTTTTATCTAATGTACACAGAGTCCACGACACAGAGAGTCAAGCAGAATGAAGAAACAGGAATATTCTACAAAGAACAGAACCGGATAAAACCTCAGGGGGAAAAAAACCCGAATGAAACGGAAATAAATAATTTCCCTGGTAAAGAAAATCTTACTGAGCATTGATCAGTGGAATGAAGAAATGGAGGTGGCCGACACGGTCAAGATAGAGAAACACACCAAGAAAAATAAATCAACAAGAAAAATAGCAGATACTGAAAAGTACTACAAGTAGTACAAAGGTACTACTTGTAATAGTGTAATAAAATAGTGTTAAAATACAGGATGTCTCATCCTTAGCACTTGACATTTTGGACTGGACAATTCTCTGTTGTAGGGGCTTCCTAGTGCTTGGGGGAATGTCTCCGAGCATCCCTGGCCTCCACCCACTAGATGCCAGTATGCCTCCTCCAGTGTGATAACCAAATATGTCTCAGGACATTGCCAAATGTCCCAGGGTGGAAAGAGAAAAATCACGCCCTTCCACCCGTTGAGAACCACTGCAAAAGTCACTAGATGATACCTTTCAGCTCCCAACTTTTATCATCATACTGACACCAGAATACAACACTCTATACGCTGAACCTGCCTCATCCTCCCTTTTCAACCAACCTTTGTAATTATAGACGCCATCCTCTTCTGTACCCAGTTGTAAAACTTGCTGAACTGTTTGCCTCAATAACGTTCCAAACCTGTATCGTAGGAATTGAAAACACCGTCGGACCCTGTAAAATAGATGACAGGGTGTCCTGAACTATTGACATAGTTAAGAAACTCGATGAATAGCGCTTCTAAGCTATTATCCGGAGCCCGACAGGAATGCTGTAGACTTTCTCCAAATGAAAGCACTCATCTTCACAGTTATAAAAGATAACCCATTACCATGGCAGGAAATCAAAACTGCAATAAATTTCAAAAAAGAAGAATGATGAGGAGGAGGCCTGAAGGACTGGTAGAAAAATCCCAAGTGAGAACACGCTCAATGCGTAAAAAAGGGAGGAGGGCTGTTCAGACTTTGGCAGTGCTGTAAAGGGAGTGGTCGGATGCTGCTGGTGAACAAAAAGGCACTTGAAAACTGGTTAAAATTTGTCAAGAGAGTCTAGACAGTAGTGTTGAGACAAGCCCTTCTCTCCATCATCCAAATCATTTTCAAATTAAGTTGAAACCGTGGCAAAGAAAATCTTTATATTTGATTCTGGCTACAGAGAAACTCCATTTGGAAGCTGTTAAATAGCTCATGAAATTAAAACTCACACCTGAATAAAAGTCCCCATCTTCCTTGATTTGTGCTAAAATTTTAGAGCATATCCCATAGGAGATTTTTGACCAAGAAACTCCAGGAGATAAGTTTAATGAGCATAAGGAGAAATAATTGAGTGATTAGATATTTATAGCAAACAAAAATTGGTTTTCATGAGTTAATTTTTCTGCATAATGTTCTTATAGATTCATAAGCTCACTTTTAATAGGGAATTGACATGACTCTTGTTATCATCCAAAGTTGATAGTAGTTATCTGTTAGGTTTATCTACTAATCTACTAACTATATTAATACAATTTAAAGAAACAAAACAGAGATCTCAAATCAAAAGAACAATGTTAGAGCAATTGTTTTTTGTTGTTTGCCTGAAGAATTTATCACATTTAAGAGTTCCCTTAAATAAGGAGGACAAGTTGGAG
Source organism: Panthera pardus (assembly GCF_024362965.1). Taxonomy (NCBI): domain Eukaryota; kingdom Metazoa; phylum Chordata; class Mammalia; order Carnivora; family Felidae; genus Panthera; species Panthera pardus. Next base: position 14,532,856 of record NW_026526754.1, on the reverse strand, counting down.
AGGGCACAGGAATCAGATGCCTTAAAATACCTCCTCTACTAGGGCACCTGGGTGGCTCAGTCGATTAATCATCCAACTCATCGTCGGACTCTGGGCTGGCAGCATGGAGCCTGCTTAGAATTCTCTCTCTCTCTCCCTCTCTCTCTCTCTCTCTCTCTCTCTCTCTGCCCATCTCCCCCTCTCTCTCTGTCCCCCCCCCACCAAAATAAACACTTTCAAAAAATACCACCTTCTCTACCATTCACCAGCTATACGATTCTGTTAATTCACTCACCATTTCTGAGACTCAAGTTTCTCATATATAGATTGGGGAGACAATTATATGCTATTCACAGGTGACTGTGAAGATAAAAAGAAATGACATGTAGGAAAATGTTTTGCAAACTATTAAGTTTTATCAAGTGCTGGTTTGTTATCTTATTATTGAATTAACATAAAATGTGACAATATGGTTTACAGAAAGCTTTCAAGCATGCAGATGACCCAAGAGGGACTTAAGGTTCACCTCAGCTTGATTAAACTTTAGACAGGTTCTTCCTAACGCTGAGCATTGACCTCCCTTTCCTCAGAGGGTTTTCTTTAGAAAACCTGTAATTTCTTCTATGAAGATGTAAATCTTTTTAAAGGCATCTTGCCCATTTTTCAATCCAGGAATGACTTCATCTAAGAGCTGAGAGCCATCTTTTTGAAATGCTAACACCAGGGGATAGATCCTATTTTCCAGGAGAAGGTAGGAGCCAAACTTCCATGGGCACTTTGCTCCAAGTAAAACTATCTTCTCTCATGCACATAAGGAAAAGTTTACTTTTCCTTGGGATAAGGCCAAATTAGCAAACACAAATGACCTATGATCCCTCCATACCCCCAAAATTAAAAGCTCTCCCAGCCTTTGTCTAAGCAGAGTTGAGTTCACACTTTAAGTTCTGGCCCCTCTCCCCTACTGCAACAGCCTTGAATGAAGTTGTCCTTGCCTGCTAAACTTGGTCCTGTACAATCCTTGCTTTGACACATATTTGCAAAAGAATGAAAATATTCTGGAATGCATTTGCCACAAAATTTAACAACCCCCCGGCCTCACTTGTGACTCACTTGGTCACATTTCACAATGGTCTCTAATGGATTATAACCTCCTGGGGCTCCTGGGTGGCTCAGTTGGTTAAGCATCCAACTTCAGCTCAGGTCATGATCTTGTCGTCTGTGAGTGGTAGCCCTGCTTTGGGCTCTGTGCTGACAGCTCAGAACCTGGAGCCACCTTTGGATTCTGTGTCTTCCTCTCTCTCTCTGCCCCTCCTCTCTCTCTCTCTCTCTCTCTCATAAAAATAAACAAACATTACCAAAAAAAAGATTATAACCTCCTGAAGCAGAAGGACTAATCTAAGAACTGACCACATCTAACAATGGCCTCTCTACCTAAGCGTGTATTTATATATGTGAATCAACATGCAGTATTACTGTTTCGGTACCTGAATCTATTTCAGGGTTTAACTTACTGGAATATGGAGCACTTGAAATGTTTCCACGGATGTCAGTATGGTGATGCTGCAAAGCACCTTGCAAAATAAATGCATTTCTTTTTTTTTTTTTTTAACCACTTTATTGAGGTCTGATTGACATACCAAAAGCTGTACGTATGTAAGGCATACAACTTGAGTTTGGAGATAAGTATACACCCACGAAACGCTCACCACTGTCTATGCCATCAACATGCCTATCACTTCCAAATCTTTCTTTGCACCCTCTTTATTTATTATTTTGTATGTGTGATAAGAACACTTAACATAAGATTTAGCCTCATAGCAAATTTTGAAGTATACAATACAGTACTGTTCACTCTAAGCACAGTAGATCTTTAGGTATCATTCGTCTTCTATAACTGAAACCTATTGTCTTAGACTAATATTTCCCTGTGGCCCTTCCCCCCCAGTCCCTGGCAACCACCTTTCCACTTGCTGCCTCTATGATCTACATTCCTCACGTAAGTGGTATCACGTAGTATTTACCCTTCTGTGCCTGGCTTATTTCACTTCACACAATGTCCTCTGGGTTCATCCATGTTGTTGCAAATGACAGGATTTCCTTCTTAAGACCAAATATTTCATTTTATATGTATGCCACGTTTTCATTCATCTGTTGATGCACATTGAGGTTGCTTCCTTCTCTTAGCTATTGTGAATAATGTTGCAATAAACACAAGAGTGCAGATATTTATTCAACATAGTGATTTAATTTCTTTGGATATACATCCAGAGCGGAATTGCTGGATCATATGGTCATTCTATTTTAATGTTTTCAGAAACCACATCCTGTTTTCCACAGTGGCTGCCCCGGTTTATATTACCACCAACAGCACACAAAGGTTCCCTTTTCTCCACATCCTCCCCAATTTTTACCTTTTGCTTTTTCATGTTTTTTAATAACAGGTGTGAGGTGATAGCTCATGGTGGTTTTGATTTGCATTTCCCTGTTTAGTGATTTTGAGTCCCTTTTCATATACCTATGGCTGTTTGTATGTCTTCTTTCAAAATAAAAATACATTTCAATACAACCCTACAATGATGACTTTGGGAGATGTATTATAGAGAGGTAAATGTACAAATTTCCAGAAATAGCCATTTCAAACATTTGTCAATATTAAATATAATTTAAACTTAGTTAATTTAGCTCTAAAATGTTTTGTACCGAAAGATGTAGAAAGAATAGATGTAGCACAGAAACAAGACAAATGAGAACAGATCTGTATCTTAGGGAAAAAAGCTAAGGAATCTAAAATTCCTCTCTTAAAATCCTTCAATAATTTCCAATTACTTAAAGCATAAAGTAAATCACCTCACCATACCAACCCTTTTGGCAAAAACTGGACCAGATCAAATTTCTCCCCTTACTGGCTTTGCATTTGTTCCTACATCCCTGACACTCAGTGTCTTCTGGTGAACACAGAGGAACTGCTCCCTATATCTAAGAACCGGAAATAGCCAAATCTCTTAATACCATTCCCTAAAATCTTTGTTTACAAATAGGGTTTGCAAATGGGTAATACAATCATTGTGTCACCTCCAAACCCAAAAGCCCTATGAAATCTCCTTCCATCCCAATCTGATCAGTACTCTACATTTTTCAAAGCAAGGACACGTCTATTATCCTTATCCTCACTAGCAGTGAGTTACATATTATTATTACTAAGTTCTTTGTGAGAACTTGTGAGAAACTTGATGCTAATGGAATTTAGTTTTACAGCTTTATAAGATATAATTAATATATGAAACCTACACAAATTTAAGATATGCAGTTAGGGGCACCTGGGTGGCTCAGTGGGTTAGGCGTCCAACTTCAGCTCAGGTCATGATCTCGTGGTTTGTGAGTTCGAGCCCTGTGTCGGGCTCTGTGCTGACAGCTCAGAGCCTAGAGCCTGCTTCGGATTCTGTGTCTACCCCTCTCGCTGCCCCTCCCATGCTCATGCTCTGTCTCTCTCTAATAAATAAATGTTAAAAAAAAAATTTTTTTAAGATATGCAATTAGATGCTGAGAGTTTTTTTTTAACTGTTTATTAAAATTTTATTTTTTTTTAATATATGAAATTTATTGTCAAATTGGTTTCCATACAACACCCAGTGCTCTTCCCAAAAGGTGCCCTCCTCAATACCCATCACCCACCCTCCCCTCCCTCCCACCCCCCCATCAACCCTCAGTTTGTTCTCAGTTTTTAACAGTCTCTTATGCTTTGGCTCTCTCCCACTCTAACCTCTTTTTTTTTTTTTTTCCTTCCCCTCCCCCATGGGTTTCTGTTATGTTTCTCAGGATCCACATAAGAGTGAAACCATATGGTATCTGTCTTTCTCTGTATGGCTTCTTTCTTTTTTTTTTTTTTTTAATTTTTTTTTCAACGTTTTTTATTTATTTTTGGGACAGAGAGAGACAGAGCATGAACGGGGGAGGGGCAGAGAGAGAGGGAGACACAGAATCGGAAACAGGCTCCAGGCTCCGAGCCATCAGCCCAGAGCCTGACGCGGGGCTCGAACTCACGGACCGCGAGATCGTGACCTGGCTGAAGTCGGACGCTTAACCGACTGCGCCACCCAGGCGCCCCTGTATGACTTATTTCACTTAGCATCACACTGTCCAGTTCCATCCACGTTGCTACAAAAGGCCATATTTCATTTTTTCTCATTGCCACGTAGTATTCCATTGTGTATATAAACCACAATTTCTTTATCCATTCATCAGTTGATGGACTTTTAGGCTCTTTCCACAATTTGGCTATTGTTGAGAGTGCTGCTATAAACATTGGGGTCCAAGTGCCCCTATGCATCAGTACTCCTGTACCCTTGGATAAATTCCTAGCAGTGCTATTGCTGGGTCATAGGGTAGGTCTATTTTTAATTTTCTGAGGAACCTCCACACTGCTTTCCAGAGTGGCTGCACCAATTTGCATTCCCACCAAAAGTGCAAGAGGGTTCCCGTTTCTCCACATCCTCTCCAGCTAGATGCTGAGAGTTTAAAGGTTTTACTTGTGTATCAGGATAGGACTTAAGAAAGACCTTAAGCCCATTTCTCTGTGGGATGGTCAGATTCCCAGGGATGACAGAGCAATCTTTGATTCTGTACACCTGCATGTTTCCAGAAGGACTTTAGGACCAGAGTGCACCCACAGTGATAAAAGAGGCACATGACATCCCCAGGACAACAGAGAGAGTTAATTTAAGGTTTTAACTGGATTTCCCAGACCAGGAGGTGAGCACATAGCACAGAGTGAGAATGACTGGGGCTTCTCCATATAGTCACAGGAACATACAAGCCAGAGGGGCACAATGGCCTCTTCTTGGACCCAGGTTGAGCCTCTTGAAAAACCTGCCTGGGGAGAGCCTGTCCACAGACAGGCTGTGTTATTGGCTGACAAGCACTGTTCCAGGAATTTTAAGGCCATGAAAATTGATCTCCAAGAGGTGGAACGCTGCTGAGTCTCCAGCTTGGTATAGCCATCGACATGCAGTTAAATCTTTGATCCTTCACTGACATTAACGGGATCTGCAGCCTTTGCCTGTGTCTGTTGATATCTCACTGCCAATCACTTTCTCCCCTGTGAGAAACACACAGAGAATCACAAAAACTCCTAAGTGCTAGATTTGGTGGTTCAGAAATTCCAATTGCATATCCAATACTCTTCTGTCTGCTTAATATTTAAAGGAATCCTATAATGCAAACCTTATAAATCACAGAACTGATCCCAAAGTTTATAATCAGAAAAGAATAAATACTCTAAAGTTGTTGGGGGAGTTCTGTCTCTGATTAGGATGTGGATTGGTGCACAAGACCGTCATTCCCATGGTAACAACAAGGGGGAACAAAAACACTTCTACAAAGCTATCAAAGATCAGTGGATGGATGCAAAAAAAAAAAAAAAAAAAAAAAAAAAAAAAAGAGCCTTAATGAGCTAAATTCCAGAGAGAGACCAGCAAAGAGCTGCAGATGCTGCCACACCTAGCGGCAAATTCCAATCTGACTGCGGATACGGAAAAGAGCACACTCGTCATAGATGGAAGAGGGAAGTGTGAGGAGAAACCAGCCACACTTTAGCAACAGTGAGGCCAGCAGAAGAAGGTGGAATCTGTAAGAGCTCAACTAGTAAAATCATTGTTCAGGCCAACATATTCCCCCCTCTTCCATCCCCTGGAAGTCGTTCTCTGAGAAAGCGGCAGAAATTGTTATGAGGACAGGGCTAAAAGACAGACAAAATTTGGACCATTTTCATGGTGTTCAGATCCCAGGGCCCTGCAAAATTTGAATCCATACGGGAATCATAACCAGCTAAGCTAAAAATCAAACCCCTTCAAGTTCAAATCCTCAGAGGATCAAAGAGATTTATTTGTCCCTCAGTTGTAGCAACAGCAGTAAAGAAAGTTGGGGATTGAGCTGAAGGACAAACTTAAATCCCTAAATCATATTTGAAATCAGACATAAACTAACTGCAGCTGCAGTCCAGCCCTGGCCCAATTCGAAGTAAGAGGAATCTAAAGAAACAGACCCTGGCTAGGCTGCCTGATGGAAGAAAGTTCTTGTTTTCTCTGGAGAAAAAAGAAAAGAAGAAAGAATAAACATCATATTTCACTGTTCTTCAAGGACTGGCATAGAATAAAAACTTACAAAATATGTAAAGAAGTAGATAAATGGACCCATAATCGATAGAAGGAAATTCAATAAAGGCAGACCTACTAATGACCCCGCTATGGAAATCTGCAAAGACTTAAAAACAACTGTTTTAAATGTGTTTTTTAAAAAAGGTAAATTGAACCCATTAAATCATCAAATGATGGTGGATTTTATGACAGATCTGTAAGCTAAAAAATAAATAAAATTCAAAGTATCAAACTGAAAAGAAATGACGTTTTTAAAAAGGTAATTGAATCCTGCTAGAGGCTACAACTGTCTCTGCCTGGACCTCTTCGTGGAGGCCTGTCCACATTGTCGCAGGGGTTTCCTCGCAGAAGGGTGGCTGTGTGCCAGTAACAACCATCCCAAGAGACAGGAAGTAAAAGCTGCCAGTTTCTGGTGTCAAGCAGCCACAGAACCCAAATTCAAGAGTGGAGACATCGACCTCGCTTGTCAGTGGGAGGAGTGTCACAGTTTGGGGACCACTATTAAACCCACCACAGCAAAAGGATGGATAATCAAACCGTGGTATATCGATAGATACAATGTACAATGTATTTTCTACTTAGCAATAAAAGGGAGGGGGCATTACTACACACAGCATGGATGTATTTCAAAAACATAATGTTTAGTGAAAGCCAGACTCAAAGGAGGAGTAAATACTGAATCGCTCTATTTAGATGAAGTTCAAGAACAATAAAAAATAAATCAATAATGACAGAAATCAGGAGAGCGTTTGCCTCTGGAGGAGCGATGGACTGAAATGAGGGACAGAGAAACTTTGGAGGTGGTGAAATATTCTGTATCTTCATTTTCATGTTGCTTTCATAAATTTTTACATGTGTCAAAACTCACTGAACTGTACCCTTAGGATTTTTGTACTTTACTGTATATAAACTAGAGCAGAGCAATATGGAACTGGTCAAGATACAAATAAAATATTATTGAAACACAAGCACTTGTGTAGTTCTGGATTGGAGGCTGATCTGGGCAAATTAGCTAAAAAAAAAAAACAAAATTAGGACATTCGGAAATATTTTTATTGCGTTTATGGTATTAGGTGAGATAAGATTTTTTGGTCTGTAAAGAACAAGATAGCTAGCTGAAAAAGCATATTATAAAACAATGCACGTGGTATGATATTGCACTGTTGAAAGTATCTTATAGAGGATTTTTAGAGCAATGAAAATACTCTGTATGATGCAACCATGGTGGACCCATGTCATTATACATTTATCCAACCCATACGAGACTCACCAAGGGTGAACCCTCATGTAAACTGCAGACTGTGGGTGATAATGATGTGTCGATGTACGATCATCAGTCATAACAAATGTTCACACTCCCGTAGGGGATGTTGATGTTTATAGTGAAGGAGCGCATGCATGTGTTGGGAGAGAGGATATATGTGAAATCTCTGTATGTTCCTCTCAAACCTTCTGTGAACCGAAAACTACTCTAAAAAAATAAACTTTCAAATATATGTATAATGTTACTCACATATATTTGTAGGAAAAGTGCAGGGGGATATGCTCTAGGGTGTTAGCTGCGGTAATCTCTGTGCCATGGCAACGTCAGTTTCTGTTTTGTGTTTTTGCTTGCGTGGCATTTTCTAATCTTGTACAATGCCCAAGAACTGTTTCTATGATAAAAGTGTGCATGAATAATTTGCATTTTGTGACAACAGTGCTGAAAAATCATTTCTGCCCCCCAAGTATGCCATTTTTACCCAGCGCTAATTCAGTTAAAATGGTTTGTGTGCAGCATCTAACAGAAGATTAAATCAAGCATAACAACAGGTAATCTATGTTAATCACTGTGGTCCACGCCTGTGTTTAATCCTTGCAGCCTTATAGGAAAGGAGCTATTACTAACCCCATCGCAGATAGGGAGACTGAGGCCCCACACAGTCACCAAATTAGCAAAAGTCAGAGTCTCCCCTTGTCATTAGTCCTGACTACGTAAGCACTTATGGAGTTGATGCTACACTTACGTCATCTCCTTCATTCTCAAAGCACTTTTTTGAGATTGCAGAGGTTCAGATGGAAACCAGGGATCCAAAGAAGTAGCTTGCCCAAGGTCACCAGGCAGCCAGGGGTATAGCCATAGTATGAAAGCTGGTATGAAAGCTCAGGGACACACTGAGTCCCTGCCAGATGCTACCAGCAGGATGCAGTATAGTCATGAAAAGCCCTAACAGACACTGTCACCCCACGCTTCTGCACAATTTATAAAATACCTAGACAAAAGAAGTGATATTTATGTAGGGTGGGTTTTTTTAAGGAAATGAGTCCACCCATTTCTTTTAAATCTAGAATCAAAAGCCTGATCATCAGAACGTTGCAGGTTTGGAACGTACTGTGTTGGCCTCGGTGCTTGCTGAAGGATGAGTCGAGAAAACATTCCGTGAATCCCATATATGTGTTTGCAATAGAGAAGTCTCTTGTCTCTCACTGTCCTACTGAGAGTGAAGCTCCCAATGAGAATTAGCCTTTAAAATTAGGTATTGGCCAGAGCACCTGGGTGGCTCAGCCGGTTGACCTTCCGACTTCGGCTCAGGTCACGGTCTCGAGGTCTGTGAGTTCGAGCCCTGGGTTGGGCTCTGTGCTGACAGCTCAGAGCCTGGAGTCTGCTTCAGATTCCGGGTCTCCTTCCCTCTCTGACCTTCCCCCTCATGCTCTGTCTCTCTCTGTCTCCGAAATCAATAAACACTAAAAAAATATTTTTTTAATTAGGTACTGGAGGGGCACCTGGGTGGCTCAGTCAGTTAAGCATCGGACTTCAGCTCAGGTCATGATCCTGAATTTGTGAGTTCGAGCGCCACATTGAGCTCTGTGCTGACAGGTCAGAGCCTGGAGCCTGCTTCGGATTCTATGTCTGCCTCTCTCTCTCTGCCCCTCCCCTGCTTGTGCTGGGTCTCTCTCGTGCAAAAATAAACAAAACATTTTAAAAAATTGTTTTAACAAAAAAAAAAAAAAGACACTGGATAAAATTTTACATTCCTAGAGAAATTTCCTTAGCATGTACTTTATTTTTTTTATTTTTAAAACACTTAGATAGTGCTTACTTAGTGCCAGCCACTGTTCTAAATGCTTTACTAGTACTGGCATATTTGATTCAATCCTCATCACGTGCCTATATAAAGAAGCTACTTCTATCATCCGCGTTTGACTTATGAGGAAACTGAGCCACAGAGTAATTACTTAATTTGCCTAAGGTCATACAATTAATAAGTATCTCTTTTTCTTTTCTTTTTTTTTTTTTTTTACTTACAATATTCTCTTTGCAAACGTGTTCTCTTTCTTCCTGGGCTTGCTAGGAAGCCTCTAGCAGCTCTGGAAGATACTTTCACCTTTCAATATGCATTTTGTTTTCCTTTATAGTTCTGATATCATGTTATGTTTTGCATTCTCTTTGTTCCTGGATGGATATAGGAATAAAACTTAGGGTGGAGCTAATGACTGAGATCTAGAGAAAACTACAATTACATCTATAATTCCTATATGCCAGAATAAGTACTTTGTAACACTAAATCAAGAGAAAAGAATTTGATTAAAGGTTTAATGGCAGTTTAAACTCAACCAGACTTTGAAACAAATATATGACTGAAGTTAATTTAAGAGACTGAATATGTTTAGACAAATGGGAGAATGGTGGTGTCTTTTTTTAATCTGCTGAGCAAATTCAAAGGGGTTAGAAAAAAAGGCAAGAGTATATCCAGGAACCTGTCACTGCGCTGCTCAGAGCTTCTTCAAGTGATTTTTCTCCCATGGAGTCCAGAAAAGCAATCAATTTAACAAGGCCCAGGAAAGCATTCAGGAGCCCAGGTATATAAACCACCTGCTAGAAGACAGTAATATGAAAAAATACCTGTTCTTACCTCATGTTGCAGATGAGACCCTTCAGCAGTGACAGATTTTCATTTGTAATCATTCACAGCCAATTCCAATTTAGTTCTGAGGTGAGAGTTTAGCTCTGCAGCTGAACCAAAGCTGCCTCACACGACAAAGTATTTTTCAACTTTGTTTCTATAATATTCCTTCGTCGGGAAAGTGATGAGAACTGCTTGTGGGCCAGAGATGGCTTTCTGTGAAAATAAACACCCGTGTATTTGGATGCTATTTCTTGATGAAGATGCTTATCCATGGATCATTCTTCTGGAAATCATGAGAAAGATACTGCCAACATGATCACATCAACGTAGGAATTGAGAAGCTAGGTGAACTCTTCCTTGGCCAAAAGAATCACAATTACAGGGTGATGGCGCATCTGCGCGCAGGAAGGTGGTGGGATCCTGCATCCACGGACTCCTGTGTGTTGTCATTTGCATGGGCTACCATAATGAATACCAGTGACTGGGTGGCTTAAACAGCAGACATTTACTTTCTCACAATCCTGGGGGCCGGAAGTCCAAGATCCAGGTATTGGTGGCTTCTTCTGAGGCCTTTCTCCTTGGCTTGAAGCTGGCCACCTCGCCCTGTGTCTTCACATGGCCTTCGCTCCACGCACACCTGTTTCCTAATTTCCTCTTCTTATAAGGACACCAGACATATTGGATTAGGACCTACCCTAATGACCTCATTTTAACTTAACCGCCTCTTTAAAGACCCTATCTCCAAATACAGTCCCTTCTGAGGTTCTGGGGGTTAGGACTTAAGCACATGAATCTGGGGGGACGTAATTCAGCTCATAGCATTGTATCCAGGCACTCACGCCTTCTCTCGTCTGTCTACCACGTTCTGAGAAGATTGGGTATTTTAGGACCAAGACATCAATCGCAGCAGCTCCGTTTCCTGGAAGCCACATCAATGACTTCAAAAGCAGATGAGTTTCTGCCTAAAGCCATTTGAACAGACTTAAGGAGAGAAGGATTTCAACTATAAAATAAATTAGGATCTCGGTTTTTTAAACTCTTGGGTGACATAAATGTGAATTGAGAATATATTCCAGACTAGAATCAGAATAATAGGAATAAAAGGGACATATTAATTTTGGAGGCCCCGCCTAGGCATTTAGCAGAGCCAAAGGAGAGAAGGAGTTGAGAAGCGAAAATAGAAGCCACGACTCCCCAAGAAAACTTAAAATGCTGTGAGAATACACCATAACACAAACCTTCCATGACAACACCCTCATCAAATGAGAGAATCAAGAGGAAATTGGAAGGGCAGAGTATGCGTATATCGGTGCAGCCTTCCTAACAAAGAAGATGCTGTGGGGGTGTTGACCCTGTCATGAATGAGTCAGAAGGCAGCTCATTAGCCTCCGTGCACTCACTGTGAGCTCTGAACATTGCAGGTTTTCCCACTGTTTGCAAAGTTTGATCCAAATTAGCTCAACCTCCTGAAATATGAGCCATTGTTGCATTTCACTAAAGCCGGGCCTTTCTGGGGATATCCAGTCGTCCAGGTGGCCCATGCAGTGTAGACAGATTGCTCAGAACAGGGTTTATAGTTCAAAAATTTGGGGGACACACACGTTGCATTGCCAGTTATTGCTGTCATGTGTTGAGCTTCACGGTTGCTAAAATGTAGTTATAGTTTGAATACCCCAATAGAGTATGCAGCTTTTTATGACTTTCTGGACTCCAGAAGAAGAGTGAGGAAGACAGTTCTTAGGACATTCACACCTTGAGAAACGCACGTGTAATCCAGTTGCCTCATTTTCCAGATTAAGAAATAGACACAAGACTGATGCCACTTTTCCAGGCGCAATGCCAAGACGAGGACATACCTATCCTAATACCCAGAGTCCTTTCCTCTATGCCATTGAACTTCTTCCTAATGAATAGGAAGTCCAAGTCTCTGGACTTGGAGGGAGGGACCGTACAGATATTCAGAAAACCTGAATCTTCAAGTTGGGATGTAATTGGTGACATAACATAAATTTAATCCTCATAAAATATGCACCAAATACTACATAAAATTTTGGATCGTTTGCATCAGCATCATAACAAAGAAAAATAGCTCAGGAACTACGCTAGGCATAACCCACTTGTGGGTTAGTTTCTTTCTGTCTAATCAAAACTGTTTCATATATGTCTATTCCAGACTCCAGACCATGGTATCTACATTGAACCTGGCATGTGTTAGCAATCCGTAAACATTTTTGAGCCAGTGAATGACCAAAGCCAGTTCCCATTCATGTTTACATTGGCACCTCTGGCTGAGATCAGAAAAAGAAAACTAAAATGTTGTCACATCCCGGACAGGTAATGTAAGTGGCCATCTGGAAGACACTAAGGAAGGGTTGGGTGGGTGGCAAACTGTACAAGGCTTGCCTCTCATCTGTCTGCAAACGCTGGTCAAGATGAACCATACGGAGAGGAGAAAAAATATGGAGCCGAACGACACAATTCATAAACATTTACCAAGCGTACTAAATATCCAAAACTGAAAAAGATCTTGCCATCGAAGAAAGTAAGTTACTGCGGAAATTGTGTACATCTCAGAACCTAAAATGGAAGGTTTGGCTTGAGAACTCAGCCAGTTTTCAAGGAAAGCCCCAGTGAAAGGGCTTGTACCCATGATGAAGCCACCACCCTGACCCAAGGAAGTTTGATGCACTAAGCTGATAACAAGCACAATATCACACTTCTCTTCGGATACTGACATTTCGGTTCGCAATGTCCCTTTATCTCCCTCTCAAATTCTGTAACCTCAAAATTTAATTCTCTGTCCACTGGGACAAATTCCTCCCAACGTGGGAACATATTGTTAGTATACACATTTTTTCCTAATTGGTACTGATTTCTATTAACAACAGTTAATATGCAACACGTTTCCAAATATGCAACACGTTTCCAAATATGCAGACCACGGATTAAAAATCTTGCTTCCATGTATTTAACTTCACCTCATCATTTTTCCCATTTTAACAAAAGATGCTTTTCTTCCAACACATTACTTCTTCACCTGTTTCTTGAATATTCTTCTCACGATTAATATTTGTCACCAACCCCCTTATAAAAGTAATACTCCTTACTTTTCTTCTTAAAAATGTATTTTAAAATATCATCCCTGTCAACATCCAATATCGTAGCAGTTAATATAATGCTAACCAAATGTAATTATAGGACATACATTTATTTGCTCAATATACGGCACTAGACAGCACTAGAAATTTGCGTGCATATTTTTTTAATGTTTATTTATTTTTTTTAAAGAGAGAGAGAGCATGAGCAAGGGAGGGGCAGAGAGAGAGGGAGACCCAGAATCTGAGGCAGGCTCCGTGTGCTGAGCCGTCAGCACAGAGCCCGATGTGGGGCTCGAACTCACTAACCATGAGATCAGGACCTGAACCAAAGTTGGACACAACCAACTGCACCACCCAGGTGCCCCAAAATTTGCATGCATATTATTACACCTTGTCCTGTTTCTGTGTGGCCATATACTCATGGATTTTTTTATGGACATATCATGTTCTAATTGACTGTGATCAGTACTTTTCACGTGCAACTTATCACTACTGGGTTATTAGGATAATTCCAAACTCTGCTCCTATTTTCTTTTCAATACCACAATATTTTTAAAATTCTACTAACATTATGAAAACAAAAATACCATCTGGGTTATGCTGTTTCTTTCCATCCCAAGGTTTAGAACAAATTCCCTTTGAAGGAGCCCTGATTTCTATCACTGAAGAATAATATCGGGGTCCTTGGTGTTAGCCATGCCCATGAGACTCTCACTTGGACAATGTCTGGACTGATGGTGACGACACAGGTATCTTGGCCTTTCTTGGTAACTGAGACTTTTTATACATGGGATCAGGTTTGTGCTCCCGCTTTAATTCCAACCATCCTAACTCTCACCTGTTTTAAAAATCACCTTCTGGGGGCGCCTGGGTGGCTCAGTCGGTTGGGCGGCCGGCTTCGGCTCAGGTCATGATCTCGCGGTCCGTGAGTTCGAGCCCCGCGTCGGGCTCTGTGCTGACAGCTCAGAGCCTGGAGCCTGTTTCGGATTCTGTGTCTCCCTCTCGCTGACCCTCCCCTGTTCATGCTCTGTCTCTCTCTGTCTCAAAAATAAAAAAAAAAAAAAAAAAAAAAATCACCTTCTGTGCGTGCCTGGGTGGTTCAGTAGGTTTGGCATCCAACTCTTGATTGCAGCTCAGGTCATGATCCCAGGATTGTGGGATTGAGCCCCACGTCCGGCTCTGCGCTGACTGTGGAACCTGTTTAAGATTTTCTCTCTTTCTTCCTCTGTCCCTTTCCCCTGCTCTTGCTCTCTCTTCTTCTCTCTAAAGTAAAAATTAAGTTAAATTTTAAAAAAAAGATTACCTTCTGGGGCACCTGGCTGGCTCAGTTAGGGGAGCATGAGACTCTTGACCTCCAGGTGGTGAGTTCCAGCCCCATGTTGGTTGTGGAGATTACTTAAATAAATAAAACTTTTAAAAAATCACCTTCCAGGGGCAACTGTGTGGCTCGGTCAGTTAAACACACAACTTCAGCTCATGTCATGATTCTGTGGTTCGTGAGTTCGAGCCCCACATCAGGGTATGTGTTGACAGCTCAGAGCCTGGAGCCTACTTCAGATTCTGTGTCTCTGTATCTCTCTGCTCCTCCTCTGCTCATGCTCGCTCGCTCTCTCTCTCTCATTCAAAAATAAACATTTATAAATAAATAAATAAACCACCATATTGACCAAAGTGTTGGAAACTATAATTTCTTACTGCTGTTTATATAAATGTCATGTGTTTTCTTTTTTGTCCTTCAATTCAAAATGTGTGGCTTTTGCACCAGGTTTGGGCTGTTCTTGTCTGTATTTACTTGCATGAACACCAAAACGTTAAAAGGAAATATGTTTTATTCTTATCCCAAAGGAAGTATTGAGAATTTGAGGGTGTATGAGACTACTTTCATTTTAACAAAATAAATTTCCCTATTGATCTTTACAGGGTATTCAAATTTAGCTTTGTTTTTCCTCTGATCATGAACACTAAGTATATGCAGATTAATATCAATCACAGATTCTGTATATACTTTGTGCTCATAATAAGAGGAAAAACAAAGCTAAATTTGAATATCCTGATAAGATCAGTACTGAAATTTATTTTATTAAACTAAAAACTATATTAAGAAATATACTCATAGAAAATGTACATTAACAAAATCTCTGTACTTATTCATACACAGTTAGACATGTTTGGTATGATTAGTTGCTTTGTGGAAAGAAAACATATTGAATGGTAGAAACAGACATGGCTCAGTCTACATCGTGGAGATGCGGACATGAAAAAGAGGAAGAGAACATGTGGTCTGGCGATCTTGAGACTCAAAAAAGAAGGAAGAGAAGGGCTGAGGTTTAGAGTGTATTTGCGTAGAGCAAAGTCAATGGAATCATATGGGGAATATTTTGGCTCCAGGAGGAAGAGAATGTGTTTGGCCAAAGAACCTGAGTATGTCTCAGACTTGGTAACCACTCTAAATAAGTCAGGGTATATTAAAGTAGGTTGTCTCATGCCGTTCCTATTGGCCACCACTGTTATATGTAACAGTTGGCAGGGGGGGAGCGTGGAATATGAACTTTGAGTAGGAGTGGAGCTCACTCTCCAGGAAGCTTTCCCACATCGGCTTGGCTTGTTAGGCAGGCAGCAGCACAAACCACTCTGCCTGTCCCTTACCCACCACCAGTGAGGGTTGGCCCACCTTGAAAGGGGGGAAATAATTTGGATAGGGATGAGCAAGAGTCTAAAGTATATTACTGGGGTTCCTGGGTAGCTCAATCGGTTAAGTGTCCAACTCTTGATTTCAGCGCAGGTCATGATCTCGTGGTTCCTGAGATGGAGCCCCACATATGGCTCTGTGCTGACAGAGCCCTCTTGCTCTCTGCCCCTCCCCCGCTCATGCACACATGCTCTCTCTCTCAAAATAAACAAAGAACATTTTGAGAAAAGTACATTCCTACAACAAACTGAAAACTAGTAGCAACCCTCATTCTAGAAATAGATACCTGAAATATTTATCCGAACTATTTTATTATATACCTTCTCTACTGAGGAATTAAATATGAAACTTGTAGGTACCATATCATTCAAGATGGACCTTTGTGCCCCAAGAAAAAATACTACCCGATCAGAAAGCAACAAATTCCAAATACTAGCAGCACCACAATAATAATTAACTGTATGCATAAATCCAAAGCCAAGTTTCAGGGCACCTTGGCTAGCCAGGTACATCAAGGTACATCAAGAATCAGACCTTCTTTGAGAACGTGGCATGATAATTCACACTGCTTATTTAACTTCCTTACTACCTTCTTCTTTTGTTTTTGGTTTTGGTTTTGGTTTATTACATCAGGGACCGTATAGTCATATTCCATGGAATTTAGAACCACCTAAATCAGGTAATGGCAAAAGATTTATATTTAATCTGGATTGTCTTTCTTTTAATTTGATGTGTAACGTTGTGTAAGTTTAAGTTGTACGGCCTGTTGCTTTGATACTTTTATTGAAATGGAAAAACCAAAGACCCAGTGCAAGCCAAGGGAGTGTAGGGACATCCTCAACCAACCTTTTCAGTGTATGCCTTTGTCAACTAGTCTTCCCAGAAGGAGAAGCCAAGGTGAGGGACAAACCTGTGATGGATAAAGAGGGACGGAGCAGAAAAAGGTAGGGAGTGCTTTCAGACGGTGGTGCAGAATGACACCTGCGAAAGAAAAGAGAGGAGGAAGGGATGGGAAGAGACCACCTACAGCACAGTTTTTTTAAAAATATATTTTTAAGTTTATTTGTTTTTGTGAGAGAGAGAATGAGCATGAACAGGGGAGGGGCAGAGAGAGGGGAGACCACGGATCCAAAGCTGGCTCTGCACTGACAGCAGAGAGCCGGATGCAGGACTCAGGCTCATGAACCGCGAGATCACAACTTGAGCCCAAGAGCCACCCAGGTGCCCCTGTACCAGAGTTTTGAGAACATTTCAACCAGGCGAATGGAGCATGACCTGATTAAAAGTTACTCGTTAACGGACTCTTGTGTAGGGGCTCCTGGGTGGCTCAGTCAGTTGAGTGTCCTACTTCGGCTCAGGTCATGACCTCATGGTTCGTGAGTTCAAGCCCCGCAGGCGTAGCGTCAGGGCTCTGTGCCGACAGCTCTGAGTCCTGGAGCCTGCTTCGGATTCTGTTTCCCTTTCTGTCTGCCCCTCCCCGCCGCTTCCACTCTGTCTCTCTCTGTCTCTCAAAAATAAATAAACATTAAAAACAAATTTAAAGGACTCTTGTGTTAAGCCTATACACATAGCCCATACCACGCTCAGTCTTGACTGAAAGCAGCCCAGGAGAAGCACGATCTCAGCATGAATGCAGGGGAGAAACCAAACTGGTGGCAGCTGGTGATGCCAATCAACTACACTCTCAGCAGCAGGTTCTCTTTTTTTTATTGTTTTATTGAAGTATAATTGACACACAATATTATATGAGTTTCAGGTGTACAGCATAGTGATTGACACTTGTATATATTGCAACATGATCACCACACTAAGTCTAGTCGCCATCTGTCACCATCGGAAGTTACAAAACGTTTATCTGGTGATGTGAACTTTCCAGATTTTCTTTCTCAACAACTTTCAAATTTGCAATTCAATATTATTGACTAGAGTTATCGCGCCGCACATTACATCCCCATGACTTACTTATTTGATGACTTGATCCCCTTCAACCATTTCACCCATCCTCCCCTCTGGCAACCACTGGTCTAGTCTCTGGTTCTCTGAGTTCACATCTTTAGATTCCACATCTAAGTGAGACCATGCAAGATTTGTCTTTCTGTGCCCGTCTTATTTCACTTAGCATAATGTCCTCTAGGTTCATCCCTGTCATTGCAAATGATCAGGACTTCATTCTTTTTGTGGCTGAATAACATTCCGGTGTGTGTGTGTGTGACATTTTCTTTATCCATTTATCCACTGATGGACCTTTAGCAAGTTTCCATATCTTGGCTATTATGAACAACATGCAAAGAACATGAGCATGCAGATATCTCTTTGAGATACTGATTTTATTTCATTGCCTTTGGATATATATCCAGACGTGGGATTGCTGGATCATGTGATAGTTCTATATTTAGTTTTTTGAAGACCTTTTATACAGCTTTCCATAATGGCTGTACCAATTTACATTCCCACCAGTGGTGCACCAAGATCTCCTTTTCTCCCAACCTTAACCAATGTTTGTTATCTCTTGTCTTTTGGTAACAGCCATCCTAACAGCTGTGAGGTGATATCTCATTGTGGTTTTTCTTGGCACTCCCCTGACCGTTAGTGATGCTGAGCACCTTTTCACATACCTGTCATTCATATACCTGTTTGTCATGTCTTCTTTGGAAAAATGTCTAGTCGGTCTTCCGCCCATTTTCTAATCAGGTTATTTTGATTTTTGAGTTGTATGAGTTCCTCCTATATTTTGGATATTAACCCTTTATCAGATAGATGGCTTGCAAATACTTTCCCACATTCCATAAGTTGCCTTTTCATTTTATTGATCGTTTCCTTTGCTGTGCCTTTTAGTTTGCCTTGTAGTTTGATGCAGTCCCACTTGTTGATTTTTGCTTTTGTTGCTTGTACTTTTGATGTCATATCCAAAAAAAACATTGCCAAGACCCTTGTCAAGGGGCTTTTTCCCTATGTTTTCATCCAGGGGTTTTATGCTTTCATGTCTGCCATTTGAGTCCTTAATCCGTTTTGAGTTCATTTTTGTGAGTGACGTAAGATGGAGGAGGGGGGTCCAGTTTCATTCTTTTGCATACGCATGTCCAATTTCCCCAACACCATTTATTAAAGACACTGTCCTTTCACCATTGAGTATTCTCAGCTCCCTCGTCAAATATGAGCAGGCTATGTATATGTGGGCTTATTTCGGGGCCCTCAATTCTGTATCATTGTCTACACCTGAGGCATGGGCCAGCATGACTCTTGCAGGGGCCCTAGGCAGGTGTCACCAGTGGCAGGATCAAGAGCAAAGAGAAATATAGCCATATGCCCAGAGGGAAGGGGCAGTTTCTGGGGCCGTAGCTAGGACCCCAGTTGGTGATTCGAAATCCTGAGCATGGGCCTGCCTTCTCGAAACAACCATCTTTGGTCTTGGGCACTGCTGGCATTTTGCAGTCTCCGACCGAGAGCTGAAAGCTCCCGCAGAGGCACTTTTGTCCAATATGGCTGCCAAATTATTGTTGTTGGGCAGGTACATGGACAGGGGCCTCCTATCCTGCCATCTTGCTCACGTTGCTCCCTGCAAAATATTATTTGTTAAAA
This sequence comes from Panthera pardus, assembly GCF_024362965.1. Lineage (NCBI taxonomy): Eukaryota > Metazoa > Chordata > Mammalia > Carnivora > Felidae > Panthera > Panthera pardus. The sequence continues at coordinate 14,513,472 of NW_026526754.1, read as the reverse complement.
ATGTTATTTCCCCTTTTAAAATTATTTGATGTGTGTGTATATGTGTGTGCCTTGTTGCCTGATTTAACGTCTTTCCAGACTCCACTCAAAGAAATCCCTCCAGGACATGTTTATAAGCGATTCTACCAAAATTAAAACAAGCATTCTTTATTAGTGAAACCAAGAACATGTTCCTTAACTATTCTACAACTTCTAAAACAACTAAAGCTTGCATGTGCCAGAAAACAGAAACCTCTACAGACTAGCGTCATCTAAAGCAAATCTTAAAAGATGAGGGTAGGGCAACATATGGGTAATGAACCATGTAGCACTTGCTTGGAGAGGCACCCAGTTTGAAAAGAGCATTGTCAGGCTGACGGAAGCATTTGTCTCAGTACATATTCTTCTTCATCCCTAAAGCACTCAACCATGAGAAGGTAAGCACAGACAGCAGTCGAACAGTCTCTAATGAATACTTGTAACACACGAGCCAAAAAATCCTTGATCTATATGCCCTCTGTGAAAAATACCAAGAGAAGAGATGGGGTTAAAAATGAGGAAGGGGCTTTCACTTCCAACTGTGATGGACCAGCTTGTAGCAAAATGAACCCCTCAGCAAGAAAATCTTTAAAAGATGAATGAAATACAGAAAACATCAGGTCAGGGGCACCTGGGTGGCTCAGATAATTGGGCATCCGACTTTGGCTCAGGTCAGGATCTTGCTGTTGGTGGCTTTGAGCCCAGCATCAGGCTCTGTGCTGACAGCTCGGAGCCTGGAGCCTGCTTCAGACTCTGTGTCTCACTCTCTCTCTGCCCCTCCCCCACTCTCACTCTGTCTCTCTCTCTCTCTCTCTCTCTCTTTCTCCCTCTCAAAAATAAATAAACATTAAAAAAAAGAAAAGAAAAGAAAACATCACGTCAATGGTATTAGAGAGTTATTAAGGCAGCCATGACTCAAAGAGCCAAGTTGCTGGAAAGACAAAAAGCCCAGAAAAGTGAACTCGGCATTCTGGGCCCCTTCCCCTTTTGGTACTTGATAATTCCTACGATACACAGGGCAAAAGGATTTTCAAAAATCCAAAGTAAAGAGGGAACATGCCCTAATTTATTTAATGAGGCCAACCCAAGTTTCATATTAAAACCTGAAAAGGATATTGCAAGAAAAGTAAATTACAGATTAATATCTATTTGTGAACATAGTTGTAAAGTTGATTTCAATATAATTCATAAATACATAAAAAAGATAATACATCATAATCCATTTGAATTTATTCCAGAAATGCACCGTTGCTCCCACATTAGAAAAACCAAACAGCAAAAAGAAGAAAGAAAAACCAAACTACTCACCATTCTAGAAAAAGAAAAGGAATGAAAAAAATAAGAATAAAAGATCTTCTAACAAGGTACCAGAAAAGCACTTGAGAAAATTCATTATAAAAATACTAGCAAAGTAGACATAGAAGAATGTGACTTTAGTTTAATACTGAGGGTCTACCAAAATACCTACAGCAAACATCACACTTAATGGTAAAATATGGAAGCTTTACCTCCCAAGGCCAGGAACATAACAAAGTACACTCTATCACCACTTCTATCCAACATTACATGTTAGGTCTTTGGCTATGCACCCATGTAAGTAAAAGAACTCCCAAAGCATACAGATTGCAAAAGTAAATATACCTGTGATTAGTAACAGACAACACAGTTATTCATGTGACACATCCAAAAATATTCCACAGAAAACTACTAAAATGGATCTAGCAGGGGCACCTGGGTGGCTCAGGTTTAAGCATCCGACTTCAGCTCAGGTCATGATCTCGCAGTTCATAAATTCGAGACCTACATCCGCTCTATGCTGACGGCTCAGAGACTGGGGCCTGCTTCGGATTCTGTGTCTCCCTCTTTCTGTCCCTCCCCTGCTTGCACTCTGTCTCTGTCTCTGTCTCTCTCTCTCTCTCTCTAAAATAATAAACATTAATAAATAAATAAATAAATAATAAAATGAATCTAGCAAAATTGCTCGATAAAGTCAGGATGAAAAAGTTTCATCATTATCTACCAGAAAGTAGAAAATGAGTTTTTTTTATTTAAAAAAATAAGAAAATAATAAAAATAAAAATAATAAATAAAATAAATGATCCTTATAAAAGCATAAAGACTATTCAGGGTTGACTCTAACAGAATATGTACAATACTTCGTCACAGAAAACTAAAGACAATATTGAGGGAAAATGTAAAAGATCTAAACAAACAGAGGACATATGTCTATGAATTGCAAGACACAATACTGTAGAGATAACTCCTTCTAAAGAGATATATGCAGTCAATACAATCCAAATGAAAAGCCCAGCTGTGTTTTTATATTGTGGAAATTGAAAAACTGATACTAAAATGTATATGTAAATTTAAAAGTCCACAAATACCTACGACAATTTTGAAAATAAATGAATTTAAAGAATTCACATCGCTAGGTATTAAGACTTACTATAAAGTCTTAATGTGACATAACACAGGGACAGAAATGTAGCAAAACATAGGACAGAAAAATATTCTGGTTAAACAGAATGGAGTTCAAAAGCATAGCTACATAAATATGTGCATGTGCATTTTTAAAAAGGGGACACTCCAGTGAGGTATAAAAAAGAATCGTCCTTCCAGTAAAACTTCACTGTGGAATCAAGACTCTCATTCAAGAGTCTTGACCCTTCCTCATACAATACACAAAAGCATTCTAGAAATTTTGAAGGTGTAAATAGTAAAGGCAAAATAATAAAACTTTTATAATAAAACAAAGGAGAAAATACTAATGAGCTTGGGACAACAAAGAGAATCAGAGAAAACAGTCCCAAAAATAAATGCCACAAATTACTCTCATCTATATATGTGAGCATGTGTATACAGACTACACAAAAAAGACAATACTATAGAAAAAATGAACATACATTTTAAACCCCCCCCAAAAAAGATATCAAAATGGCAAATAAACCAACAAAGAGGTTAAAACCTCATCAGTTCATCAAGAACATACAAATGAAAATTACAACCACAACAATACACCAATGTACATAGACTAGAATGGCTAAAAATAAACAATATAAAAAATACTGACATTCCTAAAGTGTTAGCAAGAATGTAAACAATCGGAAATATCACGCTCTGCTGGTGGGAGTGTTAATTGGCATAACCACACTGAAAAACCCTTTGACACTATTAATAAATGAAAACTAATCTGTGTGTACTCTCAAACTAAACAAATGAGTAAATATATACATTTGTGAGTCATGTTTCTCCCTATAGAATAAGTGAGAAACAAACAACGAATGAGGGAAGTCAAAGAATAATCTTCAATGATTAGACTGGAATTAGAAGTAAGAGAAAAATATGATTTCACTAGTTTCTCCTAAGGGGCTCATACCAACAACACCCCAGGAGAACTAGATCCCAGGCCTGGGTTTCTAAATACCATTCCCCTCTCAAAGGAAATAGGATTCCCTGGGGAGATTGTGGGGTAGCAATCAGACAAGACTGGAACATTTCCAAGCAAGTATCACGAACAGATGCTAAATTTAAATCGGGGAAAAGGTTTGAAGAAAAGAAGGATATTTACACAGCCCTTGAGTATTTTCCCATATCTTTTAGCAAATTACAAAATAAAATTAAACTCATAATGCTGAATATAGACAACAACTAAGCTAAGTAATCAAAATTCACCAAAAAAAAAAAAAAAAAAAAAAAGGCAAAACATCAACAGAAAGAGTCATATGTGCTCCCAGACATAATGGCTTGAGAAGGACACATCACTGCATGTAGCCAAAATGCATAACCGTGATTCATTAATGAGGAAACATCAGAAAAATCCAAATCAAGGAACATTTTATAAAATATTGGCCTGTATCAATCAAAAAGAATGAAATCTTGCCATTTGCAACCACGTGGATGGAACTGGAGGGTATTATGCTAAGCGAAATTAGTCAGAGAAAGACAAATATCATATGACTTCACTCATTTGAGGACTTTAAGACACAGAACAGATGAGCACAAGGGAAGGGAAGCAAAAATAATATAAAAACAGGGAGGAGGACCAAACATAAGAGACTCTTAAATATGGAGAACAAAGAGAGGGTTACTGCAGGGGTTGTGGAAGGGGGGATGGGCTAAATGGGTAAGGGGCACTAAGGAATCTACTCCTGAAATCATTGTTGCACTATATGCTAACTAACATGGATGTAAATTTAAAAAAATAATAAATTAGGGGTGCCTGGGTGACTAAGTCAGTTGAGCATCCAACTTCAGCTCAGGTCATGACCTCTCAGTTCTTGAGTTCAAGACCCGCGTCGGGCCCTGTGCTGACAGCTCAGAGCCTGGAGCCTGGAGCCTGGAGCCTGCTTCGGATTCTGTGTCTCCCTCTCTCTCTGCCCCTCCCCCACTCATTCACTCATTTTTCTCTCTCTCGCTCTCTCTGTAAAAAATAAACATTAAAAAAAATTTTAATAAATTAAATTTAAAAATAAAAAATAAAAAATAAAAAATAAAAAAAAAAAAAAAATATATATATATATATATATATATCTATATCTGGCCTGCGTCTTTTCATAGAAGACCAAGGAAGGCTAAGGAATTCCTTGCTTCAAGGAGTCTAGAGGAGCGCCTGGGTGGCTCAGTTGGTTAAGGATCTGACTTCAGCTCAGGTCATAATCTTGCAGTTCATGGGTTCAAGCCCTGTGTCAGGCTATGTGCTGACAGCTCAGAGCCTGTAGCCTGCATCAGATTCTGGGTCTCCCTCTCTCTGTGCCTCTCCTCTGATGGCGCTCTGTCTCTTTCTCTCTCTCAAAAATAAATAAAATCATTAAAAATGTTTAAAAATTAAAAAAAAAAAAAAAAAAGGAGTCTAGAGACATGAGAACAAGATGCAGTGCGGGTCCTGAACTAGATCCTTTACTATAAAATCACAGTTAAGGAGGGTGTTATTGGAGCAATTGATATACTTGGAATATGACATATAGAATAAGCAATAGTATTCTTTGATGTTAAATTCCCTGAATTTAATATCTCTACTGTTGTTATGTAAATAAATATCCTTGTCATATTATAATGTGATATAATAATATATAATTATGTAACAGTGTTAATAATAATGATATTAATACAGAAGTATTAAGAGGCAAAGGTCCTGGTGCAAGCAGCCTACTCCCAAACAGTTCAAAAAATAGCATGTATATAATGTGTTGATAATACAGATAAATTGGTAGGAAGATATCTATCATAGATAGATAACAGAAAAAATAGTTAAGAAATATCTTTCAGGGCACCTGGGTGGCTCAGTCAGTTAAGTGTCCAACTTTGGCTCAGGTCATGATCTCACAGTTCATAAGTTCAAGCCCCACATGGGGCTAACTGCTGTCAGCACAGATCCCACTTTGGATCCTCTGTCCCCCTCTCTCTCTGCCCCTCCACCAATTGTTCTCTCCCTCCCTCCCTCCCTCTCTCTCTCTCTTTCTGTCTCAAAAAGAAACAGTAAAAAAAAAAAAGGAAATATCTTTCATTTCAACTAGTCTTTTCTCTGACAGTTTACTTCTTCCGTTATCTAATTTTAATTATCTTGTTTGTTTTTCTGACTTTCTTTAAGGCCTTTTATTAAATTTTCATTCAAATCTATTCCCTCTTGGCACCATAGTCCAATCTCTTACTTCCATTTCTTTCCTGAATTCAGCCAATTTTGGTGACATTTCTTCCTGGGTTTTGTCCATTTTTGTTCTTAGTTTTTTTCTTTTTAATGTTTATTTATTTTTGAGAGAGCGAGAGACAGAGCACAAGCAGGGGAGGGACAGAGAGAGAGACACACAGAATCCAAAGCAGGCTTCAGGCTCTAAGCTGACAGCAAAGAACCCGACCCAGGCTCGAACCCACCAACTGCAAGATCATGACCTGAACCGAAGTCAGATGCTTAACTGACTGAGCCACCCAGGAGCCCCTGTTCCTAGTTCTTCAATATCTGATTTTAGGGATTTTCCTTTTAAATTCTCTGTATGTTATTTTGGAGTGTTACATACCACTTTATTCTGCTTTACTGGGAAGTTTTATCCACTGAAGTGTGTTGATCCTTAATTTCTATTTTGTCCTCTCATTTGTTTTGAATCAAGTTGGTCTCACTTTCCCTTTGGAGACACATTTTATGTGAAAAGTTCCTAGAGGAGTCCCTCCACCATCAGTGGAATGAGTTACACTTTCTCTAATGATTGATATGTCTTCAGTGGTCGCGACTGGGGAATGGTTGACGTATCTTTTGAGCTTGGGTAAATTTCCCCATTTACCCATATGTCTCACTTATCTGTAGTACACGGTGAGGAAGTCAAGATACTATTCTTAACCATAGTAATTTTTAAAATATGTATTAAAGAATTGACATGAAAGAATGCAAAATAAAATATAGACCTTAAACCACTAGAAAATACAGGGCCGCCTGGGTGGCTCAGTCAGTTAACCACCGGACTTCAGCTCAGGTCATGATCTCATGGTCCATGAATTCAAGCCCCACGTCGGGCTCTGGGCTGACAGCCCAGAGTCTGGAGCCTGCTTTGGGTTCTGTGTCTCCCTCTCTCTCTCCCTCTCCCTGTCATGTGCTCTGTTTCTCTCTGTCTCTCAAAAATAAATAAATGCTTAAAAAAATTTTTTTTAATACTAGAAAATACAATATAGAAGGCAAGCTGTTTCATCTAACATTTGCACCACATGTTATCCCTTTATTTTTGTTGGATCACAGTCTTGAGTGAATTCCTGAGACTAAGCACACGATACATTCATTTTTCTAAGTAATTACATGTCTTAATATTGTCTATATATTTTTTGAAGTTTTTATTTATTTTTGAGACAGGTGGGGGAGGAGCAGAGAGAGAGAATCCCAACGAGGCTCCACACTGTCAGCACAGAGTCCTATGGGGGCTCGAACTCACAAACTGTGAGATCATGACCTGAGCTGAAATCAAGAGTCAGACACGTAACAGACGGGGCCACCCAGGCGCCCCAGTATTGTCTATATTCTATGAGGCATTTTGCCTATTTGATTCTGGAATTGAAGGTTGAAAATGATTTTTTCAGAAACATAACAGAACGACTTGGCTGTTTTGTACCGTCTTGTTTTTGTGGGTGAGATTTTTATACCACTGTAATTCCCTTCCCTCTTTGAGGTGACCTTTTTTTTCTCCTCCCTAGAAACTTTTGTGTGGGCTTCTATTTAATCAACCAAATGCTTGAAAGTAAGGGGTTTTTTTCCTATTCCTTTTTTTGGGGGAACTTGCTGCCCATATACAGCCTGAAGACCTAAGTCCTTCAGCTCTTAGTGAGGACTTTGCATGCTTGCTTTGGTAACTTCTCTTCCTCTCTTCCCCATTTCCTAGAGCAACCATTATTTGTGCACGGGAATTCCTAGAATATATGACTATAGTAATACTTGAAGAGAAAAGAAGTAGATGTTATTCTCACAAAATATTTAGAAATGGTTTCCATTTAGAGTAGACTTAATCGAATAAAAATCATTATAAAAGTGGTAGAGATTAAAGTTTATATAAGAGGAGTTCAGAGAGTGACGGGTCTTGTGCCAAACTTCAGAAATATAGTAAAACTGAGAATCCAGCTGAAGGGAAGATGGTTTTGAGAATCACCTCTGATCACGTGAAATTTGTTTCCTTAGCTTTTCCAGTTTTTAGACTGCCAAATGTTGCTTTAAAAACCTCAACTCTCTGAGGTACCCAAATGCAAAGATACCAGATATAATAGAGGTCCTTTTTAATCTCCAGTCCCTCCCGTTTTCAACAAATGCTTAACAATAACTGGAGGTTTGTAACATTAATCAGTTAACATGATTCACGACCTATGATAATTCACATTTTCGCTGTATAGTCGCTTGGACAAATCAAAATGTCCTTTATTAGTTGGGCTCCCATTTACATAATTTTTCCTTCCCATGGGATGTTGGCAGTGTGAACAATTATCACAAGAATAAAAGACTATTTATTCTCTTACTAGAAATCAAAGGCTGCTTAAATTTCAAAAGGCTTTAATTTACATGAAGAACTCAATATTATACACGATTTCATGTGGAAATATCTCAATTTAGTAGAAAGTCAAGCACAAAGCCTGGAACCTGGCACAGTACCTGGAAAGGGTGCCCAGTAATTGTAAAGAAGTAATGCATTAAGAAAGAAAGCACTTCCCTGCTCAAAAGTCTCTAATGGTCTCTGATCTCTAATGGCCTCTTTGAAACCAAAGTCCTTACAATGGTGTACAAGGTTCCACATGATCCGGTCCTCTCCCTCTGTCTCATTTCTCAGTATGACCACTTCATTTGTGTAATCTGAGGTACTCAACTGACCTCCCTGATGTTTCCAGAACATTCCAGGTGCGCTTGGGGTGTTGCCTTTGTTTTTCCCAAACCCTGGGTTTTCTTCACCCAGACACCTGCACAGCTGTTTTTGTTTTCCCCTCTTCTATTATGTCTTTGCTCAGCTTCTCAGTGAAAACTTCCTTCACTGCCTTCTCTGTATTTTCAACCTTGCATGCATACATACTTCCCTGCTTATTTTGCTTTTACCCTTATCATCACTTAATGCATTCTAATTTTCTTTTTTCATCCTGTATATTATTTGTATCCCACCACCAGATCACTCGTGGGTACTGCTGGAATATAAACTCCAAGAAAGCAATAATTTCATCCTGTGTTATTCGCTCAGATCCCAAGACTGTGCTCAACACATAATTGCTAAGTGAGCGAGAGAATTAATAAGTAAAAGAATAAATGAATGAATGACAACTCGTGAGCGAGGCTGGAGAGTTAGAGAGAGGCCAAATGATCCAGGGGTCATAAGTCAGCGTATGGGATTTCGATCTCGTCCTACATGCAATGGCAAGGTTTTAAGTGGGGAATGTCAATGGTATAATTTACATTATAAATTTATAATATATAACAAGAGTGATAACTGGAGGAAACAGAGAGGAAGCAGTAACCCAAAGTTGTCGGTGGCTCCAGTCAGAATGACGGCCATGAAGCTAGAACAAGATGGGATATGGTTGAACTGGTGTGGTGTCATGGATGCTAGCTGGAGAGATCGCATGAAGGATGAGGAAATCATTACAGAGGTTCCCTGGAGTTAGAAGGAGTATAGACTAAAGAAGTCTCATTGCACTGAATGACATGGGAGTCCCTGCTAACCTCAGCGGAGAGGGAGAAACAGTAAGCCTGCTCACAGAAGACAGGGTCTCAGGAAGCCAACCTGACAACACACGGGAAATCAATAATGTGGATAACTTGGCTTTGACAAGAGATGGCAATGGTTTTTAACTCAAAGATATATTGATCTCACGTGGAAGGTGGGGAGAAACGGCTGGCATACCAAACCCTGTTCCCTTCCTATGCCATCTTACAAACAACCCTCAGTCCAATTCCACTCTTAATTCTCAGCGAAATGCCCTTGAGAAACAGGAAGTAGGTTAACCTTCCCTAAGTAACTCATTCTACTGTTTAACCCTAGCTTTACAAACTAATGCCCTTAAATCCTAGGTAAATCCTCCATACTGCAGGCTATTTTAGGACCATAATCTCTTCAACCTGCGTGATCAAACCAACTATCTCTTCAAATACAGTCAAGTTTTGTTCTGCCTTTTCAGTACATCGAATATAAAAGTTGAAATAAGAGTCTGAAAGGGTAATTGTATACAGTTATATTTCTTTATCATTAACTTTGAAAGTCACATAAACCATAATTCGCTATGTCTTTGCAAATGTTATCTTGTATTGCTTATAATCTCCTAATTGTTGTGTTGTTCAGATATTCTTCCTGTAAATTCTCTGAATCTGACAACTTAACTATTTGAAAGTTAGTCTCAGGTATACTTTCTTATAAGCTCCAACCATCTCCTTGAGCTTTGTTTGATGTTACTTATGGTTTTTCAGAAAATGAAATAAGAAAAACTGCAATAAGCAATGACAAAAGTGGTCTGAGATCACTGACCAGTCTACTCGCATATTTTACTTTCCTCACCCATATTTTTTAAAATGTTTTATGTTTATTCATTTCTGAAAGACAGAGAGAGAGCACAAGCAGGGGTGGGGTGAAGAGAGAGGGGGGTTAAACAGAATCTGAAGCAGGCTCCAGGCTCTGAGCAAGCGGTCAGCCCAGAGCCCGACGCGGGGCTCAAACTCATGAACCGTGAGATCATGACCTGAGCTGAAGTCGGACGCTCAACCGACTGAGCCACTCAGGCACCCCTGCTCACCCATATCTTATACCACGTTTGTTACTTTCAGATTTTGCCATGTTAGGAAGCTCAACACAAATTAATTTCCCTCCCAATTAGAAGGCTCGATGTTGTAAAAGGAAGATATTTTTCAATACCCATAACACTTAAATTGTTAGAATCAAATAAGAATAATACATGTCCTCTATCCTATTCATTCCTGTGCCTGGCACAGATTAGGTACCTAATAAATATGTGCTGAGTGAATAAATGAGTAAATGAGTGCATTTCACATTTTGGCAGAATGTGTGATGATCTAAGCATTCTGATATCGAAGGGGAATGGAAACTACTCTGTGCATTTAGAGGTGCGTCATATGTTGACGTCAGTGTTATCCAATGGAAATTTCTAAGATGACGGAAAAGTCCTTCACTGTGTTGTTCAGTACGGTTTTCATTAGCCACATATAGCTACCGAGCATTTGAAACGTGGCTTCTGCATCTGAGGAACTGAACTTCCACTATTTTTTTTTTAATTTTAACTAACTTACATTTAAGTAGCCACCTATGGCTACAATAGAAGACGGTGCAGCTTTACATAAATGTGTACACATTCGGTCCAGATAAAGGACTCTTGTCCCTTTAAAAATGAAAAGCGTTTCCTGACATGCCCCATACAATGTTAAAAATGAAAATAAACTAATTCAAACACCAGTTTTGGAGGCTTATACCAGTCTTAAACGTCAGGGTCAAAGAGTCAAGTTAGCTGGAGAAACACAGCCTGTGACACGTCTCCACCTCAGTGGTTCGTGATGGACTTCAGGGTTTACCATGCTGGCAAGGGAATGTCTCTACAAGGCCTAGAGCTGAATTTTATTAGCCTCCGTGTACCCAACTCCTAGTTAGCGTGCCTGGCACAGAGTAGGCATTTTAGTATCCAGCGAATGCATATACAAAAATGTGTGGATGCCGCTTTTTCCATTTAGGTACAAGTAGGTGTGTGTAGCATGACAGTCAAATATCACACATACATAGACTAATCCGTAATTAGGGTGACCACATATGCGGGTTTAACCCGGGCACTACAAGCTTAAACTTACAGTCCCAATGTCCCTGTCTGGGTTGTTAGCCCCTTTGATTCTCAAAACTATCACTGTTTGGACCCTATCAGATCCGCCACTGTTCATCAACAATCCCGAGCTGTGTTTGTTTGGATTGCAACATTTTGGAATAACCCATGTATTATGATGATTATTAGGATGATGATTAAATTCTCTGATTGTCATAAATGTACGTTACAGGTATTTGATTAACCACAGTATGTTCTTATTAAGTAAGAAATAACAATAATATTGAAATACAAAAGCCACTTGGTTTCTGTAAAAATCAAATATCTTGGCTTAAGTCATAATTAAAAAGGAATTATGTACAAAATTAAGACGGGATGATGAAATGAAACCCTCGCTGCTGCTCCCCCCCTACGTCACTCGAGCGAGTTGAGAACCCACTTAAAAACCAGGAACTGTGTGCACACTCTCGAGGATGCCCCTACACCTGGCCACACCCAAGTTTCGGTGGATCAGACCCAAATTAGAATTCCTGTGTTGAACATTGTTCAAGCTAATTTGAAATGTAATTGCACAATCACATCAATATAGTCAAAGAAATGTGGTTTTTACAGACAAGGTATAATCATTTTCTAATTACCAATTAAGAACTCTCCACAGTTTATTAGAAAATAAAAGCTTAGAATAGCTTGGTGAATTACAGTATGTGAATTAGCCCAGCTGCCCTCTGGAGCTCCTGAGGTGACAGAAATACAAATGATTCACTGAGAAACCCTGGCTCTAATGTGTATCCTGAAGCCCAGATTCATGCCCCCACGCTTTATATCTTCTCATCCTCACTACGAGCTGATGTAACCCAAGTGCCAGGGGAGAAGGATATCGACTCCAGGGACTCTGAGCAGTAGCTTTCAACTGCCAGTGAAAGACCAAGCTTTGTAAATACCACTGACTCAAACATGGCCCATTCGTACAATGAGGTTTACAGTATAGCTGAAGAGTTCTTGAGTAGCCCATTTAAGTCGTCGCCTATATTAATGTAGTACGTGGACACTGGATGAGCCATCAGAACACCTGGGTTCTAGCACAACTCTCAGTGAACCCCAGGTTTCTTATGTACAAAATCAAAATTACCCCACAATTATAAGATTGGAAGGGCAAACAAATGAAATAAAGTATGTGCCAGTGCTCTATCTACGTACATGTAACTAAATATTTTAAGGAATCCTTTGAGTAGGATTACCTTATAATGAAAGAAGTCCTTTGTCTACAAATCAGAATGCTCAGTAGATTGGTATCTACTGAGAACAAGGTGGGTCTCTGTTTCCTTAGGCCTGAAAAGCTCTGTAAGAGAACTATCTCTGCCTTCAGAGTTTTCTACCTAGCCCTCTAACCTGCCACCTCTAAGACTTTCAAAACCTGCCCTAAAAAATATTGCTGGGGGCTGCCTGGGTGGCTCAGTCAGTTAAGCAGCCAACTCTTGATTTTGGCTTAGGTCAGGATCTCGCGATTCATGAGTTCAAGTCCCACACATTAGTGCGGAGCCTGCTTGGGATTCTCTCCCCCCGCCTCTCTGCCCCTCCCCTGCTCGTGCTCAGTCTCTCTCTCTCAAAATAAATAAACTTTTTAAAAATTAAAAAAAAGAATATGGTTGGAAAGACCAGCTTTGTTTTCTCTCAAATTGGATTTTTATTCCCTACGCACCTCAAGAGTGCAGGACATTTCACTCTACCTCTGCAAATATTTTGACCAAGGGCCCTAGCTTCCATTACACATCAAAACCAGCTCAAAATCGCCACGAAAAAAAAAAATCCCTGCTATTGGTATTGTTACAGTGGCCCTACATGACCAAGAAAAGCTTTGCTGGTTGCTCTTTTCCCCCAAAATACTATTTCTGCCTGTACAAGCTCCCAGCTCACACCCAGAATCAGGAAATGCCTCTCTAACAAATTAAAGAGGAAAAAAGGCAGAGATCACTACCTCACCTCTGATATGTTCTCTCCTCCCATAAATTGTGGTTCATATAATCCCTGCGCCTCCACAGCTCTCTGCTATCTTCACAATACTTTTTATGAGGATTTTTTTTTTTTTTTTGCAATAGACATACTTGCCTGCTGTGCCCTATTATATCACTCCTGGAAGTGAAAGTCATGTCAACCTCTTTTAATTCTGCTCTAATATATTTTGTACATATTATTTAAGTTTAAAATTAAGCCTTGGTTTTATTTAAACTTGGGAATCCAATTTTCTAATAAGTGGCATATTTAGCCTTGAATCCTGATTGATGGTTTTTCAGAAAAGTTTATTATTTCAGCATATTCCCTATTCCAGAGAATTTATACCAGCAGTGTTTGATTTTGTTCTTATACCATAGAGAATGGCCACTCATGGGATCACCTAAAAGGTTCTTTTTGATATTGTCTTAAAGAAGATATTAATCATAGAATTATCTTAAGATTATGATACCTATTCCACAGAAATGAAAATAAAGTTGAACATATTATTTATGCATTATTAAATATTGTGTAGTAATTCCCACCACGTATCTAATAAAGAAGAATAAGCACAGAGAGGTAAAGCAAATTGTTAAAAAGCATGGCATTACCAGGTAGAAATGTTAAAAAATAAAATTAACCCAGATTTCAAGGACTGTCCCTCTTAGACATCTGGCTCCTACCTTTATTATGACTCAATAAATGCTCCCCCTCCCCCAGTATTAATGGTTCAATCCTTCTAGCGTGGATAAGTGAAGTGTTTTGGTCTAGCACCTTCCAACTGCTCATTCCAAAGCTCCATGTATGATCAGCAAAAAGAAAGGGTAAGAGAGAAGTGTGGGCCTGAACTCTGTAACAAGTCGATATGCTACCTGGTAAGATCCCGAAACAGCAAGAACTCTATTAAAGGTGCTAACTAACGTATTTGCCACCAATTGAGAACAATTAAAAATTTACCAATTCAGGGGTGCCTGGGTGGCTCTGTCGGTTGAGCGTCCGACTTCGGCTCAGGTCATGATCTCACGGTCTGTGAGTTCGAGCCCCGCGTCAGGCTCTGTGCTGACCGCTCAGAGCCTGGAGCCTGTTTCAGATTCTGTGTCTCCCTCTCTCTGACCCTCCCCCGTTCATGCTCTGTCTCTCTCTGTCTCAAAAATAAATAAAAATTTAAAAAAAATTTTAAAAAAAATTTACCAATTCATAAAGAGTTACTTACGAAAAGAATCCCTCCTCTTTAATGTTGGGAGTATATTTGAAGAATCCATAAATGAATCACTGTCAGATGCCCCACGGGCAGGTACACAAAAGGAACCTCAAACAGCTCCAGACACAGAGGTAACCAAGGGCACCACTTGAACAGCCTCAAGTGCTGTGCTCAGTACAACTATTTATTTAATGAGATAAAATAAATTTCAGGTCATGATAAAAAAATAATACTCTTCACTTTGAATTATGTAGGAAATTGCTTGTGGAAATAGCACAAAAGGAAAAGCAGATAACACAGGTTTTAATTCTAGCTTTGTCAATAGCTACCTGTGTGAAGGTTAGCGAGTCTGGATTTTTTAAGTCTATATTTACTTGTCGGAAGAGTAGGAATAACGTACACATTCCCTATTTACTGTTTGACACCCCGATGAGCGCAAACCTGAAACAATTTGTGACCTACACATCGCTATCCACAAGTAACATGAGAACATACGAGAAATTTGTTAGTTTTGTAGAACGGTAGACCTGTCCAAGACAAAGTCACTTTCACTTCATATTCCGCATCCACTACACATATTCAAGTAGGAATAAAATCAAATGGAATACAGAGGTTTTTAACGGGGTTGGTCACACTTTTCCTGGCAGATTAGGGCGAGTTCACTTGACCAACACCTGGATTTAACTCTCTCACTAATGGCAAAATAACTCATTCTCAGGCAATGCTAGATCAACTATGTTTAAATATGTTCACATCAAGAGTGATGTGGGGGCGCCTGGGTGGCTCAGGCAGTTTAGTGTCAGACTTCAGCTCAGGTCATGATCTCGTGGTTCTGAGTTCAAGCCCCACGTCCAGCTCTCTGCTGTCAGCATGGAGCCTGCTTCAGACCCTCTGTCCCCCCCTCTCTCTCTACCCCTCCTCCACCTTTCACTCTGTCTCTCTCTCCCTTTATCTCTCTCAAAATAAATAAACTTTTAGAAAAGAATAATATGGCTGCTTTAAGGTGTCTGCCTCAAGTCCTTATAAAAACCAAAGTTAGTCTTCGTTGGAGTAACGACAACAAGGAAGAAAGCAATATTGAGCAGATAAAAGAGGTGAGGTATTTGTCAGCTAAAACAAGGGATGTTTCAGTGCAAGGTTGTGAATAGCAAAGTAGAACAATAAAGGTGAGACTTGGAAAAAAAACAACGCATCAGTAACAGACCAGGGGTTTAGGTGAGACCGATGTGGTTTTACTATTAGCTCCTGCTAACAACTAGCATGAATTACTTTAGGACAGAGTTCAAAACATAAAAACCTGGTCCATTCTTCCCTCTAAGAGGATTATTGACATTTTCCTGGAAATCTTGCCCGTTCCTGTCACACTAGCTAGTCTGTCTTTGGAGTCTCAGGCCCAGAAACGAAGTAAAACAGTCTCTACGGAAAAATCATTTTGATATTATGCAAGAAGATAAAAAATAAATCCTATGGCTTTACACTGATTTATGTACTGAGATAAACTTTACAACTATACCTTAGTCCTCTTTTTTAAGCCTTAAAAACCAGAACCGGCCATCTGGTTTTGCTTTGGGGGCGCTGTGTGTAACTTTCTAAGTGGGAGAACTTACCTGCTGGTTTTCATCTTTCCAATACAGCCCTCACTGCCCTGGGGGTCTGTGAAGATGCCAAGCTGAGCCGTGACATGGACAACAGTCACCCCGGAGTGAATTCCCAAACATGCAGCAGGCTTTATACGAGTGAAAAATAAATTCTTGCTCTTTTAGGCCATTGGAATTTGAGGATTGCCTAGCATTTGACTGGTTCTCGAGGGGTCCCTGCTAAAAACCCTAAAATATAAAATCTTACTGTAGCACTAGCTTAGAGAAGGAGCAGTAAGGAAAATTATATTACAAGCTGGAAAAATGGCAAGCTGTGTTATGAAATAGTACAGTATTTGGTAAACAATCATAGGTAGTTCTATACCATGTGCCTTATCAGATGGCAGTTGTATGGGAAGAAATCGGAAAACAGAATGTTAATAGCATGAGTTGGTTACTATTGGATGCGTTTACCACAGTGTTTCAAGAGAGATTAGCTGAGAAAAGAATTTCCGTTTGTAAGCAGGAATGAAATGGAATAGAGAGAGTCTGAAAATTCTGGGATTTGCAAAGTCAGAAGAGACAACAGCACCTCATCCCCAGCAGGTGAAAGATTACAGGGTTTCTCCTCAGTCCTGTCTAACTAAATGCATTTTGTCCCACATTGATGGAGCAGCCACATTTCCCATGGTGGATCATTCCCTCAAAATACTTCCTTCATTTGGCTCCCGTGTCATCCCACTTTCTGTGTTTCCTTCTTGCTCATTGATCACCCGTTTAAATTTCCTTTATGGTGCTTCCCCATCCCCCTGACCTCTGAACACCGTAGGGCCACTAGGCTTTGTCCAAGGACGTCTTCTATATTTATATGTACACTCACTCCTTGGAACTCTCATGACTTTCCAGGACCACGCGTATACTGACAACTCCTAACCTCTGCCCCAAATTCCAGCTGTCTACTTGACATGTCTGCTAGGATTGCAGATACCCATCTGAGACTTTCTGTGTCCAAACTGGAATGCATATCCCTCCCAAACAAACCTCGAATCTTCCAAACCTGATTTTCCAACAAGCTTCTCATTTTAATAAATGGGAATCCCATCCCTCCAGTTGCAATGCTGTCGACTTGCCCTGCGTGACCCTGCAACAACAGGCAGCAATCCCTTTGGTCTTTGCTTTTTTTATAAACTCAATATGGAGGCTGGAACCAATAATATCTAAAAATACCTAATTTTCCTTCCTAGACTAAAGAATAAGATATCTATTTTTATATTCCAGCACCGGCTTCAGAATTCGATACAAAGATAGACATTTGCACCCTTAAGCAAATATCACTCTTTGCATCACCTTAAATATGTCACAGGGTCTGCATTTGGCTGAACAAATCAGCTACTAATGACCCTGCTCTTTCTACCGTGTGTTCTCCTGACACCAGGAAAATTATTCTTCCTACTATTTTAAGATTCCCTGCGCTCGTGTTTTAAGATGTTTTTGCAAATTCCCCTGTACTAGTTTTAAGATTAAATTCCTATTTCAGAATTCATATTGCAGTTTAAGGAAAACTAAATCCTCTTACAAATCATGTGTCAACAGCCTGAATACCATCAGGGCTGAATGTAACCAACTTAGAAAGATAAGTGAGTACACGCTCCCAGAACCTAGTACAACAGCTACCAGCATCCCGGATGATACGCTCTGATAGACAGGTACTAACATTACTTGGAAGGTCTCAATCTGAAATCTCATCTCCTTTGCCAATGGACTCCCTCACAATAAAACAGGAAACAGAATTCGGGACTAACGGAGACATGTTAGTCACCCCTTCTCTTGCTACTCATAATAGATTCTCTTCCATGTTTTCAGCTCAGTATATGTTTTAGTTTCATGTACTTGGATATCAGTAAGCCCAAACTCAAGTGCATTTTGCATCAGCTAGGACACTACCTGCAGATGCCCGGGCTTCATTTAGAGTTAGCCACCCAAGCAGACCAAGCCAGAGTCCATCCAGTTATGTCAGCCATGCTGCATATAAATCCCTCTTTATACACTGTTTGCCATGAACACTGCTGTGCTGGAATCAGTGACCTAGAAATGCACATCCATCGCAAGCAAGTTGAAGTAAACAAACCTCACTTGCACCCTGTAGTTGTGGTGGTATGTGCCCAATATACTCAGTGCCTAAGAAGAAAATGCAGCGTGAATATCCATTTGTCCCAATTCTGGGCTCCATTAGGGTAATTATAAATCAGTGCCCCTGGTGTGAATGGAATACATGATGTTCAAAATGATGCTCATTTGGGGGAACCATTATATTCATTTGTAACCATCCCATCCACATAAAGAAAACATCCTTCCTTTCATTAGTCTGGGAAAACGACCCATCAAACTCTCTCTCCATCGAACTAGTGGAAGCATTTTACTCAAATACACGGTCTTGGCGTTTCCACCTTTAAAGCTCAAACATTTTCCTGTTATGTGCACTCATGCACTGCTGACATCCACATCCTCGTGTATCCTTTTGTCATATCAGGGTCATGGCAGCTAACCTTTTAAACAATCCACATAGAGCTGCCGCAAGTTCGCAGAAGCAAACCAATGCAGCTGGTAAACAGGGATGGAGAAGTTCATTTCCCGTGAGCCAGCGCAGTCCATTTAGTGCTGTATTTCCCTTTCACTATCCTCAATCATTTATTTTACATATGAAACACAAACTAGTTTGTTGCATTTCTCAGGCCACTAGGAGGAAGTTAACCTGCAAGTTACTAGTTATGCCTTGCCTGACACCAGGTCTCTAGTGATTGATCCCGGGAGAATCAATTCTGGGTATTTTACTAGATGTCCTGGGAGGAACCATCACCCATTGTCTTTCTCCACGTGTTTGCCTTATTTGTATTATAGGCAAGCTAATTCCCAAAGCAAAACTGTTTCAGCAATAAGTGGGCCTTTTCCAGGGACCCAGTAGTGTTAATTCCAAACATGCTACAGCATGTGAAAGACATTAAACCATTGGCTTTTTAATTACGATTTAATCGTATACATTTGGAAATGTTGCCCAAATTAATTCTAGTTTCGTAAAGATATTCCATCATTTTATTCCCATATTGTCTTCTTTAGTGCAGACCATTGAGTAGGGGTTCCATAAATATTGAAAGAAAAGAAGGCATGAGTGAGTCAACGAGCGAACAATTTGTGTGTTTCTGTTGACCTCCAGAATGTTCTATTTCTATTCCTTGTTTTCTTCAGGAATACTTTGCTTTGCTCACCGGTTGTATGTGAATGTGACTGTGTGCACATACACATATATATGTGAATTATTTCAAATTTTTATCTCCCACTCTAATATGGTTCCAATCGGTAAGACTGCCAGCATCTTATCTTGAATGACAGCTTGCCACCCTCCTTATCCTCACCCTCGGTTCTAGCTGACCCTTTCTACAGTCTCTGCCCAGCTGCTTCACAGTTTCCAAAAGCAAAGGACACCCCACTCTGGACAACTGGAGATTCAAGCAAAGTCTGACATGAGCTTAGTAGATAAGAGGGATAAGAACATTGACAAGAAGGAAAGATGACTATGAAAACATTTATAATATGTGGTCATCACTATACTAATACTTTTGCATTGTATGGCCTTTTTGTCCCCAAATTATTTTTGTAGCTATCAATTAATTAAACCCCACAGAAAAATAAAAAAAATTTAAACCTGAAAATATTAAAGTTAGAAGAAATTGTTACTAGCCTTAGAAGTTTGGTGAATTTTGGGGCGCCTGGATGGCTCAGTCAGTTGAGCGTCCGACTTCAGCTCAGGTCATGATCTCGTGGTTTGTGAGTTTGAGCCCCGCGTCGGGCTCTGTGCTGACAGCTCGGATCCTGGAGCCTGTTTCAGATTCTGTGCCTCCTCCTCTCTCTGCCCCTCTCCTGCTCATGCTACGTCTCTCTGTCTCTCAATAATAAATAAACATTAAAAAAAATTTAAAAAAAAAAAAAAAAAAAACCCACAGAGTTCTGAGTCTTATCACGTGATTTAGTTTATCCTGACCATCTTGACGATTGTCACATTAACCAAATACTGGAGGCACACTAGCCATATTTCTGAAGTAATCTGAGCCATGACTCCATTTCCCATTTCCAGAGTTTTTTCCCTATTAATAAAGACACCGCATCACAAGAATAGAGTGGGTGGGGAGAGGGGACACACTTCCATCCTGCATGTGTCAAAGAGGATTCAGAGTTGTTTGAGGCAATCAGAAAGGACAAAGGGCTCAGTCAGCCTGGTCTGAAAATCTTAAAACATTTTCACTCTCAAACAAACAGGAAAGCCTCTTTTTCTTAAGATGTAAGGAAAGGAACATAAAGTGAATTTTTGATTCTACTTTATAGATAACTGTCCCATAAGAACAATTATACATAAACTTCCAAATGTCTTGCCCCTCCCACCATGCAATAACCTTGTTTAATTAAAGTTGCTGTCTTTGATTTTTAAACTCATTTTTTCTTAGAAATAGAAACATGAACCCAACAAATAAATAGCCACATTTGGATGATTTGAATGTGTCTGGAATGTTGAGAATCTATTTACATTTTAATAAGATATTTCCTCAGTGCAGGTCTTAGATAAATCTCCATAGAGATGAGGCTAGGACACAGAATTAAGAAGAAAGAAGCGCCCTTGACAATTTGGAGAAAAGGAAAGATAAGCAGAGTGGTGTTTAATAGAAACAGATGTGGATGTAATCCCTTTAGGAAGAAAAAATCTGTACAAATATAACATAAGAGAAGGAGAAATGGCTTTAGACACATATAAGGGAAAAACCTGGGGAGCTTTGAGAACTCAAGCTAAGAATGAGTTCATCACTCAGACTCTCCTCTAATTCACAGCCCAACAACTGGTGTGTTATGTGGATAACTTGAAGAAAGCCTCAGTGTTAAGTGCAATATGTTATTTATAAGGAAGATTAACAGGAATCTCTGAAAGTAGGAATGGAGGGCTGAAAAAAGGACCTGTCAGCCTAAATACAAATAAATCATATTTATATAATCACAGATGTATTTGCTGGCCGGCACACCTCTAATGTAAGACCAGCAAGACGTGTTTTCTATCCCAGCAGGAAGGATTTGAGCTAACATTAAGGAAAACCCATTGGCTAAAGGTTGAGCATGAAATCTACTAATGGAAGTCAGAGAATTCTATTAACTCCATTAAAAAAAAAAAAATGACCATCTATTTAGTTCTGCAATGCTTCGCCTAGCTTGCAGGAGTATAGAACTCACCTAGAGTTACAGTCCCACCACCAGCTGATAAATGGTTAGTGGTTAAGTGATGAGGAGAATATGGGGGGAAACCCGAGGAGATGATCGAACATGCGTCCCAGTGCACAACGAGCCGGAACAGCACCCTCGTCCTCCAAGGGGATTCTTTCTACCTCTGAGAGAATATTCCCCTTCCTTGTGCTTTCTGTTTTCCTCAGTTTTAAGGAACTGAGACTATGTGACTCGTCCATCTTGCTCTTTAAAGAAAAAAAAGATGAGCAGAGATGCTGTCTAGGAAAACCTTTGCCGGGGAGGACTGAGAGGCACAGGTATGCAAATCTTCTTTCCTAAAGATAAAGATACATGCCACGAAACGACTCCTCTAACGCTCGACCCTTTTAGCCCTACGTCTCAGGAGAGACCTTGGACTCTAAATATTGCTCTCAAAGCCAAACCACGTCACGGATGGTTATGACAAAAAATTGTGACCAGCGTCACAGCGAATCAACTAATCTCAGTGATCCCACTTAGCCAAGGCTGCGATCACTTTAAATAACTCTCCTGAAGGTTAAGTAAAATTTCTCCACCAATAAATTTATTCTACACGGCTGTGGCTAGCATGTAATACGAAAGCAAAATCCCTCAGCCAAGTGCGGTTGCAAGGGCGAGGGGCAGAGCTACACGACGTGGGATACATCTTCCACCTGAATCCACGAGCAAGCCACGCTTTCCGCCTCTGAACACAGGCATGATGAGAAAAGATTATTTGGAGGGGAAAGACAACCGCGGGGCCAAGCGAACTAAAATGTGCCCTGAACTAACAAGGAAAGGGTCAGCATTTTGTGACGCGTATTAGAGATGAGCAAAGACTCTAGTAAACAATTTTTTTAAACCATTCATCAAGTTAACTTCAAGTGTACGCAGATTGAGTAAAACTCTCTACGTGTGATCGTTATTACCATGGTTACTATTATAGAAGTGAGAAACCCTGAAGAAAGTATTTCGACAACATCTGAAAATTTTGCCTGTAAAACTTCACTCGTGCTTTTAAAAATAAATGGTGGATGTCACGTGTTACAAAGGGAGGTATGGGTATCTGAGGTGGCCCAAACTAGGCGAAGAGCGCCTTCTCTGGAATCTGTATTAACAGAGATGATCTCTCTCATGTGATTTTTTTTTTCTTAAGTATTCTGACTTGCTTTGAACAGGTCCTCATATTCTGATGGCAGTTTGTTTAATTAATGGTATTGTATATCGGTTGTGCCACACACTTTGCCAATTATCATGAGCAGCTATAGGGGAAGCAAGTGGCATTTTAGAGTGTGCCCACAAGAGCCTACAGGAGAGCAACACACACACACACACACACACACACACACACACACACACACACACACCAGCTATCGGCATGTCCGTATGGTAGCGCCACGTATTGTCATTAGTTTTGCCTAGAGGGGCGGGCACATGGGAAGGCTTCCTTAATGAAGGTACATTGTAAAACAAAAGGCAGGGTGTGCGGTGAACGGAAGCAAAGAGATCAGAGGTGACATCTGTGACTTCTGTGACCGGAGGCAGGAGCCCGGCCCTCGGGAAGGAGAAACGACCCAACCTCACTTGGCTCTACCCAGAGGTCTGACGCTGCCTCTCTCTGATCCACAGAAAGCTCAGCGCTGGGAGCTGAGGTTGCTGCGAGCGGAGGACGGCCTGAAACCAGGAGCCTGTCGGCCCAAGGGGGCCCTTACCTCACAAAATGAGACATCACAGCATCACCGCTACGACGTCAAGAGATTCTCTTTCACGTTCACACTGTCCAGGGAAATCTAAAAATTTAACACTTGACTGCACACGTGCGAAGTACGCACCTTCGATTAGCCTACTTGAGACACTACCGTTTCCATTTGCACCTCTTTTCCATTCCTTCCTCTCCGCCTCCAATAACAATCTCATTCTGAAGCTCACCCCAGACCAAGAGCGGTGCCCGGCAGACGTGCCTGATTTATATTCTCCACACAGTTTGTGGGAAAGTGGCCAGAATGATTGGCGCTTATTAAATATCTGTGTGGTCTGTACAAATCACCAGGGAAGGGAGCCTGCGGGGCTTTGAAGGTTGAGCCTCCGACTCGATTTCGGCTCAGGTCATGATCTCATGGTTCATGGGATCGAGTCCCACCTCGGGCTCTGTGCTGACAGCGTGGAGCCTGCTTGGGATTCTCTCTCTCCCTCTCTCCCTGCGCCTCCCCCAATCACACAGTCTGTTTCTCTCAAAAAAAGTAAAACTTAAAAACAAATTTTTCAACTTAGTAGTTACAAGAACAGGCTTCCTATCAACATGGATTTTCTCTTCCTAGAAAGATACTTAAGTCAGGATTCCTAAGTCATATTCGTCTTTCCTCAAAAACTAGTTGATCTTCACAAGCTGATCAGGTGGGAAAGGACCTTTAACACGGGCTACCTCCTTCCTGTCCTTGTCACCTCCCTTCCCCAGCTCAGGGGACAGCTGAGAGAGCAACATGTTGCCGAGCAACTCTGAAAAGGCTTTTGAATGTTATTAATTAAAACAATTAATTAAATTACTCTGAAGGACACTTGATGACCTGGACAGACCCTGTCCAACCGAGGCAGGGGAGACGGTCACAAACAACAGCAGGACACATTGTGAAGGCCCATCACAGACGGGGCTGGGAGGACACTGTTGACAGGGGCAAGATTTCCTGACATTTGCGACAACAGAGGTAGAAACTGAGGGCATTATGCTAAGTGAGATAAGTCAGAGAGAGAAAAACGAATGCTGTATGATCTCACCTGTGGAATCTAAAAAAAGCAGAACTCGTAAAATCAGAGACTAGAATGACAGCTAGCAGAGTATGTGGGGTGAGGAAACTGGGGAAGATGTTTAGGGTACAGACATGCAAATAATAGATCAGTAAGTCCTGGAGACCTAACGCACAGCCTAGAGATTATGGTCAGCAATACTCCACTATAAACTTCAAACTGGCTAAGAGACCAGGTCTTTAATTATTCTCACCACAAAAAAAGAAATGATAATTGTGTGAGGTGATATATTGCAACTTATAAATGTATCAAACCAACACATTGTATGACATGTTACGTGTCAATTATATCTCAGTTTTTTACATTTTTAAATAAATGAATGAATAAAGAGACACAGAACCAAAGGAGTAAGAAAAAAAGTCAAAGCACACATAAGTATACCACAGACTGAACTCTGCTAACAGTGTCACATTTGAGGGGAGTATTATCTTGTAAGAACTTGTAGGAACTTGTAAGAACTCAGATATCCAATTTATTTCTGGAGCTTCCTCAGCTTTGCCATTTTTCAGCCAATGCTCTCCGTAGACCTTAAGCAGACTGAACGGACAGAAAGAGTGCCCCTTCTCCATGGTGACCCTCTCCCCATCGCCTCTGTCCTTCTGTTTGAATTCAGCAAGCGTGTGCTTACTCTTTCTCTAGAATTTTATCTTGTTTTCACGAGCACTTTGTGCTTTATTCAATTAAACTAAATGTATGTTAAAATGCTGCCTTAATAAAAGCAGAATCAGAATTGTTTTAACTTCTGTTTACATCACCGTCAGTAAGCAATCATCACGATTTTGTGCATCAATGTTGCTCATTTTTTGGCACCTTTAGTTTCTTTGTGTGGATCCAATTTTCATGCGCTGTCGCTATTACACTTGAAGAACTTCCTTTAACATTTCTTGTAGCGCAGGTCTGCTGGTGACAAATCCTATACATATTTATTTGTCTGAAAAAGCCTTTATTTTGCGTTCACTTTTGAATGATCTTTTTGGTGGATTTAACATTCTAAGTTATAGGGCTTTTTCCTTTTCTTTTAGGACTTCGAAGATGGGATTTCACTGTCCTCCGATTGGCACAGTTATTGAGGAGATGCCTAAAATTATTCTTATCTTTATTGCCCAATAGGTAATGTATCTTTTATCTCCAGTTGCTTTTAAGTTGCTTTCTTTTTAAAGTTTATTTATTTTTGAGAGACAGAGAGACAGAATGAGAGCAGGGAAGGGACAGATTGAGAGGGAGACACAGAATCCAAAGCAGGCTCCAGGCTCTGAGCTGTCAGCACAGAGCCCAATGCGGGGCTCGAACCCATGAACCA
Source organism: Panthera pardus (assembly GCF_024362965.1). Taxonomy (NCBI): domain Eukaryota; kingdom Metazoa; phylum Chordata; class Mammalia; order Carnivora; family Felidae; genus Panthera; species Panthera pardus. The sequence goes on along the minus strand of NW_026526754.1, from coordinate 14,488,049 downwards.
TGAGATCATGGCCTGAACCAAAGTCGGATGCTTAACTAACTGAGCTACCCAGGCACCCCACAATGGCTGTTCTTAGCCCTATCCCATAAAATCTTCATTTTGTATATTGTACTTTTATGTTCACCATAGTTTACTTTTATATCTTCCATTCCTGTCTTAATTATGTTTAAAGTGAAGATTTTAAACATAATGATTATTTTAAACATAATGATTTAAAATAACCATTGTAAAGTCCTTAAGCTAATTCTCTCACCTTTGCTATTTCTAAGTACATGTCTATTGCCTGATTTTTTTCTTGGTTAACTATAATTGTATATATATTATGTATGTACATATGTAGAGATACATACATAAATAAAATTATAGATATATATTTTATAATTAATAACTTATATATTTTATTTCATTTATATATATTTGCTTCTGCATGTCTTAAAATTTTATGGTAGATTTTAAGTATTACGTTGTTACCAGGTTTTGCCTTCCTACAGACAATACTGAAATTTGTTTTGGTAGGGAGTTAAGTAACCTCTAGGCTGGCTTATTTTTAAGCTTTATTAGGCCTAGGTTTAAAATATTATTATTAGAATTATTAGAATAAGTATTAGAATTAGTATCAGTATGGCCTTATTTTTTTTATTTTTTAAGGTTACTTATTTATTTTGAGAGAGAGAGAGAAAGAGAGCGGGGAAGGGCAGAGAGAGAGAGAGACTCCCAAGCAGGCTCGAGCTGTCAGCACAGAGCCCGATGCAGAGCTCAAACTCACGAACTGTGAGATCATGACCTGAGCTGAAACCGAGAGTCAGACGCTTCACCGAATGAGCCACCCAGGTGGCCCATCAGTTGGGCCTTATTACTAAAGCCTGTCTCTGTTGACCAAGCAGTCAGGTTTAGTGGAAACTGTACCCCAGCCATAGGTGAGTTCTAGAAGTTGCTGAGCTTCCAGCTCCCGGGCTGTTCTTTGTGCTGCCCTGTGGCGCTTTCACATCCCACATATGTGAAGCCCAGTGTTCAGCGACAGATGCAAGAGGACCCCTATTCTGACCTTTGGAACCGTTTTCTGCATGACTCCCTCTTCTTGAGTACCCTGCCCTGCAAATTCCACCCACTTCATCTTCCCCAGACTCTAATCTCTGTCTTCTCAACTCAATGGGAATGTTATACTCTGCCTGGGCTATCCTTTCTGGTGCCAAAGAACACAAAAGATCTCCATGTAATTGTAGCCAGAGCAATTGTAGGGCTCACGTCATTTCTTTCCCTTTCCCTGGATCACAGTCCTTCACCGCCTATTGCCCAATTTCTGAAAAACCATTGTTTCATATGTTTTTCCAGTTTTTAAAAATTTTTACATTTTTTATAGCAAGACAAGCCCAGCACCAGTTACTTCAACATGGCAAGAAGTGGAAAATCTACCATTTCAGTGGGTAAGGAATTCAGGACAAATTGAAAGGGTACTTCTAACTCAGTGTCTCTCATGACATTGCACTTGGCATATTGGCCAGGACTACCATAATATGAAAGCTTAAATGCGGCTGGAGAATGAACTCCAAGGTGACTCACTAATGCAATGTCAAGTTGGTACCGGTTGTTTGCAGGAAGTCATATGTCCTCACTTCATGGATGTCTCTGGCAGGCTGCTTGAAAGTCCTCATGGCAGAACAGCTGGCTTCTCCCAGACCCAATGACCCAAGAGGTACCTGTGCTTTCTACAACCACCAGAACACCTAAAACACAAGGAGAGAGTGTCTTAGATTCCTAGTAAATGTCCAACCATTGACATTCTCTTTAATTACAAACCACTCTGGATTGCATTCAGCACACATAAGAACCATATCCCCCAAATTCTTCAATTAATTACTTAGTATGAAAGAAAAGTGACCAAAGGTCAATTTGGTAGAAATCAGTGCAACCCCCAAGAAAGCATGAGCAGCATCTCGACAGCTACTGCCCTCCCTTCCTTCCACAAGAAGCTTGTCATGTTATTTCAGAGATTCTAACCGAGAATGTTCCCCCAAGATTCTCAAGAGGACCAAAGGGGCTTTTGCTTGTCACACAATGTCATTCCCCCAGATAACTAGAGTCCTGATACAACGCTCCCTTTGCACACTACAGTGCATTTTGCTGCCCTTGCTTCCTATCTCCATAAAGCTAAAGCCAGCAACCTCTTTCCGAAACTTCTGCCATTCCGTGACACCACCTCAAAGATACAGTAAGAAAAGAAAGGTTAGGAAAGGAAAAGAAAAAGTCTTTTCTCCTAAAGGGTATTCCAAGTACTACAAAAAAGATGATTGAACCAGATGTTGTCTTTTCTGTTGCTGCAGACATGATCGATTTAATGAAGGACAAGGTTGCTTTTCCCTCTTTTTTTTTCTTTTTTTCTTTTTTTGTTTTCTTTTTTTTTTTTTTGCTTTTGCTTCTAAATAAAGGCAACTTACAAGTCACATAACATTTTAAAATACATGAATTTCTTTATACTTTATGTATTCCTTCCAGAAAATCTACTTCTCTTCCAAGTGTATGAGATTCATAGCCCTTAGTAATATATTTAGCATTTAACATGCAGAAGTCCAAAACAGGAAGTCAACAGAGGGGAGAGCTACACACTGAACTCTTCTGGGCCACATAAAAAATGAAAGCATTTGTGTGTGTGTGTGTGTGTGTGTGTGTGTGTGTGTGGTTATGTTTATACATTCATATTATGCATATAATTTCCATTTAGCTTTTCTTGATAAGAATTAGAGAATAAAACAGATGCAAAGTCTACCACTCAGTTTATAAGCATTTACTGCTGCTTGCTCTGTACCACTTACTGTGCGGGATGCTAGGGATAGATATTGAACTGCTTGCCTTCAAGAACCACAGACTAGGCAATGTGCATGCAACTAACATACTTTTAGCTGTTCAGTATGTATCAAATTACACCCACCAAGTGGTAGACTTTTGGTCAGACTCTGAGAACTCCAAGTACCAGATAAAGATCCTGACATTAACATAAGCCAGAATTGGAAATGGACACTAAGAGAGGTGTTGATGACATTTCTGTGATTGTCTAGGGTTTAAATGTTTGTGTAGTGTTGATTTATTGTTTCAAATCTCTGGCAATGTTGCTTGGTTGAAAGTCTGAGATTTAATAATTATGAAATATCATACAGATTCTATGCTAAGAAGGTGTCTAAAAAAAAAAAGAATGTCATCACTTAGCCTTATTTGCGCTCTAACGCACTCTGGCATTTATAGTGCTAATTTGTAAATACTCCTCTGAACATGATCACAACCTTCAAGTGTCTGAATTTCCAGTGTTCTCTAATATGGCAGCCATATGTATCTACCTAAATCTAAATCTATATTAATTAAAGGTAAAAAAATAATAATAAATTCACTTCCTCAGTCCTCCTATTCTCACTTCTAGTGTTCAGTAGCCACTGTATTATAGAATATTGCCATCATTATAGAAAGTTCTATTGGACAGAACTAGTTTATCAATTTCTAACATAAGAAAAACCTTCCAACTGAAAACATATTATGTTTGACAAGCACGTTTCCATAGCAATTCATTTATTTTTTTAATATTAACTTTTTGACTCCTGTAGATAAACCTAACGCTATTCATTTTATGATATTTCAAAATAGTAATTGATTAACAAACATGCTCCCTATGCTAAGTCTATGTTCTGCCCAATAGCACTGACATTTGAGGATACCATATTAAAAGTAACAATTTTTTTTAATATTAAATTAGAAAACACCATTTAAAAGTAAAAGTTGAATACCACAGGGGCACCTAGAAGACCCAGTCAGTTAAGCATCTGACTTCAGCTCAGGTCATGAACTCACAGTTCATGACTTCAAGCCTCCCATCAGGCTATGCATTCTCAGCACAGAGCCTGCTTTAGATCCTGTCTCCCTCTCTCTCTCTCAAAAATAAATATTTTTTAAAAAATGAATACCACAAAATTAAATCAACTACTTATTTTCTTCATGAAACTCCATGAGGACATGAAAATATAGCCCTTCTTTCTTGGATACCTGCAAACTACTTGGTAATGAGAATTTCAGAAATTCTGGATTTTGTACAATATGCTTCTAGATTTTGTTTTCCATAGTGAGAAAGAATGAAAGAAATAGATTTGCATATACTTCTTCAATTAAAATAAACTCCAGGTTACTTTTTAAAACTCCAACTGATAGAACATCAAGTGCAGTGATAATTGGCTTGTTGTTGCACAAAAGATTTTAGATCTTATTGACGATGATTGGACTCAGTGCTCCTCCACAGATATTTTATTATAATGCTTCATAATGGATAAGAGAAAATTCAACATGATACATTCAAATATTTCACTAAAACGTAAACCATCCTCAACTTAATATTGAATACTATATGCAGAAGTTATATACAAACCTAATAGTAACCATATATCAAAAACCACTAATAAATATGCAAAGAATAAAGAGAAAGAAATCCAAATATATCACTAAAGAAAATCAGCAAACCATGAAAGAGATAAAGACAAGAAAGGATCAGAAGAAATCTCCAGAAGCAATCACAAAACAAATTATAAAATGATAATAAATATATATCTATCAGTAATTACCTTGAATGTGCCAATCAAAAGACATAGCGTCACAAAGTAGATTTAAAAAACAAGACCCACCTATATGCTGCCTACAAGAGACTCGTTTCAGACCTAAAGACACTTGCAGATTGAAAGGGAGGGGATGGAGAAACATCTATCATGCAAATGGAAGTCAAAAGAAACCCAGACTAGCAATACTTATGCTGGAAGAAATCATCTTCAAAACAAAGTCTGTAATAAGAGACAAAGAAGGACACTATAGAATAATAAAGGGGACAATCCAACAAGAAGATATAACAATTGTAAATATTTATGCACCCAACATGGTATCACCTAAATACAAAAAAACAGTTAATAACAAACATAAAGGAACTAATTGATAGCAATATGATAATAGTAGAGGACTTTAACACACCATTACATCAACACACAGATTACCTAAACAGAAAATCAACAAGAAAACAATGGTTTTGAATGAAACACTAGAACAGATGGATTTAACAGATACACAGAACCCCATTCTAAAACAGCAAAATACATATTCTTTTCAAATGCATGTGAAACATTCTCTAAAACAGTTCACATATTAGCCCACAAAACAAGCCTCAACAAATTCAAGAAGGTCAAAGTCATATCATACATCTTTTCTGACCACAACACTGCGAAACTGGAAGTCAAGCATGAGAAAAAAATCTTGAGAGACCACAAATACATGGAGGTTACACAACATCCTGCTAAACAATGAATGGGTCAACCAGGAAATAAAAGAAGAAATAAAAATTACATGGAAACAAGTGAAAATAAAAACACAACAATCCAAAATCTTTGGGATGCAGAAAAAGCAGTTTTAAGAGGGATATTTATAGCAATACAGGCTTACCTCAAGAAGCAAGAAAAATCTCAAATAAACAATCTAAGCTTATACCCAAGGAAGCTAGAAAAAGAGCACAAACAAAACTCAAAACCAGCAGAAGAAAGAAAATAATAAAGATTGGAGCAGAAATAAATGATATAGATACTAAAAAACAATAGGAGAGATCAATGAAACCAGGAGCTGATTCTTTGAAAGAATCAATAAAATTGATAAACTTCTAGCCAGACTTCTGAAAGAAAGAAAGAAAGAAAGAAAGAAAGAAAGAAAGAAAGAAAGAAAGAAAACTCAAATAAAATCACAAATGAGAGAAAAGAAATAACAATCAACACAACCGAAAAATAAACAATTATAAAAGATATTATGAAAAACCATATGCCAACAATTGGACAACCCAGAAGAAATGGTAAATTCCTAGAAATATATAAACTACCAAAACTGAAATGGGAAGAAATAGAAAATTTGAACAGACCAATAACCATCATAGAAATTAAATTAATAATCAAAAAATAATCAAAAAATATTTATTTATTTATGTTTATTTATTTATTTTCAGGAGAGAGAGCACACATGTGAGCACGAGCAGGGAAGGGCAGAGAGAGTGAGAGAGAGAGAGAGAGAAAGAGAACCCTAAGCAGGCTCCATGCTGTTAGCACAGAGCTCAACATGGGGCTTGATTCCGTGAACCGTGAGATCATGGCCTAAGCTGAAACCAAGAGTTGGATGTTTAACCAATTGGGCCACCCAGGCACCCCTCTACCAAACATTTAAAGAAGAGTTAATAACTATTCTTCTCAAACTATTCCAAAAAAATAGAAAAGGAAGGAAAACTTCCAAATTCATACTATGAGGTGAGCATTACCTTAATACCAAAACCAGATAAAGACACCACAAAAAAAAAAGAGTTATATGCCAATATCCCTGATGAACATTATTGCAAAATCTTCAACAAAATACTAGTAAACCAAATTCAACAATACATTAAAAGAATCATTCAACACGATCAAGGGGGATTTATTCCTGGTTTTCAAGAATGGTTCAATACTCACAAATCAATCAACGTGATACATAACATCAATAAAGAAAGGATAAGAATCAATCATATAATCATTTCAAAAAAGGCAGAAGAAGCATTTGACAAAGTACCATATCTACTCATGATAAAAACCCTTAACAAAGTAGCTTTAGAGGGAACACATTTCAACCTAATAAAGACCATATATGAAAAGCCCACAGTGAACACCATCTTCAGTGAGAAAAAAAAAAAAAAATGAGAGTTTTCCCCCTACAATCAGGAACAAGACAAAGATGTCCACCCTAATCACTTTTACTCAATATAGTATTGAAAGTCTCAGCCATAGCAATGAAACACCAAAAAGAAATAAAAGGCATTCAAGCCTGTAAGAAGTAAAACTTGCACTATTTGCAGATGACATGATACTATGTATAGAAAATCCTAAAGACTCCAACAAAAAACTGCTAGAACTGATAAATTCAGTAATGTCACAGGATACAAAATCAATGTACAGAATCTGTTGCATTTCTATACATCAATAATGAAGCAGCAGAAAGACAAATTAAGAAAACCATCCCATTTATGGGGTGTCTGAGTGGCTCAGTCAGTTAAGTGTCCAACTTCAGCTTGGGTCATAATCTTGCAGTTCGTGGGTTCGAGCCCCACACCAGGCTCTGTGCTGACAACTCAAAGCCTGGAGCCTGCTTCAGATTCTGTGTCTCCCTCCCTCTCTCTGCCCCTCCCTCCCTTGTACTCTATCTTTCCCTCTCTCTCTCAAAGATAAATAACCATTAAAAATTTTTTAATTTAAAAAATCCCATTTATAATTGGACCAAAAAATAATAAGATGTCTAGGAATAAACCTAACCAAAGAGGTAAAAAACCTAACCAAAGACAGCAACATGAAAACTATAAAACACCGATGAAAGAAATTGAAGGTGACACAAATAAATAGAAAGACATTCCATGCTCTTGGCTTGAAAGAACAAATATTGTTAAAATGTCTTGGATGCTACCCAAAGTAATCTATGCATTTAATGCAATACCTATCAAAATACCAACAGCATTTTTCACAGAGTTAGAACAAACAATCCTAAAATTTGTGTGCAACCATAAAAGATTCCAAATAGCCAAAGCAAAGCAAAGCTGGAGGCATCACAATTCTAGGTTTCAAGTTATACTACAAAGCTGTAGTAATCAAAACAGTATGGTACTGGCACAAAAATAGACGCATGGATCAATGGAACAGTACAGAAAGTCCAGAAATAAACCCACAACTATGTGGTCAATTAATCTTCAACAAAGCAGGAAAGAATATCCAGTGGGAAAAAGATGGTCTCTTCAACAAATGATGCTGGGAAAACTGAACAGCAACATGCAAAAACATGAAACTGGACCACTTTCTTACACCATACACAAAAATAAAAATTCAAAATGAATGAAAGACTGAAATGTGAGACCTGAAACCATGAAAATTAGAAGAGAACACAGGCAGTAACTTCTTCAACATTGGCCATAGTAACTTTTTTCTAGATATGTCTTCTGAGGCAAGGGAAACAAAAGCAAAAATAAACTATTGGGACTATATCAAAATTAAGATCTTCTGCACATCAAGGGAAACAATCAACAAAACTAAAAGGCAACTTAGAAAATGGGAGAAGATGTTTGCAAATGACATATCCAATAAAGTGTTAGTATCCAAAATATATAAAGACCTTATACAATTCAATCCCCAAAAAATGAATAATCCAATTCAAAGATGGGGAGGAGTCAAGGATAGACATTTCTCCAAAGACATCCAAATGGCCAACAGACACATGAAAAGATGCTCAACATGACTCATCATCATGGAAATGCAAATCAAAATTACAATGAGATATCACCCCACACCTGTCAGAATGGCTAAAATCAACAACACAAGAAACAAGCATTGGCGAGGATGTAGAGAAAGCAGAATCCTCTTGCACTGTTGATGGGAATTCAAACTGATACAGCCACTGTGGATACAGAATAGAGGTTTCTCAAAAAATTAAACACAGAACTAGTGTGCAATCCAGCAGTCTCTGTACTAGGTATTTACCCAAAGAATACAAAAGTACTAATTGAAAGGGATATATATATATATATATATATATATATATATATCCCTCTCTGTAATGAGAACTTTTGTTCCTCATTACAGAAATAATAAACGTTCATTTAACAAAAATAAAAAGTCATTTTAAGTAAGTTTTTTAAAGTAAATTACAATAAATTATTTAGAATAAAACCAAAGATCACCCAGAGAAGACCATGTGCGCAATTTGATATATAATCTCCCAATTTGGCTTTCAAAATGTACCCATTAAGTTCCTATTTTCTGAAAGATTTGTTTATCTACTTTGATTAAAATTCAGATAAGTAATCATTTGCATGTTTAAAATATTCTCTTTCAGTATTTCGTATGGTGTTAGGGGTTTTTTGTAGTAGTTCATATTGTCTTGTCTCCTATTCAGCTTTTTGCAAACTACTAACATCCCAAAGAAGGAAGAGGAACGGAAGGAAGGTTCAAAAGCGCTATGGAGTGTCAGCTTTCAAATCTCTGCCCTGGATATGCTCATGGTTCATCAGGGAAGTCATTAAAGAGTTTCTGTAATCTATATATGTTTATATATATATAAGCATATAATGCTATGTTTATAGCAGCATTATCTACAATAGCCAAATTATGGGAAAAGCCCAAGTGTCCATCGACTGATGAATGGTTAAAGAAAATGTGGTGTACACACACACACACACTGGAATATTACTCAGCCATAAAAAAGAATGAAATCTCATCATTTGCAATGACATGGTTGGAGCTAGAGAGTATTATGCTAAGCAAATAAGTCAGAGAAAAACAAATACCATATTTCACTCATATGTGAAACTTAAGAAACAAAAAAAATGAGCAAATGGGGTGGGGGGGGGGTGCGGAGACAGAGATAGGCAAGCCAAGAAACAGACTCTTAACTGTAGAGAACAAACTGATGGTTATGGTGGCGGGGGGGGGGGGGGGGGGGGAATGGATTAAATAGGTGATGGGGATTAAGGAATGCACTTGCTGTGATGAGCACTGGATGATGTATGGAAGTGCTGAATTACTATATTTTACACTTGAAACTAATAACCTATGTTAAAAATAAATAAATAACAAAATAAAATATTCCACTAGACAAGGAGAGCTAAATAGTACTGAGTGGCTATGGCCTTTTTGTGAATAGGTTTTTTTCTCTGGCTTCACCCACAAGAACATCTCCTTGACAAAGATTTAAGACGACCTCACCGAATTTCCTTGGCAGACAACGGCAGTTCTTCTATCCTATCCCTGACCTCAGGTTTACCTAGATAGTCTTCTTCTACACTTCCAAGTTCCTCAATTAAGTTTGGTGGTGTATTTATACCCTGGAGGTATTGCAAAACCTTCTCCCTGATCTGGAAGACTATCTGTGTTCCCCAAATCCTGTAACCCATAATCACATTAAAAATTTAAATACACTACCAATATTACTACCTCTAAGAGAAAAAGAATTCACTCCTGAATCTTAGATACCACAGAGTTAACTGTGACTCAGCTGGACACAGAGATGGTCTTGAAAAGAGACATGTTTCTTCTCTGGGGATTTACTTTTTTATGCTTACACCATTCTGATTGTCAGTAAAAAAAAAATAGCTTACTAATAACTGAAAAAGTTTATCTACAATTCTGGACCTTTGCTCTCCCATCTTCCAATAATCATATGCTTTTTGCTCTTCTGATCCAAGCAGATACATGGCTGAAGTTGAACACCCAGCTCTTGATCAAAATGGCTATAATTCTCTCTCCTGAAGAGAGAGACTCATCTCTTCACTCTACCAAAAGGCTGATCTGATTTCCCTGTCAAATAAGTCAAGTAAATCTTTAAAGGTGTCTGTCATGACAGTTACCAACACAAAGTCTGCCAGACAACAGTACTACCTTCAGGAAGGAAGCAGAAACCTCCAGAGTTAAATTTTAAAAAGGCAGTGAGACTCTAAATATCTAGAGAAGTAACACTCCTATGTGAATCTCAAGCCTAGATGTTTATAAGATGTGGAAAAATAGGAAAGCAGTTCCTACAGAAGACTTGAAAATGGGGAGGGATATTCCTTTATTTCCAAAACAAGAAAACAAGACTAATGGCTCATTAAACCCAACGTTCTATATGGGGTAGGAAAAGTTCCCTATAAATTTAAACGTTATTCCTTACAGACTTTCAGGGAGCTGAAGCCTTTCTACTAAAATTTTTGGGACAACCTATTGGAAGTCAAAGCTGTAGCACTCTCTTTCATTCTTGTCTCAACTACATAGAAGGCAAGCCTATATTTAGGATGAGTTATTGAATAGGGGAATGGAGATTCTAAAGTGGTCTAAAGACTTCTCAACAGCTAGATGTCCCATCTTATCATTCCTTAACAGGAAAGGCTAATAAAGAGCTGCCTCAAATAGTTGATCCATATAAGTCTCATTTCAGCTCAGCTGCTGATTCATCAGATACATTTCTTGCTGTGTGCAGGGGCTTTCTGTCTGACAAAATGAAATTTGGCTTAGTAACTAGAGTTCTGATGGCAGTATCTTCTACCTTTCATAATATGCTCTCCTAAAGGTCTGGTAATAAATAGACAAACCTCCACCCGCTGCCATCAGCCTCTTGTGCTTTCAAACAGAAACCAGAGAGGCATCTATCTGAGGTCTGAATCAATTTTGTTAAAAAGTTGAGAAAAAGAATGTGATGAACGTAATTTTAAAAAACAGATAAGTAAGTTCTAAATGGTCTAGGGTATGATTAACAAAAATTGAAAGTAATAAAATATGTGGGGGAAATAAGACTGGTTTCTTCTGAGATGACAAGAGGTCAATAGATTACTTGTTCAGAAATTTTTCAAGGATTTTTGATTAAGAATAAATTAAAGTGGAAGGCTTGCTTCACGAAAGGAAAACTTCAGATAATTATCTGAAAAGTATTACATATTTGAATAAGTGAAAAGAAACTTTGTATATTCAAGAACTATAACAAAAATCTCTTCATTCTGTCTGTACAATATTTATGCTTAATAAAATGTATTTAAATCAAACTGAATGCCTAAGAGTGATTCAATAAACACATATGCATGTGATGTTATAGACATACATACATGTCTATCTATATACACATATGTATTCCAATTAAATATACCTTTTCTATTTTTACACATATATTCCATGTATATGTATGACTTATTTAGAATTAAACTACACTTCCAAAATAATATGTTGGTAGGGGGCGTCTGGGTGACTCAGTCGGTTAAGCATCCGACTCTTGATTTCGGCACAGGTCATAACCTCACAGTCGTGGGATCAAGCTCCATGTGGGGCTCCATGCTGTGTGTGGGGCCTGCCTAGGATTCTCTCTCTCGCTCTTCCTCTGGCCCTTCCCCAGTTGCACGTGCATGCACATGCGCACACACACTCTCTCTCTCAAAAAATAAAAATAAATACCCGCGCCTGGGTGGCTCAGTCGTTGAGCCTCCGATTTCAGCTCAGGTGATGATCTCGCGGTCTGTGAGTTCCAGCCCCGAATGGGGCTCCGTGCTGACAACTCAGAGCCTGGAGCCTGCTTGGGATTCTGTGTTTCCCTCGCTCTCTGTCTGCCCCTCCCCCGCTCATGCTCTGTCTCTCTCTCTCTCTCTCTCTGTCAAAAACAAATAAACATTTAAAAAATAATAAAAATAAATAAAAAATAAAAATAAAGTATGTTGGGTTTTTTTTTTCATCACGTTGCAAAACATAAATATACTAAATGAGGGGTGCCTGGGTGGCTCGGTCAATTAAGCTTCTGACTTCGGCTCAGGTCATGATCTGGAGGTTTATGAGTTCAAGACCCGCATCCGACTCTGTGCTAACGCTCAGAGCCTGGAGCCTGCTTCAGATTTTGTGTCTACCCCTCTTTCTGCCTCTCTCTCTCTCTCTCTCTCTCTCTCTCTCTCTCTCTCAAAAATAAACACTAAAAAAAATTAAAAATAGGGGCACCTGAGTGGCTGAGTCGGTTAAGCATCCGACTTTGGCTCTGGTCATGATCTCACAGTCTGTGAGTTCCAGCCCTGCGACCGGCTCTGTGCTGACAGCTGGGAGCCTGTAGCCTGCTTCAGATTCTGTGTCTCCCTCTCTCTGACCCTTCCCCATTCATGCTCTGTCTCTCTCTGTCTCAAAAATAAACATTAAACAAATTTCTTAATAAAAAAATTAAAAATAAAGAAATATACTAAATGAAAAAAGGGTACAAATATATTTTTAAATCATTCAGGAGAGCAAAAATTATAAAAAGTCATATATGTCATATGCAAAATATATGGAATATATACAAGACATAACTATATCATGAAAACAAGATGGCAAGTGATAGAACAGCACAGATTTCAAAGGCTTTTTGTAACTTTTGTTCCTCATTACAGAAATAATAAACGTTCATTTAACAAAAATAAAAGGTCATTTTAAGTAAGTTTTTTAAGGTAAATTACAATAAATTATTTAGAATAGAACCAAAGATCACCCAGAGAAGACCATGTGCGTAATGTGATATATAATCTCCCAATCTGGCTTTCAAAATGTACCCATCAAGTCCCTATTTTCTGAAAGACTTGTTTATCTACTTTGGTTAAAATTCAGATAAGTAATCATTTGCATGTTTAAAATATTCTCTTTCAGTATTTCGTATGGTGTTAGGGGTTTTTTGTAGTAGTTCATATTGTGTTGTCTCCTATTCAGCTTTTTGCAAACTACTAACATCCCAAAGAAGGAAGAGGAATGGAAGAAAGTTTCGAAAGTGCTACGGAGTGTCAGCTTTCAAATCTCTGCCCCGGATATGCTCATGGCTCATCAGGGAAGTCATTAAATAAAGAGTTTCTGTAATCTAAGGGGTCAGTATGTTTTATTTCCAGGTTGTGCAGTTCGGTAGGCCTATTACTTAGCAAACAAGACACGTTATACATGTAATTACAAACACATTTGGAGACTATGAGCTTCTAAGTAACCCTACACTTCTAATGGGCAAAAAGGTTTCTCCGGGGTTCGGTTTTTTTCACGTAACGTGCATGTTTATTTACATTTCTCCTGCCAATGTGCTCCTGGATTCTGTGTTTGGTTCCCTGGTGATAAGGAGAGGATGTAAATATCATTAACATATTAGGAACACTAAGGAGAATGAGGGCATAGTTAGTATGTTTGTCAGCAACACGATGCCGCACCACCACCCTGTTCGAAGTCAACGACTTCTTTTCTAATAAATGAGCACCAAATGTTTTCCTTTTCATAGAAAAATGGAAACTCTTCTCAGATGCTCTTCCAGTCAATACCACGCACACTTACTGAATAGCATCTATATATGTGCCAGCCCCTGTTGCTGGTGCAGACACTTACGGCAAATTATTCCATCTCGGCAACATGTTATTTGGAGGCAGACTGGCACTTTTTACAAGGAATATGGGGTTTCATTTGCATCTAAAGTTTTTAAATACCCGCAATTGTGTATGGGCAGGAACATTACCCATGGTTAATTTGCACATTGTTCCCATCGTCCCTAAACTCTGAGGACATTTAGCAAAACTTCATGCCATGTGACATGGCAAACCAAACTGAAGGCAACAATCACTTGATGGACGCGTGGTATTGACGACTTGTGGGGTCATGATAGACCACCAGACCACTGAATGTCCCTTCTGAACACAGCTCCTGCCCAAGCTCTTGCGGATTCGTCGCAGGGCTGTCTGGCTCAGTTATCTTGGTCCTAGGTGGCTGTAGGCAGAATCATACCTCAAAAGGTTCAAAGGGCTCAGGGGTTATCCATCAGGCCAATTCCATTTCAAATATAAAAAATCTTATGAGCTCTGGTCAAATTGACATTTTCTCCATCCTTACGTGTCAGTAGCACGAAAACTCCTTCCATACTGAGATTCTGAACTTTATTCTCCTTTAATGTAACAGTCCTTTCACTAAATCCTTTCTCAGGCTCACTGATTGCTTCTCTTGAAAATACTCTAACCTTTCTTATTATGAATAAAACAGTTATCCAAACCTCAAGAAATTTCCCTAGTTCTCTAGCACTTTAAGCCTGCAACTCTGTGTCAATAGTAAAAATTGAATCAAGGCTCTTTAGGGAAAAATTAGTGCTTCAAAGGGAAACAATGCATTGTCTATCTAGCACATGTCTCCCTGTTACCTATTTATGATCCTACGGCAGCTATTCCCCATCTCTGTAAATTCTAGATAGCTGATAGCAATGAAAAATAATTCTTATCTATAGAAATGCAAGCCTTCCCTGTCCATAGAGAGTCAACTGACCTCCCTTCTCAGGTGTGGACAAGCAAGGATTTTCTTTTGAATCTATTAAATGTCTACTTGATTCCCTCTCTGATTCACCAGTTAAATAGTATCCTTAATAATTATTAACTTTATATCAGCACGGGAGATATAGTTTTATCTTTTTGAAAATTATCATTTAACAGCCTCAAGCGAGGAAAATAAGCAAAACTGGGGTATGATTATCAATATGCTGATCAATAGATCAGGAGCTTTATGAAAATGAGACGAGGAAAGAGGACATATCCAGCAAGAAGAGACTGAGAGTCATATTCTCATGCTTTTCTAAGCATAAGGAGGTCATAATTTAGGGTCAATGAAAACAAAGAGTTATTTAATTATTTTTTCTAAAAGTAATATCACTTTAAAAAAATTTTTTTTATTTTAGAGAGAGAGAGCATGAGTTGGGGGAGAGAGGCAGGGGGAGACAGAGAGAATCTTAAGCAGGATCCAAGCTCAGCTCAGAGCCCAACATGGGACTCAATCCCACGATCCTGGGATCATGACCTGAGCCAAAACCAAGAGACAGATTCTCAACCAGCTGAACCACGCAGGCCCCACTAAAAGTAATATCACGTTTACATTCATACTGTACTCATGATAGAGATGGTTAAAGGGTGATGGTTAGTGTATGAAACCACTGTCAAAATCACTGCACCGGACAAAGTTAAACAGGCAGGGAAGACTCTATTCAAGGCTGTTGCAATAGGGAAGAAAGACCAATCTGAACTCAATTCCACTGAAAAAAATGGGCAGGAAAGTTTTTTAGAACTGGGTTGGGGGATGTCATAGATTACCTGTGTTCATAAATTGGGAAAGGGAAGCAAACAGAGATTTTACACACAGAGAAGAGAAGGCAATATAGAGATAGAGCAGAGAGAGGTTTGAGGATTAGGGTGATGCCACAAGCCAAGGAATACTGGTGTCCACCAAAAGCCGGAAGAGACAAGGAAATTATTCTCCCCTAGGGCCACAAAGTGGACACAGTCCTGCTGACACCTTGATTTTGACCCAATGATACTGACTTCTGACTTCTGACCTCTGAACTACAAGCGGAAAAAGTGCTGCAGTTCTAAGCCACCAAGTTTTTGGTGATTTGTTTTATCAGGCACAGAAAACTAATACAGATTCTGGCACCGAGAAGTTGGGTGCTGCTATAACAAATACCTAAAACCGTGGAAGAGGCTTTGGAACTGGTAATAGACAATGACTGAAAGAAGTTTGAGGCACATGATAAATAAAGCCTAGATTGCTCTAAATGGACTGTTGGTTGAAACACAAACATTAAAGACAATGCTGGTGACCACTCAGAAAGAAATGAGAAGCACGATAGAGGAAGACTGGATCATCTTAGAGAATACATATATTGCCATAAACAAAACGTTGTAAGAAATATGACCACTCAAGGTGCTGCTCAGAGGCTCAGAAGAAAATGAGAAACGTGCTGCTGGAAAATGGAAAGGCAGTCCTTGTAATAGAGTGGCAGGGAGCTTGCCTCACTGAACTGTAACCTAACGTTGCACGGGAAAAAGAACTTGTGAGTCAAGCCAAGCACTGAAAATGCAGCTCGGTTTCTTTTTGCTGCTTATGCTAAAATGCTAGAGGAAAGAGGTAAATCGAGGAAAGAATCATTAAGCAAAAAGGAACCAGGATTTGACAATTTGGGAAATTCCCAGACTGTCTGGATTGCAAAAGTTGCTAAAATCAGGAGATTCATTGGTATGAAAGCGTGCTCGAGAGGGAAGGCCAAGGTGTGGCTGGAGACCATTTTGCCAGTGCTCAAGAGAATGAGCATGAGCAGAGAGGTGCAACAGTTGGGGGACTGGAGAAACATAGGTGACAAGAACAGCACATTGGTCTAGAAATTATGTGCAGTGGTCCAACACTACAGGTCCTGAAAAGTGGTTGGATTCTGGGTATATGTTGGAGACAGAACTGACCATATTTTCTGACTGGTTGTACATATTTTGTGAGAGAGAAGAGTCGGGGATTATTTCTAAACTTTGGGTTTGGATAACTAGAAGGATGGAGTTGACATTTCCTGAGATAAGTTTATAGGAAAGTACCAGGAGCTCAGTTCTTAGTGTAATAGATTGATATTTCCATTTGTTTAAAACATGAGCAGAGATTTGGAAAGATAATTGAATTGAATATGGGAGTCCAGAGATGAGCATCTACAGCCAATGACAGCTATAAATTTGGGGTTATCAGTATAGAAATACCATCTAGTGGATATGACCGGAGGAAATCATCAGCACCGGACCGTAAATACAAAATAGAAAAGGTTCAAACACAGAGTCACAAGAGCCCTCAAAATTAAAAGGTCTACAAGAAGAGGAGAAGGAGTTGGTAGGAAAAAAACCAGAGGATTGTGCTAAGCCAAGTAAAGAAACTGTTTCAATGAAGGAGTGATCAAAAGTGTCTAATCCTGGCCGAGCAGATGAGTAAGAAAAGGGCTAAGAAGCGTCCATGGGATTTAGCAACACGCAAGTCCTTGGAGACACTGTCTAGAGAAGTTTTGTTATATAACCAGGGGTTTAAAAGTTTGACATGATGACTGTGGAGGGTGGGTTAGGAGAGAATTTAAATTTTTTTTTTTAACGTTTATTTTATTTTTGAGACAGAGAGAGACAGAGCATGAACGGGGGAGGGGCAGAGAGAGAGGGAGACACAGAATCGGAAGCAGGCTCCAGGCTCTGAGCCATCAGCCCAGAGCCCGACGCGGGCCTTGAACTCACGGACCGTGAGATCGTGACCTGAGCTGAAGTCGGACGCTTAACCGACTGAGCCACCCAGGCGCCCCTGAGAATTTAAAGACAAGTATATACAGAAAGTGAAAAGAAATTGACTGGAAAGTGAATTAATTTTGTTTTAAAAAATCCACAAATTTGGCCAGATTAAGCTCATTACTAAGTTAAAACAGAAAACTTGTGCTGAGAGGCGCCAGACGGCTAGAGGTATGGAGGAAATGAGTAACCAACATGACTCATTCAATTAGAGTTTGCTAATTAAAGAAAGAGGTAGTAAGTGCGTGGTAATTTGCAAGATCTAAAGGGGAGCAAATGTGATTGTTTTAATAGGTTAAATCTGTGCAGTAAAACAGAGAGGAGGCTGAATGGGGTTCTTGAAAGGTTAGAGGCGATGAGAACAAAAAGCAAAGGTGAAGGAACTGACTTTAGGAAAGAAATACTTCTTCCTCCAAAACCATAGGGATAGGTGAGAAGGTAACTGTTCACCAGGGTTTCTCAATCTCAGCACTACTGACATTTTGAGCTGAGTAATTCTTTGTTGTGGGAGACCTGTTCAGTGCATTATAGGACACTTAGCACCCCTGACCCATACCCAGTAGATGCCAGTAGCACTCCCTCCCATTGTGACAGCCCCAAATGCCCCCTGGGAGGAAAATCACCTTGGCTGAGAACACTGATACAGAGGTAAACTTATTGAAAAGAAGAAAATTTCACTGTTGAGCTCCGAGTCCCAAGAGCAACTGAAACGGTAACTGCATACAAAGCATCAGAATAGGCTGGACAATTAACAGAACTTCTGGAAATAATTTTTAATTTTTTTTAAGTTTATTTGAGAGAGAGAGCACACATGAGCAAGTGGGGGGGGGGGCGGTGGGGGGGGGAGAGAATGAATCCCAAGCAGGCTCCACGTACAGCACTGAGCCCTACACAGGGCTCGATCTCAGGACCGTGAGATCACAACCTGAGAGGAAATCAAGAGTCAGATGCTTAACCAACTGAGCCACCCAGAGACCCCCGGAAAGAATTTTTAATAACAGTAGATCCCGGGCTGGCTTTGTTCTATGTCAGTTTAGCTCACGGAAAGTGTGAATGCTAGAATCCCTTTTCCTACATGCTTCCAGATTCACACAGACCACAAGAGACATTTTACATGAGAATTGGAAAGTGGGAGGGAGACAACCACCACGTGGCTTTCACCCCTGAAGACTGGTGCAGGGCGCACACACCCTTGCAAGGACTGCTGCAGCCCACGCAGGGCCACTAATCTGCTGACTGGTCCTGGAGTGAGGCCACGACCAGGCCACAATCCCTCCAGATGCCTCCAGATGCCCTCTCTTCTTTTCTCCCACTGGGGGCTGGGGACCTCTTTTGCTCTGGGAGGATGGCTGCCACCGGCCCCCCAGGGTCACCCACCTCATTGAAGTTGGAGACTTAGAAGCCATGAGAGACCCTTATGGGCTCCATTTCCTGTTTGCAGGCTCCAGCCTGGCCTTGCCATCCCAGTTTGTGCTTACTCTCCCCTGCTCCCAGTCCGTCCCTCTTCCTAACTGCCAATCCTGCCGGCTGCAAGCTGCAGCGCCCAACACAGGGACAAAAACTGTACATAAACTTTTTTTTTTAATGTTTATTTATTTTTGACAGAGAGAGAGAGACAGAGCATGAGTGGGGAGGGGCAGAGAGAGAGGGAGACACAGAATCCAAAGCAGGCTCCAGGCTCTGAACTGTCAGCACAGAGCCCCACGTGGGGCTCGAAATCACAGACCGCGAGATCAGGACCTGAGCGGAAGTCGGACGCTCAACCGACTGAGCCACCCAGGCGACCCTGTACATAAACCCTTTAATGAGATCTCTCAGTTGTCTGAAGCGAAATCCCTCCAACAAATCCCACATTCTACACCACTTACTTCCTAATGCCTGTATGCCAGGTATAACAACGCTATAAACTATGTTCTAGTGTCTTTCTTTTATAGGTGAGGACACTGACACATGGAAAGACTAACTCCAGCAAGGTCCCACATTTAGCAAGTGACAGACAGAGTCTGAACGACATCCATCTTCCTTCAAAATCCTCTCTCGCTCTACCATATTGGTCTACAATGCTGTCAGTGGCTTTAGGAGGTAAAAAGGATAGAACTTTCTAAACTTACTGACCTTGACCTATTGACAAATGACTCTCTATTGTTTTCTAATAAGGGCTTCGAAGGGGCGCTTGGGTGGCTCGGCCAAATGAGCATCCAACTTCAGCTCAGGTCACAATCTCATGGTTCATGAGTTTGAGCCCTACATCGGGCTCGCTGCTGTGAGTGCAGAGCCCACGTGAGATCCTCTGTCCCCCCCCCCCACCCCCGTCTCTTCCCCACTCTTACTCTCTCTCTCTCTCTCTCTCTCGCTCAAAATAAATAAATAAATAAACCTTTAAGACAGCATTTAATGATGTATTAGAGGTAGGAGACACAAAACTTAAAGATAAAATTTACTTGCTCTTCACAGATATTCAACAAGAAGAGTTTAAGCTTCCCATCTTTTATTACTACATAATGCTTATGAGGCACTAACATTTGGTGGCAGCAGATGTCCTAAAAGTTGAGAAGGGACCTTAATCACCCCATCAACATTCAGTTTAATCAGGACTAGGAAAGAGTGATCAGGAGTTTTATGACTATTCTTGTGCCACCGTCAATGCCCTGGCTCTAACATCTTGCCTCTCCCTACCACAGGCAGAGCTTCTAAGCCGTTCCCTCCCTAAGTTACACTTATAGTAACAAAGCAGCCATGCTCACAGTACACAGAGACTGTGGCAATAGACCAAGATAGAACGTGTCTTGAGTTTTATTTGCTGGTGTTGTACAAATCAGCAGCATAACCACCCAGGCGTTGATGAAAACATATTAGGTTCTCCAGGTGAACAATCTCACCCGGAGATGGAATGGGTACCTAACCCATTCCATTCCAAATGGATGAATCCATTCTAAAACAAACCTAGCAGTCATCCATGCTCGTTTTACACTCCCAAACACCAGAGTTACCCAACTCAAAAAGAGAGCCCACATTGTTCTCTGATAACTAAAAGCTAGGATGCACCGCCTTCGTTGAGCTAGACTACACCTGCCTAAGATTACAACCCAAGGGTATTAGAAGAGTCATTTTGCCTCATTTGGAGTATTTTCCTCCACCCAGTATGTGCCATATTTAGTATTTCATGCATCCTCTCGTGTTATAATAATAATAAGAAGAAGAAGATTGATATTAAATCACCTAGTTTCTTTTTTTAATTTTTTTTAAATTTTTAAAAAAAATTTTAGACAGAAAGAGCGTGCACAAGCAGGGGAAAGAGACAGAAGGAGAGGGGGGCAGAGAGAGAGAGAGAGAGAGAGAGAGAGAGAGAGAGAGAGAGAGAGAGAGAAAATCTTAAGCAGGCTCCATGCTCAGAAAGGAACCTGATACAGGGCTTGATCCAAGGACCCTCAGATCATGACCTGAACCAATATCAAGCATCTGACACTTAAACAACTGAGCCACCCAGATGCCCTTAAACCAGCTACTTTCTAAACCAATCTGTTCCATCAGTGAAATTTTTGTTAGCTTGATTACTGCAAACATAAATGATTATTGCTTTTGTCATAATTTTTTTCACTTTATACTCTAGTAGCATTATGGTTATACAAGCTCAAAACAGGTAATAATTATTTGAGTAGTCATTTTAAAAAGCTCTTTTCCATGATTTCTACAGAAAATTATTCAGTTGAACAAAGTTCTTTTTTAAGTCATAGTAAATATAGGTATGTGGTTTTTTAGTCTTTTTAAAAAATTTTTTTTCAATGTTCATTTATTTGAGAGAGGGGGGAAGGGCAGAGAGAGAGGGAGACACAGAATCTAAAGTAGGCTCCAGGCTCTGAGCTGTGCTCCAGCGCAGAGCCCAACACGGGGCTCAAACTCAAGGTGAGATCATGACCTGAGCCGAAGTCAGACGCTCACCTGACTGAGCCACCCAGGTGCCCCTGGTTTTTTATGTTTCTAAAAATAAGCTTAGTATTCCAGCTGACTCTAAGATTGCAGTTATATTACCCGAGAACAAGATAAAGTTTTGTAATAGAATATCTTCATCAAAGAGGGGGTTCAAGATGGCAGAGTAGGAGGACCCTAAGCTCACCTCATCCCACGTCTGCAATCAGGTTTCACTCACATCTGAGTAAATGAGAGTCACCCAAAGACTGGCAGAACGAATGCCACTACTAAATGTAGAGAAGAAGCCACATGGTAGAGGTTAGGAAAAAGAAAGAGTGGCTGGGAGCTGCCTGCAAGAGGGAAGGAGCTGGGTCGCAGAGAGGGGGAAAGCACCAGGGAGCCCACACAGGGAAAATGAATCCCTATAACATTTGGCCTTGAAAACCAGAGGGGCTGAATTCTGTGAGTTTGTATAACCAGGGAGACTCAGAGCCTGGACCTTTAAAAGTCAGCTGACTCAGCACCGGGCAAGCCCGGAGGGTGAACGACAGCTAATGATAGCAGAGTCCTGCCTTTAAAGAGAAAACAGTCTGAAAGCGGGCAACATAGAAGCCACAGCTTGCACAACGGGAGAGAGATCAGCTTATACTGATTTCAGAGTGTGTGTGGGGACTTCTCTGGGAACAAAGAAGCTGGCAGTTGCCATCTTCTTCCCCCAACCCCCAGCATAATGGTATGGGAGGCCCCAAGGCACAGACGTTTGCTACCTAACCTGCTAGCAGGGCATGCAGCCCACGAGTTGTCCTGAGAACTCAGCCACTCGAAGCCTGCTGGCCTCAGCCCTGGGCTCAATGCAAAATTTTGTTAACCCCATGCGTGTACCCTGCCCAACTGCCGTGCGCACAGATGCCACATGACGCCGGCTGCCACCACTACCACCACGTGCCGAGGCCCAGGCAGCTAGCGGGCTGCGGGGGATCCCGTCTGGGACCAGTGGCTCAGTGCAAATTTTGCCAACGCCGCTGCCCCGCCCCCGAGCCCTTCTGCTGTCATGACCCCTCAGAGCATGGGTCTCACTACCACTACGGTAAGCAAGCACAGCCCACAACAAAGAATTAGTACAGATGTCTGGACTGCAAGGAAAAGTGGCTCTGACTAAACAGCAGGACACAAGCAACACACATAGGAGACTCCCCTGTAGTGCCAGGTTCTGGTGAATAGGGGAAACTGCACTGCAGAGCGCTACAGGATTCCACATGAGGCCACTACCTTTACGAGCAGAAGACATAGCTGAGTTTCCTGACGCACAGAAACACACACAGAGAGGTGCACAAAATGAGGAGACGGGGAAATATGTCCCAGATGAAAGAACAGGACAAAATCACAGCAGGAGATCTAAGTGAAAGGAAAATAAGTAATACCCCTGATACAGAATTTAAAGTAATGGTCATCAAGACACTCACCAGACTTCAGAAAAGGGTAGAGGACATCAGTGAGACCCTTAACAGAGAGGTAAAAAATAATACAGCACAAATGAAGAACTCAGTAAATGAAATTACAAACACACGAGGTGGAATAAGTAGGTTACAGGAAGCGGAGGAACATATCAGTGACCTGGAGGATAGAGTCATGGAAAACAATCAAGCTGAACAGGTGAGAGAGACAAATACTGCAGAATGAGAACAGACTTAGAGAACTCAGTGACTCCATCAAGTGTAATAACATTCACATTATAGGAAAAGAGAAGAGTTGGAGAGGGCAAAAAATGTGTTTGAAGAAGTAATAGCTAAAAAGTTTCCAAATCTGGGGACAGAAACAAATAATTAGAGTGAGGAGGTACAGAGATCTCCCAACAAATTCAACCCAAGGAGGTCTACACTGAGACACATAGTAATTAAAATAGTAAATAGTGATGAAGAATTTTAAAGGTTGTTAGAGAAGATAGTTACATGCAAGGGGAAACCACATTCGGCTATCAGCTGATTTTTCAGCAGAAATTTTGCAAGCCAAAAGAGTGTCATCATGTATCCAAAGTGCTGAAAGGGAAACATCTGCAGCGAAGAATACTCTATCCAGCAAGGTTATCATTCAGAATAGAAGGAGAGATAAAGCATGTCCCAGACAAAACAAAAGTTAAAAGCATTCATGACCACTAAACCTGTCCCACAAGAAATGTAAAGAGGGACTCTGTGAGTGGAAAACAAAAACCATAAGTAGAGTAAGAAAAATATGAAACACAAAAGTAAAAAGAAACAAATAATAAGTATATCTGTAAAAATGAGTCAAGAGAGGCACAAAATTAAAGGATATAAAAGATGATACCAAATATCTGAAACGTGGAGGGCAGAGGAGCAAAGAATGACTTCAAAATTCAGCAACCATGAGTTTAATATAGACTGTTATATACAGAAGATGCTATATATAAGCCAAATGTTAGCCACAAATAGAAAAACATAATAGATATAATAGGTATGCAAATAGAAATAGAAATAGGCAAATATGCAAATAGAAAAAAATAATAGATATGCAAAAAATAAAAAGTAAGGAACCCAAGTATATCAATAAAAAAAACCCCAGAAAACCATGAAAGAGAAGAAAGGATCAGAGAAAAACTACAAAAACAACCACAAAACAAGTAACAAAATGGCAATAAATACATATCTATCAATAATTACTGTGAATGTAAATGGACTAAATGCTCCAATGAAAAGATACAGGGTACAGAATAGATTAAAAAAAATAATAAAAACAAGATCCATCTATATGTTGCCCATAAGAGATTCATTTTAGACCTAAAGATACCTGCAGATTGAAAGTGAAGGAATGGAGAAAATTTATCATGCTAATGGATGTCAAAAGAAAGCCAGCTTAGTAATACTTATACTGGACAAAACAGACTTTAAAACAAAGACTGTAAAAAGAAAATAAATAAATAAATAAATAAAGCAAAGACTATAACTAGAGACAAAAAGGATAATATGTGATAATAATGGGGACAATCCAAGATGATATAACAATTATAAATATATGTACACCCAACATGAAAGCACCCAAATACATAAAACAGTTAATAACAAATATAAAGCAACTAATCAATGATAATAAATAATAATAGGGATCTTTAACAACCACTTAAGTCAAAGGACAGATCATCCAAACACAAAATCAACAAGACAACAATGGCTTTGAATGACACACTGAACCAGAAATTTTAACAGATATATTCAGAACATTTCATCCTAAAACAGCAGAATTCTTTTCAAGTGCACATGGAACATTCTCCAGAATAGATCACATCTTAGCCCACAAAACAAGCCTCAACAAATTCAAGAAGATCTAAGTCATACCATTCATCTTTCCTTACCACAATGCTAAAAACTAGCAGTCAACCACAAGAAAAACTCTGGAAAGACCAGAAATACATGGAGGTCACACAATATGCTACTAAACAATGAATGGGTCAACCAGGAAATAAAAGAATAAAAATTACATGGAAACAAATGAAAATGAAAATGCAATGTTGCAAAACCTTTGAGATGCAGCAAAAGCAGTTCTAAGAGGGAAGTTTATAGCAACACAGGCATACCTCAAGAAGCAAGAAAATCTCAAATAAACAACCTAACTTAACACGAAAAGGAGCTAGAAAAAGAACAACAAACAAAACTCAAAACCATCAGAAATAAGAAAATAATAAAGATTAGAGCAGAAATAAATGATATAGAGACTAAAAACCAACAGAACAGATCAATGAAACCAGGAGCTGGTTGTTTGAAAAAATAAGCAAAAGTGATAAACCTCTAGCCAGACTCATAGAAAGAAAGAAAGAAAGAAAGAAAGAAAGAAAGAAAGAAAGAAAGAAAGAAAGAAAGAAAAAACAAGAAATCAAGAAAGCAAGCAAGAAAGAAAGAGGAGAGAGAGAATTCAAATAAAGCAAATCACAAATTAGAGAGGATAAATAACAATGAACACACAGGAATACAAAGAACTGTAAGAGAATATTATGACAAACTATATGCCAACAAATTAGACAACCCAGAATAAATGGTAAATTCCTAGAAACATATAACCTACCAAAACTGAAGCAGGAGGAAACAGAAAATTTGAACAGACCAATTACCAGCAAGGAGATTGAATCAGTAATCAAAAAATTCCCAACAGACAAAACTCCAGGACCAGATGGCTTCACAGGTGAATTCTACCAAACATTTAAAGAAAAGTTAATACCTATTCTACTCAAACTCTTCCAAAAAATAGAAGGAAAATATTGAAATTCATTCTATGAAACAAATATCACCCTGATACCAAGATCAGATAAAGACACCCCAAAAAAAAAGAGAATTATAGGCCTGTATCTCTGATGAACACAGATGCAAAAATCCTCAACAAAATACAAGCAAACAGAATCCAACAATATATTTTTAAAAACACTCGCCATGATCAAGTGGGATTTATTCCCAGGATGCAGGTGTGCTTTGCTATTTGCAAATCAATCAACATGATACATCACATCAATAAGAGAAGGGATAAAAGTCATACTATCATCTCAAAAGATGCAGGAAAGCATTTGACAAAGTACAACATCCATTCATGATAAAAGCCCTCAACAAAGTAGATTTAAAGAGAACATACCTCACAATAATAAAGCCCATCGATGAAAAACCCACAGTGAACATCATACTCAAAGGGGAAAATTTGAGAGCTTTCCCCCTAAAGTCAAGAACAAGACAAGAATGCCCACTCTCACCACTTGTATTCAACATTGTACTGCAAATCTGAACCACAGCAATCAGACAACAAAAAGACATAAGAGGCATCCAAGTCTGTAAGGAAGAAGTAAAACCTCCACTGTTTGCAGATGTCATGACACTATACACAGAAAACCCTAAAGACTCCACCAAAAAAACTGCCAGAAACTGATAAACAAATTCAGTAAAGTCGCAGGATACAAATCAATGTGCAAAAATGTGTTGCATTTCTATACACCAATAATGAAGCAACAGAAAGAGAAATTAACAAAACAATCTCATTTGCAATTACCCCCAAAATAAGATACCTAAGGATAAACCTAACCAAAGAAGTGAAACATCTGTATTCTTAAAACTATAAAAAACTGATAAAAGAAATTGAAGAAGACACAAATAAATGGAAAGATATTCCATGCTCATGGACTGGAAGAACAAATATTGTTAAAATGTCTACTCTATCCACAGCAATCTACACATTTAATGCAATCCCTGTCAAAATACCAACAGCATTTTTCACCAAGCTAGAACAAACAATCCTAAAATATGTATGGAACAGCAAAAGACCCCTGATAGCCAAAGGAATCTTGAAAAAGAAATGCAAAGTGGGAGGCATCACAATTCCACACCTCAAGTTATATTGCAAAACTGTAGTAATCAAAACAGTACAGTACTGGCACAAAAATGGACACCTAGATGTATGGAACAGAAAGTCCAGAAATAAACCCACAACTATGTGGTCAATTAATCTTCAACAAAGCAGGAAAGAATATCCAATGGGAAAAAGATACAGTCTCTTCAACAAATGGTGTTAGGAAAACTGGACAGCAATATGCAAACTGGTGCAAATGCATACACCATACACTTTCTTTTTCTTTCTTTCTCTCTTTCTTTCTTTCTTTCTTTCTTCTCTTTCTTTCTTTCTTTCTTTCTTCTCTTTCTTTCTTTCTTTCCTTCTTTCCTTCTTTCTTACTCCATACACAAAAACAAATTCAAAATGGATGAAAAACCAAAATGTAAGACCTGAAACCATAAAAATCCTAAAAGAGAACACAAGCAGTAACTTCTTTGACATCAGCTGTAGCAACTTTTTTCTAGATATGTCTCCTGAGGCAAGGGAAACAAAAGCAAAAATAAGATATTGGGATTACATCAAAATAAAAATCTTCATCACAGCAAAGCAATCAACAAAACTAAAAGGCAACCTATGAAATGGAAGAAGATATTAGCAAAAGGCTTATCCGATAAAGGATTGGTATCCAAAATATACAAAGAACTTATAAAACTCAACAACCAAAAAACAAATAATCCAATTAAAAAATGGGCAGAAGACATGAACAGACGTTTCTCCAGAGATATACAGATGGCTAACAGACACATGAAAAAATGCTCAATATCACTCATCATCAAGGAAAATGCAAATCAAAATAACAATCAGCTATCACCTAACACCTGTCAGAATGACTGACATCAACAACACAATACACAACAGGTGTTGGTGAGGATGTCGAGGAAAAGGAACCCTCTAGCACTGTTAGTGGGAATGCAAACTGGTGCAGCCACTGTGGAAAACAGTATGGATGGAGGTTCCTCATAAAGCTAAAAATAGAACTATCTAATGATCCAGCAGTTGCACTACTGAGTATTTACCTAAAAAAAAAAAAAAAAAGAACACTAATTAGAAAGGATACATGCACCCTTATGTTTATAGCTGCATTGTTTACAATAGCCAAGATATGGAAGCATTTCAAGTGTCCATCAACTGATGAATGGATAAAGAAGATGTGGCATGCATATATATATATATATATATATATATATATATATATATATATATATATATATCAGAATATTATTCAGACATAAAAAAAGAATGAAATCTTGCCATTTGCAACAACATGGATGGAGCTAGAGAGTATAATGCTAAGCTAAGTCAGAGAAAGACAAATACTTTATGATTTCACTCATGTGGAATTTAAGAAACAAAACAACTGAGCAAAGAAAAAAGAGAGAGAGAGACAAACCAAGAAACAGACTCTTAATTATAGAGAACAAACTGAAGGTTGCTGGATGGGAGGTGGGCAGGGGATGGGCTATATGGGTGATGGGGATTAAGGAGTGCACTTGTGATGAGCACGGGGTGACATATGGTAGTGTTGAATCACTGTATCGTACCTGAAACTAATATAACACTATATGTTAACTAAACTGTAATTAAAATTTAAAAAAAAAGAATATCTTCATCAAAACTAGGAACAGTTTCTACAGAAATTATCAATTAACTCTTGCATATCATCTTCAAATTTCTACTAGTGCAAAATGAATTCTGAAATATATTGTACCGCCTATAAGACTGGAGAAATCAAGTCACAAAGAGCTCTTACTATCTTTTTTAATGTTTGTTTGTTTGTTTGTTTTGATGTTTGTTTGTTTGTTTTTGAGAGAGAGAAAGAGCGCAGGTGAGCAGGGAGGGGCAGAAGGAGAGAGAGAGAGAATTACAAACAGGCCCTAGGCAATTAGCGCAGAGCCCAACGCACGGATCGATCCCAAGAACCATGAGATCACGTCCTGAGCTGAAATCAAGAGTCAGTGGCCTAACCAACCTGAGTTCTTACTATTTTTGAGATCTCACAGCCATCTTCCAGAAATAGAAAGAAGGGCTTGCAATGGGCAATCTTCTCTTTGTACCCAGAGCGCAGTCCTTCCAGGAATGCCTTATATTTCACCTCATTAGAGTCTATCTCTGGTAAGAAAAAACAGGTAGTGCAGGTATTGACAATATAAATGACCTCAAGAAGAAAATTATACACATGGCCAACATGTGTTAAAGCACAGAGTTTATCAGGATTAGGAACGGATTCATCAGTTTAATTTCTCAGTAACTGGATTAGTATCTGTCCTCTAAATAAATCTGCTTCTTGGATACCTGTGTTCTGCTCAGTTACAGGTAAAACATGTATAATAAGGAAATGAATGAAGGATTGTTTCTTTCAGATAGAAGAGTGAAAAAGTCCTAAGGGGGAAAAAGCCAGGAATAATAAGAAGCAAAGTTTAATAATTCAACTTTATATAGCTGTACTCAGTGGAAAAAATGCAATTTAGTAAAATTCAATAAATAATTCTTTTAAATTAAATTATTTGTTAAAATTAAGCTGTGCTCTGGGTTTTTAAATCAAAATGAATATACTATGGTAATTGGGGATATGAGAAAAAATAAATTAACACTGCTCGGAACATAGTTAATGTGTCTGAATTGATGCCAATACCTGTTTGTGAGGGAATAATATTCTAGCAGATGAAAGTTGCAAATTATGTTTTAATAGGTTCATATACAATGATAGGCAAATTGTAATACTCATTTTCTTCTGAATACTTCAATTTGCACTGTTTTCCTCCAATAATTTCTGCTTCAATGATTGTATATTGATCTTCACTATGTATTACGTTGCCTTAAATTAAATACTCTATTTGTAAGTTGCAGGGGATGTGGGGGACCCACATGAAGACTGCTCCAAATTCTCATGAAACCACCTGATCTTTCATCAGTATGACATTTCATTTTCAGAAATAATTCCTGTGATTTTCTTGCCTTGAATATTCAGGAATTGGCTATCCAATTCATTTGTATTTATTCATCTTGCTTTTCCTTCATATTTGATATTTGTTTCTGCCTTGAGTCATTTCACAGCTAATTAATTTCTCTACCTCCCAAATGAGAAAAAGACAAAATAATGTAAGCTATTCTAGTAGCGTTGAAGGAGAAAAATTAGAAAGGGACTACACAGTTGTTCCAAATGTCTGCGCCAGCTGACCCCAGGTTCACCCCCTCCCTTCCTTCCGTACTGCCCCTGTATGAAAAACTTTTGACATGTGGATCTACCTCTGCCCTACTCAGAGATAGAGCCAATTCTGCCAAGCCTGACTGTATGTATGGAAATAAACACGCCAGCACCATGCCTGTGAGGTTACCAATAGTCTTGCTACCCTAATACAAGACAGCCTTGGATATGGCATGCTTACTAAGAACTTCTTCCATTCCCTCCAAATCAATTTCTTCTAAAGGATACAGCTCTGGGGTACCTGGGTGGCTCAGTGGGTTAAGTGTCCAACTCTCAATTTCAGCTCAGATCATGACCTAACAGTTTGTGGGATCGAGCCCTGCCTCAGGCTCTGTGCTGAAAGTGGATCCTACTTGGGATTCAATCTCTCTCTCCTCTCTCTGCCCTTCCCCGCCTCAAAATAAATAAATAAACTTTATGAAAGAGAGAGAAAATACAGTTCTGCCTTCTTTTCCAGATTGATAATCTGTCTTCCCTGAAAGGTCTAGAGTCCTCCTCACTCTTGCCCTCATGTGGTCAGATTTCAACAACACACCAGACAGCTCCCCTTTGCCTGCCCCTTTCTCCCAGGGGTGAGAAGCAGAGCTTGTAAAATCACTGTTTCAAAGAAGACATACCCTTGGGAAATCTGCTAGAACCACCCACTTATTACAAGTATGTCCACCACCTAGAGATCCCAATAAAACAGCCCTGAAGGAATGTCATAGCTAGCTAGAATGCTGTTCTCTTGGGCACTGCCCTCGTGGATAATGTTTTGGAGACTTAGCCTCCTTGTTGAAGGCAACTCAGCCTTCAGTTTGTCCAACTAAATATCCCCTTCCCTTTATTGGTTCTCTCTGTCCCCTTCACCAGCCAACATTCAAAATCCTATAACAGTTTGTATAAT
Source organism: Panthera pardus (assembly GCF_024362965.1). NCBI lineage: Eukaryota > Metazoa > Chordata > Mammalia > Carnivora > Felidae > Panthera > Panthera pardus. The sequence continues at coordinate 14,457,053 of NW_026526754.1, read as the reverse complement.
TTAGGTTAATTTAATTTCATCTTTTTGTCACTGTTTATTACTCTGAATAATCAATATTTGTCAGCAATCATAGTAATAGCTCAAAATGATGTTAGGTTTGTCTATAGTAAGTTTCTTTTTAGCAAGGTTGACAAAATATGCAACAAAACTGGTACAACATATTGATCCACTTCTCTATGGGTCTATATATGCTTTGACTAATATGAAGAGGCCTGGAGGGCTATCAGCTGAAAGAATTAGTCATACATTGATATTTTAGTTGGCCTTGTGTTAAGGAACTTGGGGATTCCCCCCAAATGCATTAGGTTACTGTTTTAATCATTGCTGCACCCCCAGGACCTATCACAGTACATTACCAAAAGCAGGTTTCTAAAACATTAGGTAAATAAGTGAATGGATGAAGATGGTGTCTTGTGCCTAAATTCAAGATTTCAAAAGTAACTTCAATAAATATCAATCATGGGAAAATAGCACCAAACAATAGTAAGGTGCTAACTACACAAGTATTAATAAAGATTAAAAGAAAAGAGAGAAAAGAATGTAGTGAAGAAGACGGTAAAGCGTTCATAGAGAATTTGGAACTAATTCAGCCTTAAATTTGAGGTAAGGTTTATTAGCATAATGTAAGGGGGAAAGTATTCCTAGCACAGGAAACAGAACCCATGAATACCTATGGGTACATAAGAGCATGGACCAAGGGGAAGAATGGCTCTTTGGAGTGAAGAATGTGCAGGAAATACAGTTAGATGGATGAACCAAAGCTAGAACATGGGGGTCATTAAAACTTGGGCAGGGAAGACTTAGAAAAGCACCAGTCAAGTTTGAGTCTAGTCAAGCAAGATGTTTTTGATGCATCAAGATATCAACTTCCTCCCCATTCACAAAGTCCATTTTGCCAAAAGATGCTTCTTTCTTTCCCATGCTCTTTGTTAAACATACGACTCCAGGATAGGCAGGGGAGTACAGAGTACTGAAAAGAGAGAACCACAATCAAGTACCAGACATAGTAACTTGGGCAAGGATGGTCTCAAGTGCAGGTTCCCCAAATTATCACCAAAGCATCTACTGATAAAACAAAGCATAGTTAATTACTTACCATGGTGACAGAGAACACTGGGTCAGCAGAGTCTTAGTAATGTCCTAGAGAGGGAAGGACAAAGTCAGGATATTTTTTGAGATTTTGAAGTCTGATTTAAGGCAGGTCTTTCAGTGTGGAGGCTTGATTACTACTGAGTAGGAATCACAATGTAATGGCTTAGAATTAGTGGGCACAGCAATGCAAGAGTGTTGAGGTGAGGGATTTCAGAGTCTGATGTAAACTGTCCACAGATGGTTTCTATTAATGAGCTGACAGAACTATCTGGAAGACCTTGGAATGAAAAAGTTTTTTAAAAGTTGTATCTTCCTGGGAAGGAGTCTCATGAAAGATTGAAGTTATGTCAAAGGCAATGAAATAATAAAGTCATGTTAATGTAGACAGTAAATTGCAGATACTGTTTCAATACTCAATGCACGTGCATGCTAAGAGCAGAGGACGCAGAACCAAAGGAAGAGGGGCCAAGCTGTGCTAGGTGGATTCAAAAAAGTCTTCAAAGAAGAAGTGACCTCTGTGCCACAACCTGAAAAATGAGCAGGAGTTTGACCTGTGTACAAAAAAGGAGAAAGAAATTAAGGGCATATGCTTCTGATTCTGTGTCTCCCTCTCTCTCTGGCCCTCCCCTGCTCATGCTCTGTCTCACTCTGTCTCTCAAAGATAAATAAACATTTTTTTTAATGTTTTAATTAAAATTTTTTTAAAAAAAGAAGGGCATAACATCGTGTACAAAAAGGTCTAGAAGAATGTGTTTGGTCTACAGGACTATAAGTAAAAGGCTTTCATTCTGGTTCTAAAACAGAAACTGATGCATTTCTATGAACCTTTTACATGGTTAAGAATGATGTTTATTTGGGCCACCTAGGTGGCTCAGCCAGTTAAGCATCCAGCTTCGACCCAGGTCATGATCTCACAGCTAGTGAGTTCAAGCCCCACATCAGGCTCTCTGCTGTCAGCACAGAGCCCACTTCAGATTCTCTCTCCCACTTCTCTCTCTGCCCTTTCCCCTTCCCCTTCTCTGTCTCAAAATAATAAATAAATAAAAAATTTAAGAATATTTATTTATTTATTTATTTATTTATTTATTTGAGAGAGAACACACATGAGCAGGGGAGAGAAGCAGAGGGGGAGAGAGAGAGAGAGAGAGAGAGAGAGAGAGAGAGAGAGAGAGAGAGTGAGTCTTAAGCAGACTCCACACTCAGTGCAGAGTCTGGCTCAGGACTCAATCCCATGACCCTGAGATCATGACCTGAGCCGAAATCAAGAGTTGGATGCTCAACTGACTGAGCCACCCAGGCGCCCCAAGTATGATTTTATTTAATTATTCCTGAGATGCCCCTTTTATGTTTTAAGTTTAGTTTGAAAACAAATACAACTTAGAGAGTCAAACTCATGTGGATTTTTTAATATTTGTTTTTTAAGAACAAATTGTTAAAACATAGAGACCCTCACTCCCACCTGGGGAGAATGAAAGAGAAAGGAAGCATGGGGCTTCCAGCAGGGTTCATGGTTTCTCTGATGTAGTGTGATAGCATTCAAGTCCTACAGGAGAAGAAACGAAATATTCTATACTACTGAAAGCCCGAGTTGAGACCATTTAGATCTCTTTCCTGCATGTCAGGGAATTTTTGGTAAACTAACTTAGATATAAAACCAAATGGGATATGATTGCCATGTTGTATAATAAAAAGAGATGGCTTTGAAAGAAATTTACTCAGAAAATAAGTTTCAGAGTCAAAAGCATGGTCTGGTGCAAGAACTATGGGAAACCAAACAGCATTTGATGATCTCCATAGCCTCACCTAGAAACGGCATCCATGTCCCTTTGGTGTCCTTGTCTGATAAAGGTCAAGGCACCTCCACCGGGCCTTTCTAGGAGTTGGTCAGACCCAGGTCCTCCAGTCAGTGGTGAGCACAGCTCCGCTTCAACAAGCTGCAAGCCTGCTGCTCACCCCACACCTGAGAGCCCAGACAGATTCAAAACAACCAGCTAATTAAACCTGGAGCACCAAGCTATCATCATCCGAGATTCATGGGCATCCAACAAGCAGAAGAACCAGCAATGCGGCATTCAGCAACAGCTGTCACCTGCTGTAATGTTCTTTAATTATCTTAAAATCTCTAAGAACTGACAAATGGGTGACAAAATGCAATTTTCTGTGTCAGGAAGCGAGAGACAAGCCTGTGTTACTTTGATGAGAGGAAATACTGTAAAATCATCTCTCTCAGTGCTTCTTCTTGGGGAGGGGAGACTGTTGTCACTCAAATCTCGTCTGTAAACACACTCATTACAGGCCTCCTGGAGGGCCATGTTTCCTTCTTTATAGAGATTAAATGGGAAAGGCCAGAATGGGCATCGGGCTATGCCAAGCTGTCGCCTGGCCCAGCTCCTGTCCCAGCCCCACAATGATACTTACTTCCTCCCGTGGAGACGCATTCCTGGGGTGGACCATTAGCCACGACTGACCCGAGTTTCCTGGAATCACAGCACGCCTCTTGCCACAAATTTCTCCAGGTGCCTGTCCAAATTGTGACCTAATCCCTTTAGGTTGCAGTGATGTTTATTATGACCTCCATGAAGATTGCCAGTGGTCCCTAATTTCTGTTTTGGTTGTCACATTCTACTGAATTTGCATGAAGACATCCTTTGTTCCTTTGAGGCAAGTTTCCTCCTACAATGTCCACAGCTCCTCCAGCCTTTGTAGGTAAAAAATGTTCATGAGAACACAAAATTAATTGTAGAAAGAAGGTCACTGCATAGTAAACAGCTCTTAACATCAGTTGAAAACCACATCATCTATATAGAGTAGTAGGGCACTCATAAGCCAAGAGCATTGCACTACTCATGGTCACAGAAATAAAACAGAAAAATATGGGCTGGCTCACGTTGGGTGAGAGTATAAGACAGCTCTTAGAGCTTGAGAAAAACATGTATTAACAGTGTGTTACAACAGCTTGTTATGTACAGTGAAAACTGATTTGTGTGTGTGCAGTTTTTTTAAGTATTTGAGAGACAAATAGCATAACCAGTCAACATGCTAATGTCTGTTACCAGACATGAGCAATCTAAAAGGATCACTAAAAATTCTCAAAACATACAGTATTTGTGATTTGTTCATAAAATGTGCATAAACATGGGATGTCTGGGTGGCTCAGTCGGTTGAGCGTCCGACTTCGGCTCAGGTCATGATCTCACAGCTCATGAGTTTGAGCCCCGCATCGAGCTCTGTGCTGACAGCTCAGAGCCTGAAGCCTGCTTTGGATTCTGTGTCTCCCTCTCTCTCTGCCCCTACTCTGCTCACGCTCTGTCTCTCTCTCAAAAATAAACATTAATTTTAAAAAATGTGCGTAGACATATTGATGCACGTAACAATGATTGTAAGCTCTGGTTATATTTTTGAACCAACCAAACAAGGTTTTTTTTAAGTTTAGTTATTTATTTTGAGAGGGGGAGAGAGGCAGAGAGAGAGAGAGAGAGAGAGAGAGAGAGAGAGAGAGGGAATCCCAAGCAGGCTGCGTACTGTTAGCGTGGAGCCCAAAGCAGGGCTCAAACTCATGAACCGTGAGATCATGACCTGCAAAACCAACAATTGGATGCTCAACCAACTGAGCCACCCAGGCACCCATATATTAAGGTTTTTAATTAGAGTGTCAATAGCTGATCAGTGAACATTCCTGCCCACTAATTATAATACAACCATTTATATTTTGTATTTAGATTTATTTTATGCAATTAGCGCATTATTTTTAATATCTATTAATAGTTAAATTAGACTGTTTTTGTGATCTCTGAGATATAAGCTCTCTGGAGACAAGGCCAAGATCTGTCAAGAGGTTTGTTAATGGTATTCTGATGTTAATATTAGCAACATTTGGTATTTGATAATTTTGATAATAGAGAAAAGTCGACTGTTTTCTCCAAGGCCATGTAGTCAACTTCATTCAGTTTTTTCTTTCCTATTTTCAATCTCATTACTCATTCCATCACAGCATCTCACCTTATCACTTCAGAGCACAGGGGTCCAGGTATCTCAGTGTTTAGTATTCTATTGAAATAGAACCTGAAATGGTCATGCCATTAATCTAATGAAATGAGAGAAGATATTTATGTTCTCCAGTTGACCTCCAGTGAAAACTGAGGCAGAGCATGAAGTTGATCCCGAAGAAGGTATAGCACCAATGAGTAAATTAATTTAAAAAAAAAGAAAAAAGAAAAGGGTGGAATCTATGGATTCAGAGAGACTTAAAAACTGTATTAACCAAGTGTAATAAGGAGCAGTTTAGGTCCTTATTATTTTCCCCCAGTGGAAGGAAGGAAGGAAGGAAGGAAGGAAGGAAGGAAGGAAGGAAGGAAAGGAGGGAGTGAGGGAGAGAGGGAAGGGGGGGCAGAAGGAGGGAGGAAGGAAGGAAGGAAGGAAGGAGGAAGGAAGGAAGGAAGGAAGGAAGGAAGGAAGGAAGGAAGGAAGAAAGAAAGAAAAGGGAAAGAAAGAAAGAAAGAAAAGAAAGAAAGAAAGAAAGAAAGAAAGAAAGAAAGAAAGGGAAGGAGGGAGGATGAAAGGAGGGAAGGAGGGAGAGGAGGAAGGAAGGGAGGGAGGGAGAAAGGAAGGAAAGAAGAAAGAGAAGAAGAAAGAAAGAAAGAAAGAAAGAAAGAAAGAAAGAAAGAAAGAAAAGGAAGGAAGGAAAAAAAGAAGGGAAGGAAAAGAAAGAAAGGGAAGGAGGGAGGGAGAGGGGGGAGGGAGGGAAAAAGGAAGGAGAGAAGAAAGAAAGAAAGAAAGAAAGAAAGAAAGAAAGAAAGAAAGAAAAGGAGGGAGGAATAAAGGAAGGAGGGAGGGAGAGGGGGAAGAGAGGGAGGGAGGGAGAAAGGAAGGAAAGAAGAAAGAGAAGAAAGAAACAAAGAAAAGGAAGGAAGGAAAGGAAGAGAAAGAAAGAAAGAAAGAAAGAAAGAAAAAGAAAAGGAGGGAAGAAGGAAGGAAGAGAGGAAGAAAGAAAGAAAGAAAGAAAGAAAGAAAGAAAGAAAGAAAGAAAGAAAAGGGGGAGGAAGAAAGGGAGGGAGAGAAGGAGGAAAGAAAGGGTGGAGGAAGTAAGGGAGGGAGAGAAAAGAAAAGAAAAGAAAAGAAGACAGGAAAATTCATACAAGGACTAAGCCCTTGATTGTATTAACTATTGTTAATAATTTCAGCATAATAATGAAATTACTTTTATATTTTATATATACTGAAATGCTTATAAACAAAATATAATTTATTTAAAATTCATCCATAGGGAGTGCTGTGAGATATGGGTGAATTTATTTTTGACACACAATTTTTGAACCAGGGTGATGCACTTGTGGCTGATCACTGTACTATTCCATCTTTATACATGCTTGAAACTTTCATAACCAAAAAATTGAAAAGAAATAAAAAATAAAACACATGATTTGGCTTGTGGTCCAGAACCACATATTTTTTTTATTCCAATGGGCTAATTAGATCCTATTTAGAATTGAATGTGGTTTGTATAAAACGCAGAATTTGGCACAACCTAATTAATCCACCGTCCCACCCATGAGAAAAGGGAAGAAGACGCTCACAGCTTTTCCCAGCAGCTCCTAAGAAATGTCGAAGGCCAGGTTTGCAGGAGTCCATGGCTTCCCACCGCCTGTATCTTCAGGGTGGTACCTGAGGTACGTGTCTGCACATCTGCACGGCGGGCTGGAAGTGCTGAGGAAGGAGCAGCCCAAGCAAGAGTCCTCAACAAACGACTATCAAGAGTTGTTCTACACATACCACAGCTTCATAGCCTATTTCCTAGTCAATTCTGAAGTATGTGCTTTGCGGTTTCCCAGAGATTTCTTGTGGATAATGCTCCAGTAGGCCATATGGCATCTGGCCTCAGGGCTCACCTTTCAGTTGGTTCCCTTCCATTCTTCCCTTCCTACCAGTGTCCTACCAGTGTCCCCTTGGCTGCCCTACTTCACATCTCAGGGTCTGCTTTGGGGAGAACCTGAACTAAGAAAAATAAATACAAGAAGTGGACTTTCCTTAAAAATAAATTTATTTAAAAATATCAGGGGCACCTGGGTGGTTCAGTCGGTTAAGTGGCCGACTTCCTGATCTCATGAAGTTCGAGCCCCACGTCGGGCTCTGTGCTGACAGCTCAAAGCCTGGAACCTGCTTCAGATTCTGTGTCTCCCTCTCTCTCTGCCCCTCCCCCGCTCATGCTCCATCTGTCTCTCTCTCCCTCTCTCTCTCTCTCTTGCTCGCTCTCTCTCAAAAATAAAAAACATCAAGACAGCATGGTATTGGCACAACAACAGACACATGGACCAATGGAATAGAATAGAAAGTCCAGAATTAGACCCACAAAAGTATGGCCAACTAATCTTTGACAAAGCAGGAAAGAATGTCCAATGGAAAAAAGACAGTCTCTTTAGCAAATGGTGCTGGGAGAGCTGGACAGCAACATGCAGAAGGATGAAACTAGACCACTTTCTTACACCATTCACAAAAATAAACTCAAAATGGATAAAGGACCTGAATGTGAGACAGGAAACCATCAAAACCCTAGAGGAGAAAGCAGGAAAAAAATCTCTCTGACCTCAGCCGCAGCAATTTCTTACTTGACACATCTCCAAAGGCAAGGGAATTAAAAGCAAAAATGAACTATTGGGACCTCATGAAGATAAAAAGCTTCTGCACTGCAAAGGAAACAATCAACAAAACTAAAAGGCAACCCACGGAATGGGAAAAGATATTTGCAAATGACATATCGGACAAAGGGCTAGTATCCAAAATCTATAAAGAGCTCACCAAACTCCACACCCGAAAAACAAATAACCCAGTGAAGAAATGGGCAGAAAACATGAATAGACACTTCTCTAAAGAAGACATCCGGATGGCCAACAGGCACATGAAAAGATGCTCAACATCGCTCCTCATCAGGGATACAAATCAAAACCACACTCAGATATCACCTCACACCAGTCAGAGTGGCCAAAATGAACAAATCAGGAGACTATAGATGCTGGAGAGGATGTGGAGAAATGGGAACACTCTTGCACTGTTGGTGGGAATGCAAACTGGTGCAGCCACTCTGGAAAACAGTGTGAAGGGTCCTCACTATGACCCAGCAATAGCACTGCTCGGAATTTACCCAAGGGATACAGGAGTGCTGATGCATAGGGGCACTTGTACCTCAATGTTTATAGCAGCACTCTCAACAATAGCCAAATTATGGGAAGAGCCTAAATGTCCATCAACTGATGAATGGATAAAGAAATTGTGGTTTATATATACAATGGAATACTACTTGGCACTGAGAAAGCATGAAAGATGGCCTTTTGTAGCAATGTGCATGGAACTGCAGAGTGTGATGCTAAGTGAAATAAGTCATACAGAGAAAGACAGATACCATATGTTTTCACTCTTATGTGGATCCTGAGAAACTTAAAAGAAGACCATGGGAGAGGGGAAGGGGAAAAAAAAGGTACAGAGAGGGAAGGAGGCAAACCATAAGAGACTCTTAAAAACTGAGAATAAACTGAGGGTTGATGGGGGGTGGGAGGGAGGGGAAAGTGGGTGATGGGCATTGAGGAGGGCACATGTTGGGATGAGCACTGGGTGTTGTATGAAAACCAATTTGACAATAAATTTCATATTTAAAAAAATAAAATTAAATAAAAAAATTAAAAAAAATGTTTGAATTACTATGGAATAACTAATAATAACAAAAATTTAAATATGCTAACACATACTGAGTATTTACCATAGGCCATGGCGCATATATATATATATATATATATATATATATATATATACGCACACACACACACATATATATATATGCACACACACACATATATATCTAATAAACACATATATATAATTTCTATAGATATATAATGTATAATTTATATACTAAATATGTTTATTATATATATGTATCTCCTTTGATATTCAGTTTCTTTATTTTACAGACAAAAGAGATATTAAGCTGACCAAGCTCATACAGCTAGTAAATGATGGAGTTGATAATAATATTCTTACTATTTTTTTGTTAAAATGATGTTGATACTGATAGTTGTTTTGGGGAGAGTTTGAGGAGGGGGAGTGTGTATGCTATAATATTCTCATTTGGCAAAATATGTACTAGTCCTTCCCACTAAAATAAATATGAAAACGGGGCACCTGAGTGGCTCAGTTAGTTAAGATACCTGATGCTTGATTTTGGCCCAGGTCATGATCTCACAGTTTGTGAGTTCAAGCCCTACATCAGGCTCTGCACTGACAGTGTGGAGTCTGCTTGGGATTCTCTCTCTCACTCTCTCTCTCTCTCTCTCTCTCTGCCCCTTTAAAAAGATAAACTTAAAAATAAATAAATAAACGTTTAAATAAATAAAATCATTTAAATAAACTTTAAAAAATAAAATAAATATGAAAATGACTAGGAAACTATTACAGCCACATCTTCTGAGAAGGAATATAAGCAAATGAATAGTCCTTTTATCCAAACTTCCCTCCCCATCATAATGATGCTATTTTTTTCTTCTGGAATGAAACATTTTTAAAAAAGAATGGAGAGGAAATGTATTCCAATAGGGATAATTCCATCACTCCAGTTTTCCTTCCTACAGAGAAGAAAGCCTTCCTGAAATTAAAGATGTGACCACTAACAGAGCACCAAAGACAGCTTAAGATAACTCAAATCACCACATCACCAGAACGGAGCTGAACCTCAACCTGTAGCTGGCTCTGAGATCTGCCCAGCTGTCAGTCAAAGGACATCTCCATTTAAAACAGAAATACATCTGGGACGCCTGGGTGGTTCAGTTGTTTAGGCAACCGTCTTCGACTCAGGTCATGAACTCACAGTTTGTGAGTTCGAGCCCCGCGTCAGATTCTGTGCTTACAGCTCAGAGCCTGGAGCCTGCTTTGGATTCTGTGTCTCTCCCTCTCTCTGTCCCCTCCCCTGCTCACACTCTGTGCCTCTCTGTCTCTCAATAATAAATAAACATTAAAAAAAATTTTTTTTAACAGAAATACATCAAATGCAAATGATCAGTGATACTGGGGGAAATGTTTTATACCATATACCAAAAGAAGTAAAAGCTATTCCAAATGATGTCTGGCTCTAGGATGTTGTCATCCTGGACAGCACGAACTAAAATGATTCATTCTAAGATCTTGCCATTGTGACAAAATGGATGGACCTAGAGGGTATTAGGCTAAGCAAAATAAATGAGAGAGAAAAACAAATACCATATGATTTCACTTACATGTGGAACCTAAGAAACAAATGAACCAATAAAAAAAAAAAAAAAAAAAAAAAAAAAAAAAAACAGACTTATAAATACAGAGACCAAACTGATGGTTGCCAGGGGTGGAGGGAGGATGGGAGAAACAGGTGGGGGGATTAAGAAGTATGGACTTGTACTTACAAAATAAAAAAGCCACGGAGATAAAATATAGGGACTATAGTCAATAATACTGTAATAACACTGTTTGGTGACAGATGGTAACTACATTTATCGTGGTGAGCACTGTATAATATAACGAATTGTTGAATCACTATGGTGTACACCTGAAACTAATATAACATTGTATGTCAACTATACTTCAATAATAAAAACTTAGGTAAATAAATAAATAAAATTATTCATTCTTAGATGTGAGTGTTCTCTGCTCTAAGAAAACCCCACAGGAATACTCATGTGAGTGAGAGCATTTTTATATTTGTAAAACTTGTCAGGCAGTGGATGGTAATATGTATCAAAATGTAAATATGTTTACATTTGGACTTGGAATTAAATGAACAGAGATAACAAATATATAAATACGTATTTATAAGATTTCTTATTAAATTAATACTCTTCATAGCACAAAACCAAAAGAAAGAACTAAATTGCAGAGTCTTGACCAAATAAGGTATACTATATATATATATATATAATACATATGTATATATATACATATTATATATATGTATATATATATAATATATATATTATATATATACATATAAATATATATATTATATATTATATATTATATATTATATTATATATATATTATATATTATATATATATAATATAATATATATATATTATATATATATATACATATATATATAAAATGGAATCACAGGCATCCATTGCGAAGAAGGAATGATGTTATATAGGAAAAGTATTCATCATTAGGCATGGAAAGTGTATTACCAGAGAACATAGTTAGTGGAGGTTCTTTACATTCTAAAGAACTTTGCATAACAAATTGTGGGTAGTTTTATCTCTTCAAGTAAGATTAAGTAAGTTTTCCCTTTAAACTTTGTTAATTTTATTATATTACAAGTGTATATTTTACATCAGTTTTTTTTACACTTTTACAACCAACAGAAAGTAAAGATGTTTTGAAAATATAAAAAGGCAATATAACAAAAAAGAAACTGAGTTTACCTGTGATATTATTACCCTAACAAGGAGATTCCGTCCTCGACAAAATTACTTGTCAAAAGGTATCTTGAAGAATGAATTGTGTTGGTGCCTTTATACTTAGTCGCAGATTATAGCCTCTATGACTTAGGGTGCTAGGAACAGAGAAATTCAAGACTGAATTCTTAAAGGCTTTGTCAAAAAGTGAAAAGAAGAATTTATATCACTGCAAATATTATAAGTTGGAAAAAACATAAATCTGCAAAACTCCCATTTAAAGACAATTTATACAAGCCTATGTCCATAGTTGTTCAAAACAGAGTCAAATGTAATTGTCACAACCAGCTTACCGCAGGCCCCTTTGGAGTCCACATCATAGCTGAGTATCATCAGGGTACATTACACCTTCATACACAGCAAAGCAGTAGCACCGAAGAACAAAGATAATGGATCGGAATCTTAAGGAAGGAGGATAGAAGTCTTAGGCAAGATGTAGATAAGTATCATGCCTGTTGACTTATGCTCCAGCCTTCTGCTTTTTGTTCTATTAAGTCTATTTTATTATTTAACTTCCTTTTGCATAACCAAAGAAGAGATCTTTATAAGTCTTTGGCACCCTCTTTTGGACAATCTGATTATTCCAAAACTGAAATTTGTTTCAATGACATGGATTTCTGAGTATGTTACAGGCAAACTGAAATTAAACATATATTATTACTTTGAATATTTTTGTCCTTTATAACTAATAGACTTTACTTTTAAAGCAGTTTTAGATTTGCAGAAGAACCAAGCAGATAATACAAAGCTCCCACACACTCCCCTCTCTCAGAGTTTCCTCTTTTATTAACAACTTGGATTAGTATGGTACATCTGCTAAAATTAATTAAACAGTATGAGTATATTATTATTAAATAAAAACCCATAATTTATAGTAAAGTTGTACATTTCTATAGACTTTAACAGATTTCATACACCCACCAATATAGCGTCACAGAGAACAGCTTCATTGTCTTGTGCCTCAATTTCATCCTTCCTCTCTCCCCTCCAACCACTGATCTTTTTTATCTCTATGTTTTTCTATGTCTCTACAGTTTTCCAGAAAGACATACAGTGGAATAATAAAATGTGTATTCTTTTCAGACTCATTTATTTCACTTAGCAATATGCATTGAAGAGTCTTCCATATCTTTTTGTGGTTTGATAGTTCATTTTCTTTCGTCCCCGAATAATATTCCACTGTATGGATATACCAAAGTTTGTTCATCCATTCCCTATTGATGAACATTTTGACTGCTTCCAGGGTGGTCAATTAGGAATAAGACTGCTATAAACATTTATGTTCCGGGGTTTTTTTTGAGTGTGTTAATGGATACAAGTTGTCAACTCAGTTGGGTAAATACCAAGAAGTTTGCTGGTAAGACCATGCTTAGAAACTACCCAACTATCTTCCAAAGAGGCTGTGCCATTTTGTATTACCACCATCAATGAATGAGAGTTCCTGGGAGTCTGTATTTTCACCAGCTTCTGATATTGTTGGATTTTAACCATGCACATTAGGGATAGATCCTACTTAGCCACAATGCATAATCCTATTTGCTGTTAGATCCAATTTGCTAATATTTTACTGAGGACTTTTTGCATGTATGTCCAGAAGAGATGTGGGTCTGTTGTTTCCCATTTGTTTTATGATGTCTTTATCTGGTTTGGGGGATTAGTGTAATTCTAGCCTCATAGGATGTGTTGGAAAGTGTTCTCTTTGCTTCTCTTTTCTGGAAGAGGTTGTAGACAATTGGTGTCATATATTCCTTAAATGTTTAGTAAAATTCACCACTGAATTCATATAGAACTGGCACTTTCAGCTTTGGAATTTTATTAAATACTGATTCAAAACTGTTAATAGAGGGGCGCCTGGGTGGCACAGTCGGTTAAGCGTCCGACTTCAGCCAGGTCACGATCTCGCAGTCTGTGAGTTCGAGCCCCGCGTCAGGCTCTGGGCTGATGGCTCGGAGCCTGGAGCCTGTTTCCGATTCTGTGTCTCCCTCTCTCTCTGCCCCTCCCCCGTTCATGCTCTGTCTCTCTCTGTCCCAAAAAAATAAATAAAAAACGTTGAAAAAAACTGTTAGTAGATATCACCATAGTCAGATTATCTAGCTCTTCTTGTTTGAGTGTTGGTAGTTTTGCCCAATTGCTCCATTTTATCTAAATTACCAAACTTGTGGCATAGTGATGTATACAAATTCCTTTATTATCCTGTATTGTCTATGAGATGAATAAAGATCAGTTCTTTTTTTATTTGTTTTTAATTTATTTTTTTAATTTTACATGCAAGTTAGTTAGCATATAGTGCAACAACGATTTCAGGAATAGATTCCTTAATGCCCCTTATCCATTTAGCCCATCCCCCCTCCCGCAACCCCTCCAGCAACCCTCTGTTTGTTCTCCCTATTTAAGAGTCTCTTATGTTTTGTCCCCCTCCCTGTTTTTATACTATTTTTGCTTCCCTTTTCTTATGTTCATCTGTTTTGTATCTTAAAGTCCTCAAATGAGTGAAATCATAGATATTTGTCTTTTGCGGACTAATTTCGCTTAGCATAATACCCTCTAGTTCCATCCACGTCATTGCAAATGGCAAGACTTCATTCTTTTTGATTGCCATTGTATATATATACCACATCTTCTTTATCCATTCATCCAGAGATGGACATTTGGGCTCTTTGCGTACTTTGGCTGTTGTCGACAGTGCTGCTGTAAACATTGGTGTGCATGTGTCCCTTCCGAACAGCATACCTGTATCCCTTGGATAAATACCTAGTAGTGCAATGGCTGGGTCGTAGGGTAGTTCTATTTTTAATTTTTTGAGGAACCTCCATACTGTTTTCCAGAGTGGCTGCACCAGTTTGCATTTGCACCAGCAGTGCAAAAGAGACCCTCTTTCTCCACATCCTCACCAACATTTGTTGTTGCCTGAGTGGTTAGAGTTAGCCGTTCTTACAGGGGTGAGGGGGGTATCTCATGGTGGTTTTGATTTGCATTTCCCTGATGATGAGTGATGTTGAGCATTTTTTTCATGTGTTCGGTTGGCCATCTGGGTGACTTCTTTGGAGAAGTGTCTATTCATGTCTTTTGCCCATTTCTTCACTGGATTGTTTGTTTTTGGGATGTTGAGTTTGATAAGTTCTGTACAGATTTTGGATACTAACCCTTTACCTGATATGTTGTTTGCAAATATCTTCTCCCATTCCATTGGTTGCCTTTTCATTTTGCTGATTTTTTCTTTCACTGTGCAGAAGGTCTTTATTTTGATGAGGTCCCAAAAGTTCATTTTTGCTTTTGTTTCCCTTGTCTCTGGAGATGTGCTGAGTAAGAAGTTGCTGCAGCCAAGGTCAAAGAGGTTTTCGCCTGCTTTCTTCTTGAAGATTTTGATGGTTTCCTGTCTCACATTCAGGTCCTTCGTCAATTTTGAGTTTATTTTTGTGTGTGGTGTAAGAAAGTGGTCCAGGTTCATTCTTCTGCATGCCGCTGTCCAGTTTTCCCAGCACCACTTGCTGAAGAGACTGTCTTGATTCCACTGGATATTCTTTCCTGCTTTGTCAAAGATTAGTTGGCCCTAAGTTTGTGGGTCCATTTTTGGGTTCCCTATTCTGTTCCATTGATCTGAGTGTCTGTTTTTGTGCCAAGTAATGATCAGTTCTATCAGTATTTTACTTCACGTATTTTGATGCTGTGTTGTTAGAAACAGGCATATTTTTTAAAATTTTTTAACGTTTATTTATTTTTGAGAGAGAGAGAACAAGCAGGGAAGGGGCAGAGAGAAGGGAGACACAGAATCTGAAACAGGCTCCAGGCTCTGAGCTGTCAGCACAGAGACAGACACAGGGCTCAAACTCACGAACCGTGAGATCATGACCTGAGCCAAATGGATGTTTAACTGACCGAGCCACACAGGCACCCCAGAAACATGTATATGAAGGATTATTCTGACTTCTTAGAGAATTGACCTTTTTTTCACTATGTAATACCTGTCTATAACCCTGACAAGTTTTGTTGCTCTGAAGTCTGCTTTGCCTAAAACATAGTTACTCCAGTTCTGTTTTGATTGATTTTAGCATGGTAGAACTTTCTACACCCCATCCCTCTTTATCTATCTGTGAGAGAGTGACAGAGCATGACCAGAGAGAGAGAGAGAGACACAGAATCCCAAGCAGGCTCCAGGCTCTGAGCTGTCAGCACAGGGCCCGATGTGGGGCTCGAACTCCCAAAACACGAGATCATGACCTGAGCCGAAGTTGGACGTTCAACCGACTGAGCCACCCAGGCGTCCCTTATCTGTGACCTTATATTTAAAATAGCTTATTTACGGGGCGCCTGGGTGGCTCAGTCGGTTAAGCATCCAACTTCGGCTCAGATCATGATCTCGCAGTCCGTGGGTTTGAGCCCCGCGTCGGGCTCTGTGCTGACAGCTCAGAGCCTGGAGCCTGTTTCAGATTCTGTGTCTCCCTTTCTCTGACCCTCCCCTGTTCATGCTCTCTCTCTGTCTCAAAAATAAATAAATAAATGTTAAACAAAAATTAAAATAAAAAAATAAAATAGCTTATTTAGGGCCACCTGGGTGGCTCTGTTGGTTGAGCATCTGAATTCGGCTCAGGACATGATCTCACAGTTCCTGAGTTTGAGCCCCACATTGGGCTTCCTACTCTCAGTGCATAGCCTGCTTCAGATCTTCTGTTCTCCTCTCTCTCTGTCCCTCCCCCACTTGCACTCTCTCTCTCAAAAGTAAATAAAACATTTTTTTTTTTAATTTTTAACAGGAGCACCTGGGTGGCTCATCGGTTGGGCATCTGACTTCGGCTCAGGTCATGATCTCACAGTCTGTGGGTTTGAGCCCCGTATCAGGCTCTGTGCTGACAGCTCAGAGTCTGGAGCCTGCTTCGGATTCTGTGTCTCCCTCTCTCTCTGGCTCTCCCCTGCTCAAGCTCTGTCTCAGTCTCTCTCAAAAATAAATAAACATTAAAAAATATTTAATAAAAAAAATAAAATGGCTTATTTATAGACAATATATAGCTGGGCCTTGTTTTCTTATCCACTTTGACAGTCCTTGTCTTTTAATTGGTGTATTCAGACCATTCACATTTATTTTTAGTTTTTGTAATATTTATTTTTGAGAGAGAGAAATAGAGCACAAGTGGAAGAGGAACAGAGAGAGAGGGAGACATAGAATCCAAAGCAGGCTCCAGGCTCCAAGCTGTTAGCACAGAGCCCTACATGGGGCTCAAACCCACAAACTGTAAGAGTATGACCTGAGCCAAAGTTGACGCTTAACATACTGAGCCACCCAGACACCCCTAGACCATTCACATTTAAAGTGATGATTGACAGAGTTGGATTAAAATCTACCATATTTGTAACTATTTTCTATTTGTTACCCTTCTTTCATTCCTTTGCTTTAATCTCCCCTCTCTTTCTCCCTGTCTGGTTTTAACTGAGTATTTTATATTATTCCATTTTCTCTGCCCTCCAGCATATCAATTACACTTCTTTTTAAAATTATTTTCCTGGACTCATAGGGGAATATGGTGGCATAGGAGGATGCTGGGCTCACCTCGTCCTGCTGATCACTTAGATTCCACCCACAACTGCCTAAAAAACCCAGAAAACCACCAGAAGACTAGCAGAATTGACTCTCCAGAGCCAAGTGTAGACAAAAGGACCACAGAATAGGGTAGGAAGGGCAGAGAGGCAGTGCGTGCTACAGGGACTGCTGGGAGGGAGCCAGAGCGGTGGAGGGACAGCCCGACCGGCAAGGCAGAGTCCGAAGTCTGGCTTGCAAAAGCAGAGGGGCCGGACTCCTTGAGTTCTGACAGCCAGCGGGACTTACCATCTGGAATGTTAAAAGTCAACACCTCTGCTCTCGGAGAGCGGGGAGGGTGAGAGGACACCAGGAGGGAGACTTGTTGAGCCTGGGAAGACAGAGCTCAGCTTGGGCAGGGGAACAAAGGCCACCTTTGTGCCACCTCCCTCTCCCATCCCCCAGCCGAAATTCCAAAGGGAACCAGTTCCTGTCACTGAACTTGCTTGCACTGCCCAAACGCCCAATGCTGTGCTTCTCTGGATCCATCCCTCCAACGGGTCTGCCTGCCTCCCTCCCGGTGCTGCAGGGCCTCTCCCACAGGGGACCACCAACGGCAAAGCCAGCTAAGTCTGCCCCTCCCTCCCCTGTGCACCTTGCAGACCCACCTGGCTAATACACCAGATCCCATCAAAGCAGCACCACAAGCCTGGGAGTGTGCAAGTAGCCCAGACAGGGGCCACACCACTCCACAGTGAGTCCTGCACCTGGGAGAGGGGAAGATAAGGTACACACCAGTCTGACTGTGGCCCCAGCGGTGGGCTAGGGGCAGACACTGGGTCCGACTGCACCCCGCCCACCAACACAAGTTACTCTGGACAGTTTGGAGCCACCGCAGGGACTACCAAAATGATGAAACGGAAGAATTCTCCTCAAAAGAAACTCCAGGAAGTAGCAACAGCTAACGAATTGATCAAAAACGATTTAAGGAATATAACAGAACAAGAATTTAGAATAATAGTCACAAAATTAATCACTGGGCTTGAAAAAAGCATGGAGGACAGCAGAGAATCTATTGCTACAGAGATCAAGGGACTAAGAAATAGTCATGAGGAGCTAAAAATGCTATAAATGAGGTGCAAAATAAAATGGAGGCAGCCATAGCATGGATTGAAGAGGCAGAGGAGAGAATAGGTAAATTAGAAAATAAAATTATGGAAAAAGAGGAAGCTGAGAAAAAGAGAGATAAAAAAATCCAGGAGTATGAGGGGAGAATTAGAGAACTAAGTGATGCAATCAAATGGAACAATATCCATATCATTGGAATTCCAGAAGAAGAGAGAGAGAAAGGGGCTGAAGGTGTACTTGAACAAATCATAGCTGAGAACTTCCCTGATCTGGGGAAGGAAAAAGGCATTGAAAGCCAAGAGGCACAGAGAACTCCCTTCAGACATAACTTGAATCGATCTTCTGCACGACATATCATAGTAAAACTGGCAAAACACAAGGATAAAGAGAAAATTCTGAAAGCAGCTAGGGATAAACAGGCTCTAACTTACAAAGGTAGACACATAAGAATAGTGGCAGACCTATCTACTGAAACTTGGCAGGCCAGAAAGGAATGGCAGGAAATCTTCAATGTGATGAACGGAAAAAATATGCAGCTGAGAATCCTTTATCCAGCAAGTCTGTCATTCAGAATAGGAGAGATAAAGGTTTTCCCAAACAAACAAAAACTGAAGGAATTCATCACCACTAAACCAGCCCTACGAGAGATCCTAAGGGGGATTCTGTGAGTGAAATGTTGCAAGGACCCAAAGTGCCAGAGACTCACTACAAGCATGAAACCTACAGATATTACAATGACTCTAAATCCATATCTTTTAATAATGACACTGAATGTAAATGGACTACATGCTCCAACCAAAAGACATAAGGTATCAGTAAAAAAGCAAGACCCACTATTTGATGTCTACAAGAGACTCCTTTTAGACCCTAGGACACCTTCAGATTGAAAGTGAGGGGATGGAGAACTATCTATCATGCTACTGGAAGCCAAAAGAAAGCTGGAGTAGCCATACTTATATCAGACAAACTAGACTTTAAATTAAAGGCTGTAACAAGAGACAAAGAAGGGCATTATATAATAATTACAGGGTCTATCCATCAGGAAGAGCTAACAATTATAAATGTCTATGCGCCGAATACTGGAGCCCCCAAATATATAAAACAATTACTCATAAACATAAGCAACCTTAATGATAAGAATGTGGTCATTGCAGGGGACTTTAACACCCCACTTACAGAAATGGATAGATCATCTAGACACACGGTCAATAAAGAAACAAGGGCCCTGAATGATACGTTGGATCAGATGGACTTGACAGATATATTTAGAACTCTGCATCCCAAAGCAACAGAATATACTTTCTTCTCGAGTGCACATGGAACGTTCTCCAAGATAGATCACATACTGGGTCACAAAACAGCCCTTCATAAGTATACAAGAATTGAGATCATACCATGCACACTTTCAGACCACAATGCTATGAAACTTGAAATCAACCACAGGAAAAAGTCTGGAAAACCTCCAAAAGCATGGAGGTTAGAGAACACCCTACTATAGATGCTGGAGAGGACATGGAGAAACGGGAGCCCTCTTGCACTGTTGGTAGGAATGCAAATGGGTCCAGCTGCTCTGGAAAACAGTGTGGAGGTTCCTCAAAACATTAAAAATAGACCTGCCCTATGACCCAGCAATAGCACTGCTAGGAATTTACCCAAGGGATATAGGAGTGCTGATGCATAGGGGCACTTGTACCTCAATGTTTGTAGTAGCACTTTCAACAATAGCCAAATTATGGAAAGAGCCTAAATGTCCATCAACTGATGAATGGATAAAGAAATTGTGGTTTATATACACGATGGAATACTACGTGGCACTGAGAAAGAATGAAAGATGGCCTTTTGTAGCAATGTGCATGGAACTGCAGAGTGTTATGCTAAGTGAAATAAGTCATACAGAGAAAGACAGATACTATATATTTTCACTCTTATGTGGATCCTGAGAAACTTAAAAGAAGACCATGGGAGAGGGGAAGGGGAAAAAAAAGGTACAGAGAGGGAAGGAGGCAAACCATAAGAGACACTTAAAAACTGAGAATAAACTGAGGGTTGATGGGGGGTGGGAGGGAGGGGAAAGTGGGTGATGGGCATTGAGGAGGGCACATGTTGGGATGAGCACTGGGTGTTGTATGGAAACCAATTTGACAATAAATTTCATATTAAAAAAATAAATAAAATTATTTTCCTGGCTGCTGTAAAATTTGCAATACTTATTTACAAATAATTAAAATTCACTTTTAAATAACACTACCCCATCATGGGTACTACAGGTATCTTATAAAGAATAGTCCCAATTCCTTCCTCCCACCTTTGATAACATTGATGTCATTTATTTCACTTATAATCTCTAATATCACCCAATTCATTGTTTCTACTACTTGAACAGATAGATATCTATTACATCAATTAATAATAAAAATATCATGGGGCACCTGGGTAGCTCAGTCAGTTAAGTGTTGGACTCTTGATTTCGCCTCAGGTCATGAACTCACAGTTTGTGAGACCGAGCCCCCCTACGCTACCAGTGTAGATCTTGCTTGGGATTCTTGCTCTCTCTCTCTCTCTCTCTCTCTCTCTCTCTCTGTGTCCTCCCCCACTCGTGCTCTCTCCCTCCCTCTCTCTCTCTCTCTCACTCAAAATAAGTAACTTTTTTGAAAATAATAAAAATATATTTTTCACCTTCATATGGTCCTTCTTTGATCGTCTTCCCTTCTTTATATATATCTGAGCTTCTGACCTACATCATTTTCCTTCTCTGAAGAACTTTTTGATATTTCTTGTAAGGCATGTCCACTATTAACAATTTTCTTCATTTTTCTTTCCCTGAGAAAGTAGTTTTTAATTTCTCTTTTATTTTTGAAAAATGATTTCTCTGGATACAGAGTTCAGGGTTGTTGGGTCTTTAAAAAAAAAAAAAAACACTTTAAACATTTCACTGCACTCTCTTGTTTGCATGGTTTCTGACAAGGAGTCCAATATAATTCTTATAGGGGTCCCTCTATAGAGAAGTACCCCCCACCCTCCGACTTCTTTCTCTGTCTTTGGTTTTCTGTAGTTTGAATAAATATGCATAGGTGTAGTTTTTTGGTGTTTATCTTGCTTGGGGTTATCTAAGCTTCTTGGTTCTGTTACTTGGTGACTGTCATTTATTTGGAAAATTTTCAGCATTGTTACTTAAAGTATTTCTTCTGCTCCCTTTTCAGTTTTCCAGCTGTTACTCCATTATGTCTGTGTTACACCTTTTGTAATTGTCCTACAGCCCTTAGATATTTTGCTCCATTTTTTCATTCTTTTTTCAGTCTGGGAAGAGAGTATGGTGTTTGCTTTGACAGCATTTTTTATGAAGAAAATTTGATTCATAGATTTCACACTCATAGTCCTAACCCCCAGTATCTCAGAATGTGACTCTATTTGGAGACAGGGTCTTTAAAGAGGTAATTAAGTTAAAATGAGGTCACTGTGGTAGGTCCTAATCCAATAAAACTGGTTCCTTACAAGAAGAAATTAGTAGTTACAGAGGGAAAGCAACGTGAAGTCACAGGGAGAGGACATTCATGTACAAGCCAAAAAGAGAAGGCTTGGAAGAAACCAACCACACAGATACATTGATCTCAGATTTTTTGCCCCAGAATTGTGAGAAAATAAATTTCTGTTGCTTAAGCCACACTGTCTGTGGTACTTTCATGGCAGCCCTAGCAAACTAATACAAACACCAATCAGAGGATGTGCCTCCCTAAAAATAAGTTTTTTCAATGTGCATTCATAGAACTACATTGCAGAAACAAACTTTCATTTTGAAACCATTTGTATTCTCTTTGGCTATGTAGAAATAAACAGGGAAAGTAATAAGAAGCAGGGGGGGGAAAGTTAGACAGAAATGTGCCTGCCATCATACAGATTTCACATACCTCAAACAGCTGGCTGCTTCTGAGAGACTGGAAATTTTCACAATCCCCAAATAATACCATGATCAAAGCCAAGTCCATGAGGAGAGCTGAGGGGCTATGCGTAGGCTTTATGGTATCTCATCATTTTCAAAGTCTCACAGGGACTGGCCCACTTGCCCAAGCAAAAAGAGAAATCAGGTATAGGAGACTGGGTGATGAGGGGCACATGGGTGGCTCAGTCGGTTAGGTGTCCAAGTTCGGCCTAGGTAATGATCTCATGGTTCATGAGTTCAAACCCTGCGTTGGACTCTGTGCTTACAGCTCAGAGACTGGAGCCTGCTTCAGATTCTATGTCTCCCTCTCTCTCTGTCCCTCCCCTGCTCTCTCTCTCACACACAAAAATAAATAATAAAAACATGAAAAAAAGTGTAAGAAGACTGGGTGATGACACTCTGAAAAATTGCAAAGAAAGATTTGCACTACTTCTGCTCAAGCTCTAACCTGCAGTGAGACTTCAATTCCAAACTCAACTACCAACTAGAGTAAGAGGCCAGGCAATTCACTTCACTTAACAAATGGTGTCAGTTTTCTCATGTGTGAAACAAAAGGATCACTCCATTAGCCAACTTCTAAGGCTGTTAACAGCTCCCAAGCTTTACAAATAATAAAAGTAGAAGAGGATAACATCCAGTGAGAAAAATCTGGGATGATAGACTTAACAGAAGCTTGAGTCAACATGACTTGGACAAGTATGTATGAAAATAACCAAAGACAAAGCAGTGCTCTCACTGCACTGTAAGCCATGCAATTGAAGTGATAGCAGTGAAAATGTCAGAATAAGAACTTAAAATTTACCCCCTCATAAAAGCAATGAAAAAATAATGGCAAAAATGGTCAGAATCAACTTTTTTAAGCTCTTGATATTAAACAAAGACTTGTAGTAACCCAAGGAGTGTTTATTCAAGACCAAAAAAAAAAAATGCTAGACAGTCATACAAACAGCAAGCTTTGTGGTGTTTTAACTTACTCTAGAACTATCCTCCGCTGCCCATCTCACCAGTAGCCTTAGAAACCAACAGTCTGCATCTCCGGTGCCAGAGAGAGCAAAGGACACCATCAGCAGACAAAACCCACAGAATGGGGATTGGCTATAATTTTTTTTAACTGGAAAATAACAAGTATTGACAAGGATTTGGAGAAGTTGGAATCCTCATATACTGCTGATGGGGATGAAAACGTGCACAGCTCTGATGAGAAATAGTTTGGCTATTCCTCAAAAAGTGAAACATACAGTTACCATATGATTCAGCAATTCCACTCTTAGATATATACTCAAGAGAAATGCAAATATATGTTCACACAAAAACTTGTACACAAATGTTCATAGCATTATTCATTATAGCCAAAAAATGAAAGCAAAGCAAAGCAAATGTTAATCAACTTATAGATGGATAAATAAAATGTGGTATAGCTAGTGATAGTATGGAATACAATCCAGCCATAAAAAGAAATGAAATATTGACACTTGCTGCAACATAGATAAACCTTGATGTTTTTGCTAAGCCAGAGTAGCCGGGCACGTTTTATGACTCAGTTTATGCAAAATGTCCAGCACAGGTAAATCCATTGCAACAGAAAGTGTATTTGATGGTCAACTAATCTTCAACAAAGCAGAGAAGAATATCCAATGGAAAAAAGACAGTCTTTTCAACAAATGCTGTTGGGAAAACTGGACAGCCACATGCAGAAGAATGAACCTGGACCACTTTCTTACTCCACACACAAAAATAAGCTCATAATAGACGCAGGACCTAAATGTGAGACAGGGAGCCATCTGAATCCTAGAGGAGACCACAGGCAGCACTATCGTTGACCTCTGGCATGGTGGCATTGTCTTACTAGACACACTGCTGGAGCAAGGGAAACAAAAGCAAAACCGAAGTATTTGTTCTTCATCAAGATAAAAACTTCTGCACTGTGAAGGAAACCATCAACAATACTAAAAGGCAACCTATGCAATGGGAGAAGATAATTGCAAATGACATATCTGATAAAGGGTTAGTATCCAAAATCTGTAAAGAACTTATCAAACTCAACACCCAAAAGCCAAATAATCCAGTGGAGAAATAGGAAGAAGATATGAATAGACATTTTTCCAAAGAAGACATCCAAATGGCTAGTAGACACATGAAAAGATGTTCAATGTCACTCATCAGGGAGAGAGAAGTCAAAACTGCAATGAGATACCAACTCCACCTGTCAGAATGGCAAAAATTAACAACACAGGAAACAAGAGATGTTGACAAAGATGAGGAGAAAGGGAGAACCCTCTTACACTGTCGGTGGGAGTGCAAACTGGTGCAGCCACTCCAGAAAACAGTATGGAGCCTCCTCAAAAAGCTAAAAATAGAACTACCCTGTGACCCAGCAGTGGCACTACTAGGTATTTACCCAAAGGATACAAAAATACTGATTCAAAGGGGCACATGCACCCCAATGTTTATAGCAGCATTATCAACAATAGCCAAACTGTGGAAAGAGCCCAAATGTCCACTGACTGATGAATGGATAAAGAAGATGTGGTATATACATACATACATACATATATATACACATATATATACGTATATATGTATGTATATACACTCACATGCATACACACACAATAGAATATTACTCAGCCATCAAAAAGAATGAAATCTTACCATTTGCAATGATGTGGATAGAGCTAGATAGTATTACGCTAAGCAAAATTAGTCAGTCAGAGAAAGACAAATATCATATGATTTCACTCATGTAGAATTTAAGAAACAAGTAAAATAAATAAAACATTTATATAGAATATAGAGGAAGGAAGAAAAAAGGGGGGAGTAAAACCACAAGAGTCTCTTAACTATAGAGAATAAACTGAAGGCTGGTGGAGGAGAGGTGGGGGGGAGGAAAGGTGAAATGGGTAATGGGTATTAAGGAGGGCACTTGTTATGATGAGTACTGGGTGTTGTACCTAAGTGATGAATCACTAAATTCTACTCCTGAAACTAATATTACACTGTATGCTAACTAACTAGAATTTAAATAAAAAACTTCAAACAAAAAGCGTATATTAGTGGTTTCATCTTTTTGAAATAACGAAATATTCTTCAATTAGTTACGACAGTTGCACAACCTTGTGAATGTACTCGAAATCACTGAAATATACACTTTAAAATGATGACTCTTATGGTATGTTAATTACATCGCAGCAACAACAGCACGCAATTAAACCAAATACCACTATGGATTCCAAAAGACTGACCTTAAGCCTGGGGCAAACCAGCCATATCAGTAAGAATAAATAGAACACCAACACTGTGGCTTCTCTGATTTTGACACATATTCTCAATCTTTCAAAAGTCCAATAGTGTTGCCAGAAAAGCATTTTCCTTTTAAGCCTTATAATAAGCTGGTCCATTGTTGTCATCATTCCTTGCCTGACATGTGATTTTATTTTATTTCCACAACACAGTAAATTTTGATAGATCACAGTAATTTCAACCCATGAGGAACTTCCAACTGTAGGAGTGAATTAGAAAGATATTTTTATATTGCCTATTTAAGATAACAGGTCCTAGCACCAAGCTTCGGGCAAAATACATCAAAAGAATGAACTGAAGGTTAAGGTTCCTTTTAGATCTCAATTTTTATAACATCACAAAAATTCTTGCCTAAAAGCAATCCAAATTATTCAACTGCAAGATATTCTATATTCACCTCATTCAGCCTGAGGGAAAGAACAAAGTCAGTAGCAGGAAACACTTCTAAGGTTGAAGCACATTCGTCTTCTCATTATGTTCTTCTGAGTCACCAGTCCCTGAATACGACACCAGGGCCCCTCAGAGAGAAAACCCAAGGAAAAGCTCTTTGAAAAGTTTTCTATGATGTCGTATTTGCAAAGGTAATTCTCACGTGAAAAGAAGCCATAAGAAATTCAAGTAATGAAACTGAACTACCATGTCCAACAATTATTGCCATTTTACCCTGCCCAGATCAGTCAATTAAAGTTAACTCTCTCTCCAAATTAGTGTTAGATAGCACTGAATCCCAATTTGATTTAAAAAAATACTTTGTATACTTGTTTCTATTTTTAAAAGTTTCTTGCTGTGATTACGAAAAAAATGTGGGAATGAAGGGTGGTTTGTTTGCCTCTAATGCTGTTTATCACAGAACAGGGTTGATACTCAGTCTCAGGAGGCTCCGTGGGGATCTATACTCGAGAGTTTGTATACTGAACTAACCAGACATCCTCATTATAAGTTGATTCCAAATATAAAGGAATCCAGTGGCACGTTATCCAGAAGCAACTTTGATGACAAGTTTCTAGTCGGGTCTTCCTGGTGTCTGTTTTGTGCAAGACCTTGTCTTTCATTCTCACACACACACACAGCCCAGTGGGGTTGTGCAACACCATAGCCCTGCTTAAATCCTTCTTTAAAAAGAAAAAAACTGTATTTGGGTCTAACTGACATATAAAAAATTGCACACATTTAATGTATACATCTTGATGGGTTTGACATTTGCACACACCTGTCATACGATCACCACAACCAACGTATTAAACATAACCATCACCTCCAAAAATTTCCTTGTGCTCTTTTGTGGGCTTTTTTTAATTTGTTGCTGGTTTGGGGGTTAGAGGACTTAATATGAGATATATATTCTTAACATATCTTAAGCTTCACAATGCCGTACTGTTAACTATGGGCACACGTGAATAAATGCTTCACGATATTGACGACAATGACAATGAACATGACATCAGGTACTATTACATATGTTCATTTATTTACATAATCAATGATTTCGTATTGACCACCGCATTTGTGCCAGGCCCCTGTCTGGGCATTGGTGACAGGACAACGAACAAGGAAAACGAGGCGCCTGACCTCCTGAAGTTCTACATTTCAGTGAAGGGAGGGAGAAAGTAAACAAAGCATATGTGAATAAAATCATTTGAAATACTGATAAGCGCTACGGAGAAAATACAGTTGAACAAAATGGGAAGCGACCAGGCAAGACAATTTACAAAGGTTCACTAAAGCACACAGAGAGAGCGATCAGCTCATCGGGCCATCTTGCACCCACAAAAACCAGTGGAGTTCCTATGCAGAGAATATTGTGGAAACATAACATATTCCAATATCAGATGTTTGAAGGCCAGGCAAGGAATCAATGTACCAATAAAAACATTCAACTCACATCAGATTTAAACTGGGGTCGGCTTTAAAAAGTCTCCCATTAGATTCAGGGGGCATACCTTGATAACACAGGTAGTTCCCTCCTGTTTCAGCTTTCAAAAGCTGTGCGCCTAAAGACTAGCCACAATTCTGATATTTAGCAACGAAGGGGAAAAAAGCACATTTTCAACTTTGTCTGGAAGACAGAACACAAAAACTATAAATCCTGAAAGGTCTCACTGAACTGATATCACCACCACACTCGGAAGTCAGGAAAGGGATGCGATTTTCCAATCAACAAATTAACAAAGTCAAAATGCGACATG
Organism: Panthera pardus; assembly: GCF_024362965.1. Classification (NCBI taxonomy): domain Eukaryota; kingdom Metazoa; phylum Chordata; class Mammalia; order Carnivora; family Felidae; genus Panthera; species Panthera pardus. The sequence continues at coordinate 14,429,434 of NW_026526754.1, read as the reverse complement.
GGAGGGCAAAGGTAGCTGCAAATGGTCTAGGTATGGATTGTTTATAACCATTTCTTTCAAGAGAGCTCTTTTTTTAAATTTTTTTAACATTTATTTATTTTTGAGAGACAGAGAGAGGTAGAGCATGAGCAGGGGAGGGGGAGAGAGAGAGAGAGATACAGAATCCAAAGCAGGCTCCAGGCTCTGAGATGTCAGCACAGAGCCTGACGCGGGGCTCGAACTCACGACCTGCGAGACCATGACCTGAGCTGAAGTCAGACGCTCAACCAACTGAGCCACGCAGGCGCCCCAAGACAGCTCTTTTAATACTTGACATGATATTAACTAAGAAACAAACCTTCTCTGAATTTATATAATGTCTTTCAAGTACTCAATGCAATTTGTAAATGGTAATTTATAAATGTGTTCGGCAAAGATATCTGCAAAAGTGAGGGAGGGACGTGACGCTCTTGCTACATGCAGGACACTTAGCCATCCTCAATGAAGCAGCCGTGTTCATTTGAAGGATCAATGGATGGCAGCGAGCTGGAGACAGGGACGCCAGCTCAAGGTTCCTCGGCATCCTCTGTACCCCTGCGGCAGATAACACAGGTCAAATATTCCAGCTTATCTTTGCTCTCGGTCCTAGTCCATTTGAGCTCCTGTAACAAAATACCACTGTGACCAACAGATAATTTCTGCCTCACAGTTTTGGAGGCTGGAGGTCCGAGATCAGGTGCCGGCATGGCCAGGTTCTGGTGAAGGCCCCTTCTCGGTTGCAGACCTCAAATTTCTCATTGTGTTCTCACCAGTTAAGAAGTCTTGGCCTTTCTGATCGGCCACAAAGTCTACTTTCTGAGATAATTCTAATCCATGTTCACTTGTAATACCAGAACTTTTTATTATTATTTGTGATATTTCACTTTGTTAATTGATAAGAGGCTGAAGTGAAACATATACTGTCATTCTTTACCTCGGTTTTAATTGAGCTCTGCTCTAATTATCAACAGACGAGACATTCGTGTTTGGCATCCATGTTGGTCTCCCACCTGCATCCTGCATTCTCTCTGTGCTGCAGCCTTAGCCACCTGACCTGGGGGTGTGTGAGGGCACCTGTGTCCCAGGGCTCACAGAACGGTCCACAGGGGACACATAAAACAGTAAGTCTCCTATATGCACTAGTCTTATATTCATAAATAAGAAAGAAGTTGGAATTCTATTAATCATTGGGAGAACAATCTTAGTGTTTACGTGTGAAATGGTCATACAGCATGTGCAGGATGCCAGGCTTGAAGAAAGAGTCGGAGTTCACTGCCATATTTGAGCTTCTTGACATGATCAAGAAAACATCAAGACTCAAATGTCTTCGGTTCTACTTAAATTAGCTCCATTATGACAGAAAGCAGTGATCTCATCAGACCTGACTTATAACCTGCAAGAAATTCAAAACTGCCAAAGGCTATTTCATTATTACCACGACCTCCATAGTTGTGTGCCTATTTTGTAATCTACATAATATATCTGCATAGTACCACATACGTATAATTTATATATATATACATGTATGTATATATAGAGGATGTTTCTAACGCAACATTTTATTAGAAAGGCTGTTCAGTCAAAATAGTTTAGAGACTCTAGTCTAAAACACCATCTTAATCATACCAATCCCTTAATTGAAAACTATCATTTAATCTCCACTGGCTACAAGGTAGAGTCCCAACCCCCTTTCTTATCCTTAATTCCTACCACTCTTTTATTCCTGCCAACTGCATGGACTCATTCAGTCTTCCCTGATCTGGTTATAGTACTTTGAGTATCTACTTCTACATGATATTTCCACAGCTGGGGACGACTGTTATTTCCCCCTTCTCAAGTGGCAAATTTCCACACATCTTTTGCACCCTGATGGATGGTCACCTGCTCTGTGAAGCATGCCATCTTAGCCATTGGGGATCCACATCCGTGTCTCCCCCATAAGGACAGGAGCCCTGTGAGGCAGGAAACACATCCTATTCTCTGCAGGTCTTCTACACCAAACAGGAATGAATGTTAATCAACGCCTTCGTAAATATATCTAAATCCATTTAGAGGTGGCAAAGTATCCTTAACAACTGTAATATTTCCACTACTTGGTTCTGGTGAGGAGAATGTCATAAATCACTGCCATCTATGACGAGTGCTTGTAGGCAAAATATCTTTATAAATTTTACACTGAAGTAAAAATGCCATGAGAAGAGATACAGGAATAAAGCAGAGCTCAACAAAACGGACTTGTGTACCCAAACTAATACCAAATATATAATTTCATAGATCTCTTAAAAGAATCTAGAAATTCTGGCACTGGGCATTTTCTGAAAAGCGTCTCAGTTGTACAACATTGCCACCTAGTGGTAGACTTCGTAACACAGTAAGTCAATCCGATTTTCACGGTTTCAAAGATAATATATTAAGTTAGCTTCTGGCCATAGTGGAATAACATAGGATGAATTTGCCCTTCCACCGGGGGGGGGGGGGGAAACGGATAAAATATACCACACAATTGTTCGCAAGATACTGGATAACAGGCAATAAAGGACACTAGTTCTGTGAAACAGATAACAAACAAGGTCAGCCCCTCAGTTGTCCCCAGATTGATTGCCGCCCTGAAAGAGATCCCAGACCACAGTGCAAGGAGGGCGGCGGCGGGGGGAGAGGAGAGTCATTATTGATAACGTGTCAATATTTGCTTATCAACTGTAACTTTGTCGCACTAATGCAAGATGTTAATTATAAGAGAAATTGTGTTTATAAGAACGCTTTGTACTTCACGCTCAATTTTTTCTGTAAAGCTAAAATTGCACTGCACAGTGTATGTGGGCAAGGTTTTCAGAGCTCTGGGGGTACCCCTGGGCCAGCTGCGGGGATCCACAGGTGAGACATTCCCAGCAGCCAAGGGGCAGACTTCTCGATGGAATCTGCGATGCAGTTAGTAGGATCACGTGCCTTTAATGCCCTCTAAGAGTCTTATCTGCCGCTCCCAGCCTCTTCCCGACCCCCAGCCCCACTCCCCTAGTCCTGAAGCTCATGATTTAGTCCTCTGGATGGAGCAAGAGAGAAATGACTCCCTTTGGCAGCGTCCCACACAACCAGGAAAGCGGGGTACTCACTCGTAGGTTCTCCCTTTCCCCATAGGAGAAATCGGAGGGAGGATGAGAGCTCTCTTGGCCCTAAGCTGTGCAGCCCTGGGGAAGGTGTGAGGAAGGTCAAGCTATTCCTTCTATTCACTCCAATGTGTCCAAACTTTTATTTGTGCCCCAACAGTGTGATGGAAATTCTCCTCTGGAAACTCAAACTTCTACAAAGTTCTCTCATCAGTATTTTCCAGGGTCTCCTAGACTGGCAGCCAAGAGGGACTGGAGTGGGTTCACGGACCAATGCAGGGTGTACAGCCAAGACCTAGATCTATGTGCCTATTCGCCAATGGACAGGTGGGTGAGACTCCACCTGGGACCCTTGGCATGTGGTGCTGGATCCAGCAGCTCCCACAAAGCTCATCCACTTTTGTCTGTGGATGAATGCCAAACCAGTGGGGGGGGGGGGGGGCAGGTGCAAAAACAAGGTACACTCCTGTGATGCTGGCACCCTGGATACATTTTTGATTGTCATGTTGGGGAAGGATGCTACTGGCATTGAGTGGGACAGAAACAGGGATACAGACAAACATCTCCTAACTGTATAGGACAGCTCCCATGAAGAATGATCCTTTACAAAATGTCAACAGAACCAAGGCTGAGAGATGATGAAAATTTTCCAAACAGTTCTGAAAAAGAAGAACAATAGTAGATGACTTAAACTACCTGATTTCAAGAGTTAATATAAAGCCATGGTGACTGAAACAGTGCAAATGCTGTAAAGATAGACAAATCAATGGAACAGAGTGAGGAATAAAGAAACAGACTTATACATATACAGTGATTTTTCCACCAAAGCACCAAGGCCATTTGATGGGGAAAGGATCTTTCAACAAATTGTACTGAAACAATAAAATATATGTATGAACCTTTACCCTTACCTCACACCATATACAAAAACTAACTCAGGCTGTATCATAGGCCAATTTCAGGAGCTAAATCTGTAAACATTCTAGGAGAAAACTAAGAGAAAATCTTAGTGATCCTAGGGATGAAAAAGTTAATTAAATACAACACGAAGAGAACAAAATTGTTTTAATTTAATAAATTTCACTTCAGGGGCGCCTGGGTGGCTCAGTTGGTTGACTGTCTGACTTTGGCTCAGGTCATGATCTCATGGTTCATGAATTCAAGCCCTGCAGCAGGCTCTGTGCTGACATCTCGGAGCCTGGAGCCTGCTTCAGATTCTGTGTCTCCCTTTCTTTCTGCCCCTCCCCCACTCGCACTCTGTGTCTCTCTCAAAAATAAACATTAAAAAAATTTTTTTAAGCTTCTTAATAAATTTCACTTCTTTCATAGGTATTTTGCACTCCTAGAAAAAGGTCTCCAGTAAAACACTGTATGCATTGTCTGAAGTCCGATGCCTAGTGAGGGATGAAGGCAGCGGCTGACAGGGATGTGTGCCCACCAGCCCAAGAACCTGATATCCCCACCCCTGCCCCTTCATTCACAGACTGCACTCGGGCAACCTCACCCCTGTCACTAGCATCCTCCAGGGGAGCAGACGGTAGAATCCACACTTCCATCACCTGCCTCCATGCCCGCTCGGCCAGGGCTTCTGTTTGCTTCCTTTGCAGGTGTGGGTCAAGCAAGTGTCCATAGCACTCACACTCACTGTGTGTCATCGGTGCCATCTAAGCATCACATCCTTGGCACAGGGTCACCCACCCTTGGCAGGCCCCTGGGTGCAAGAGATTTAATATCACATGGATTTCCATATGCCCTGCCTGGAACCAGCTCTGTTCTGGCAAGCAACCAGATCAGGTACCTAATTTGAGTGTTGTGACCAGCCTGGCCACACACAAAACCAAGTCCCAGGTAAAGACAAAGTTCACTCCAATGTGGAGACGATGAGTGTGGAGGCAGTGGCACCAGACGATGCCAAGAGAGCTTGACTTTGTCATCTGCCTCAGTCCGGGCCCTTGGCTGTGCTCCCACTTCCCTTATTCCTGACTCAGCCTGAAGTCTTCTTCCCCAGGAAGGACAGGGTCTGACAAAGTCCGAAGCAGAGGACATGAAGGACAAAGTGTTACTGCACGTGAGGGTTCTCATAATGGTGATAAAAATGATATTCTGGATGTGATGTGACTTCACAGTGGCCTCTGGGCCACGGTGGGTGTGCCAGTATTCATGATGATCTGTGTGCTGCTGGTCCTGCAGAACTTCTAGGGGGCCTTAGGCCAGACCCAGCTCCCCACTCATTGCTACGTGCAGTGGCAGTCGTGATAGTCATGGTCAGATTCACCGTTATCGAGATCTGACTTAAAATATATACCTGACTTCCTAGAGGGACAAAGTGGACACTGGAGACTCTGCCCCTCTGGAGGAAAGACAATACATTTTTGAGAAGCTATGACTAAGTGAAAATGTGTTTCAAGGGCCTGAGTCAGAAGGGTTCACCGGAACCCTTTGGGGAGACACAGTACCAGCAATAAGAAAGTTGGAGACCATGAATAAAGACCTGTAGAGGAGACATTCCAAAACTACCCAATGAGGAGAAATCTCAAGATCTGAAACAAGTCAAACAAATGGCTGACATTACCAGAAAAACCCAGTCTTTACAAGCAACATCAGAGAACCAAAATCAAGTCACTGTCGCTGTTAACCTCTGCAAAATCCATCAGGAAAATGAAGAAAAAAAAAATCAGGGAGCTCTTAGAGATGCTCTGGACAAAAATCCTCAACTTCAAGGAAGCCTGATCAAGGAAGTCAGATAAAGCTTCCAGGCAAACATTGCAGAAGATGGGGGCAGGGCTGCTGCTGTCAGACTTCAGATGTTTTAGAAAAGCTTAAGCGGATAGCTCAGGTTCTTCCCCCATGCCAGTCTTCCCCCATGCCAGAAATTCAGAAAAAAAATAGCCTAGGAATCTTCTCCAACGAGGGGCTTCACTGGCCCCACAATTTCTCCTCATCCTCCATCAGCCACAGGAAATGTCTCTGCACCAAAGACTGTCCACACCACCTGAAAACAGAAGTGAATCACCACCCAGTTGACCCCATTTTCCATTGATCCTACAATTACAGAACCAGAACCACAGCAAAATGTTCTTATTCTCTCCACTAAAATCATTTTCTAATACAATTTAAGTTTTATTGCTATTAAGTGATTATGTAATGTCTAAAATGAAAACCACATGGGGTTCATACTTCGTAGATAATGTTCTATAGTTGTAGATTATTTCAATGTGACACTAAGTTAATTGCTTCATTTTATTCTATTTGCAAACAGCATAATTACAGTTTATGTTGTTTTTAGGAAGTCTTCTAAAATAATCCAGGAAACCAGTATTTCATTTTGCCTTTCTCTTAAAATAATTTTGATGCTTCTCTTCTGGTTTTATTGCCATTGTATAAAGTGATTACACAACATCTCAATAGGAGACCTGACAGAATTACAACATTGAGAATTGTGGATTATTTTGTTCCTGATGTGAATGTGAATCAGATTTAACCCTGAGGCCACCTGCTTCCACCCCACTCAACCTGCACTCCTGAGGGTACTGAGAGGCAACGTTAACCTTGACTCTGAAAGGTGCCCAGGGGAGCCCTGACTGGGTTCAAAGGTCAAGCCCAGCAACTCTTCACCTAGGACCTGACCCAGGCAAAATTATGAAGGCGACAATGCCTTTCCAGGACCCCGACTCTCTTCCCAGTCCTGTGTCCTGAATCACCCTGCCCCATCACAAGCATGGATTTAGGGATGGAAAGGACCTCAGAGGCCAGCAGTCAACCCCTACTCCCTCCTTCCCTGAATCGTCTCCACTTTACAACTGTACAGCAAATGGAAACAACTTAAGACCCTAAATGAGACCATGAGGCCATGATGCTAAAAGCCCACCAATGCCTCTAAATCACACTGAGATTCAAATCCATGCTCCAGTGACCCGTGAGGTGATGCATGTCCTGGTCCAGACATGTGCAGGCCCACGCCCCTCCTACACAGCCACTGACCATCCTTCTGTCCAACCAGCATCTCAAGCTCACTCGTGTCATTTCTTCCACCAGGAACACCTTTCCCCAGATGGGTGGGTGTTGCCTCCTTCATTTTGACACCCACTCTGGTCCTGTCTTCTTGAAGGGCGCCCTTTCCTGACCACCACAGACTAGTGGTTGTGTTCATCCATTCCTCTCTATCACTTCACCCCACGTATGGCCTCATAGTGCCCATCCTTTCTGAAATCATCTTATTTCCATGTTTATTCGCATGTATTTTCTGCATCACCCTCCGCCCTACAAGGACAAGTAGAACAGAGATTATCTTATTCCTGCTGAGGCCTCTCTCCTGTCTAGAGCATGAAAGGCACTCGAGGGTTGCAGAAATTGAGCAAGAAATGAACAAGTGACTCCAGTGGGAAGACAGCCATGCAGCCTCAGACCTGCCCAGACGGTAATGGTGGGTCTCCCACATACGTGTGGTGCCTCCTTGGAGCCAAACCTGGACCCAGCTGTTCCCACTGGCTGAATGTTCCCTGAAGAATGCAGGCTTTATCCTAGAAACGGCTCCTGTCTCATGTGTGGGTTTCAGGTCAAAGGCTCCACAGTAATGCAGTTCATGTAGAAGGTAGAGGAAACTCAAGGTTGTAGGGAAAGAGGAAGCAATGTTACTGAAAGAGACACAGTGGGGTGGTCACTGCCTCCTGTACTGAGTGTTGAGCAGGAAGGAGCTCAGGTGCTTTTATGGTAAAAGAAAACCCACTGGACTTCAAGGCCCAGATTTTCCACTGGTTTGGATAGTCCCTAGCAAGGAGGAACTTGCAAGCACTCAACACTCAGCTCTTCCCTAGAAGTCATGGCAAATATTTGCAAAGCACAGAACTCAAGAAAGCACAGACTTTCATAGGAACTCCGTGCTATTCTCCACTTCATCCCACTCAAAACCCACATAGGGCTGCCCTCTAGTGCAAGGGTTACATGTAGAGATGGGGAGATGGAAGTTCAAACAAGCTTCAAGTTATAAAACATTAAGGGGTGGTTGTCAGCTTGTGCTCTGAAGCCCAGGGACCAGGCTCCCCTTTGTACCTTCCCAGTTGGGTATCTTTGGGCACGTCACCTAGACCTGCTCCCTCAAACTCCTCACCTCTGACAGAGTTGTACAGGTTAAATGAGATGAGTTTATGGAAAACACTTAGCCCATGGTCAAATAAGTTGCTATTTTTACAATCACAAGTCTAAGTTAATGACATAACTGGCATTGCATCTGGGACATCCGTCCCCAAATCGCATTCATTTTCCATTCTCTGGAAAGCCGTTTTGCCTCTGAGTTTTACTGGCTGTCACACTGCACCAAAATGCAGTGTGAGAACCTCTCATGGAGGGAAATGGTCACTTACTCAGGAAGAGGTGCCCCCGGAAATTGTGAACATGCATATGCTTGGGCAGGTGTCTGCAGGGAGGACACATCTGAGCACACTCTTCCAGGGACCGAGCCAAACACCAGAGGGTGCAGGTGGGAAAGGGGCTCGGCCTTGAGTGCAGATCACAGGAATAGTCCCTGGAGCTGGGAAAGATCAAGGGAATTCAGGGCTGGTCATTCCAGGCTCACTGTGAGTGGGTAAGAAACAGTGGGAATGCAACTGGCAAATGCAGTCCTAATTAGAACCGGGGGCAGCGGTTGGGGGATCCTTTCTGGAAGTGGCAAAAACATTTTGGAGATAACTATGGGAACAAATGTGAGAGGGTCCATAAAGTAACATCGGAAATAATCTCGTGAGTGCTTCTTGGCAACAGGAGCAGCTGAAACCCAGGGAATATTCCCTCTGCCCTACTCTGAGCACTAGATCTAATTTGTGTCACCATCTGGTATCACCAGCATTTGAGTCTGAGCCTGTCTTCAAGTTCAGAGTGTGGCAAGGTCTCTGCCTCACTCCTGGCCACTGGTGACCTGCAGGCCTTTTACACAGACCACTCACTGCTCATGTACAAACCGGATAGGGCTGTAGTTCTCAGATAATGTTCTAGAACTATACATTTTTTCAGTGTGACTCTCGAAATCCAATGTCTCCATGTTGTTCTATTTGTAGGTGTAATGACAGTATTTTGTAGCTATTAATAAAGTCCACTAAAATAATCAGAAACACAGAATTTTCTTTTTTCTTAAAATGACTGATATTTTTTTCCTCTTCTGCTTTCATTGCTAGTATATAAGTAAGAACGGTATTTTGGTTGGCTATATTTAACAAGGCCCCATAACACAGACACTAAGTGGCAATTTTATATGAGTGGACTCACAACCGGGAGATGTGAAACACAACGTTTATTTTAGTTGAGACAAGAGCCGAGTTACTCTAGTTATAACACTAGTATGTTTAACAAAATCAACGTTTGACTTAAGAAAAGGTAAGGCTGTGAAACATTTTATATGGCCAAGCACCCATTCGGCATTCATCATGTGTAACTGTAATGATGGCTCCAAAGAGACCTGCCCTATGAATTCTGCCACCTTCATCCTTCATCCTCAGAATGGAGCTTTGGCCTCGATTAGCAGCCCAGAGAGGGAGCTTTGCTCCAGGAGCAACCCAGTTTCCCACACTTATGAGTCAGTGCTCTCCACTCACCCTCTACCACCATGACCCTGACTGACACCTACCAGAACCAGCCTTTCAAAGAACACGTTTCAGTTCAGTTTGGTACAGAAGACATGGGAGTCATCAGAATGTGTAAGAGAAGCACTGAACTCATGTTTAACCCTAAGACCACAAGCTTTTTACGTTCTGCAAGCTAAAGTACCTGGGATGATTCTTAAGACTCAATCTTAATCTTAACTCTGAAAGGTGCCCCAGGTGGGCCCCTTCTGAATTCATAGGACAAACCCAGTCCTCTTCAGCCAGGCCAGCCCCCAGAAGAAAATTATTCTAACAGAGACATTTTCAGGGCCTTGATCCTCGGTTCTGTTCTGTGCCCTTCACCTCCTGTCTCCATCACAAGTCTGGACTTGGGATTAGAAAGGACCTCAAAAGGCCAGTCTGTCAACCCTTGTCCCTTCCAGACTACCAACCCTGTGACCACCTGCCACCCAGTGACAACTGGAACTGATGTGGATGGACAGTTTAGAATTCTGCCTTCCATCAGGAAAGGCTTCTTAATGTTCTGTTAATATGTCAAGGTCAGGTTTGTTTGTTTGTTTGTTTGTTTTTCAGAGCCTCACACTGGCTATTTCCTCTGCCAGGAACACCTTTCCCCAGACAGGTGGGTGCTGCCTTCTTCATTTAATACCAGCTCTGCTCCTGACTTCGAAAGTGACTTTCATGACCACCACACCCTACTGACTGCGCTCACTGTGTCCCTCTTGATCCCTTCTCCCTATTCACGGCCTCATAGAACCCATCCTCTCCGAAATAATTTTATTTTCATGTTTGTTGCCCATGTAGTGTCTGCATTTCCCTCTGAACGGTAAAGGTGAATCTTATTCTCACTGAGCCCTCTCCTGTCCAGCACATAACAGGCACTCATTAAGGATCTGGGGAATCGAGCAAGAAATGAATGGATGAATCCAGTCAGGCAGGACCTGAGACCTCATACAGTTCTGGCAGTTCTGGGCAGAACCCACATGCCTGTGGTGCCTCTTTCAAGCCTTACCTAGGACCCTGTTGTTCCCCGCTGCCCACACATTCCCTAAGGAACCTCAGCTTTATCTTACAGACTGCTCCACCCTCTCGCATGGGTGATGGGCCAGCCCCTTTGAGGTTGACCCTTGACGGTGAGTCATATACTCCACGTTAATGTGGGTGTGGGAATGGTTGTGAACCAGGGTTGTGGGAAAGTTGGAAGAAGATGCCAAGGAAAGAGACATGGTAAGGATGGAACTCCTAAACCAAAGTTGAGCAGCAGAGAGCACGGGTGCTGTTGTGTTAAAGGAAAAGCCACTGGATCTCAGGGACCCAGATCATTTCACTGGCCTGGACAGTTCCAAGTGAGGAGGCGGAAAAGTGCATGCACTGATCAAGTCTTCCCTGGATGCAGGAATGAATGTTGTGGGCACACGACTACCAAAGCACAGAGTGCCATATTGTCTCCACACCAGGTTTTTATTGATCTCACTGAAGCTCACTCTGGCTCTCCTTGAGGAAGGGGATGGCATGTAGAGGTGAGGAAACTGAGGCTCAAACTCAAACAAGCTCCAAATCACACAACATTCAGTTGGTTGACACCTCAAGCTCTGAAGCCAGGCTTCCTGGGGTGAGCCTCACCTCTGCACCTTGCTAGCCAGGTACTCTGGACAGGTGATTTAAGTCTGCCTGCCCTCAACCATCCCAGCTCGAGCGTGGATGAGGGTTGTTGTGCAGGTTAGCAGAGAGGAATTTACGTAAAGCCCGTGGCACATGTAAACCCTCCACTAAGCTGTTCCTTTTAGCATCACAAACGAAGCTGAGGACACACCTGGTATTGAATCTGGGACTTTTACCCCCAAATTCCATTCACTTCCACTCTCTGAAAAACTGTCTGCCTGTGTTTAAACTGTGCTTGCCTTGTAGATGGGTTCAAAGTGTTGGCAGTATGAGGATGTTTCCTGGAGGAAAATGGTAAGCATCGTTCACTCAGAAGAAGGAAACAGGGCGACTGTGAGTAAGCATGGGCCGCAGCCAGGTGCATGCAAGCTGGAAGCACATGGGCACAGCTTTCAAGGACAGAGTCAACCATTGGTGGGGACATGGTAGCAGAGAGGGGTTCAGCAGAAAACTCTGAGTGCCAGACAACAAGAACTGCCCCTGAGGTGAAGGAAACCACAGCTAGAGGGGGCTTTTCAGGCTCTGTGAGGGTGTGAAAGAAACGCTTAAGAAGTCACTACCATGTGGGATCCCAGTTAGGCACCAAGGGGACACTGCTTACACACCGACAAAAGATTGTAGAGCTCACTATCAAAATAAACACAAGGGGGTATCTTAGGTAGTATTAGAAGAAACATTTCGGGTCTTCTCTGAAATAATAATATACATCTCAGTGAGTGATTCCCTCCCCAGCTGCCCTGAGGACAGCAGGGCAAAGTCACTAATTCGTGTCACCATCTGGTATCACCGGCACTTGAGTCTGAGTCTGTCTTCAAGTTCAGAGTGTGACAAGGTCTCTGGCTCACTCCAGGCCACTGGCGACCTTAGATAATATTCTAGAACTGTAGGGTTTTTTCAGTGTGACTCTCGAAATTCAGTGTTTCCAGGTCATTCTATTTGGAGGTGTTGTAATGACAGTTTCTTTGTTCTTGTTAACAAGTCCACTGAAATAATCAGAAACACAGCAAGAATTTTGTCTTTCTTCTGAAATAATTTCGATTTCTTTCTCTTTGTTTTCTTGATTTAAGTGATTGTACAATACCTCAAATGGAGAACTAACAAGATTATAATTTTAGGGTAATTTTTAATAAATGTTCATTACACAAAATATGAGTTACATTTTTGTCATTACTATAGAATGACAACAGGAATACTTTTTCCGTCTTCTGATGTCAGTTTGGACTTTCTTGTAATTGTTTTCACTACTGTTGCTAAGTAATTGTATATTTGCTCAAAATTGAAGCTCAGAAGAATTACTATTTTGAAGATAGTGCTTCATAAATGGATTTCGTTTGGAAGTAAATTTGGTGAGTGCCTTGTTTCTTTGTCCTAGGCTGTGTAAGGACAGTATTTCAGAGATGGCTGTTTCTTAAGATCCCATAACGAGAGTTTATCTTGAGTTGATGCTACTTACAAAGACTGATATAGCTAACTGATAAGTAATTTTTGAAAGAAAGTGGTCTGTGAAACTTCCGTAGGCCCAGCATCACTTCCTTCAGTATCCACCATGGATTTAACTGTATCAACAGCTCCGAGGAGACCTGCCTGTGGATTCAGATGCCTTCAGCCTCCAGCCTCAAAATCCAACTCTACACGAAGATTTACCAACACAGACAGGGAGTTTTCCTTCAGAGGCCATCCAATTTCACATTTTTTTTCCTTATAGCATCCTACTCCATCCCTGCTGACCCCACTGGCCTTGACTATCATCGCTCAGAACCGGCCTCTCAGGGTGCACACTTCAGTGACTGAGAATTTGGTAAAGTGGAGTCCCTGGGGTGCCTAAGAGGGAATCTGTACTCGGATTTAACCAGTGGCCACACGGTGCTTCACCCTCCTAAGGCTAACACTTCAACCCAGTGTTCTTCTACCAGGGCTAGCCCAAGGCCAAAGTATGATGGTGAAAACACTTTTCAGGACCCCTAATTCCCTTCTCTGTTCTAATGTCCTTCTCCCTCCCCATCTCAGGGCCTATCTTGGGAATGGAAGGGACCTCAGCAGAGCTGTCGACCCTCCCCTGCTCCCAGATTGTCACCTCCATCCTCAGCCCCGGCCTGGCCAACCTGGTGACAGGTGAAGGTGACGTGCACAAATAGTTTAGAGCTCTGTCTTCCACCAGGACAGAACAAGAGCACGTGACCCGAGAGGCACTGGCCCCTGTTGAGAACCAGCCCACCACAACTGGACCTTGGGAAGCCCTACTTCTTCCGGGATCATTTTCCTCTCACTACCGCAGGGCTGCTAGGACACTTACACAAGGCTGTGGGTATGCAGCTGCCCTTCGACCCTTGGAGTATTGTTGGTGCAGAGGTCATAGCAAGTCACAGGCAGAAATAACCATCTACACACGAGCTGGGCTACAGCAAGTCACTGGCCTGATGACCCTGAGGTCCTCAAGAATGGCTGATCTTAATGAGGTGGGTGGTCCAGGAGTAAATGTATTCTGTTGCTCAACTTAACAAAATACAGACGACTTCCCAGTCTGGCAGAGATGGGCATAAAGGATGCACATCTCTGCCCTTGGCCACAGATGAATGAGACTATTATTAAAAAATTTCCAAAGAGGCTCTTACTTAGTTTCTGAAGACAAATTACCCAGTGGTCATTTGGAGGGAAATAGTAGCCCAGAGAAAGCACCCTCCTTCCACAGCCAAAGAAGCAGTGTGAGCTTTTAGCTACACGACATTTTTCTTGATCATATGACTTTGGGTTTTCTTTGATCATATTGAATTATGAATACTTTGGAGATTGGCAGATTTGTCCCCAACTAAAGCAAGTATATTGGGGCTTCATCAGTTAATGCTCTAGAACCGCCTTTGCCTGGAGGTTTCCCAATACATCCTGAACCTAAACAGACTGTCCACGTAGGCTGGGCCTAAGGCTCTGACCACCAGCATGACCCAGATGAGACGCGGCCCCTGGACACATCACTGAGTACTGATTTACTCGAAGTGTTCTTCGATATCAAATGTGCCTGAGGGATCTAATGATGTCCAAGGCAAGCCCAACATGGGTCCAGGCAAATCGCCTCTCAGCAAAGATCTGTTTGTCAGCACACCACACTGGGCACCAAGTCCACCAATCTCTTTGGTATCTTGTTTCCAATTATCTATCTCTTTAGAACTTGAGTTTTTATTCCTCTTGATGTTATAAATTTTGTTTACGAATTTTGATTATGATACTGGATCCAACCTAAGGATGTTTTAGAATTGGATCTGGGAAGGAAAGGCATGTAGCAAATGAATATACATCCCATAATAAACTGAAAGCACAATTTCCTAAAAAACATAATTTTGCTAAAAAACAAAAAACTTTTTTTTCTGTTAAATAATTGCATTAACCAAGGCGCTTTAAAACAAAATAATGGAATCTGAGTTTCAGCCGATAGAAGCATTTTCTTTAATAACACTTTGTATTTCCTCAGTGGACTGAGAGATAATTAAGGAAAACAAAATTAGAATAGAAGAAAGATTCTAGAATTGAGGTCTGATTATTTGGTTAGACTATTCATTTATATTTCTTCAGTTAGCATACCTAATTTATAGAATTGATAGACTATTTGGGACATTGCAGGTTTCAGAAAGGCAACTAGTCTTTTTTTTAAGTTTATTTATTTTGAGAGAGAGAGAGAGAGAGAGAGAGTGATGGGGAGGAGCAGAGAGAGAGGAAGAGACAGAGAATCCCAAGCAGGCTCCACAATGCACCACAGAACCTGATATGGGGCTCAAACTCACAACCATGAGATCATGATTTGAGCCGAAACTAAGAGACGCTTAACCGACCGAGGCACCCAGGCGCTCCATCAACAGGTCTTTTTCTTAGACAAAATAACAGAATATAAAAATAATAATAACAGAAGAATATTATCAGAACATATAATAAGTACATGAGTATATTATAAATAATTTATTCTATAAATATAAGTGAATGTATATTTATTCATATTCATGTATAGTATGTGTTACGAGGAATATGAAGAAAGGGCTACACTAGATAATTAGCAATAAAAAATGAAGTATGTGCTATGATGAGTCCAAGATTAGAGGTAAGAAGATGTGCTATGACATAAAATTGGTGTTAAGGAAATCTTAAGATCTGAATACATTATGAAATTTCTAGCTACTTCTGTCAGGTTCCTAGGGTCTCACACTGTCTTCCATGTCATTAGGATCCCAGCAGTGACAGCTTAACCAATGTATTCACAGAGAACTACCACTGGTTCCTTAGGACTATATGCATGTGAAATAGTTCTGAAAAGGACCCTAGGATTGAATGAGAAGAAATACACTTTGTACGTACCCATTTCCATCACATTTAATAAAATTTACGTTCTTGGGAATTTCACTTTTTATTTTGAAATTTTAAGTTTATTATTTTGAGAGAGAGAGAAAGAGTGAGTCGGGGAGGGGTAGAGAGAGAGGGAGAGAGAATCCCAAGTAGGCTCCACACGGTCAGTGGTTGGGGCTCAAATCTATGAACCATGAGATCATGACTTAAGCCAAAGTCGGACGCTTAACCAACTGAGCCACCCAGGGTGCCCCTATTTTGAACTTCTTAAATTGAATACTGGAAATAAAATATGACTGATACTAAAACTTACTTTCATTTCTTCTTGTAGCACCCAGACAGCAAGGAGCCTCAGATTTTAGAACAGCAGGATTCAGTGATAACGTTGAATTTTATCAAGTCTGGGAGCCAAGAGAAAAATGGCATGAATATCTTAGAATACCAGAATGATGTGAAAGCATCTAAAATAAAAGGGTAACTTTAAATGATACATTAATAACTACAATTTAAGTCATAGAATAATTAACAAAAATATTAAACATCAATTATAATTGAGTGTTCTAATAGTAAACATATTATAAATTCCAACTTTGTTAACAATTTTATATCATCTGGGCTCATTACTGATACTGGGTTATGAAATAATTATTAATAGAATAACTATATTTTATCAATATAATAATTATGTTATTAAGTATTCAAATATTGATTAACAGAAACTTAATTTTGAATATAATTATTACCAATATTAGTGATTGATAAAATATTATGTTTTCACAATTTTTTAGGGCAATACTTTTCTAAGTTTACCATTAATACTTATACAGAGTCATATGCAATATCTCTTGGCAAATAAAGTAACATTCCTTATACTGATGTTATTTTCTGTTTGACTGAAGAAAGAAAGTGAATCATTGGAGATGAATGGATGTTTTTGCGTTACTTTTTAATGTTCTTTCATTTTCAACATAATCAGATCTTATTATTCATGCCATGCTTTTGAAATTTCCAATATTTGTTAATTTCTTCATTTGAAAATTTCTTGAAGTTCATCCACACAATTAAATGCCTACTTTAAAATACCTTTTTTCTGGTCAAAGATATATTACATAATTATTCAAATTACAGTGAATCAGACAATTTTAATCTAAAACGTGTGGTCTGTCAATACAATATGTTGACAAGCATTAATAGCACAGACCTTAAGTCTCACAATAGTGTGTGACTTTTTCATTTACATGTTCATTTGAAGCAATTTTTCAATGTGAATTGTTTTTGAAGTTTCCTCTGCACATTCACTTACTCGGGTGGTAAACATTTCATGACCCTTTCCATTATACTGTCTTTTTATAAGTTAATTCTCTTTTTTATAACAGTTTTATTGAGATATAATTCATTCACCAGAAAAACTCATATCCTTTTACGGTGTGCAATCTGCTGGTTGTTAGAATATTGGAAGAGTTATGCAACTATCAACATTAGCTAATTTTAGAAAATCTTCATCATCTTTAAAGAGAAACCCCCTGTCAGTCAGCACTCAGTGACATTCTCCCTCCTCCCTTAATAGTTAGTAGAAACTACTAATCTACTTTCTGTGTCTATGGATTTGTCTATTCTAGACATTTCAATATGAATGGAATCAAACAATAGTGGCCTTCCATGTCTGGCTTCTTTGACTCGGCATAATGTTTGCAAGGTTCACCCATGTTAATAGCATGTATTTCATTAACTTACATGTCTGAATAACATTGCATTATAAAATACACCACATTTTACCTATCCATTCACCAGTTAAAGGACATCTCATACGCTAACATTTAGTAATTGCCAACATCTTTCGTCGTCATTCTTCTTAAGTAAAGAGTTTGAGAATACAATCTGGGAAAAAGAAAGGTGTACCCTCCTGGAGGAAGAAAAAAAGTCCTCAGATTCCCCCCCAAATGGGTAAGACTTCTTTTATAAAGATGCACTTTAAACCCATGAGGAAATTTGTCTCCAAGAGAGTCGGTTCAATGTGCCCAGTGAGAATGACTCAGTAGTCAACTTGGCACCCAACATTTACCCAAGGAATATGTGTGCACGCATACACACGCCCACATGTACATATTGGATCCATTGTACAGAGCGCCATTTTATTCTCTTAAGTCATGAATGGCTTAAACTTTTTCCGAGGAACAGCTAAATCTTTTTTTTCTGAATTGAAGTACTTTTTCAGTGCTGTGAATGTTTTATGCAAAATGCTTTCCATAATAGAAATTTCTGTTTTGTATCAGTTCCATTAGCTCTTTGGAATATTCTAGATGTGCTGTAGGACAGGCACCGTGGTGCTCAAATGGGGGTCACTGTACCACCTCTTCTACTTCCTCACCCTCTCCAAGATGGCATCTGGCAGTGAGGGAAGCCCTAAGCCCTGTGGGACTGTCCTTTAAGCATTTTCTGGGACTGATATGGCTGATGTGAGGATGGCAGGGGGTGGCAATAGATGGAAGTAAGTTGGAGAGAGGGGAGGGTAGACAGGGGTCAGACATCTGGAGAGAATGGAAAGGAGGTGGCCCTCAAGGGAATGCCCTAGGGCGCCCTGGCTGCCTGAGTACTGGCCCTTCCCTTTGCAGCAGGTCTAGGCTGCCACCAGCCCAAGCTCTCCCCCTCCCCCAGTCGGACTCCTCATGGCTCCATTATTTTCTGAAAATGCTTTTCTTTTCCTTCCGTCTAGCCCAGACCCCTATTTGAGAGCAGACACCACAATGGATCCAACAGCTGGGCTGCATTTCTCCAGCTCACCTCCTGCCCCACTTCTCAAAGCAATGTATGAGAAAGAGTAAAGCCACACCTGATAGCCAGGACTGGGCCTGGTACCCTCAGTTATATCTTGGTGTCCTTCTGCAGAACATAAATGTTTTTACAGACTATGAACATCAGACACATCTACTCTGTGGCCATGATGGATCAAGGCACAAACAAGATCACTTTATGATCCGGTCTAAACACAGATAAATTGCAACATTGTCTAAGCCACAAAATGCCACTGCTCTCTCTCCTGACCAACATCAGTGAGTGACTGCTGCTCCTTCACAATGATGGCACCAGCCTTGCTCAAGCTTCCCTCCTTACAGATGATTAAAATACCAATCATAGAATCACCCCATTTCAAGGCAGCACAAAATCCAGAGAAAAAGTCTTTTTCCATGAACTCACCCCAAAATCACTGGGCATAAGTGGAAATCCTATAAGGTCCTTCTGCAAAGGCAACAGCAGCCAAACCATGGAGGACTGGGGGATGGGGGGGATCAGCAAGGAACAAGCAGGACCAGGAGCAGGGTTTGACGGTGGCCCCTGGAAAGGGTCAGAACAATCCCTTCAGCCACTGCAGACTGGAGTAAGACTATCAGGAAAATGCTTGGAAGGTGCCCTTCCTCTCTCCTCCCCCTCCTGTGGGGGCTGGGCCATGCAGGCTCCTTGTAACCTCATTAGTGGAGCAGGGTTGGATTCCATTCCCCCTATCCACCTAAGTTTTCTTTGACCACGGTATCCATACAAGTGGATCTTCCTTCTTACCTGGCACCCCACTCAGGGCTAAGACCCTCCAGGCTACAGCTGCTGTGACATGAGAGCAGATGAGGGAGTAAAATGAGCATCAGAGAAGTTAAATGAAACAGGGTGCTACAACAAACCTGTAGTCAAGTAACAATTGCATGGTGTGCTTGTGAACATCAATGACCTAAGAATTACATGCATATATGTTTTCACTCATGTGTGGAATCTGAGAAACTTAACAGAAGACCATGGGGGAAGGGAAGGGGAAAAAGTAGTTTCAAACAGAGAGGGAGGCAAATCATAAGAGACTCTTAAATACAGAGAACTGAGGGTTCATGGGGGGTGGGGGAGGGGAGAGGCAAAAATGGGTGATGGGCATTGAGGAAGGCACTTGTTGGGATGAGCACCCGGTGTCGTATGCAAGCGATGAATCATGGGAATCTACTCCTGAAGCCAAGAGCACACTGTATACCCTGTATGTTAGGTAACTTGACAAATTATATTTAAAAAATAATAATTATGTGCACATAAGAAATAGAAATGTGAGGTGTCAGACAGTGTGCCATTAGTTCACCCTGGTGGGGCTTGGTGATTTGACTTAAATGTAAACCAGTGCCTCCAGTGGAAGAGGTTGTGGTTCTAGAAAAGTGCAATACACAACCTCTGTGATGACATGTGCAACCCTAGGAAAGACAGCCTTTGTTTTTCACACACTCACGCAGTCAGGAAAAAAGCTTGTCTTGACATCCCCTTGTCCCATCTGCTACCAGGGTAGGAGCACCTCACCCCTCTCTGACAAAGCCCAAGTCTTTGCTATCTCAGTCAACTCTCTGAATCAAAGTCCCCCTGATATCGGCCCTGAAACTGTGGCTTTCTATCCATTTTTTTTCTTTTTTGTTTTAATACTTATTTATTTTTGACACAGAGAGAGAGTGTGTGAGCAGGGGATGGGCAGAGGGAGAGGGAGACACAGAATCCAAAACAGGCTTCAGGCTCTGAGCTGTCAGCACAGAGCCCAAAGCAGGGCTCGAACTCACGAACCGAGAGATCATGACCTGAGCCAAAGTTGGACACTTAACCAACTGAGCCACCCACGCGCCCCTGTCTCCACTTTTGAATAAACAGATAGGGTAACTGGATAACTAAATCCAGGAGGTCTTTGTTTTACCCCTTTGCGTCCTTCCTTCCTAGAGTACAAATAAACCTCTTCCCCAGGATGAAGGAAACACTCGTTTCATGTAGGCAACATTCTGAGTCTTACTTAACAGGGACATTCCTTAGTTTCTGTGTGTCACGTGACCACCTGTGCACATAACTTCACATGATCTTCAACAGAATGGATCCTGTCCTACTAGCACTCTTAGGTTTCACACCTGAGATAAGAACAAGTCTGTTGGGACTTTTTGTTTAGAAAATGGATCTCATGCCCTTCTAAATTTCATGAAAACTTCCTGCAGTTAAAAGAAGGGGGCAGGCACTATAACAAATGGGTTCCTGGGAATATTCAGATAATTATTTAAAAATGAAGACTTGGGCATCTGGGTGGCTCAGTCAGTTAAGCATCCTGCTCTTGGTTTTGGCTCAGGTCATGATCTCACAGTGGTGAGCTTGGGCCCTGTGCCAGGCTCTGTGCTGAGAGTGCAGAGGCTGCTTGGGATTTCTCTCTCCTTTCTCTCTGCCCCTCCCTGGCTTGCTCTCGCCCGCTTTCTCAAAAAATAAACATTAAAAGATTAAAATATGTAAATAAAAAGGAACACTTAACCCTGATCACAGAGCTTAAGATACAACAATGAAATCTGTATATCCACTTTAGTCTCAATTATGTCTTGGTAATAAATGACCTCAAAACACTAGTGGCTTACCTCAACAAAAGTCTATCTCTCATCCTTCTAGGATTCAGGTTAATGGGATCATCATTATCTAGGACAGGCTCATAGTAGTGAGAAAAGAGGAATGGCCCAAAACGATGGGAGGATTCTGCTCAGAGATGGTATAGACTGCTTCATTAGGCCGCTCATATCTCACTGGCTGAAAGAAATCACAGGGCAAAGACTAAAATCAATTTGTGAGGTATAGTCCCCTCGGAAGATATGACCTGACTGGGCTGGTGCCATGAGGGTGGATGTGAAATAAGTGGCCCTTCTTCAATATATGGTGGTTCATTTAGTTGGTCAAGATTAGCTTCCATCCCTAAAGTATACAAAATTATCTTACCTTTCTACACCAGACACAATATGAAGTATTTTCCAAGCCAAAACCTCCACTGACACTCAAAGCAACTAGAAGATCCCAATATAACTCCTTCATCAAGATATCAAAGAACAGGGGCGCCTGGGTGGCTCAGTCAGTTAAGCGTCCGACTTCTGCTCAGGTCATGATCTCACGGTCCGTGAGTTCGAGCCCCATGTCGGGCTCTGTGCTGACAGCTCAGAGCCTGGAGCCTGCTTCAGATTCTGTGTCTCCCTCTCTCTCTGACCCTCCCCCATTCATGTTCTGTCTCTCTCTGTCTCAAAAATAAATAAACATTTTTAAAAATTAAAAAAAAAAAGATATCAAAGAACGGGGGCACCTGGGTGGTTCAGTCAGTTAAGGGTCCAACTCAGGTCATGACAACACTGATCATGGGTTCAAGCCCCGCGCCGGCTCCATGCTGATGGTGCAGAGCCTGCTTGGGATTCTCTATCTCTCAAAATAAACAAATAAACTTAAAAAAAAAAAAAAAGGCATCAAAGAACAAAAGCCCATGCTATGAGCCAGTTGGAATAGGGAACAGACCCATGTAGCAAACACACTCTTATATATAAAGAAGACTGCACCCATTGGAACACAGCAGTAACAAGATTCAGCTGGGAAGATGTTTTGGGGTAGACTTTTAACTGAGCATTAGATCAATTTCTGCTTCCTGGCTGAAGTCCCCACACCAGATCCTTCAATGTCCCTTATCTTGCTTGGCCTCATTTGTAGGGACCCTAGAGACTGCAGTAAAGAAAAACACAAAGGAAAACACACACAAATACAAACCAATTAACCTGATTCCATTTATTTCCAGGTGGAATTAGCCCATCCCCCAATTCATTATGCCTAATTTTTCTGTCTCTCAGCTAAAATATCTTGAGCTTATCAGTTGTCTGTGACAAAAGCATGCTTCATTTTTTTCTGTGGCAATTTACAAGAATACTTGAGGAATGATTTATTGGTAGAATTTTTAATGTGATCATTGCCATAAACCAAATTTTAAATCACGACCCAGGTTTGATTTTTGCGTTTCTTAACTATGCATAAAATTTTTGTTACAAAGTGTGTCTCCAAGTTCTTATTTCTTCATTGAAATGAGTAGAAATCTACCTGTACACCTTACCTTGAAGTTCACGCATCTTTTCTATCTCCTACCCTTCTTCCTGCTGAACAAGACATTCTTTTTTTTTCACCAGTAATAGAATGTACCTTTATTAACACATTTCTTTCTGAGCTCATTTCTTTCTAGATGTTCCCAGGCAATAATGGCCAAAAGCATATGAAACATGACAGAGACATTTTGGTACCCATAATTCAAAGCACAAGAGGGTTTCGCCCATTTTTTGCTAAGCTTTCACAGCTAACGTAAATTTTTTCTTTTTATAAAGATTTTTATATTTTTTCAATGTTTATTTATTTTTGAGAGAGAGAGAGCACAGAGGAGGAGCAGAGAGAGAAGGAGACACAGAATCTGTAGCAGGCTCCAGGCTCCAAGCTGTCAGTACAGAGCCCCATGGGGGGGTTCGAACTCACGAGCCGTGAGATCACGACCTGAGCTGAAGTCGGACACTTAACCACTGAGCCACCCAAGTGCCCCCACAGCTAATATATTTTTACCAAAAACTTTACAGAGGCATAACATGAGTAGCCATCTTTCTAGGATTCAATCAAGTTTTCCATCACCCGTGACTTGTCTCCATGACAAATCCACATATACACTTTTTTTCCTGTTAAATGTCATCATTTAAAAAAGAAACAATTTGTGGGGTGCCTCTTAGCCAGTTAAGCATCCTACTCTTGATTTTGGCTCATGAACTGTGAGATCGAGGCCCATGTCAGGCTCCATGATGAGTATGAAGCCTGCTTGGGATTCTCTCCCTCTCTCTTTGCGCCCCCCCCCCCCCCTCGAGCTCTGTCTCTCTTAAACATTTAAAAAAATAAACAATTTGGTGATTGTATTAGGCAGAGTTCAATTATTCAACCAGAGATACAGAATCAGTACATATAGTGATTAATTGCAAGGAATTGGTTTATGTGACTGTAGAGACTCACTAAGCAATTCCAAAACTCATAGTATGGGCTGAACTCTTGAGCATGGGCCAAGCATCTATCAACAGGAAGAATGTTTTTGTTTTTGTTTTTTTTTTAAAGTTTCTTTATTTCTGAGAGAGAGAGGGAGAGAGAGCATGAGCAGGGGAAGAGCAGAGAGAGGGAGACACAGAATCCAAAGCAGGCTCCAGGATCTGAGCTGTCAGCACAGAGCCTGATGCGGGGCTCAAACTCACAAACTGCAACATCATGAAGTAGGATGCTTAACCGACTGAGCCACCCAGGTGCCCCAGGAAGAATGTCTTTGAAGGGAAGCCTCCACTCTGACCTTTTGGCCCTTCAGTTGAATGACTTAGGTTCAGCTAGATTATATAGGAAAATCTCCCTTAAAGTCAAGTGATTGTGGACTTCAAACACATCTACAAAATATGAATACAGAAACACCTAGATGAGTGAAAAACTAAGTTCTGTAGCTTAGCTGACACTTAAAAGTCACCATCTCAGGCTACACCTTGCCTAGCTATAAACCATACACCTCTCCTAGAACCATAAATGATCTCCAAATTTAAAAAATTACAACAAAGTGCAATTTCTGCCTAATACGGCACAACTATCCTGATTACAATAGAAACATGCTAATCCTTTCTCCAAAAAAAGATGCAACACCCTTGGGTGATGTGCATCCTTCTTTTTTGATGCTCCTTAAATATGATGATGTAAAGTTAACTATTATTGGGACGCCTGACTAGCTCAGCTGGTAGAGCTCGCCACTCTTGATCACAGGGTCCTGAGTTCAGACCCCATGTTGGGCGTGGAGCCTACTTAAAATAATTATAAAGTTAACTATTATTAAAGCACCTTATACTGGATCATTAGGGAATAAATGTGAGAAGAATACAAAAAAATATTTTAATATATGTACAAATTCATAGCAAAATTCTCATAACTAGTATGTCCTCACTTCTGCAAATGGTCCAAGATAGTAGCTATTTTCTTCCATTGCCAATTCAAATTTCCTTTGACCTCAGCAACACACCTCACATGGTGTTGATTCTTTGCCTGGTCAGGTGACCTGAAGTACTAACTTCTGTATCATTTGGTCTCAACCAGAGAAAGAGGATCAGTAGCATTCTGAACTCACAGGAAACTAGTGAAATTATACACACATGTGTGTGCACATGTATATATACATATGTACAAATAAAGACATTTGTTATAAAGAATTGGCTTATACAACTGTGGCCTTTGGATAGGCAAGAATGAGATTTCTGGGGGGTGGCTGGGTGGCTCAGTCATTTAAGCATCTGACTCTTGGTTTCAGCTCAGGCCATGATCTCATGGTTCATGGTGACAGCGCAGGGCCTGCTTGGGATTCTTTCCCTCTCTATCTCAAGAAAAATAAACTTAAAAAATGTATAGGGGCACCTGGGTGGCTCAATCAGTTAAGCATCTAACTTCAGCTCAGGTCGTGATCTTATGGTTTGTGAGTTCGAGCCCCACGTCGGGCTCTGTACTGACAGCTCAGAGCCCGGAGCCGGCTTTGGATGCTGTGTGTGTGTCTCTCTCTCTGCCCCTCCCTCGCTTGCACTGTCTCTCTTCCTCAAAAATAAACATTAAAAAAAAGATGAAAAATATAGGGGTGCCTAGGTGGCTCAGTCAGTTAAGCATCTAACTTAACCAGTTCGTGAGTTCAAGCCCCACATCAGGCTCCGCACTCACAGTGTGGAGCCTGCTTGGGATTCTCTCTCTCCCTTTCTCTCTGCCTCTCCCGAACTTGTACTTTCTCTCTCTCTCACAATAAATAAATAAACTTTAAAAAAAAAAAAAAAAAGAAAGAAAGAAAGAAAGAAAGAAAGAAAGAAAGAAAGAAAGAAAAGAAAAGAAAAGAAAAGAAAAGAAAAAAGGGTGCCTGGGTGACTCAGTCAGTTACACATCCAAATTCGGCTCAGGTCACGATCTTACGGTTACTGAATTCAGGCCTCTCACTGGGCTCTGTGCTGACAGCTCAGAGCCTGGAGCCTGCTTCGGATTCTGTCTCCCCCTCTCTCTGCCCCTCCCCAGCTCATGCGCTGTGTCTCTCTCTAAAAAATAAACAATTAAAAATTATTTTCAATAAAAAATATATATAATGTAGGTAGATCTTTCCAAAATTATAAATAATATCAAGCCAAAATTAAAAAGCATGAGTACAACATGGAGAACATGTTTTAAATATATAAATGCATATATGTATTGCATATATATATATAAATTGAACAGTGTATGTACACTAGAGAGCACAGATTCTAAGACATATTTGGAAAGATATTAGGGTATCTTTAAAGTTTTAAAACTGCCTGGTAGAATCTGTACTTCCTCTTAATCTGATTACTTCAAGTTTCTTTCTAAAAGTGTTGAACAATAATGAAGGGATTAGATAGAAAGGTATATAAGAAATGGGTGGGCCACCCTTGGTGTTGATAAGCCTGTCGTCTTCCAGAGCTGCTCAGTTGCCCAGTGACCTCCACGGAGTCCAGGTACCTCTTCCCAAGATGGGTTTGAACAGCACTGAGAGTGGCAAATTTTCATCTGCATTTTGCTCTCTTCTTCAGTAATGCCATGTGCTTTATTTCCCAGAGTTTATAAAAGTTAAATCACAATCATAATTAGAGGGACAGATGGTTGGAACAGAGCTGTTTTGCATTGATAAGTTGTTAGAGGATTGATGGGTGCTTTAAAATTGGAGATTGGAATTTTCCATTTAAAGTAACAGCCAGGAGTCCCACAAGTAGGTTGTCAAAAGTTTCAAAGTTGACATTGTAAATGGAGAAAAGTATATATATGGAACACCTACCTTTAAAATGTATGGGGCACCTGGGTCTCCTTTTGCTTTTTTTTTTTTTTTTTTTTTTTTTTTTTTTTTTTTTTTGAGAGAGAGAGAGAGAGAGAGAGAGAGAGAAAGCATGAGGGAGGGGGCAGCCAGGGAGATAGAGAATCCCAAGCAAGCTCCTCACTGACAGCACAGAGCCCAGTGTGAGTCTCATTATCAAGAACTAGGACTCAATATAACTGCGAAATCATAACCTGAGTCGAAATCAAGAGTCAGACACTTGCAGTGCTCGGGCAGCTCAGCTGGTTAAGCATCTGACTCTTGATTTCGGCTCAGGTCATGATCTCATGGTTTGTGAGTTTCAGCCCTGAGTTGGGTGCCACACTGATAGTGTGGCACCTGCTTGGGATTCTCTCCCCCACCCACCCCCCCACAACGCCCACCACAACTCTCTCTCTCAAAATGAATCAACTTTTTAAAAAATTTTTAAAAATATATAGAATCATTGATGAACCTACAGGCTTTCATCCTAGAAAAACATATGACATATGTTCACACAGAGTTTTTAATCCATAAACATATCCTTCGTACTCCTCTTCCCATTTTCTCTTGACCAGGCAGACTACAAAAAGAAACCTGGCAAGGCAGGACTGTTTACAACCAGAGTCAAAAGGATATCCTCCAAGGGGGGCCTGGGTGGCTCAGTTGGTTAAGCCTCCAACTTCTGCTCAGGTCATGATCTCACAGTTCATGAGTTTGAGCCTCACATCGGGCTCTGTGCTGACAACTCAGAGCCTGGAGCCTGTTTCAGATTCTGTGTCTCCCTCTCTCTCTGCCCCTGCCCTCCCAACCCCCTCTTGCACCCTGTCTCTCTGTCAACAATAGATAATAGAACTTTTTTTTTTTTTAATTTTTATGAAAATAAAAAAGGATATCCTCCAAGCATCATTTGAACAAAACCCTTACGCTGATAAAGCTACCAGGAAACAATGGGGCAAGGAAATTGGCATTCCAGAGTGTAAAATTCACATAAGCATTAGGTTTCTATTTCATGATCTGTCAGATTCCAGATAAAGAGAAATGCTGGGATCAAGACTCTCAGGTAATTCTTTTATGTCAGGTATGTTACTCAGAAGATTTTTATTGTTGTATACCAAAAGCAAGAACTGTGTATCTTTTACCAATTGTGGAAATACCGACTGGGTATATTCACTGACAGAAGAATATACTGGTTCAGGATCTCCCAATGGGAGATACATCAACTTTTGAGATTTAGGCAATTTAGGAAATTAGGACACTATAATAATATGGTATCATTAAGTATTGATACATACTGGGGCACCTGGCTGGCTCAGTCACTAGAACATGTAACTCTTGATTTCAGGGTTGTGAGTTCAAGCCCTACATTGGGATAGTGATTAAAACATTCCATGCTCATGGGTTGGAAGAATAAATATTGTCAAAATGTCAATACTACCCAAAGCATTCAATGCAATCCCAATCAAAATTGCACCAGCATTCTTCTCGAAGCTAGAACAAGCAATCCTAAAATTCATATGGAACCACAAAAGGCCCCTAATAGCCAAAGTAATTTTGAAGAAGAAGACCAAAGAAGGAGGCATCACAATCCCAGAATTTAGCCTCTACTAC
Organism: Panthera pardus; assembly: GCF_024362965.1. NCBI lineage: Eukaryota > Metazoa > Chordata > Mammalia > Carnivora > Felidae > Panthera > Panthera pardus. Next base: position 14,401,454 of record NW_026526754.1, on the reverse strand, counting down.
AAAGCTGTAATCATCAAGACAGCATGGTATTGACACAAAAAGACACACAGACCAATGGAATAGAATAGAAACCCCAGAACTAGACCGACAAAAGTATGGCCAACTAATCTTTGACAAAGCAGGAAAGAATATCCAATGGAAAAAAGACAGTCTCTTTAACAAATGGTGCTGGCATAACTGGACAGCAACATGCAGAAGGTTGAAACTAGACCACTTTCTCACACCATTCACAAAAATAAACTCAAAATGGATAAAGGACCTGAATGTGAGACAGGAAACCATCAAAACCCTAGAGGAGAAAGCAGGAAAAGACCTCTCTGACCTTAGCCGTAGCAATCTCTTACTCGACACATCCCCAAAGGCAAGGGAATTAAAAGCAAAAATGAATTACTGGGACCTTATGAAGATAAAAAGCTTCTGCACAGCAAAGGAAACAACCAACAAAACTAAAAGGCAACCTACGGAATGGGAAAAGATATTTGCAAATGACATATCGGACAAAGGGCTAGTATCCAAAATCTATAAAGAGCTCACCAAACTCCACACCCGAAAAATAAATAACCCAGTGAAGAAATGGGCAGAAAACATGAATAGACACTTCTCTAAAGAAGACATCCAGATGGCCAACAGGCACATGAAAAGATGCTCAACGTCACTCATCAGGGAAATACAAATCAAAACCACACTCAGATATCACCTCACGCCAGTCAGAGTGGCCAAAATGAGCAAATCAGGAGACTATAGATGCTGGTGAGGATGTGGAGAAACGGGATCCCTCTTGCACTGTTGGTGGGAATGCAAATTGGTGCAGCCACTCTGGAAAACAGTGTGGAGGTTCCTCAGAAAATTAAAAATAGACCTACCCTATGACTCAGCGATAGCAATGCTAGGAATTTACCCAAGGGATACAGGAGTACTGATGCATAGGGGCACTTGGACCTCAATGTTTATAGCAGCACTCTCAACAATAGCCAAATTATGGAAAGAGCCTAAATGCCCATCAACTGATGAATGGATAAAGAAGTTGTGGTTTATATACACAATGGAGTACTACGTGGCAATGAGAAAGAATGAAATATGGCCCTTTGTAGCAACGTGGATGGGACTGGAGAGTGTGATGCTAAGTGAAATAAGCCATACAGAGAAAGACAGATACCATATGTTTTCACTCTTATGTGGATCCTGAGAAACTTAACAGAAACCCATGGGGGAGGGGAAAGAAACAAAAAAAAAAAAAGAAGTTAGAGTGGGAGAGAGCCAAAGCATAAGAGACTCTTAAAAACTGAGAACAAACTGAGGGTTGATGGGGGGGTGGGAGGGAGGGGAGGGTGGGTGATGGGTATTGAGGAGGGCACCTTTTGGGATGAGCACTGGGTGTTGTATGGAAACCAATTTGACAATAAATTTCATATATTGAAAAAATAAATAAAAATAAAAAATCTTTAAAAAATAAAATAAAATAAAATAAATTAAAATAAAATAAAATATCTTTGGGGCAGCTGGGTGGCTCAGTTGGTTAAGTGTCCAACGTGAGAAAGGTCATGATCTCATGGCTTGTGGGATCGAACTCCATGTCAGGCTCTGCATTGACAGCACAGAGCCTGCTTGGGATTCTCTCTCTCTCCCTCTCTCTGCTCCTCCTCCACTCGCACTTTCTCTCTCAAAAATAAATCTTAAAAAAAATTAAAAAACAAAAATCTTAAAAAAATGTTCTGATACATCCTGCAGAATGATGATTAATACGTAATTATGAGGAAACTGTGGGGCAAGAACTCACATAAATTCCCAATTTTCAGGCTAGGTTTTTTTAAACACCTGAAATGTGATTTTCACACACACATATGAAGTAGGGGTCTGGGTCAGACGGTTGGGCATCTGACTTTGGCTCAGGTCATGATTTCAAGGTTCATGAGTTCGAGCCCCACGTTGGCCTCTGTGCTGACAGCTCAGAGACTGGAGCCTGCTTTGAATGTGTCTCCCTCTCGCTCTACCCCTCCCCTGCTCATACTGTTTCTCAAAACTAAAAAACGAACAGGGTGCCTGTGTGGCGCAGTTGATAAAGCATCTGACTCTTGATCTCAGCTCAAGTCATGATCTCAATGTCTGTGAGTTTGAACCCTACATCAGGCTCTGTGCTTGGGATTCTCCCTCCTTCTCTCTGCCCCTCCCCAGCTTGTGCTCGCTCTTTCTCTCTCAAAATAAACAAACTTAAAAATAATTTAATTAAAAAAATTTTTAAGTATATGAAAATCCCATATTGTATTATTTTGAATGGTACTGATGTAAAAATTAAACTAAGTTGGATTTCTTCAATAGCTGTAAACAATTATACCAAACAGCATTTAAAACAATGAAGATCAATGAAAGTGTGCTTTTAGAAGAAAATTATGAGTTCCTAGTTTTGTGTCTGCACAGAGCCTCCAATAAGCCATTGGCTAAAAGGTCCTCAGTCTGAGGGGTGCTGAAGAGAAATGTTTTACTCTTCTTCATGCATTAGTTCTGGGTGTGAAGAGATAGCTTATTCAATTCCCAGTAATAAAAGTACATACTATGGGACTATCTGGTGATGTGCTTAAGGCTTACCTGCAAATATTCTCATTTCGAAAACAGATAACCTTTTAGCACAATGCCTGGATGAGAGTGATTTGTTAAATATTGGTTGTCATTAATACCCTAATTCCTACTGCAAATTATCAAAATAAAACAACTAATTAGAAAGTACACTGCAAATCTGACTCCAATAATGAGGAAACAAAGAAAGAGTTCAATTGGTTATATTAGTGACAAGAGTTTCACAGCAAGGTGTACTGGGTCCTTGAAGTCTCCTTACTTATTGCTGATTATGGGATAAGAGGGAATGTGGATGAATGTTAGTACAGCTCTAGGACCATGGCTAATTTACTCCCCATCTAAAGAAATTCTTTTCACAATCAATTCCATATGTATTATATACAATAAAATGGTATTTCTTCTGTGTTTATTACATAAAATAAAATGGTACTTCTTATGAAGAGATGATAGGGCCCAAGAAAAGACATCCACACATAGAAGACATGTTATGAGAGAGAGATGGGAGGAGGGAAAGGGAGAAAAAAAAATATTGATCTCCTTTGATAGAACAGTGTCTCTTAAATCAGGGAATTTTACTTGGGATACCATGAGGATGACCATAAAAGAAATGCTGTCTTGAATTGTATGCTCATAATAACTCCTAGGATAATACATCACTTTTTTTATGGATATTATCCCAATGGCAGTTGATCAAATCAATTTCATTTAATTGCCTTGCCTTGATACTTGGAACAACACAGATTGAGTTACATGACTTCAACATCTTCTTCTCCCACTTAGATTTGACTTAAAAACCTCAGATCCAAACAAAGACAATTGGAATTTGGATGCTCCTTAAGATGAAACCCAGGAACAAAATCAGCTGCCTCGGTCTCAAGGTAAGAATCCACTGGTCCAAATGCCTTTCTTCAGTGGATCCCAGAGAAAGTGAAAACGGCTCTGCATGTTGTGCCCATATTCTCGACAAAAAAATTATTATCTTAGGAGGCACTTACAGCTTGTTCTGGGCACCCTAGCGTCAGAAATAAAGGCATGGCCCCACAGCTGGCTGCGACAGGCAGGTTCTTAGCACGCAAGGCTCTGGGCCTTTTGTCTTGCTGCTCTAAGCAGGGTGGCATCCTGTTCTGTCAACCTCAGGGATTCAAGGGGAGTGTCAGCATTATCTTCCTAGGTTCAAGTTTTCAGTTCAAATATAAGAACTGTCCTAAAAGACACCTTCTGTTCCATGTTCTCTTTTAGAATACTTACCAAAAGCAGCCAGAGAAGACTGGACATCCATCACAGGACCTCAATCACATATCCTACTTCAAGCTTTTGAGAGGAACCAATTCCCTGATATTACAACCAGGAAAAAACTGGCTAAAATAACAGACATTCAGGAATCAAGAATTCAAGTAAGTTCTGTCTATGGCACCAAATATGTTCTACCTGTAAGTGATGTTATATTACCCTCTGATGGGCTGCTGAAAAACTGACCTGAGATTATCACAATCATCATGGGTAACAGTATGGATTGGTAAACATCTAGCATCGCAAGTCAGATTCCTGCAAAATGAAGAATTCTGTCAGTGTGATAACCATTTAGAATCTCCAGCAGCAAAAATGGGGGGAAATATGAAAGTTAATACTATCTATTTTGGGAATACCCTGTCAGGTTTTCTACAGCTTGACACTGCTTGGTCATTTTGGTCCAGATAATTCCTTTCTTATGAGGTTGTCCTGCGCCTAATCAGTATTTTTAAGCATTCCTGGCCTCAACCAAATACCCTGCCTACCTACCCCTCCACCAACTTGTGACAGCTTCAAAAATCTACAGACTTAGTCCAATGTCCTCCAGTTGAAAGAAAAAAATCACTCTCACTGGGTACCTTCTAAAGTTATGAGGACAGTGGTTTAGTGTATGTTAAATGCTCATGACTAGGAAACACATTCATAGCTTTATCAGTACAGTGTGTTAATTAATCCTTGATCAGATTTATTTATAACCACGTATATAAGATTGGGATTCTTATACACATGTTGGCAAAGAGATAAATGTCAACCTGGTCAAGAAAACTTACTTGCTGATCCAATGTTGAAATTAAAGGGAAGAATCTAAAGCATATGCCTTTTCAACCAGTTTCAATCCATCTATAGTTGATTGCTAAGTGTGTTAGGACCTCAGTTTTTGTGTTTGTATGTGTATACACACATTCATATGTACACATATATACATACACACTGTACACAGGAATCAGAGTAATTAACGACATATATATACAATAGTTCTATTTCACGTGAAACACACCCACGCACACCCCATTCTGATAATGGGGCCTGTATTAATAGCCCCTTTGCTTTACATAGTATGAGAAACCAAGCCAGAATCACTTGTCTTATGACACGGTCTTTTTCTTCACATAGATGTGGTTTCAGAATTAAAGATCTCTATACCCAAGGCAGAGAAGTGAGTCCATGAATTCCTTGGCAGACAGTCCAAATGCAAGACCAGGTCTGACAGCTCAGCACCACCAAATTGATCTGCCCACTTTCCCAGGCAGGTCTCATCATTTTGCTTCCTCCCATTTTTTCCGTAGGAACCAAACATTTCTACCTGCTCCTCTCCCATCCCAGGAGTCCTCTGTCTCTTGTGTGAACCAAGGACCAAGCGTCATGATGGTACAGCCCATAAAGACTATGCAGAGAGAATTCTCTACTCTCCTCGGAATTACCGGCCAATACCATCAACTCTGCGAGTGTCAGATACTCAGGCTCCTTTCTGGCTGCCAAAGCAAGAAAAGTGCCAGAATCACAAAGAATTGAAGCACACAGGAGTACTACAGTTGAAGGACTACTCTCAGCCTCATCCTGAGCACCAAAACCACCAACTGCAGGATCTGGGGCAGGTAGACATATATTCTGCAATGGTGGGATGAAATCTGCCAGACTCTGATTGCAAAGTGGGATCCTCGAGGAGGGACACACTGAGACAGTCATCTGGAGCACAGTCAACTGGACAACCATCTCATTCCCTTGGCCAACTCACCAGCAATGTGCAGAAACCTCAAGCCTTCATGTCAACTGTTATCCACAGATTTTCAGGAACAGGTACATTTTCCGAGTCCTGGCCCACAAAAAGAGGACCCTCCAGGACCCCAACTGTGCTTCAGTGAAGCTGCTTTTCAGGCTGTGTTCCATATGCTACAAAGCTTACCAAGGCCTGAGAGTCCAGAAAAAGAAGTCATTCTCAGAACCTGGTCCAGACCTCTCTTCTTTTGATGCAAATCAGTGCAATTTAAAGGACAGTGGATAATGAAGTCATCCTGTTTGGGACAAGATTAATGCAAGAGGAAGGAGAAACCACTTGGAAACACAAAAGGCAGTTTTAACTGTTTTGTGGGCAGTGGTTACTTCTATATTCACTTCATTGAATAAAGAAAGGATGGTTTCTAAGCTGCATACAGCCTCTGGAAGCACCATAGGCCAGTAGACAGGTCTGCTGAATCCTTCTGAACAAAAGCATTTCACTGACAAACATGACCTCCTCTCTAATCACCATGTCTACCAATCTGGAATTTGCATGAACTATAACCATACCCAAGCAAGAACATACCTACGTGCTGACACGTTAGCACTCCTTTGCTTCCTAGCAAGATGGGAAAGCCAGCTTGAAATTAGTTTGTCATGCAGAAAATGAAAGGACAGTATATTTCCTGATAATGTGAATTCATAAAAGTGAGCTTTTCCCCAAAGCTCTGAGGGTTTCAACTGGGAACCAGAAACTATCCCACTATCTACCAATAAGAGAACGATTAAATGAATTACATTAAATCCACAATACTGAGTATTCTTCATTTATATTGTTTTTCCTTTGACTACTTAAAACATTATAAAAAAAAAAAATCACAATGAAAATACAGTAGCAACACCATACAACCACTTAGTCTAACATGTTAATCTAAAACTGGGATAAGGGGCGCCTGGGTGGCTCAGTTGGTTAAGTGGCCGACTTCGGCTCGGGTCATGATCTCACGGTCCATGGGTTCGAGCCCCGCGTCGGGCTCTGTGCTTACAGCTCAGAGCCTGGAGCCTGTTTCAGATTCTGTGTCTCCCTCTCTCTGACCCTCCCCCGTTCATGCTCTGTCTCTGTCGCAAAAATAAATAAATGTTAAAAAAAAAAAAATTTTTTAAACTGGGATAAAATTTTCAGTCTTCTCTCTTCTTCTGAAATGATAATACCTCTCAAAGTAGATTTTGGTGTATGAAGGTGTATGTGGATTTACCTTAGTGCTATAAAAACATCTTTGAATTTTATCAATTTGCATTGTTTGAACCAACTCAAAAGGTTAGGTCCAGGTTTGATGAGAACAGTGATTAACATTCCACTCCTGGATGGATCTTCTTATTCCTGGGGAAGGTGACTAGAATTTGTACAAGTTTTTAGCAGACTCTTATTTGGGTATTCACCTTCCCTTTCATGTCACATTCTCAGGGAAGCTTACACAAACTGCAACCCAAGAAAAATAGACTTTGATTGATTTAAGTTAACCCAGTCAATTTCATTTAGGAAGAGTTAGGAAGGGGCATGTGCCCAATTTCTGGCCAATGAGAAATCAAAGGGCTTCCAAGAAAGATTGCACCCAACTTTTGACCATGAAAGAAGCAGCCTAGAAGACAAGCCAGGGACAACAGAACAGAAAAATAGAATCCTGAAGGTAACTACCTCAGGACTTCCTATACATATAAGATATACATCCCCTTTTTATTTCCCTTATTGTTTCAAGTCCTTTAAATGAAGTTTTCTGTTACAAGCAATTAAATACAACTTACAGGTATAGGCAGAGGGGGCATATAATCCAGCACACAGCATTAGACCAAAACAAGAGAAAAGCTCAACAATCCAAGTGTCAGCTTAAACTTTTAAAATGCAACCATACCTGCTTAAAGGGATACGGAACAAAGGAAAACCAAATACCAGGAGCAGAGCCCACTGCTGCAGTTTGCAAAGAGGAGACAGAAAGAAATGTTTCTGCCACTAATGAAGGTGTACAAGTTATTTAAGACCTAGAGAATTTCAAAAGCTCAACTGTGGAGTTAGTGGAAAATAGTGAGGAAGGCGTCTAACTCAAGAGCTAAAATGAGTAAGAAATGATGTTTCCCAGAGCACAAGCCTCAAGAAGTCAAGGAAAGAAACCCCAAAGAATAAGAATCTGGCGGATTAAAGGAGAGGTATCCTAACTTTAGGAACTGAACAGCTGGTCTATGGAGCAGATGCAGCCATAGCTCAATGCCATTAACCATTAAGATGCAACTCATTTTCCTTGCTTAGATTTGTGCTCCCAAAAATACTTGATAATTTGTTTCCCCACATATTATCTCCCAGACTAAAAAGTAAAACACCAGATAAATGACAAAAACAGATATTTGGAAGTTACTGGTTTATAATGAGTACTTTAAATATCTTTTCAGAGTCTAGATATAATGAATCAGACCCTTTTGCACACGCTTTGACAAAACAAATTTCTAGGCTTGTAAAGCTATATGAACTTTACTAAGGTATAAACATCCCAAATGACATCTCCGTTTCACACATGAAGTATTGATTTTCAACCACTCCAGAGTCCTGATTGGACGACACATTTTAAACAAATGCCTACCACCCAACCTTTCCCAATATCCACTTAAAAGTTACTCCTGGAGTGAGCTAGGTACTCCTGGGAATAGTTTTATCCTTTCAACATACTCAAGAGAAGGGCAAAGTGAAGCATTTTGATTTAGAATGGGTTCCTCCAGAAGCAGACTCTAAGAATTCGTGTTTAACTGAGGATTCCACAATGCATTTTATTAGGAAAGTGCAGATGTGAAACCACAGAAGGAAGCCTATGCAGAGTGCATTCATAAACCACTACCACTCTGGGCAACCATGCTGGTTTCTGCTGGGGACCTTTAAAAGATGGTATGGAACCCATTATCTCACTCAAGGGGTGCATCTCAAATATTCAGTTGCGTCATTTCTCTGGACAGCAAGGAAGCTGGATATGCATCCTCTAATTCTCACCCGCCATCAGCCAAAAGCCACTCCCAGCAGCATGAACTCCAGAGCACTTCAAGCAGAGGGGAAACCTTAAGAAGGTGCTTGCAGTAGGACCCCTACTTGTGGCATGTGCAGGAATGTAAGTGCCCAAGGGATATGGGTAGGGCAGAGACACCTTCTGTTACACACCTGATGGTTCCTGATTGGCTTCTCACCCTTCGGCTTTCAGCAGCTCATGGTGTTTTCCCGTCCCTCACAGTCCTTGACGCAGATCTTCTCTCTGCTCCATCCAGAAAATCTAGCATCCTTCTAATGGCCTACTAGTTCTAATATGGAACCATTTTGTTCATTATTGACTTAATTAAGAGCCAAGAAATGTCAGTTCCTTTATGGTTTTTATATCGAAAAGGTTTCATGAATACAATCAAAGAAAACACTTGGAGATTCAAAGTTCTTTTTATTTTCAACAACAAAAGTGACACAACAAAGAGGAATCAATTCACTAATATATAAATCTAACACAGTCCTTAGCACAAAATTGTTTTTAATAAATAAAAACACGTTACTGATAACTGAGTAAGACTGTTCTTAAGACTCTCTAGGGTTTTGTGTGCGTTTTAAACAAAACTGGGTGGTAGATAAAGAAACACGTGCTACAAGTATGACTGACAAAGACTGAAAGAAAAGAACAGCCAAAGGAGCAGGGTCCCCAAATATTAAGTTAGCAAAGGGAATATGGGATTTTCAAAGCAGTCTAGAAATCAGAGCTCACTAGGTGATGCAAGGGTTTAGGATCGTCCAAGTTCAAGACCTTGTAATTAAATCTTTCCACATATCTAGATCCTTGATTTGGAATCTATCATAATCTAGAAGAGTTTCTGCCAAAGGATAGAGGCTCTTTACTCTCCTCTTTTGACTTTGTCACTAGCTCCTGAAACCAATATATAGCAAGGGTTCTGTTCAGAAAAGGATTACTACTACAAAGACCAACCTCTGTCTGGTGTGGATTTCCCTTTATGAACATACTGATACTGCCAGGGACAACTCTAAATATATCAAATGTCTTTTACTTTTATCCTCCTACACAACTCTGCTTGGCTACAAAATCTAAGACTCATAGAGCAATGGCAGCATTGGTCAGAAGACAAGTGTCAGTTCCAACGACAACGTTGACAAAAAATTTTTTTTAACCTCTCTTGCCACATCTTTTTTCTTTCCTCATTGTCTTGCCAATTACTTCTTTCGGAATTCAATCCGCCGAGCTACATTCTGAGCACCAAATTTTTTGACCAATGCATCTCTGGCATCCTCGTCATCTTTTTGCAAATCTAAGTCATCCTGTCGGGACCAAATGGGATACCCATCAGCCCTCTGACCGGACTCTAAAAAGGAGGAAGTAGCCTCCAACTCACCACTATTTTTTAGGAATGCCTGTGTAACTGTTGACAGATCCAAGTTAAACTTTTCCATTAACTGCCTGATGATCTTAATGGCAGCTCCCACCTCTGGTGGAGAAACTTTTTCTTCTTCTTCTTCTTCCTCATCCTCATCAGGCTGTGTCTCAGAGTCTTCCTCGGGTGTAGGTGGATCATCATCACACATTGTTATGTGTATTTCAAAATCGGGGCTCTCGTCAACCTAGAGAAAGTGATGAATACGACCAGTTCCTAATTACCAAGTCCCAAACATTCTTGCGATATCTAGTCTCTCCCACCACCTTGCTTGCCCTTTTCACCCCAATCACATTGGACTTCCTTCAGTTCTTCCAATACGTTATGCTCCTTCTTATACTTACTCATGTTGCATGTGTGTATGTAAGTTTACGTACATGATGGGTTAAGGGGAGGGGAGTGTCTGTGTATGTAAGTGGGGGATATAAGTGTGCTTTGTGCACATTATGTGTATATACATGTATACATACAACTATGGTATTCCAACAGAAAATGAGAAGCTACAGTAAATAATGAAAAATATGTGTATGTGCATACATGTCCACGTGTACACACATGTTCATTAGGTCATTTTTTAAAGTTTGACTTCAGGGGCATCTGAGTGGCTCAGATGGTTGAGTGTCCAACTTCGGATCAGGTCATCATCTCACGGTTTGTGGGTTCAAGCCCCACATCCAGCTAGCTGCTGTCAATGCCAAAGTTGTCAGCACAGAGCCCACTCTGAATCCTCTGTGCACCCCTTCTCTCTCTGCCCCTCACCCAATCACGCTCACGCTCTCATTCTCTCTCAAAAATAAAAACATTTAAAAAAACAAAAGAGGCGCCTGGGTGGCTCAGTCAGTTAAGCATCAGATTTGGCTTAAGTCATAGCTCGCAGTTCCTGAGATTGAGCCCCACACTGGGCTCTCTGCTGAGGCCACTTCAGATCCTCTGTCCCCTTCTCTCTCTCTCAAACGTAAAAAAAATAAATACAATAAAAAATAAAGAAAAAAAAAAACTTTGGCTTCAGTGTCAGATTGTAAGCTCCCTAAGGACAGGAACTGTATCTCTTTTACTCTCATCACTTATATCCCCAGTACATACCAATACCTTCACTTAACTACTCAAAACACACAGATGTATGAGCAGACTAGGGTCTCCGTACTATACTACATTTAGGCACATTACAAAGCACGTTATGTGAGAAGAAACCTACGTAGACCATGCTTGCATTTCAAAGTTTATGGAAAATTGACCAAATATAAAACAAAACTCAGACTTCAAAAGGCAACAATCACTAAATTCTGCCAATTCTTGTGCATTCCTTCATTCACCAATTATAGATCTTTAAATTATTTTCCTAACAATGAGGCCTGATCACTTCCCTTTACAATAAGAAAAATTAATTTAAAAGTTCCTTTTTCATGGAAAAAATATGCACATATAATTGAGTCTTCCTTTTAAATTACTCCTCACTACTTTATAGTTCCTGCCTTTCCCTGTAACTATGATCAAATATGGGACTCCAACAGAGTATCAGAAGCTAGACCAAATAAGGAAGCATTAAAAAAATCCCAAAACCACTCTAAGTACACAAAAACCTAAACTTGCTTTTAAAAAAAAAAAATTAAACTCCTTCAAAAATTGCATTTATTTTCCTGAGAAGCACAAAAATATTTTCAAAAGATAAATCCACAGTCTTAACTTTGAAAACCTTACACTGTGATCAAAGTATCCAAAATAGGATGCTGTCTACTGTTTCAAAATAATTCTCATCAGGGGCACCTGGGTGGCTCAGGTGGTTAAGCATCTGACTTAGGCTTGGGTCAGGATCTCACAGTTCATGAGTTCGAGCCCCATATAGGGCTCTGTGCTGACAGCTCAGAGCCTAGAACCTCCCTGGGATTCTGTGTCTCCCTCTCTCTCTACGTCTCCCCCACTCACACTCTGTCTCTCTTTTTCTGTCTCAAAAATAAACAAACACTAAAGAAAAATTTTTTAATAATTCTCCCCAATTTTTCTCCCTCTCCCCCTTTTTTCTAAGAGACAGAGAACACACACGCACACATGTGCGGGAGAGAGGCAGAGGGAGGTGGAAAGAGAGAATCCCAAGCAGACTCCATGCCCAGAGCAGAGCCTGACGAGGGGGCTCGATATCACAAGTGAATCATGACATGAGCCAGAATCAAGAGTCAGATGCTTAACAGCATGAGCCACCCACACGCCCCACCCTCAAAACTGCATGCCTGAAACCAAGATCAGTCCCACTTTCCATTCTCCCACTCCGAACCTTACCTTTCAGGGCCTTAGGTGTACAAAAACTAAATGCAATAACCAATTTTAAAGAAGAAGAATAGAAGCAGAGAAAATAGGAGTTAAATCTAGTCTACGTACCACAATCTCCTCAAACTCCCGGGTGGCTTCTACAAGCATCTTTTTGACTGCTTCTTCATTCTCCTTGATCTCTTCCTTTACATATTCTTCTTCAGGTAAGTCAGGAGTTCTCTTATTCTGTGGTTCTATGAAAGAAAAGAACAGCACCAGATTACAATTAGCATCTTTTGCAGAAACCAAAAATACAGTGCTCTGTGAACTCTGAGCCAAAAGTGAGCCTGTACTTTTTTTCTATTAGAAGACATCAGTTTTTCATCAAGATAAGAAAAACATAAAATACACATGTTCAGAAATGTCTACTCTTGCTTCTGAAGAGCTGTACTATCCAAATGGTGATATATTCCTTAGATTGTAATACGGAAAATAAAAATACTCTTCAAGCATAATTCATTTTTTGGTTTGTATTTATCCATAGTGCAAATTAACAAAACTGCCATAAACTGGATTCTCTGGGAAGCAGATTGTGAGATGGAGATTAACACATGGTGTTTAGTAGGGAGTGACCCAGGGAAAACCACTATTGAGAAGAAAGCATGAGTGGGCAGAGAGGGAAGCTGAGCTGTGAAAGAGTTCCAACAAAGCCTCAGCTGAAACCATAGGGAAGTCTGAACTAGGAAGTCCCTTCAGAATCAACTGTGTTGGGATGTGGGAGCCATGGCAGAACTCCGCACAGATCAGTCCCTAAATGCTAGCCAGCCTAAGATGTCAAGACTTTGGGTGAAGCAGCTCTCCCAGCTGAAGACAGATGTGGAAGGTACATCACAATCTACCACATACCATCTAACAGAAAGGAGGCCCTCCTAAAGCTCAGCATCCTCCTCTTTCTGTTTTACTTTGTTCTCTTAGCATTTAACTGTGCTCTCTTTTCCACTTAACAAAAACTGACTGCTATGGGGCAGCATAAAGAAGTTTTTTGTAATGGAACTCTTCTGTATCCTGATTTAGGTGGTGGTTACACAAACTGTATAGGGACTAAAACACATAACCAGAAAATACCATGGTGGTTCCTCAAAATACTAATCATGGAACTACCACATAATCCAGCAATTCCACTTCTGTACACTCAAGACAAATGGAACCAGGGTTTCAAACAGGTATTAGTACACCCATATTCATAGCGGCATTATTCCTAACGGCCAAGATACGGAAACAACCTAAGTGTCCATCAGTGGGTGACCACATAAACAAAACGTAGTATACACAATGCAGTGGAGTATTATTCAACCTTATAAAGGAAGGACATTCTGACACATGCTACAACATGGATGAGCCCTGAAAACACTGTGCTAAGTGAAATGAGCCAATCACAAAAGGACAAATATATGACTCCACTTACATGAGGTAGCTAGAAACACCAAATTCTTAAAGACAAAAAGTAAAATGGTGATTGTCAGGGGCTGGGGGAGGGAGCAAAGGGGAGTCAGTGTTTAATGGGTAGTTTTCCAGTTTTAGGAGAAGAAAAAGTTCTGGAGACAGATGGTGGTAATGGTTCCATAACAATGTGAATATACTTAAGGCCACCAAACTGACCACTTAAAAATGGTTAAAAGGACAAATTTTATGTAATGTATATTTTACCCAATATCTGTAGATATTACCCACTTTGTTAATTTTTGTCAATCTGATAGACAAAATACAATATTTCCTCGTTCACTTTCCTGAAAAACATCACCATGCACGTTTGTTATTTCATTTTCCATGAGTCAGAAGTCCATGGCTTATATCATGCCTCTGTTCAGGGTCTAATTTACTTTTATTTAATAACAATATTCTGCATTTGTTTATTGCCATTTATTTCCTTTTCTAGAAACTTCTTGTTCCATTTCTTTTGTTCACTGTTCTGCTAGATTTTCTTTTACTAACTTCTGCAAGATCTTTGGACACTAAGGAAACTAACTCTGTTCCAATGTATTAGGAATATTTTTCCGGTTTGCTGACTTTTATGATGAGAAGTTTTTAACTTCAAGTAATCACATATATACAACTTTTTTTTTAAATCTTCTTGGTTTCAGGACTATCACCACGCACATATTAAAAAATATACTCAAGGCAACCTACTGAATAGAAAGAAGTATTTACAAGTCATATATCCAATAATCCAAAAAGAGGTTAATAGCCAGAATAAAGAACTCATAACAAAAAACCCCAAACATTCCAATTTAAAAATAAGCAATCTGAATAGATGCATTCCCAAAGACATACAAGTGTCCAACAGGCCCATGAAAGGATGCTCAACATCACTAATCATCAGTGAAATACAAATGAAAACCACAATGAAGTATCACCTCAAAATGACTTATCTGTCAAAATGACTTATCAAAAAGACAAGAAATAACAAGTATTAGCCAAGATGTGGAGAAAAGGAACCCTTGTGCACTGTTCGTGGGAATGTAAATTGGCACAGCCACTATAGAAAACAGTATGGAAGTTCCTCAAAAAATTAAAAATAGAAGTACCATATGATCTAGCAATACCACTTTGGAGTATCAATCTGAAGGAAATGAAAACACCGATGTGAAAAACTACATGCAACTCTACGTTCACTGCAGTTTCACTGTATTATTTACAAGAACCTAGATATGGCAACAACCAAAGCGTCCACCGATAGATAAAGATGTGATGTGCATATACACTGGAATACTACTCTGCCACCAAAACAAGACAAAAAACAACAAAATCTTGCCACTTGCAAGAAACATGGATGGCCCTAGAGGACATTATGCTAGTGAAAGAACTCAGACAAAGAAAGACAAATACCACGCTGGTAAGTGGAATCTAAAAAAACCAACCACACAAAACAAAACCCAAACTCACAGAAAAAGAGAACAGGGAGGGAAGAGGGTTGGCATGGGGGACAGGGCAGCAAAATGGATGAAGAGCATCAAGAGGTACAAACTTCCAGGTACAAAGTAAGTAAGGCAGGGGGCTTTAACATGCAGTAGAAGGAATACAATCAGTAATACCGTATTAACTTGTATGGAGACAGACAAAAACCAGACTTACTGTGATGATCAGTTTGCAACATATAAAAACGTAGAATTACTAGGTTGTACACTTGAAACTGACACTGTAGGCCAAATGTACCTCAATTTTTAAAAAAGATCAATAAATAGCAGAATTAAAAAATAAAAAAGTATATTCATCCATATTGTTTGTTTAAATAATACCTACACCCAACGGTAGGGCTTGAACCTATACCTACAGTCCTGACATCAAGAGTCATATGCACTACTGGCTGAGCCAGCCAGGTGCCCCTCACCCTTATTTTCTTAGTGATTTTAGAATTTTAATTTTTACAATTAAATTCTGATCATCAAAATTAAATTACAGTAGGGTGAATCCAGCTTAATTTTCTCCAAGGTTCCAAATGGCCTGCCCATAGTCCCAACCCTACTGGATTTCAAAGCAAAGCCCCATGCGATCTACTTCACCCATACGCATAACCTTATCCTCTCTCCTAGAATTCTCCCCCTTGCTTTAGTCCATTTTAGCCACACTGGTCTGTTGCTCCAAGAACACACCAGCCATATTCCCACCTCCAGGCCTTTGCACTCAATATTCCCTCTGCCTGAAACACCCACTGATAACCACCTGGCTTGCTCTTTCCCTTGGTCTCTGCTCAAATACAAGCTTTTATAGTGACTTTCCTTATCACCCTATAGAAAACAACCTCCTCCCCAGCCCTTACCCTGATTTTATTTTTCTCTATAACACTTACCACTGCCCAGCTAGTATGTTAAGCTCCATGACCGCAAGGACTTTTATTTATTGTTATATCCCAGCAGGATAACAGTGTCTGGCACTCAAATATCTGTTGAATGAATGAATCTGAAATGTCACTTTTACCAAAAACAAATTCCTACTAAGCATGCTGAACAGGAGAAACAGATTTACCTCCCCATCTCGAAATGTTATATGGAATCGCCACATAAGGGGGGTGGGGAACATGCTTCTTTAAACAAAAAGGTCAGTTTAACCTGTCAATACCGGTTACATGAAAAGTGAAGCATCTTAACAGTTTTGCACTGAAGCCCTAACCGCACCTGAATCCCAACGTTCAGTTCAACTACATTAAAAACGCACTTCACCTGAGCGAGACCAGGAAGATCATTCCAACTGACGAGAACCTTCTGTGAGTACGCATAGACGCCAAAACATGAAAATAAACTGGTCTGGCATGCCTTTGAAAAAGCTTACACTGACTCTACCTGAACAGAGAGAAGTATTTCTGGAAACCAGCCTCTGGAAAAGATACGGTTAACAACACATTGCCTCCGGGGAAGAAAACGGGGTAGCTGGTGGCTAGAATCAGGTGGAATGTCTATCTAGCCTGTTTGTACCATTTGAGCATCAAACCACGTCAGCTACCGGAAAAAGGTAAATCGAAGTGCGAGTAGAAAATGGTGCAATTTTACCCGGATGTCTAAAGGGGGGGGGGGGGGGGAGGGCCGGGCGACGCTACCGGAGACGCCAACATGGACACCGGACGGAAGGGGGGAGGAGCCCCGCCCCCACCCGCACAGGTGCAGCAAGAGCTCCCGCGTTCGCGGCAGAGACCTCACCCCCACTATCGGCGGCCTCGGGGTCCTGCTCAGCTTTCCGCTTGAGTTTCTGGGAGGAGGGGCTCACTGGGGCGTCCCCCAGCAGGTACTTATGCTCCTGGCCCCGCAGATGCTTGAGGTAGCGGTCCTTCATGGACTGCCACGAGTGCTGGGTGAGCGAGCTTTTCTCCATCGCTTTCCACAAGGCGGTGCCGGTGACGGAGCTGGGCGAGCGGGCATTTTCCTTCACGTACGTCAAGATGGCCACGTCGTCCGCGTCCGTGAAGACGATGCGCCCCGTGGGCGGCTGCGGCTCGGGCTGCGCGGCGGCGGCGGCGGCCGCGGTGGCGGCGCCCCCCTTGGCCGGGGCCGCGGGCTTCGTCTCGGGGGCCTGGCCGGCCGTCGAGCCCAGCCGGTAGGCCTCCAGGTCGAGCCTCTCGTTGCGCTCCACGCAGTCCAGGATGTACTGCGTGGAAATGAAGTCGCCCGAGGCCTCGGCCGCCGCCTCCCCGGGCTGGGCCAGCAGGACGGCCCCAGACTCCTGCACCCGGCATAGGGTGCCGCCGCCGTGCAGGATGAGCGTCGACAGCCGACGCTTCGCCGGGCTAGGACGCACGTAGAAGGACATGGAACTGCCATCTTCCCTCACGAACAGAGTCGAGGAATGGGTGGGCCCGTTGGGGTCTTTGCCCAAATCCATCGCCTCCGCCATAGCTGACACCAGGCACCACGACAGCGGTCCCCCAAACAAGCCTCTGACGCACAGAGCGAACCCGAACGAACGACGGTTCTAGACGCGTCGGCCGCGAAGCCCCGCCCTGCGCCTGCGCAGTAGCAGCGCGCGAAGAGCGCCCGCCCCCTCCTCTCGGAAGAGGCGGAGATTCCGGCCGTGACCTGGAAATTGCTGTGCGACCCTCGTCCCTTTTAGGTCGGGCCCTCGGGAAAGATGGCTGCGGTGCAGGCGGCTGAGGTGAAAGTGGACGGCAGCGAGCCAAAACTGAGCAAAAAGTAAGTGTCGCCGTGAGTCTTTAAGGTCTTTGCGCCCGGACAGTCCGGGCTAGGATGCGCCTCGAGGCTCCGGCCGAGGCGGCTGTGCCTATGGCCTTCCTGCCGGTTCTCGTGGGTCTGGACACGCCGGACGTAGCCGCTAAACCGCGAAACTACATTCCCCAGGTTGCTCCGGGGCCCGGCTCTGGCGGAGTCCTGTCGTCGCATTCCTGGAGTTAGAGTATACAGAAAAATGAGAATTGAGTACAGAAAAACGAAATTTACTCCTTCCTTTACCTCCTTCTGGGAAAAAAAAAAAAAAATGCTTTCTTTTATTGCCGAGCCACGCCTCGCTACCATTGGAAGGAAGTTAAATACCCGAGCTTTTCGGAAAGACCTTGAAATTTTCCTTGGCCTCACCTCGGCTTTTCTGAATCTTATGTATTAAATGGATCATTTCTAAAACTGTATTGTGCACCTAAATATGTGGATTATTTAAAGGATCTCTGAGTATTGAGTGAATGACCGATGTCCAGTAATAGAATATGAGTCCACCAGTCTACTAGGTGGCACTTTCAAACACTGCTGGATAGATCTTAGTTACCCACTCTCAAATCCTTGGTGTGTGAAGCTAAATAGGAATGTATCAAGACTAGCCGCCCTTTAACTGGCTATGTTTTATATTCCTGGATGTATACCCTCTCAAACAGGGTTCTTCAGTTGAAGCACAGAACACCAGCAATGATTTGTTTTTTCAGTACTCCCAAGGAGGGGCATAACTAGACTATTCCAGAGGCAGGAGAAAAGTTAAATCATTACAAATAATGGCTGCCTTACCGCATTTGGGCTCCGTTCTTTTCTGAATCCTGATGGAATAGGCCCTTAACCAGTAAAAATTAATTTTCTTTTTGTGTCTCTGGATTTATGCTTCAAATATTCAAGAAAAATGAGAAAGGAAACATTAAATTTAATGGTTTGATGGCACCCTTCTGAAGGTAGGATACACATCTCTATAAATGTTTGGAACCTGGTCTCAGACTTCTGCCTTTGGGAAAATTGACTCGACTTTGATCTGTTACATAAATATAGTTGACCCTTGAGCAACTCAGAGGTTGGGGCACTGACCCGCCATACAGTGGAAAGTTTGAGTGTAACTTTGACTCCCCCAAAATTTAACAGCCAACTGTTGGCTGGAAGCCTTATCAATAACCTTAAGAGTGGATTAACACACGTTTTGTATGTTAGGTATGTTGTGTGCTTTATTCTTAGAATTAAGTAACTTAGGGAAAAGACATCTCTTAAGGAAACCGTAAGAGGTGGGCACCTGGGTGGCTCCGTTGGTTAAGTGTCCAACTCTTGATTTCGGCTCAGGTCATGATTTCACGGTTCCTGAGTTCGGGCTCTGTACTGACAGCACAGCACGGAGCCTGCTTGGGATTCTCTGGCTCTCTTTGTCACTAGTTCTCCTCCCCCACCCCCAGCTTGCTCAACAGACTGAGCCACCCAGGTGCCCCCACCCTACTACTTTTTAAAGCAGCTTCTATATGTCAGACATAATGCTAGAACCATACAAACTTTCTGTCTAATCTCAATAATAACCTTGCAAAGAAAATATTAATGTCTGTTTTTCAAATTAATAAACTGAGGCTCTAGGCGACTGAATACGTTGAAGTGTGCACACCTAAAGTGTGGTCTGTCACTGATCGAGGCTCTGGAGCAGAGATCTAAAACCCAGTCCAGAACTCCACAGCCCATGCTCTTTACACTGCCTGCACCTTACCTCCCCACATTGTCTAAGAAAATCTGCTGTTAACGTATATAACTCTAGTGACCATGGGCTAAAAGAATTTTTTTTAACGATTAACATTTCCTTCTGTATCTTAATTGTTCTTGGGACTTCCTTGGTCTGCCTCTTCATGAGTACCATTTTATGCCAGTTATCTTCTTCAAGTTTAAAAAGAGATGGGCTGCCTGCCAGGTGACTCCTTCCCAAATGAAAGGTCAGATTACTGTAGTCCAGGATCCTTCCTGAAATTCTCCTTTCCTCCTTGTTCCTAGAGCTCAATTAAGTCTTATCTTTGACTCAGAGGTGCTTTTGTGTGGCTTGCTTTTAGCTTCATCTAGAGTTTGCAATTGATAGTGACATTTCACGTGCTTCCCATTGCCATCTTTGTCACCAGGGTTTTTTAATCTCCGAGAGAGAAGCCACATGTCAGGGGCTTCGGAAACACCGCCTCAGGTCCTGTCTCCTATTTTCTAGGTTGTTGTGATCATTTCTACCTTTAAACTATGGGTTGCCTTACTCCTGAGTTTTAACCCAGATATGCACCTTTTTACCATAGCAAGGACAGAATGTTGTCAGTTACGGTTGCAGCACAGTGAGTTACAGGGTTGTCCTCAGTTAAGAGGGTCTTCAGTGGAACACTAAAAGGTTGTGCAACCTCCCCTACCCATAAGAGTAGGACTGCTGGTTGGGTGTATATGTACTGTTTTGTCCCATCTGACACCACATCTCTGTTTCCTGTTAGGTGGTGGTAATCATTAGTTCCGGGGTGTTCTGCCATGTTGACGCAAGCTGCTGTAAGGCTTGTTAGGGGGTCCCTGCGCCAAACCTCCCGGGCACAGTGGGGGCAGAGGGAGCTGCGACTGTATCAACTTGCTCCTTTCACAGCGCTTCACAAGGACAAGCCACTTTCTGATAAAAGAAGGTTGGTGCCCTTACCTTCGTTGTTGCTCTGGGAGCAAAAATCCTTCCTTACTTGGGTCCTTATTTGTTAAGCCTCTGACTCTTTGCACTTGTTGCTAAGGAAACAAAGAGCTCTACTGCCAAAACCAATAGTGGTTTCTCATTTTCTCTTTAATAAATTCAGATTCTCACTCTAAATTCTTGAGATGACTTGTGGATCTTATTCTACAACAGTGCCGAGAACAAACGTTCCCTTTCCTGTCTTTCTGAACTTGGTTTGCTCCCGAGATTAATTTGGTTTCTAGTCTTTGTTCTATCTCTAGGATCTTTTTGAATTTCCCTTAGGATTAATTTGATTTCCCTTAGGATTAATTTCCATTCCTAGTTGAATGGAAAACAGGTTTTTTATGTTAATGCCAAGAAGAACCAAATAGGCTCTGATGCCTACTGACTGAATTACAGCACAGTAAGCCTAGCACACAGTTCTGGAATGATTGTATTTAAAACTGTTACAAGACAGATTACATCCAGAGACGCCTACTTTGAAGCCCTCAGAGTCTGTTTTCTTAAAAATTAGTATTTCACATCACCAATTTATTTTTTCGATTGAGTTACTCTAAATTCATACTGAAAATTAAGAGTGTGCCATAAAGCCAGGTAATATACAAGCATGACTTGGTATAATTTGCTATGGTTATTATATAATATTCAGCTAACATTGGTGGTTTGAAAGAATGACCAATTCTGTTTGAATACTGAGGATATCCTCTACACAAATCTGTTTGGTTTCTGGGTTCAGATAGCAAGATTTCAGATCAGAGTGTAGATAGTGAGAGATTGGACCAGCAGTGTATCCAAATCCTGGGTGCAGAGAATAAAGGGTTTAAGACAGTGAAGGATACCTAGAATGGCTCTCATTTGCATGTTAACTAAATGCTAAGGGCAGGTCCTGTCTTTGCATACATTATTACAGTCTTCACATTTGGGGAGGGGAGTGTCCTCTGTTATTTACATTTTACAAATGGGAGGTCATGTGCCCAAGGTCATGTAATTGCTAGGCAGGTATGTCAGGATTAGGTCCCAGGCAGTCTGACTCCAAGGATGTTATATTACCCCCTACTCTATGCTGGTTTGTACACTGTTCTGCCCCATTTGTTGTCTTAGGTCCGGCTACAGTAGACGGGGAGGTCAACACTGAGAGTCACTGTTAATACACTGACCAATGCTGAGGGAGGGATTGTCAATGGTGCGTCTCCTTGAACTCAGAAGAGCCACCTCTCCGTTACCCTAACCTACCCCAGACTAACCCACTCCTTGGAGAGGTGTAGGGAAGGGTGGCAGACAGAGCCAGACCACGTTGCCTCTTCGGTTTTCCTTTGTCCTGGGGTACCCTGATTTTAGTTTGGGTTCTCATGTTGGAAAGCAGAGGGGTGAGGAAGATCTTTCACATCTTTATTCTAAGCTTACTTTTTCCTTTGTTTCATTCACGTATAGAGTTGACTAAGAGACTAGGAGTGGAGGTGTAGCACCAGGCAAGAGCATTTCCCCCCAGGCTGTTCATATTTTTGATCCGTGGTTATGGGGCAGAACATAGTAGAGGACTCTTCAGGTATCTGTCACATTGAACATTTGCATCTTGCCAACAGTGAGCTAAAGAGACGCCTGAAAGCTGAGAAGAAAATTGCAGAGAAGGAAGCCAAGCAGAAGGAGCTCAGTGAAAAACAACTAAGCCAGGCCACCACTGCCGCCACCAACCACACCACTGACAATGGTGTGGGTGCCGAGGAGGAGAGTCTGGACCCAAATGTGAGTCCCCTGGACCACCACTCTGGCTGGGTAGGAGGAAGCTTCTGATGAAGCTTAAGGCAAATTCCTTGGGACCAGTGACTAAGAAGAGAAATAGGAACTGAAAACAAGCTGTGAACCCTGGGTTGCTGCAGATGTGTTGGGGGAAGGGGCGGTGGGAGGGAGCTGCCACTACGTCTGGTTAAAGGCACAGGCAATGAGCATTTCTCTAATCAACTCCCAGTAGGTGGTTGGGAGAATCAGTACTTCCAAGTGACTGATTATTCTTCCCTGAAACTGGCTGCGCCTCATAACAAATCCAGAAAAGGTATCTCCGTAAAGATTGACTAGGGTTTACTCTGGGCCAGAGATTCGCAAATTTTAGTCCATAGACCGGATCCACCTTTCCTTGCTTTTAATCTCATCTGTCCTCCCTGGTTTTGAAAATTGTATTGGAGCACAACCATGCCCATTTTTTTTTACATGTCTAAGGTTATTTTCACACTACAACAGCAGAGTTGAATGGTTGCATCAGAAAAGGTGTTCCTTTTTTACATCCTCCAGGCCCCAGAGTCTTGTCTTGGGGAAAAGTCTGACATGTAGCCAGGGGTAGGAAGGTAGGAAAAAAGGTAAGTAACTCACTGTGCAGATGCATCCGCAAAAGTGGCAACCAAGGCCACCTATACAAATTAAACTTAGTATTTTAGGCAGAATTCCCATTTTCCTTTTCATTGAATCTTGCATTTTGGAATTCTGGCCTTCATTTCTACCTATGGATTTAGCCACTGTGCATATTTTAAGTGCAAATCTCATTCCCATCTTGGGATTTCAAAGGTGTGGAGGGCTCAGTTAAGGAGACCTCACTGTATTGGAGCCACTCTGCGGCAAAATACGGTACTCTGCTAGGTGGGCCACTGGTATGATCGGTCAGGTTCCATTTCTCAGAGGCTCTTTTTTTTTTTTTTTTTTTTTTTTTTGTTAATAGCAATACTTCAAGATCCGTAGCCAAGCAGTCCACCAACTGAAGATCAGTGGGGAAGACCCGTATCCACACAAGTTCCACGTAGACATCTCGCTGACTCATTTTATCCAAGAATACAGTCACCTGCAGCCTGGGGACCACCTAACTGACATCACCTTAAAGGTGGCAGGTAGGAGGATTCCCTGGCAGTATGCTGAGCTCTCACAGCAGACAGGCCGCTACAGCAGCACAAAGAAAGTTCTGGGTTGGTCTTGCTTTCAAGTAGCCTGTGTCGCAGGCTCCTACTTCACGAGGGACAGGGCAAGTATATCCATTCACAGAAAGAAGTAGAGCAGCCCCGAGACACGAGATTGTGTTCCAGACGAGGTGATGCAGCAGAGGAGGGGGCATTCTCTGAGGGGAACTCCTGACCTGATGCCGCTGCTACTTCATCGTCCTTTATGAGGACGTCCCCTTACCAGTGGGACCACAACCCCATGTTCCTAAAAATTCCCACCTGTGGCCTAAGAAGTTTTGCACCGGGACTGTATTTTTAGAATATTGTTATTTTGGAGTTCTAGCATCTTGCACAGGATCTTTCCTTAATTAAAAAAAAAAAAAAAAAAAAAACCTGGGGCACCTGGTTGGCTCAGTCCATACAGCATGAAACTCTTGATCTCAGGATCATGGGTTCAAGCCCCACATTGGGCTTAGAGGTTACTTTAAAAAATCTGTCTTTATTTGCCCCCCAAAAATAATAAAACTACTAATTGTAGAAAATTTGGGACGTTCTAGGAAGCAGAGAGGAATTGAATTACCCATAATCCCACTACCCAGAGAGAACCTCTGCCAGTACCTAAATGCCCAAAGCTTAAAGTCCAGTAATTCTACTAAAACATGTCTTGATGTTAGTTGCTCTGAGTCTATATTCTCAGGTACAGAGTGCCCTTTAAAAATGTGTTTTCAAGTTTTTTAGGAAATTTTTCTTCAATATAATTTTTTTTTTTGTTAATTTGGGAGGGAGAGCAAGCACAGGAGCAGGAGAAAGGAGCGGGGAGTGGGGGGGGCGGGGAGAGAAAGACTATCTCAAGCAGGCTCCACACTCAGCGTGGAGCCCAAGGCGGGGCTCGTTCCCAGGACACTGGGATCATGACCTGAGCTGAAATCAAGACGTGGACACTCAACCGACTGAGTCACCCAGGCACCCCTTGAATATATTATTTCTTTGGTTTTCTTTTGAGACTCCTTTTATTCATATGGTGGATTTTCAATATGTCACTTTTTTCTCAAACCTTTTGTACCTTTTTCTTTACACTTTGATGTTTAAATTTTGTCTTTCTTTCCTCTGGGTTTCTCTTAAAGCATTTCTATATTCACTCTTATTTTCTTTTAGTTCAGTCTTCATTCCTGAAATGGTTTTTTACTTTATTTCTGATTTTTTCATGTGTCACCTCATTTCTTAGTTTCGATGATTCTAATGTGGGTATTTTTGTTTCACGGCATTTTCTTAATGTCATTCAACTTACTGTCAAATGGAATTTTTGTTTTTTCTGGGCATGTCCTTCCTGAGTGCTTTTTTATTTAATAACTGGTATTTGATCTCAATACTTTTATGTTGCTTATTTTTATGTGAAATTAGTTTTCCTCAATGTTTTCTTTTTTAATGTTTATTTTTGAGAGAGAGACAGAGTGTGAGTGGGGGAGGGGCAGAGAGAGGGAGGCACAGAATCCGAAGCAGGCTCCAGGCTCTGACCTGTCAGCGCAGAGCCTGATGTGGGGCTTGAACCCACAGACTGTGAGATCATGAGCTGAGCAAAGTCAGGCACTTAACTGACTGAGCCACCCAGGCCTCTAGTTTTCCTCAGTGTTAAGGGAAGCTTGATTCAAATAGCTTTTCCAGCTTCACTGAGCTACCTTTTCTGTTGTTTTTGTGAAGTGTTCAGAATTACAGCAGCTTGCTTTCTGAGATACCAAGGCTCTCTTCCCCTTCCTCACTTTTGTCGGACCCCTTTGTGGTTTCCTGGTCTTTTCCAGTTTTACGGGGCCTTGTCCTAGAAGGGAGCCCTGGTTAGTAAATTAAGAATGTTCCTGGGGCTATGCTGAAGGGCTTCAGCCCCTTTAGACCTTATGCAGTCCCAACTCCCTCTACTCACCCACGTGGCAGTGGGCACATCCCCTCCTGGGTTCAGCTGCTGTCCTCCAGTTAGCTGCCACGTTTTCCAGTGACTACCTATGGCCGATTTGGAGATTTCCAGTTCTCAGACTCGGCAGACACCCCACAAAGGCTCCCCTACAGCTTTCTCCCATATGGGGATCTTTGGTGGTTTGCCCCACTGCTTGTGTTTGGGGATTCTTGGGAGTATCCTCCCACATAATTTTGTTGTAAATGTTGTCCATAGCTTTTTGGCCTTGCCTGTGTGGTTGTGCTTTTTATTTTAATGGGAGGATTGAGGTAGAGCCGAAAACTATGCTGCCACCAGCGCTGCCGTTTTCCGGGAGTCCAGTAAACAACTTTAAAGCCAGGTCTTGCTGCACTTCTTTAACTGGTTTAAGTAAGATTTTTGTCATGAAGGAAAAGACTGGGCTTAAGTCTTGGGCTAAAATCGAATTGTTCTGGTCTATGTTGATAGGACATTCTACCTAGACGTAAACATTGCAGAGGGAACTTTTTGGGCACTGATGCCACAAAATGGCTTCTCGTTCTATCAGTGTTTTTGTTGTACTTTTTCTAGGTAGGATACATGCCAAAAGAGCTTCTGGGGGAAAGCTCATCTTCTATGACCTTCGAGGAGAGGGGGTCAAGTTGCAAGTCATGGCCAATTCCAGGTATGTAGAAATACCGCGTTGCGGGCCTTTCTGGATTGACTCAGGGCAACATGGTTGGGGACCACGTGATCTTCCTTTCTCATTGGCATTTAAAGTTAAAAGCGGGTTATGGTTGGGTAAGGCTGAAAAGAGAATAAAAAGGCCATTTGGTCACCTAGAGAATAACAACTGCCCTCAGGTTGTGCAGCAGTTACAGATAAAAGATAGCACTCTAGCAGTTGACAGAAGAGTCTAGATTCTTCCCAGGTTCGCCCAAACTGAGCACCAGCAGTTTAGTGAGGATTCCAGAGGGCAGTTTTAAAAGCTAAACCAGTGGTTGGTTTTAATTCGGAATATCATACACTGAAGTACGGTTTTCTTTCACTCAGGAATTACAAATCAGAAGAAGAATTTATCCATATCAATAACAAACTGCGTCGGGGAGACATAATTGGAGTTCAGGGGAATCCTGGGAAGACCAAGAAGGGTGAGCTGAGCATCATTCCCTATGAGATCACACTGCTGTCGCCGTGTTTGCATATGTTACCTCACCTCCACTTTGGCCTCAAAGACAAGGTAAGCTCTGTGGCCTCCTCGCTGTGGTCTGTCATAGCGTTGAATTAGACTTGGCAATGATTTCTATCTGTTGCTTTTGCTTTAGGAAACACGATATCGTCAGAGATACTTGGACTTGATCCTGAATGACTTCGTGAGGCAGAAGTTTATCATCCGCTCTAAGATCATCACGTATATAAGGAGTTTCTTGGATGAGCTAGGATTCCTGGAGGTGAGAGAGTTCTTACCTGTCACGATGAGCTAGCTGCCTTGCTATGCCTGCCTCTTACTATTCCTTCTCTTCCCTTTTCCATGTCCTATATCCATACTATTCACGCTTAGCGAAAAGTCCCTTTGATGGCCAGTGTCTTTGTCCCACCTTGTTTTTTTAGTGCCCCGATGAGGAAGGCAGGATTTGAATTCTAAGATAATGGACAAAGTGTAGGGCTGTCTACCTACTAATGATGTCATGTTCATTGAGTTACCAACTCATTTTGCTTTTTTGTAGCATTAAGGGAAAAAAAAAAAACCTTTTAATTATATGAAGAAAGGTAAGTACACGTGTAAAACAAATTCAAAGAAACAGAAACAAAACTGAAAGTCCCCTTTTGTATCTCCCAACTCACTTTCTTCCCCAAACTTGAGTTTGATACATATCGTTCCACACTAGTTGTTATGCATATATAACTACATACTGAGCATGTTCTACATGAGGTACGTGTGTAAACAGTTTGGAAGCGTTTTAATTTTTGTTTTAAACATAAATGAGATCACACTACATGTATTCTGATGGACCTGCTGTTTCCTACCCCCCCCCCATAGACATTGGACCTTTTTGCATGTCTATAACTAATTCAAAGAACATAAACAGTTCAACTTACAGTGTTTATTAAAATATAATTTATAAGTTGTGGAAGTTTATGGTACTGTGTTAATGGTGTTTGGTATTAATGGAAATTGAGACACTTCTAGAAAATCAGGACATCTCTACTTCTTTTGTCAAGCACTTGCACATTACTGTTAACCTTAAATTTCACTTAGGGATATAACCGGCTAAACTATATCCATGCACAACATGAGCTACCCCCAAGGCCTCTGGTTTGCGGACCTCTGTCTGAGGACTCAGTGTATCTCCCTGTCTTTTAGATTGAAACTCCCATGATGAACATCATCCCAGGGGGAGCTGTGGCCAAGCCTTTCATCACATACCACAATGAGCTGGACATGAATTTATACATGAGAATTGCTCCAGAACTCTACCATAAGGTAATAAGTAAGAAGATGCCCTGTTCCTGGGAGAAACAGAGGCCGGAAATCCATTGGCTAGATAGATGTAGTTAGAAATAAAAGGAACAAAAAGAGTAGAACAGCCAGGAGAGTATTCTAATTTGGCACGCCTGTGAGCGTTAACACTTCTGGAAATTCTCTACAGGATCAGTAGAGCATTGCGGGTCAGAGGGCAAAGGGATTGTCTTTCTTAGGTGTATAGCTCCTCCTAACCTGCCTTGGTTCTCATGATATTTTAGGTTTATTGTCTTCCTTAGATTAGGTCTGATTTTAGTCTTTTATAGAAAGCTTGATATCTGTCCAAAAATTGGAAAAAAAGATTTATAAGTCACCAGAGTAAATACCAGAGACTGTCATTCAAGGTTCTTAGTTGCAGACAACAGAACCTGGTGTAATTAGTTTAGGCACAAGAAAAATGTATTCAGATACATAAGGAAGCTCACAGTCCCAGGAGGATCAGAGAATCAGGCTTGGAGACCACAGGACTAGGAATGATTCTCAGGCCCATCTGGGCTCTTCCCATGGAGAGCCCAGATTTTTCTACTTGGGACAGCTAACGCAGCTCAGAACCGCAGCGCTATCCATTAGGACCTCTGCTCTGCTTCTACCTCTAAAAGCTAGATATCTCTGGCCCCCTTCTCCAGGAGGAATTCTGCAATATCTACATCTTCTTTCAGTAGCATTCAGAAGTTGCATGGGCATGTCTGGTGGGGAGCTTGAGTCACATGCCTGCATCCTAACCCCAAGAGAGGCCTCTTTCTTGGGGAGGCTCACACTCACAAGATGGGGTGCTGTCCTGACAAAGGAAGAGTATTCAGAGGTCCTGGGCAGCCAAAACAAATGATGACTATCCACTACGAGGGTCTAAAGAGAGTAGGGTATTCGACATTTGGGTAGAGACCTGAAAACATCCCTCAGCTGTGAAAACCAAATTAGTTTTGTAGACGGAAACTTTCCAGAGTCATTGAGATTAGCTGCCATGACCTTGGCCATGTGTTGTTAGATCCTGGTGGTTGGTGGCATCGACCGGGTTTATGAAATTGGACGTCAGTTCCGGAATGAAGGAATTGATTTGACTCACAATCCTGAGTTCACCACCTGCGAGTTCTACATGGCCTATGCAGACTATCACGATCTCATGGAAATCACAGAGAAGATGATGTCAGGTGACCTCTCCTATTCCCTTTTGTCTTTCACATGTGTCTGAACGGCTGGTGTGCTGCTTGTAGGAGGACTTCCTGTTGGTCCTTTTCAAATAGTAGATTTCTTTCCCAGGGATGGTGAAGCATATTACAGGCGGTTACAAGATCACCTACCATCCAGATGGCCCGGAGGGCCAAGCCCATGAGATTGACTTCACCCCACCCTTCCGGAGAATCAGCATGGTTGAAGAACTTGAGAAGGTCTTGGGGGTGAAGCTGCCAGAAACCAGTCTCTTTGAGACCGAAGGTAAAGTGATGCACTCCTCCACTGAATGGCCCTCCTTTCTCTTCAGCTTTGAATTAGATGAGATCAGGGCTAGAATTTTCCCACACTGTTCTTTTCATACATTTTTTTTACTGGGGTAATGTGATTCTTCTGTCCTAACTTGTACATTTGTATTACAGAAACTCGTAAAATCCTTGACGATATCTGCGTGGCAAGAGCTGTTGAATGCCCTCCACCTCGGACCACTGCCAGACTCCTTGATAAGGTGACAGACCGTGCTCTTCGAGTACATGCCCTCATCCAGTGGTAACCAGCCCCCTGCTCCCTGGGAAGGTGAACTCCACTGTGGAGAACTAACTTACACAGCCTCACAGGAAAGCCCTAATGAGAGAAATAAGAGAATTAACCAGTTTTGAACTGCTCTTCTAAGCTCTGTACCGAGTAGTTACATAATCTCAGTCAAACCTTACCAGCCATGGAGAGACTTATGATAAACCCTTGTAGCATCCGGTAGTGGGTAGGAGCAGAGTCCTTCTGCCAGGACTGGAACAATCAAAATGCCATCAGAAGGGATCTGTAGCTCTGCTTTGCTTTCTCCTTAAGCTTGTCGGGGAGTTCCTGGAAACAACATGCATCAATCCTACATTCATCTGTGATCACCCGCAGATAATGAGCCCTTTGGCTAAATGGTAAGATACAACGTGGTTTTCCAGTTACCTGTTGCTACGTAACAACCTCAGAGTTATAGTGGCATAAAACAACAGTTCTCAAGATTTTGTGGGTTCACTGGGTAGTCTTTCTGCTCTACAAAGTGGTAGCTAGGGTAACCCAAGCAGCTGTAACTGGAAACTCGGGCACCTTCTTTCTCCTCCGCTGGGTTCTTGTTCCTCCAGGGCCTCTAAATGTAGCTAGCCTCTGTCTGGGGCAGCATAGCCTGAGCTTCCTTACATAGTGGCCGGGCTCCAGGAGGAAGGGTTCCAAAAGAATAAACCCCAGTGTACAAACACGTATCAAGCCTCTGCTGATGTCCCATTGTCCAAAGCAAGTCATATGGGCAGCCCAGAGTCGGTGTGACAAGGCACAGAAGGCCATGAATTCAGGAGGTATGGTTCAGTGTAACCATTTACCACCCACGTGTGTTGTGAGGATGACTAAACCTTCCTTGTGTCTAACCCTCCTCACCATTGCACCAAATGGTTTGGTGCTAGAGTGCATACAGGCTTCGGGTCTCATCCGTAACAGTTTTGAGTCAACTAGAATCCAGGAACTCCTGTGTTTGTACCAGATGTTATTAGAGAACCTGTATGTTCAGCCTCTCCTTTGGTCTCCTATCTCCAGGCACCGCTCTAAGGAGGGTCTCACTGAGCGCTTTGAGCTATTTGTCATGAAAAAGGAAATCTGCAATGCCTACACCGAGCTGAATGACCCTGTGCGGCAGCGGCAGCTCTTTGAAGAACAGGCCAAGGTAAGGAAGGAGAGTGCGAGTCAAAGGCATTTACTTCATCATGTGCCCACTCACTAGAAAATATCAGCCTTAACTCTAGTCTGTGTTACTGTCTGCATCTCTTAATGACTTCAACAGAAATGAAGGATAAAGCCACAGGCTTCACTGGAGGAGGTCATATTTCAAGATGGAGAACTTGACTAGTTTGGGCCTTAGAATTTCCACATAGGAGCTTAGACATGTTAGTGTCTGTGTGGGGAGTGTGATACTTGCCTTGAAAATACGTTTGCGTAAAAAGAACATAATTTTTCTTAGATGGTACATTTATTAAGGTGGGTTGGGGATAAGAGGCAGATAGATTAACAAAGACCAAGCCCTCACAGGCTGCCTGTGATGGCTGGTTTCAGGAAATGAGGGAAAGACTCTTAGGAATCCTTAGTCTCTGAAAATCAGTCTCCTTGGACTCACCAAGTTGTCCGGGACAGTGGAGGTGTTTTCATTTCACAGAGAAATGCGCTTGTGTTCTGAAGTGGGGATCGCCAGACTTGACCGGGTCTTTGAAAGAAATGGGTCCATCCTGAAGTTACTGGGAAACCAGTTCCCAGCAAGTGCTTGGTTTCCAGAGCATTCCTGGAATGGTCATCCCTCTAAACGTGTTAATGTGCTTGCTCAGACACTGAGAGACAGCGTGGCCTGAGACAGCGTCACTGTTTGGTTCTCTTCTAGGCCAAGGCCGCTGGCGACGATGAGGCCATGTTCATAGATGAGAACTTCTGCACTGCCCTGGAATACGGGCTGCCCCCCACAGCTGGCTGGGGCATGGGCATCGACCGTGTCACCATGTTTCTCACAGATTCCAATAACATCAAGGTACGTAGTGGTCTTCCTGCCACACCCACTGCCCTGCAGGAGCTCTGCTCTCAGGGGCAAGGCATGGTGGGCCTGGAGAGCAAAGGAAGGGCTTCAGGCAGAGCAGTTATACATGACTCTACAGGATGACGACCAGAGGGTCTGACATTATCAGATTTGGGTTTTTTTCTACCTGAGGCAGAAGGAATACTCATTGTTCGCATTTCTTGAGGATCCAAGGAACACACCAGGCCCTCTGCAGCCATTATGTCATTTCACTTAAGTCAGCCCTACGAGGTAGAGAAACTACCGTTATCTCATTTTTGCAGATAGGGAAATCCTATTTTAAGAGAACTCTGTGTTCACTCATTCTTTTTTATCTTCTAAGCTGAAATACCAGCACAGATCTCTGAATTTGGGTGGCAACAATAACCAGAAGCAAAAGGAATGGGTGGATGGCTGTGAAAAAGAGCGTGCTTCTTCCTTCAAAGTGATTTTCTCTCCTGTAGGAAGTACTTCTGTTTCCTGCCATGAAGCCCGAAGACAAGAAAGAGAGTGGAGCCACCACGGATACATTGGAAAGTACAACAACTGGTACTTCTGTCTAGAAAATAATAATTGCAAGTTGTGTAACTCAGGCTTCTCTGCGTTTCTGCACAAGATCAAGGACGGCAGGGGAATTTTTGTGTGTTGCTGTCCATTTGACGATCACTGTTCAGTTGGGCCGCCAGACGAGAGAAGAGGAATTAAGAATTCCTTTTTACTCCTTGTTCCCAAATAAACCTTTTGTCTCTACTCTTGTCTCCTGACTGTTTACCATGGAATGTCAGCTTTTATTCAGACAGCTGGCCTAGTGCATGGTTAGCATTATATCACTTTATTCATTCAAGTTTATGTTAATATCTGCTCAGTACCAGGCATTTTTCTAAGGGATTAAGGACACAGCAGTGAACAAAAGGCAAGTCCCTGCTTTGGTGGAAATTTCATTCTTTTTTTAGGGGTTGAGGGCAACTAAATAAAACGTATTTCTGGTAAATACTAAGAAGAAAGAGGGGTAAGGGGACAAAGGTGCTATTCTACAAAGAGGTGGATGGGGACAGTGCTATTTTAAATATGTGATCAGGGAAGACTCTTCTAGGTGACATTTAAGTAGAGAGCTGGAGACACGCCTAAGGGGAAGGGCAATCCAGACCAGAGGACTGTATTTTCAAGGACCGGCAAAGGGTCTGGTGTGACTGGAGGAGTACGGAAAGATCCCTGTAAGCCATGCTGAGGAGTGTGTGTTTTATCATGAGTGATGTGGGATGCCATTGGAGGGTTTTGCATAGAGGGCTTTCAAAATACTGTTCTAGTTAGCACAGGGAGGGCAACAGTGAAAGGGAGATGACAGTGCCAATGGTTTAATGTAACAGAGATGCTTACAAGTGACGACTCTACCTGTTCCTCAAGTCGATAGAATTTGGTGATGGGATGTGGATCAGGAGAAAAGAGTCCAAAGATGATTTCAAGGTTTGGGGCCTGAAGAGTTGTCCTTTATGAAATGGGACAAACAGGAAGTGCAGTTTGAGAGGAAAGGTAGAGTGTTAGGTTTTGGACATCATTTGGCCTCAGGTGGGAACAGTAAGTACGATGCTGAATGGTGAGTCTGGAGTTTTATCATTACTTTCAGCTCCTTTCATCTAGGTTAGGAATGACACAAGGTCATGGCTGAGGCCGTGCTGGTATAATGGAGTCCCTGACCCCTGATGCACGAGGCAGCTGGGGGAAACCTTCCAATGAGTCCTACCACAAAGGACTTGCCTTTTGCATCTCAGCAAAGCCTGCAAGCAGCCCAGTTTAAGAGTCTACTTTCACAGAGCAAGATTTTACTTCTGTAGCTGGTACAATGATCTTAGCATGCAGAATTACCTCCCTAGGAATTAATTCAGAGTTTTGAGCACCTCCAACCCTTGCTGGTGTTTAAACACAGGCTCTAGGAGCACTTGGCCGTAGTGATAGATGACCAGGTGTAATTTCAAAAGAAACCCTTCCATATGGCACATCCCCCAGCAAGATGGTATTAAAATGAAAACCATCATTCCCGGCCTCCCCCCAAAGGAGAGGGTATAGGGTCAAGATGGGGTACTGGACCTCAGGCAACACTACCACTAGAAAAAGCAACAAGAACAATGAGGTCACGAGTGACCTTTAAAGGACTGTTTAGTAGGCAGGGGGCAGAAGCCAGCTATCTGGCCTCAAGAAGACTGGAGATAGAGATGAACTGAAGCAGTAGCAATTTGTCTGGGATTTAACAGGAAGAATAACAAACAGGATGAAAGCTAGAAGGAACATAAGGATTGTAATTATAAAGTCCCATTACTTCCTTAAATGGTTGAAGGTTCAATGTGCTATCTGCCGTACTGTGGTGAACAGAAAGGCACGGTCCCAAGCTTCATGGCAGCTCTGATAAATGCTTTGAAGGAGACGGCTGTGGGGTGTTGAGAAACTCTAACACACCTAGTTAAGGAAGGTTTCCCTGAGGACATGAGAATCTGAGATCTGAAAGAAGATAGAGCATTAACTAGTCAAAGAAGGAGGGCTTTCCATGATGTAGCAACAAGTGCAAGGGCCCTGAGATAGGAAAGAGCATAGAAAAGGCCAATGACACCAGATAGAGTACAGAAGACTGTGAAAATATGCCACCAGATAAAGTAGGAGGCAGGCCACACAGGGGTATGAGCCTTATTATGATGGCATTTTATGTAGTCTCAGCCCTACTATGGGATTTTGTATTTTAAGAGTGCTGGAAAGCCACTAAAGTATTAAAGCAAGACTGTAACATCACATTTGTGTTTTTAAAACATGTCTGGGGCACCTGGGTGGCTCAGTGGGTTAAGCTTTGACTTCGGCTCAGGTCATAATCTTGCAGTTCATGACTTCAAGCCCCGTCTCAGGCTCTGTGCTGACAACTCAGAGCCTGGAGCCTGCTTTGGAGTCTGTGTCTCCCTCTTTCTCTGCCTCTCTCTCTCTGTCTCTCAAAAATAAAACATTTAAAAAATTTAAATCAAATAAATAAAACATCAGTCTGGCTACTCTGTGAAAGAGAATTGGAGTTGGGCAAGGAAAGGTGAAAGTCTAGAGGTTAGCATAGCAATCCAAGAGGGAGACATCCTGGGCTGTTGCCATGGAAGTGGACAGAAGTGAATGGATCCAAGAGACAGAGTAAAATCAACAGGATTTTGCAATGGATTATATTGTGGGGGTTATGGGAAAGAAAATGACAAGGAGGGTGACTCACTTTTCCATTTATACAACTAGATTGATGGTGGTACTGATCCCTGAGATTGATGATCCCCACCCCCCACGCCCCGCCATCAGTGCTTCTTTAAAGACAGAAGAGGGAGAGTTGCGGATTAAAGATGTTGGAGAGGGGCGCCTGGGTGGCTCAGTCGGTTAAGCGTCTGACTTCAGCTCAGGTCATGATCTCGCGGTCCGTGAGTTCAAGCCCCGCGTCGGGCTCTGTGCTGACAGCTCAGAGCCTGGAGCCTGTTTCAGATTCTGTGTCTCCCTCTCTCTGACCCTCCCCTGTTCATGCTCTGTCTCTCCCTGTCTCAAAAATAAATAAAACGTTAAAAAAAAATTTTTTTTTAAAGATGTTGGAGAGACAGGAAAGAGCAGCAGAGTCCTTAGCCTTGAAGGAGTCTTGTGGCCCTTTTCTTCTGAACTAGAAAGAAGGACAGGGTCAAGTAAGCTGCACTCTAATTTGTAACTTCTGAGATGTAACAAGAAGAAAAGTGAATTTTCTCATCTTTAGGAAATGAGGTATACAATTGTTGGATGGTACAGGTTCCTGAATTATCCAGACAAGTTATACTACCTATTCCTGGCAATCTGAAGATTTTAGACCTACGCTACCCAATACAGCAGCCACTAGCTACATGTGGCTGTTGAGCATTTGAAATGTGGCTGGTTCAAACTGAGATATATTGTAAGTATAAAATACCAGATTTATTAAACTTAAGTATGAAAAAAACACTGTAAAATACCTCAGCTTTTTAAAATATTGATTACATGCACCCAGCAATTGCACTACTAGGCATTTATCCAAGGGATACAGGTGTGCTGTTTCGGAAGGACACATGCACCCCCATGTTTATAACAGCACTACCAACAATAGCCAAAGTATGGAAAGACCCCAAATGTCCATCGGTGGATGAATGGATAAAGATGTGGTATATATATACAATGGAGTATTACTCAGCAACCAGAAAGAATGAAATCTTGCCATTTGTAACCACGTGGATGGAACTGGAGGGTATTATGCTAAGTGAAATTAGAGAAAGACAAAAATCATATGACTTCACTCACATGAGGACTTTAAGAGACAAAATAGATGAACATAAGGGAAGGGAAACAAAATAATATAAAAACAGGGAGGGGGACAAAACAAAAGAGACTCATAAATATGGAGAACAAACTGAGGGTTGCTGGAGGGGTTGTGGGAGTGGGGATGGGCTAAATGGGTAAGGGGCATTAAGGAATCTACTGAAATCATTGCTTCACTATATACTAATTTGGATGCAAATTTTAAAAAATAAAAAATAAATTTAAAAAAGGCTAATTTATAAAAAATAAAATAAAATATTGATTACACACTGAAACGATAATACTTTGGACATACTAAATAAAATATGTGTTTACAATTAATTTCACCTATTTCTTTTGACTTTTTTTAATGTAGCTATTGGAAAATTTTACAATATTTGGCTCAAATTATATTTCTGTTGTACAGCGCTATTTTAGACAGAAATTTAGACTAGTGGTCCATGATAGGACGCCATTCTACTAGTCGAACCAGAAAGTCAGCTTTCATCAGGCCATTTCACCGGTACCGACGGTCCAACATTCTGGATTATTATTGTTTTCTTAAATCTTTATTTTTGAGAGAGAGACGGAGTGGGGGCAGGGGAGGAACAGAGAGAGGGAGACGCAGAATCCGAAGCAGGCTCCAGACTCTGGGCTGTCAGCACAGAGCCCGACGCGGGGCTCAAACCCTCGAACCCTGAGATCATGATCTGATCCGAAGTCGGACGCTTAAGCAACTAAACCACCCGGGCGCCGCAACACGCTGGATTATTAACCTCAGTTCCACAGTCCCCCGCTCCAAACCAGTCGGACTACAAGGGCCAGCGTGCACCGCGCGCCTTTGGGGGCGGAACCTGAAAGACCAGCCTCTTTGTGACATCACGTCCGCTACGCCGCGCTGTTCTCCCTCCTTCCCAGGGCGCGCACATTGGAGGTGGGAGGGGAGCGTCTGGGAGGTGAAGAGGTAGCGGGGTAGAGGGCGCGCGAATGTGGGAGACCCCAACCCTGCTGGGTGAGCTGCCCTCGGTCTAACTTCCCCAGCCCATATTTGTCCGAACCGGTTGTGAGGATCGTGTCTCCCGCGTGGAAAGGGCGGCTGGCTTCCCGGAAGTGCCGGTGTCCGCTGCGGGTGGGCGCGGGGTGTGTGACCTCACGGCAGCGTCCACAGCACCCGAGGAGGCAGTCGCGCGCCGGGGCTCTGCTTCTCAGGCCCAGAGCCTCTCCTGTAACTTGCACAATGGGTGCCAATCTATTCTAGAGCTGACCGAGGTGGGGCCGCGGCCGAGAGTATTGAGGAGGGGGGCCTAAGGCGAAAACCTTTTCTCCCCTGGCAGCCGACTTGCTTTAACTTTTCTTTGAAAAGGAGAATTCCTAACGCTCCTTGCACCTGTTGTAATGTGCGATCTTGTGGGCAAAGAAATGCCTGTTTAACTGAGCTATTGTTTCCTATGAAGTTACTCAAGATATAGGAGAATGTATTTGAATTTTAGGGGACCGAGTTTAACAAAACATTAATTTCAACTACTGTGCACGCTCATCCATACAACCTTGCGAATGAGATGATGCTACAGTTCTGGGCTGCTTCATCTTAAGGAGTTGATGTTACTTCTGGCAAGTTCTGTCTTCCCTGGCTATTATAGTTGGCGGTATGTGCCTCTGGTTTAATTTCAGGTTGATGCCTTGTGATGCCCGTCCCTCCCCACCTTCCCACCTCCCTGAAATGAGAGGGGAAAAGCCCCTTAGAAATGGAGGATTCTAGGATCTCCCATGCTTTTGCTTTGGGACATACGTGACATGCTGGATCTCTGACTTAAAAGTTACAATTTAGGTCAGTCCCTGCCAGATGATTGTTTTAAATCACTGTGGTCTGATTTACCATGGATTTTTTTTTTTTTTTTTTTTTTTTTTTTTATTTTTGGGACAGAGAGAGACAGAGCATGAACGGGGAGGGGCAGAGAGAGAGGGAGACACAGAATCCGAAACAGGCTCCAGGCTCCGAGCCATCAGCCCAGAGCCCGACGCGGGGCTCGAACTCACAGACTGCGAGATCGTGACCTGGCTGAAGTCGGACGCTTAACCGACTACGCCACCCAGGCGCCCCACCATGGCTTTTTATTGCAGCAGCAGGCCTCCACATTTAATA
The DNA here is from genome assembly GCF_024362965.1 of Panthera pardus. NCBI lineage: Eukaryota > Metazoa > Chordata > Mammalia > Carnivora > Felidae > Panthera > Panthera pardus. Next base: position 14,363,231 of record NW_026526754.1, on the reverse strand, counting down.
GATAAATAAGCATATTAAAAATTTTTAAGAGTTTTTTGGGGCAAAAATCAGTTCCAGTTAGCACCAAACCAAAAATGGCTAGGAGGACTCTGCAGATCAGAACCAGAAGAGAGACGTAATAAAATGCAGCAAGAAAGGAAAGTGTTTGGCCATATTTTAAAGCCTAGGAGGCTGTTTGTGTTTGGTTTTCTTTAGCATTTTGCTTTTGTAACCTAGAAGCGTGAGCAGGCTTAGACCATGGTTTGCTTACACAGGCCACCACAGCTTTAAAGCTGCATCAGTCTAGTAGCCTCCTTGTTTAATTAATTTGACCCAATGCAGGGGCTCATAATTTTCAGAAATTGCATGCATTGGAACTCAAATAAGCCTTTTTTTTTTTTTTAACACTTAGCTATATCCGTCACCATATGATCTCATTTTCTACTAAGAAGCTTTTCATACATTTGAGTCTAAATGGGATCATTGAATGAGCGCAGAGTCAAGAGTAAAAGAGTATTTTATAGCAAAGTGGTCTCTCAAATCTGATCTGCTTAATGATTTTTATGCATAGCTTTACATTGCTATTACAGCCCCTCTGCTCCCCAAGGAGCTTAGGACAAATCATTTAGGAACATGAAATGTTCCTTTTTGGAATATTATTCACAGTTGACATTAATTATGCTTAATATTGTAGCAATTGCTTTTTTAAGATTTTTTTTTAATATTTATTTATTATTGAGAGAGAGACAGAATCGGGGAGAGGCAGAGAGAGAGGGAGACACAGAATCCAAAGCAGGCTCCAGGCTCTGAGCCATGAGCACAGAGCCCGACGTGGGGCTCGAACTCACAAACCACAAGATCATGACCTGAGCCAAAGTTTGACGCTTAACCAACTGAGCCACCCAGGCGCCCCAGCAATTGGTTTTTATAAATACTAATCCTCAGAATAAGCCATAGATCAAATACTACTGTTATCCTTATTTTAACAGATAAACAGGATAAGTCATCTACCCAGTATCACACAACTGGTGGCAAAGCGAGGATTGGAACCCAGATAGGGTAACTCGAAAGTCCACACTCTAACACATACTCCTGCAGAGAGAACACTTGACTGGTGAGAAAGCTCTGCGCTTTGTCACTTCCCCCCTCTGTCTCATAAAACATTACGGGAGAAATTTAAGAATTGTTTTCTTGATGGCATCAGTGGAGTTTTACCAGAGTAAAACTCCCAGTCATTCTGCCGGGAGGTGGGGAGAAGGCAGAGAAAAGAAAAATAAAATGTCTGAGAAAGAAGGTGGAAAAGAGCATCTGCCCAGAAAGATAAACCTTGTATGATTAGAGTCTGCCCAAAGCCGGCTAAGGTCTGCAATAGTTTACATGCAGATGAAATACTTTACTTTCCAAATGAAAGTTGGAGTAGTGGGGAATACTTCCCTCTCATGTGCTTTTATTTTGAGTAGTAGGTTCAGATTCATAGATTCATGTCAGATATCCAACAACAACAACAACAACAACAAACAGCTTTAAGAAAGAGGGTGTCTTCTGGGGCTGATGGGATTTGGGACTTCTTTGATCTTTCCTTAAAAATGAAAAGGGGAGGGGCGCCTGGGAGGCTCAGTTGGTTAAGTGCTCGACTCTTGACTTTGGCTCAGGTTATGAGCTCACACTTGCTGTGTTCAAGCCCCCTGTCGGGCTCTGCACTGGCAGTGCGGAGCCTGCCTGGGGTTCTCTCTCTCCTTCTCCGTCTGCCCCTCCTACCCTGATGCGTGCTCTCTCTCTCTCTCTCTCTCAATAAATAAACTTTAAAAAAAAATGCAAAGGGGACAGGGAAGTAGCAGAACGTGACCCATAGAGTTCCAGGCACAGAAACCTCAGCATGAATGCGGGTGGGCCACCCCAAAAGCCTCCTGAAGCACCCAGGCACGTTGTAGCACCTCGCATTGGTTCTCCTTTCTGTACTTCTGATGGTTGTGGTTCTTGATTAGGCTCAGCGCTAACTCAGACCATGTGGACCGCTGATGAGATTGCGCGGCTGTGTTACGAGCACTACCAGACCAGGCTGCCCAAGCAGGGGAAGCCTGAGCCCAACCGTGAGTGGACGTTGCTAGCAGCCGTGGTGAAGATACAGCCTGCCATCGACCAGGCCTGTGGCGGTGCTAACAAACCGGTGCAAGGTGAGACCTTTCCACCTCCAAATGCTCCCTCTCCCTGTCAAAGATGGTAGAATTGTTCCTGGCTGTGCCGGACGGCCCTGGCTGGGGGCAGATGCAGTGGTGGGAATGTTCCCCTGCTCTCCACCAGGTGCCGCAGTCCTTCCGGTGGTGGGAGTTGGCCATGCCAGAACCACAACCACAGCCCCCGGTTGGGTCAGCCTGTAAGAATGCTCTGGAGGAGTCTGCAGATGTGAAACCTGAGGAGGGGGACCATTCATATTGTGAGAGCTCACTTAATGATTCATTCTTTTCCTCTCAGTGACAAAGGAAGTTGTCTCAATGGGAACGGGGACGAAATGCATAGGCCAGTCCAAAATGAGGAAGAGCGGTAAGCCCAGGTGGGGTCTGGAAACCACTGTCCATGTTGTCTTTTCCTCTTCTCAGCGAAGGGGCCGTATGGCCGAGGTGGCCAACCTTAATGTTCCCGCTGACTGTCACTCCAGATGGAAGGACAGAACTCATTTTTTTTTAAGTTTATTTATTTTGAGAGAGAGAGCATGAGTTGGGGAGGGGCAGAGAAAGAAAGAGAGTATCCCAAGCAGGCTCCACACTGTCCGCACAGAGCCCGATGCAGGGCTCACAAACCGTGAGGTCATGACCTAAGCCAAAATCACGAGACAGCTGCTTAACTGGCTGAGCCACTGAGGCACCCCATAGAATTCATTTAAAGAATGGAAATAAACTGTGAAAGCAAAGGCCTCCAGGAACATACTTTCTGAGTAGATTGAAAGTTGGCCAATATGTTCATGCTCAAACCAGAAGTCCCCCGGACTTAGCCACCCCACATTTTATCTGAAGCCTCCAAAAGCAATCAAATGGAGATTTGGGCACCAGCAAGAATATGGAAATCCCTTAGAGATCTGGCATCTTCACCTTCTGCTTCCAGTTAGCAGATTCCTTCTCAAGTTTGCTTTCCTCATTTTCCCCGCCTTGCCTCCCGGTTCCAGGACCATTATGGATTGAATTTGTTGAGGTTATATTACCATAAGAGGAAGTGTGATACCAGAGTACAAAAGACTTGGACCCCTGTCCCCAGATATTTTCCTATAAATCAGTAGTTCTTGGCTATGGGGAGATTTTGCCCCCCAGGGGACATTTGGCAATGGTTGGAGATATTTTCGGTTGTTACAACTAGGGGGAGGGGGATACTGTGCTACCTGCCTCTGGTAGAGGCCAGGAATGCTGCTAAACATCTTACATATCCACAGGACAGACTGCCCCAACAAAGAATTTTTTAACCTAAAACGTACAGTAGCGTTGAGTTGAGGAAACTCTGCATTGCCTTTAATCATTGCAATACTTTCTGACAAAGTCCTCCAGGAGCTACGTGGCCATCCTGGCTGCTGGGGGAAACCACTGTGTTCTACTTCTAGGAAACAGGGCCTCTCCATGTTCTATATGTCTTCACTAGTGTCCTGTCTTTGCCGCAGGAGACATCCTCAATGATAGCCATGCTGAGGTCATAGCCAGGAGGAGTTTCCAAAGGTAAAGCCACATCCGCAATCTGATTTAGCCTGCCTTGGGGGTCCCAGAATGTGCATTTCTAATAAGCTCTCCAGTAATACTGACCATGTCAGTCTGTGAACTACTCTTTGAATAACACTGGTCTACACAGTGGTTCTCATGCCCGATGTGCATCAGAATTACCTAGGTTTGTGAAAACCCAGATCGCTGGGCCCACCCCTAGAGATTCCGACTCAGCAGGTCCAGATTGCATTTCTAACAGATTCCAGATGATGCTGATCCTGCTGGTACAAGGGCCACACTTTGAGAATCACTGGTCTAGATCATTCTCGTAATTCCCGATTCCAGTGCCAGTCCCATTGGGCTGCAGTAGCTCTTTCTTTCTTAGACAATCACCCAGCCAGTCTTTCCCTGTATCGCAGTGATCGGTTGTTCATTCTGATAACATCTTGCACCCCATTAGGTACCTTCTGCATCAGCTCCACTTGGCGGCCGCCCTGAAGGAGAATAGCATTTTTGTCCCTGGAACTCAGAGAGGGCTGTGGAAACTCAGACAAGGCATCTTGTTTGTGTTTTTCTCCAGCCATACACCCTGTAAGTATATTCAAGCCTTTGGGTTGATGTTACATTGTCTTTTTCCTTATGTTTGTCTTATCCATAGATGCATTTCCCAAAAAGCTCTTCTGGCTGAAGTGTAGCTACAGCCAGTGGACAGTGCCTTTTTCTGAACAGGCCATTGTGCCTAATCACTTCTCTACCAAGGAAAGGCTCAGCTCCCAGTTCTCAGCTCCCAACAGGATTGTGAAGCTTAAACCTCCTCTGAACCCAACAATGGGGCTTAGAAGCCCAAAGCCTTGAGTTCTATAGAGATTTATGCTGAAACTCATTCTATTCATTCATTCATTCATTCATTCATTCATTCATGCAACAGATATTTTCTGCTACTTGTCAAGTACAGTATGACATACTAGATGTATAGCAGTGAATAAGATTAGCCCCTGGCTTAGCCTCATAGAGTCTTTTAGGGAATGTAGACAGTCATGATTAGTTAAGTTAAATTTTGATGAGTTATAAGGGGATGTTCAGGTGCTGTGGTTGTATTAGGCAGGAAAACCAGGCATAGCCTAGGGGTGGCCACTCTTTTTTTGTCTTGAAAATTGAAAATAATTTCTACCCTTTGTAGACAGCAATTCAGGGATGGCAGTAAAATTTCCTTACCCTAAATCCTTTGAAATAAGAGCAGACTATTGTTCTCTGAGTATTAAGCTTTAAAACTAACACGTGCATTTTGATCAGATACAGGCACTCATTCTAAAGAGATAGCATAGCTGCCAAGATTTGGTCATAATTCAAATCAAAAATGTGATATAGCTTAAGAAAGAATGAGTCTATCAGAAAATAATTGGTTGAGTCAAAGGCCAGAAAAACGACATGCAGAGTGAAGTAGGCAGGGCTCATCCATGCTTAGTTATTAGCAGCAGAAGCCAAAGAACCAAAGGATGTCCAAGAACCAAAGGATGTTTCCTAACTCAGTGCTTCTCAAACAACAATATGCATATGAACCACCCGCAGATCTTAATAAAATGTGGATTGAAATTCATTAGGTCTGGGATGAAGTCTGAGGTTCTGCATTTTTAACCAAGTCCCCACAATGCCAGTGGTGTTGGCCTGTGGACCACACTTTGAGTAGCCAGGGCTTGGCTGATCCCGATGGCAGGCGTAGCCTTATTGTGGAGAGAGAAGCATCTGCAGGTCATGGCTGTCCAGACCACATAAATCTGTGGTCCACAGGCTGGTCCATAGCCAGATGGGAAAAATCAGGACTATAATGAGTTTTTCAAAAAGCTAATTCCTTTCCATGTGAAGGTTATAAGATTTTTCTTTTATTTTTCATCGTAGTAATTAGGATTTTTAAAAGATCTTACTTGATGGAATACAAAGTAATCTGTTGATCTTAAAATCTACTGGAAATTTTACTGGTCTGTGAAATCAAAATCTAGAACCACTGTTCTAACTGTCCTGGGCTCATGGGTAATCTTTTAAAATGTGATGTCCACCCATGCATGGTTTGTCTGCAGGAGGAAAGAACACTACCTGGAGAATTTGACTATCTGGCTCCCTTGGCATTTATTCCTCATTGCTAATTGAGAATTTGGTGCCTGGGTTAGCTACTTCCGGCCCTTGCTTGTGAGTTTGATTAGCATGAGTCAGCCTCTGGAGCTTTCTGAGTGGGAGGTGGGCCCCAGTCAATTCTCCAAAGTCACTGTCACCTTGTGAGACCTCTGGAAGCCTGCCAGCCAGCCTTTCTGGCAATACGCCCACATCTACCTCTTTTGCTTTTCCCACTCTTAGGTTATAAAGACTACAAATGTATTATTTACATGCTTTAAAAAAGCAACACACATTAGGTTAGTGTTTGAAAAAGTAGCTCCTTTTTCACAGGGAAGCTGTGCTTTTTACTAACCTCTGGTTTTCTTTGATTCTGTTTAAGCGTAGAGTTAGGTGAGAAATCTCTAACCGACTGCAGGGAAATGCCAGGTATATAATTCACTGCAGAGTCTTTACTGTGAGGACATACACAAAGATCTCCGAGATGGGGAAACTAAACATTTTTGCCAAACATGTTTAACCATGAAATCAACCTCCCACTTTGGTTTTCCATCTCATGGGATAACATCCCACAAAATGTGCTGGGGAACCTGTGCTCGTTGTGAACCAAAGTTCTTTACTCAGGACGGCTTTGCTCCTCCGGGGACAGTTAGCAACATCTAGAGTCATTTTTGATGGTCAGGCTGGGAGGTGCTATTGGTAGCTAGTAGTAGGTGGAGACCAAGGAGCTGCCAAACATGTAATGGAAAGGAGAGCCCCCACAGCAAAGAATTGTCTGGCCCAAATGTCAGTAGTATGGAAGTTGACAAATCGTGATCTAAACTAATGTTTTCAGAACTTCCTGGGATGAGAATTACTTGAGATCTTTGTTTAAAGTATTCAGTTTTCCAGATCCTACCACCCCAGCGTTTCTAACTCACTCGGTCTAGATAAGATAGAGTCGCAGAGGATTCTTACTCAGGAAGTTTGGACAAGTCTTCCTAATACATCTCAGGGCAGCTGGAAAATAGAATTAAACTCCATTTAAGAGAGTGGTTCTTCGTAGGGCTCCTGGGTCCCTCAGTCTTAGGTTAAGCTTCCAACTCTTGATTGCAGCTCAGGTCATGATTCCAGGGTGATGGGATCTAACCCCTCATCGGGCTCTAGGCTGAGTGTGGAGCCTGCTTAAGGTTCTCTCTCTGTCTCCCTCTGCCCATCTCCCCTGTTCTCTCTCTTTAAAAAAATAAAAATATAAAAATGAAAAAGACAGTGGTTCTTAAACTTGAGCCTGCATCAAAATGACCTGGAGAACTTGTTGAAACACACATTGTGGGTACCACCTCCAGAGTTTCCAATTCAGCAGGTCCACTGTGGGTCCCAAGAATCTACAGCTCTCGCAAGTTCCTAAGGGATGTTGATGTGGCTGGTCTGGGGGCCTCACTTTGAGAACCACTGGTTTTTTTTTTTTTTGTTTGTTTTGTTTTGGTTTTTTTTTTTTTAAGTTGCAGGATACAAAATCAATGTGCACAGAGAACCACTGGTTTTTAAGGGGTTCCTTCTCCTGCAGGTGGGGATGCCTCCATCATTCCAATGCTTGAATTTGAAGATCAGCCCTGCTGTCCCGTCAGTAGACGTTGGGCCAGTAAGCCATCAGAAGAAGCCAGTGGTAACCCAGAAACTCCTGAAGATGAAAAGAACTATGAAGACCTGGGTAGTCCTGTGACCAAAAAGATGAGGCTTGAACCTGGGATTCCCGATGGTGTGGCTCACTGTCAGAGTTTGGACAATCAGGAAAGTGGTCCAGTCCCACCAACTGTCAGCAGCTCTGATGTCCCCACACAGGAACTGGCCACTGTCACCGGAAGGGCCCCCAGTGGTGCCAAAGTGGTGGACGTTTATAGAACTGGAGCCAAATGTGTGCCTGGAGAAGCTGGAGACTCGGGAAAGCCTGGTGCAGCGTATCACCAGGTGGGCCTGCTCCGGGTGAAGCCAGGCCGGGGAGACAGGACCCGCTCCATGTCCTGCAGTGACAAGTTGGCACGGTGGAATGTCCTCGGATGCCAGGGGGCACTGCTGATGCACCTTCTAGAAGAGCCTCTCTACCTGTCAGCCGTGGTCATTGGGAGATGCCCATACAGCCAGGAGGCCATGCGGAGAGCTCTGACTGGGAGGTGAGAGGGCAGGGAGGGGAGGGCTCAAGTGGAACAGTCTTCCTGAGAAGCAGTCTGAGAATGTGTCCAGAGAGCCTTAAGGGTATCCATATGCGGGCGCCTGGGTGACTCAGTCAGTTGAACATCCCACTCTTGATTTCAGCTTAGGTCATGATCTCACGGTTCTTGGGATTGGACCCCATGTCGGGCTCTGCACTGACAGCATGGAGCCTTCTTGGGATTCTTTGTCCCTCTCTCTGCCCTTCCCCACTCACACATGCATGTTTTCTCTTTCAAAATAAATAAATAAAAACTTTAAAAGAAATCCATGCATGTTGTTCCAGTGGTTCCATTGCTAGGAGTTTGTCCTAAGGAAATAATTAAGAAAGTGCTCAAACATTTAGCTTTGTGTGTAGTCATTTTTTTTTTTAAACTGGATCCACACGCAACACGGAGCCCCAACGTGGGCTTGAACTCAACCCTGAGATCAAGACCTGAGCTGAGATCAAGAGTCGGACACTTAGCCAACTAAGGCATCCAGCCACCCCATGTAGTCATTTTTAAAAAAGAAAAGGAAACGGCCAGCAAGAGATTTTTGTTAAAACTAATATTGATGAAAATTTGACTTGGAAATGTTCATGATGTTCAAAGAGCAAGTCAAAAGATACAATAAGTTCATTTTGGTCTTTATATATTTATTTTAAAAGAGAGAGCACGTGTGAGCAGGGGAGGGGCAGAGAGAGAGAGAATCCCAAGTAGGCTCCACACTGTCAGCACAGAGCCCTACTTAGGGCTCAGACCCACAAACTGTGAGATCATGACCTGAGCCAAAATCAAGAGTTGGACGCTTAACCAACTGAGCTACCCAGGTGCCCCTGGTCTTAAAGTATATGTGCACATAGAAAAAAAACTGTCAAAGAATATGTACCAAATTATTAGAATGATTACCTCTGAGTTGTGATATTATGGGTGTTTTTTTCTTCTTTGCAATTACTCTTGTTTTCTAATTTTCCTGAAGTACCTATATATATATATTGTTATAATTTTTAAAAACGATCAACATCAGTGTTAATTTTTTAAAAGATAAAAGACAAAGCATCATCACCGAAGTGTGGTCTCCCTAAAGAAGGGCAGCCAGACCTAATTAAGGCTGTGGTAACTGAGGGCAGGATGAGGCCATGGCTGGAGGGGAAGCCTGTCGTGTCAGATGTGCTGCTCCCCTGAAGCTCAGTCCAGGGAGCAGCTGCAGGGTGTGACCCACTGATTCCACTCCTGGGTACGTATCCAGGAGAAATGGAAATATACATCCACATAAGAACTTGTACACGAATGTTCATAGCAAGGTAGGTCATAGCAGCCAAAACCTGAAACAGCCCAAGTGTGCGTCAGCTGGATAAACAAAAGGGGGTGGACTGTTATGGTGGAATATCAGCCCCAAAAAGGAGTGAAGGCCAGATACAAGCTGCGACACGGATGAGCCTTGAAAACTTTATGCCAAGTGAGAGGAACCACATAGTGTATGATTTTATGTAGAGAAATGTCCTAAACGGGCAAATCTAGAAGGGGATTCGTGGGTGCCAAGGGCTGGAGAAGGGTATGTGGAGTGACTGCTAACAGGTGCAGGGTTTCTTACTGAAGGGATGAAACTGTAAACTTAGACTGTGGTGAAGTTGGCACAATTCTGTGAATATCCAAAAACAAAATGTATTTTACACTTTAAGTGGATGAATTTTATGATATATAAATTACATCCCAATAAGATGTTGGGTTTTTCTTTTTACTTTATTTTGTTTTACAGAGAGCATGTGCGAGCCAGGAGAGGGGCAGAGGGAGAGAATCTGAAGCAGGTTCCATGCTCAGCGCAGAGCCCAGTGCAGGGCTCAGTCCCACGACCCTGGGATCATGACCTGAGCCGAAATCAAGAGTAAGACACCCAACTGACTGAGCCACCCAGGTGCCCCCCAATAAGATGTTTTTTAAAAAATAAAGCAACCCAGGGGTGCCTCAGTGGCCCAGTCGGTTAGGCATCGGACTCTTGATTTCTGCTCAGGTCATGATCTCACAGTTCATGAGTTCAAGCCCCACATCGGGCTCTGCACTGACAGCATGGAGTCTGCTTGGGATTCTCTCCCTCCCTCTGTCTCTCTGCCCCTCCCCCCACTCATGCTCACGTGCGTGTGCACCCTCTCTCTCTCAAAATAAATATATAAACTTTAAAAAGGCAACTCTAGGCACTGTGTGCAAGATATTTTCTGAGTTTCCTGTGCTTTCCCCGTTCTGAGACCTTAAAGTTGCTGTCTCCTCAGTTCCAGAGCAGCACCACGTTGGCATGTAGATTGTGTGAAAGATACAAAAGGAAAAAATGAAACTTTTATATTATAGTATGGTTTGGGTTTCTGGTGTGTGTGAAGGATTCCCTAGGAAACAGATGCCACAAGTTAATATTTCTGTTTAAGGTTTTCACATCTTTCAAAGCCAGTACCAGGAGTGGAGTTTGGAGTCACTAAAGTCACTGAGGGGTGGTGACTCAGTTCATCGTTTTCACTTCAGAGTGATGGGAAGGGATCTCCCTTCAGCCATGAGGTTCATATGATCTAGATTCTGTTCTGTTATGCCCTCTCGCCGAGACTCAGGGGTGAAGTGGTCCACAGTCCTCCATATTCTCTTCCTCGAACAGAGGGCCTAAACCAAATGCATTTTCCCTCACATTAGGTGTCAGAACGTCTCAGCTTTACCCAAAGGCTTTGGAGTTCAAGAAGTGACAATACAGCAGTCCGGTTTACTGTTTGAACAGAGCCGCGGCGCAGTGCAGGCAAAAAGGGCTGACAGCCCAGGCCGACTTGTTCCTTGTGGCGCAGGTAAGGTATCCTGGTTCCCCTTGCCCTGGAGTGACTTTTCCCCAGACCGTGGGGTGGCCTGGGAGACGCTGTGTCCACCCAGCCTGGGAAGGCAGTTTATTACCTCAGTGGTCAATAGTGTGGGCTTGGGGGGTGCCTGGGTGGCTCAGTTGGTTGAGCGACCCACTTCGGTTCAGGTCATGATCTCACGGTTTGTGGGTTCGAGCTCTGCGTTGGGCTCTGTGCTGACAGCCCGTAGCCTGGAGCCTGCTTCGGATTCTGTGTCTCCCTCTCTCTCTGCCCTTCCTCTGCTCGTAGCTTGTACGCTCGCTCGTATTGTCTCTCTCAAAAATGAATAAACATTGAAAAAATTTTTAAAAAATGTAGCGTGGGCTTGGGAAACACCCACCCTAGGTCAGGTTCATGCTCTCCGTGACTCTGGGCAACTTACTTATCCTGTCTTAGCCTCAAGTTCTTCATTTTTAGGTAAGAATATCATTTCGTAAAGAATCCAATTTTAAAAAATGGGCAGAAGACATGAATAGACATTTCTCCAAAGAGGGCATCCAGACGGCCAACAGACATGTGCAAAGATGCTCAACATCATTAATCATTAGGGAAATGGTAATCAGAACTACAGTGAGCTATCACCTCAGGCCTGTCAGAATGGCTAAAATCAACAACACAAGAAACAGGTGTTGGCAAGGCTGTGGAGAAAAAGAAACCTCCTTGCACTGTTGTTAGTAGGAATGCAAACTGGTGCAGCCATTGTGAAACACAGTGTGGAGGTTCCTCAAAAAATTAAAAATAGGGGCACCTGGGTGGCTCATTCAGTTAAGCATGCGACTTCAGCTCAGGTCGTGATCTCACAGGTGGTGAAATCAAGCCCCACATCGGGCTCTCTGCTGTCAGTGCAGAACCCACTTTGGATCCTCTCTCTCTCTGCCCCTCTCTCTCTCTCTCTCTCTCTCAAAAATAAATAAACATTTTTTAAAAAAGATTTAAAAAAATTAAAAATAAAACTACCCTATGATCCAGTAATCATACTACTGGGTATTTACCCAAAAAGTACAAAAGCACTAATTCAAAGGGATACATGCACTCCTGTGTTTACAGTAGCCAAATTATGGAAACAGCCCAGGTGTCCACTGGCAGATGAATGGATAAAGAAGAGGTAGTGTATATACACAATGAATATTAGTCATAAAAGAAAAATGAAATCTTGCCATTTGCAACAGCATGGATGGAGCTAGAGAGTATTATGCTAAGTGAAATAAGTCAGAGAAAGACAAATACCATATGATCTCACTCATGTGGAAGAAACAAATGACAAAGAGGAAAAAATGGAGACAAACCAAAGAATGACTCTTAACTATAGAGAACAAACTGATGGTTACCAGAGGGTAGAATGGGGGAGGATGGGGAAAATAGGTGATGGGGATTAAGGAGTGGAAGAAAAGTCTGTCATTCTTTATTAGGGCTGTTATGAGGATTAAATGAGAAATTCTATTTCATTCAATTACCTTGTGTCCAGCGTATGATAAATGCTTAATGGTTATTAGATTTGATGATGATGGTGATGAATCACAACCTCTTTATATTACCATATTCTGGAGGCCATCCATCACAGTGGCAACCATTGACTCTGATGTCATGTCCAACTCTCCTGAATCTGCAGACGCAGGGAAATATTTTTGTTAAAACACCTCTGATGTTCACAGGAAACTGAACGGTCTTAATTGCAGAATCTTGTCTTTTCATAGCCATCAGCTGGAGTGCGGTTCCTGAGCAGCCGCTGGATGTCACTGCCAATGGCTTTCCACAGGGAACAACACGGAAGGCAATCAGGTGCCTTCAGGCCAGGTACAGCATATTGGGGCAGAAGGAGATGGTGGCTGTGCAGTCGTGTGTTACCACTATCTAGTTCCAGAACGTTTTCATCTCCCCAAAAAGAAACCCCGCACCCACTGGCTGTCATTCCCCATGCCCTTCTCCAGCCCCATGAATCTCCTTTATGTCTGTGGATTTGTCTGTTCTGGACTTCCCACTACATGAAATCATGCAGTATGTGACTTAATTTACTTAGCCTAAGTTTTCAAGGCTCATCCATATCGTAACATGTTATCAGTCCTTCATTCCTACATTCCATTGTCTGGATCTGACCACTTTTTGTTTCTCCACGCTTCTGTTAATGGATATTTGGGTTATTTCACTTTGGGGCTGTGGGAATAATGCTGCTGCGAACATTTATAGAATCTTTTAGGTGGACGTATGTTTTCAATTCTCTTGGGTATACCTTGGAATGGAATTGCTGGGTCATATGATAACCTCGGGAGGTTTTTTTGTTTTTGCTTTTTTTGAGGAACTGCCAAACTGTTTTCCATAGTAGCTGCACTATTTTAAACTCCTACCAGCAATGTATGGGTTTCAATTATCCTATATCCTTTACGACACTCATTATTGTCTCTTTTTATTGTAGTCATTGTGGGTGTGAAGTGCTATATGATTGTAGTTTTGCTGTGCATTTCCCTAATAATTGTTTGAGCTTCTTTTGATGTTGAGCATCTTATCATATACTTATTAGCTCTTTGTATATCTTCTTTGGAAAAATACCTATTCTGATTCTTTGCCCATTTTTTAACTTGGTTTTATTTATCTTTTATTGTTGAATTATAAGGTTTCTTGATATATTCCGGGTACTAGTCCTTTATCACAGATGTATTTGAACGTATTTTTTGTCAGTTCTGCGGGTTGTCTTTTCACTTTTTGAAGGTGTCCTTTAAAACATGGAAGTTTTAAATTTTGATGAAGTCTGTTTAATCTGTTTTTTCGTGGGTGGTTTGTGCTTTTAGCATCACAGGTAAGAAACCATTGCCTGATTCAATATCACAAAGATTTGCTTTGTTTTCTTCTCATAGTTTTATAGTTTCAGCTCTTAGGTTGATGACTTTGATCCCTTTCGAGTTAATTTTTCTATAAGGTGTGAGGTAGGGGTCCAACCTCATTCTTTTGCATGGGGATATCCAGTTGTCCTGCCACCATTTTTTTTTTTTTTTTTTTGGAAAGACTGTTCTTTCCCCTGGAAAATCTTGAAAAGAACACTTTCTTGGGCTTTACCACTAGGGATTCTGGTTTCATAGGTCAAGCTTGGAAGCCAAGAATCATTTATGAAGCTCCACAGTGATTGGCCTGGCAGAAAGGCAACCATGAAAGCAGGACTTTTTGTCTTCATATTGGCTTCGACTGAAATGTACAACATGTAGTCTGCTAGACATGAGACTCCCTGTGTGTTTCAAGGGTCATGTATCTGCCGTACTGGTTTTTCTTCTTCTAAATGCTCAGCAGATCCTACTCTACTTTTCCCTCCCAGTGAGCCACTGGTAGTCTTCAGTAGCCTGTGGCTGGGACGGGCTGTAGGGAAATGGCCTCTCCACCAAAGGCATTTACATCTCAGATGGACTGAGCTGCCACTGAGTGACTGTTGTAGGCTTTCTACCTTTTACAGGTATAGTTAACCCTTGAACTATAACCCTGGGGGGGTTATGGGTTCTGACCCCCCTTACAGTTGAAAATCCATTTATACCTTTTGATTGGTCAAAACCTTAACTGCCAATAGCTTGCTGTTGATTAGAAGCCTTACTGATAACATGAACACTTGATTAGCATGTATTTCATATGTTGTATGTAGTACATACTGTATTCTTACCATAAAGCAAACCAGAAAAATGTTATTACAAAAGTCATAAGGAAAAGACATGTATAATACTGTATTTATTGAAAAAAATCCTTGTGTCACTGGACCCCGCACAGTTCAAACCCATGTTATTCAAGGGTCAACTGTAGTTCTTTTCACTCTTGAGTTGCTTTTCCATTTCTTTACTATGTCCTTAAAAAGAAATTTTATAATTAAAGTTCACAGGTGGATTTGTTTCTTCTTTTTAATATGCTTATTTGCCAGCCTCAACACAGACAAAAATAACTTATATAGTTTTAGACCTTAAAAAAGAAGGTTTTGTTCTCTGCAGCCACTCAGCAGGGTCCAGATGGCCCAGTCTGCAGACCCAGACCCTTTCCTGTTAGCCCAGGCTGTTGAATTGAGTGATATTAACAAACTTGTTAGGGGTGGAGGTTTTGGGACCAGTTTTTCCCCCGAGGACCTCCTAGTTTCAGGCCACTGTTTGCATCTCCCAAGGGACCAGCTCTCAGCCACAGACCAGGGTGTGTGAGCAGAGCAGGTCCTGCCTTCACCGGGACCATGTTTCCTGCAGAGTTCCAGCTCTGCTCTACGGCAGCGACAGGCCCACAGCAGCTCCCCCTGGCCCCACCCACCTGACGGTGGCTCCTGTTTGTGCTTCGCTCAGGTCTAAATGCTCTTCTTCACTAGGAGTCCACACCCTCTTTTACCTTGAACGTTCAGCTCAACCACCACTGCCTTCTGGTTGCTGTAGGTCCAGAAGGTCCAGGTTCGCTGCCTCCTGGAACCTCTCTTCAAACTCCTGTAGTGCTATATTCTCTGGCTTATACCGATATGTCAGTGCTTTCTGTTGATGAGGAGTACCTCATGTTCCCAAACTCGCTCTGGCTCCCGTTACCCACATGACTTTGAACGAGTCCAGTTGCATTCCGGGCTTCCGTGTGTCCATATCTGTAAGATGAGGATGTTGGAGTAGATGATCTGAGGTCCCTGATGCGGTGTAGGTGTCTCTCCATTTAGGAGGCAGACTCCTTGCAGGGAAGAAGTGTATGGGGGAAAGAGCAGGAGCTTTGCAGTCCAAGAGACTGATGTTTAATTCCTAGTTCCCTTCCTCTCCAGTGTGTGACACCTTGGGCAAATTACTTTACTTCTCTGAGCCTCCGTTTCCCCAACAGCAAAGCAAGGGTAACTAAGAGTATGTGTCACCCAGGAACATGGTGAGAAGTGAAAGCGAATGTGGTGCAGGCTCGCAGCAAACACCTTGTTAAGGTTGGTTTCCCCTTCAGTTGCCCAGTGAAGCTTCATGTTATGTGCAGAAGAGTCAGCGTTTCTTTTATTCTAAAGAGTTACAGCTGCTGGGGAGAGAGCAGGTTCTCTCACTGCTCATTCCCAAGCCCTGGCATCCTAGGACCACCTTCTTTACCACCACGGGGCATATGAAAGCAGACGGATGTTAGAGACATTTAATATGCTAACACAATACGAGAAGAAAATACTTAAGTCTTTGTGTTCTTTTCCAAACAACGCGATGATAACACACCAGGTAAAAGACCCTCATTTTCAAGAAGCTTCATTTTGCTCTTGTCCCTAAAGTGGCAAATCCTTATTCCACCCCAGAGCATCCTGGAGACATCATTTACGTGGCTTATTGGATTATAAAAGAAAAGCATGAGGGGTTAAAAACAACAACAATAACAACAACAACAACCCTAAGTGTGCCTAAATATGTTAAAAGATAGGGCTAGATTAAGAACACCTACGTAAACCTGTGTCATCTTTAAGAAATTGTTTATGTATATATAATTTTCCTAGCTCTCTGATGCCCCAACCAGCAATGTCAACCAACTTACCAGGGAGAGCCTAATATCTAAGAACATAATTGTTGCTGCTGAAAGGAACCAGGGCTCCTTGGAGAGAAGTAGCTAGCAGCCAGGAGGATTGTTATGTTCCACAAATGACATGAGTGGTTATTACTGAGTAGGTCTCATTGGCAGAGGAATTACGAGTATGGCCACTCTGTTCTGCTGTTGATTAGGTCTTGAGAAAGGCCTTTCTTCTCTGGAGGGAGTTCTTGTTCAGCAGAGGAGTGGTTCCCAGCATCCCCCGTCTGTATAGATATAATACCTTAACATCACTCACAAGGCCATTCGCTTAGGCCAGAAACATTCATAAGAGAAAGTGCTGTTTGTTCCTCCAGAGGGAAGAATGCTGGAAACATTTTCAGAGCTGGTCTCAAGAAGCTGTGAAAGCAATGCCCTTGTCTTTTTTTTTTTTTTTTAACATTTATTCATTTATGAAAGGCAGAGAGAGACAGAACGCGAATGGGGGAGGGACAGAGAGAGAGGAAGACACAGAATCCGAAGCAGGCTCCAGGCTCTGAGCTGTCAGCACAGAGCCCGATGAGGGGCTCGAACTCACGGACCGCGAGATCATGACCTGAGCCGGAGTCGGCCGCTTAACCGACTGAGCCACTCAGGCACCTCGATGCCCTTGTCTTATTCTTGATTTTAAGGACATGAATTTGCTATAGGTTTTTAATGATACCCTTTATGAATGTAAATGCTGTCTTTCCTAGTCCTCGTTTGCTAAAAGATTTTAAATCATTCTGTGGCTGTTGAATTCTCACAAGTGCTTCTCTGCACATTTTTTCCTCATAATGACATTACATTTCTCTTTTAATCTGTTAATGAGATAAGTTTCATTAGTTTCTTGGCTTTGGGTTTTCTTTTTACCTTTAAAGGAACCTTACATTCCTAAGCGCCGGCAGCCACTCGGGCCCAGTTCAAGCCCAGGGAGAGTGTGAGGGCTCAGGACCCCCCCTAAGCGATGATTGCTGCATTGTAGCCTCAGTGCCCGCCAGGTGAGGGAACTCTCTGGCAGAACGTACACTTCCCTACTTCACATATACCTATTGTGGCCACAGGGTCCGAGCTGATGGACAGCTCACATGGACAGTCTGTGAGGACGGGGAAGGGTATGGTGTGTAAAGATGAGACAGCACCTTCTTGGCACACACGTCTGCCTCTGCATCAGCTCGTGAACCGCGTATAGCGAGGAAAGAAGGAGGCGCACACGGTCCAGATCCCGGCAGCCTGGATGGGCAGAGCCAGGAGAGCCCAGTTGGGCTGGTGAGGAATCCGCACTCACTTCCTTCACTGTCCCGAGCTGTGGCCTGCACGAAGCTTCATGTTAGAAGCAAAGGAAGGCCCACAGTGCCCGCAGGGGAGTCTGGAGGCTCTGCCTCCGGTGCTTGTCCGAGTGGACTTTGTAACCGTGGTTCACGTGGGGAGCACCACTCAAGCTTGAAACCCAGCTTCAGTGTCGTGAGCGGTATCACCCACAGGGCCGGCGCCCTTAGGAAGAAGTAGCCCAGCATGGCTGGCAGGAGTCCTGGGGGGAATTTAGTAATCCCACCTCTGTTGTCACCCCATTTGAGACTGTCACCTTCATGATTTCACGGCTGATGACATTTCTTAAGAGGAGATTCACTTTGTTAACCTCACCCCAATCAGGTCTACATTTTCTTCATGTGAAGAACAGGTGGGGGGGGTGGCGTTCCTGCACGTTCAAATTTAAGAAAGATACCAGGGGAAGCCCGGTGTCCCTGACAGGGGCCTGGTGTGTATCAAACACTCATTAAAAATCTTCTTTGTCTTGTCTTTCCAAACAGATCCCAAATCAGCAAAGTGGAACTCTTTAGATCATTTCAGAAACTGCTAAGCAGTATTTCAGAGGACAAGTGGCCAGACTCCCTCAGGTGACTCTGTTGACCCATTTTTTTTTTCATATTTAGGACGACTTGTGGTTTAATTCTGGTTTACAAATGGCAGGAAGCTTTGGCAGGAGTGGTGGCTCAATGGGCCAGTGGGCACTTAGTTATCACCCGCATGTGCCTCTGTCCCCCGGGCTCCGATTGCAGGTGCAGATCTGAGGTGTACAGGAGGGGTGGTTTAGTGGTGCAGGGTTACAGAAGACTGGGGGGGAATTGGGGCTTGGTCTGCTCCAGGGCCCCCCTTCGCCCCCCTCCAGGTGGAAGGCAGGGCAGACATATGGGGCTGGCCCTATTGCTTAGAGGGCAATAGAGTCTATTAGGAACATCACTCTTCTCTTCCTCTGCTGCAGCTTTACAATTGAAATTGCTCCCAAAGAGGAATGTAGAGAACTATAAAACCACTCCAGGGGCCGGTGGGTGGGTAGTCCAGACACTTAGCTACTCAAGGTCAGTGCCCTCACTTCATACGCCAGATGCAAGCTCCAGGGCCCCCAAGCCCCTCACGCTTGGGACCACTGACTGCAAACTCAGGGGCTCCTGCTACCCCCTTAAGTTCACTAATTCACTGGAACAACTCAAATTCAGGAGTGCACTATACCTACAATTACTTTTTATTCTAAAGAATATAGATCAGGACCAGCTAAAAGAAGGGACACACAGGGCACAGTCTGAGAGGGTACCAAACACAATTCGTCTGTGTCTCAGGATGTGTCACCCTTCCAGCACATCACTGTGTGTCACCAACCAGAAGGGGACCCAAGTTTCAGCGTCCAGTGTCTTCCCTGTGCTTGTGTTACATACACCTGAATGACTCATTGACCACATGATGTGACTGAACTCATTCTCCATCTTCCCCTCCCATCAGGAGGTCAGACCAACTCCACTCTGTGGTTAGTCTCTCTGGCAGGGCCAGCCCCATCCAGATCTCTCTAGGGCCCACCAGGAGTCACCTCGTTAAGTATAAACTCAGGTGTGATCAGAGGGGTCCACCATGAATAACAAAGACATTTCTTTTTTTTTTTTTTTTAATGTTTATTTCTGAGACAGAGAGAGACAGAGCATGAGTGGGGGAGGGGCAGAGAGAGAGGGAGACACAGAATCCGAAGCAGGCTCCAGGCTCTGAGCTGTCAGCACAGACCCCGACGCGGGGCTCGAACTCACAAACCGTGAGATCATGACCTTAGCCGAAGTCAGTCGCTCAACCAAGTGAGCCACCCAGGTGCCCCAACAAAGACATTTCTACCCCTTGGGAAATCCTGGCGGTTTGAAGGTTCCCTCCCAGGAACCGGCAACAAGACCGGCCAAATTCTTTATTGTACAGCAGAGGGGAAGCCAAGGTGTTGCTAGAAAAGGCTATTTGAAGAGGCTGAACACTTGTTATCACCGTCATGCGTACTGCTGTTGGTAGTGATGCCCTCCAGTCAGTTTGGTCAGGAGTCACTCTGCTTGTTTTTTTGTCTGGAAAAATGAATCAAACTGACCAGGAGGTTTCCATACATTTTATGTGTCGGTGAAAACAAATCTGGACTGAGGTCAGGAGAGACTTTACTCAAAAGGATCATTGCAGTAAGAGAGGGGCTGTTAACAGCAGCAGCAGGACTGATGCCATAGCAAAGACACTCCAGTCCTAAGGTCTGTAAGCCTCCAGGGCAGGCGGGAAGGAGTAGCCCTTTGTGGGGAGCAGTGAACAAGGCTGGAAAGAACAGGGCAGGGGGCATGGAATGCGCAATTGGTGTGATGGGACGAGTAGACAGGAAACATCTTTTCTTGAGATCAGTCAATTGTCAGGAGGAGCCATTAAGAATAGGTCCCTGCATATTGTGATGCTGGCTCAGGCTGAGGGTGGGTCATAGTTCAGGGTTGGGAGGACAGAAGCATAACTAATGTTGGTCAAGGAAGCAAGAATTTTGTCGAGATTGGCGTGTGGATGGAAACAGTTCAGCTAGTCATTATGAGACAGAGAATGGGAGTTTGAGGGTCTGTCATAGGTAAGCCAAGGGGGGGCATCCATGAGTCCTATCTGGGTCTTACGGGGAACGGGACTGTGCAGTAAGCCATTTCCCAGAACTCTTTAAACCAAAAAGTAGATAGTTATTCTTGTGTTATCTGATAGCAGGAGGACCAGACAAGACTAGCATTGTTTATTCTCACCTGGTTTTTTTTTAATGATTATGTATTTATTTTAAGAGAGTTCACACGCAAGCGTGGCAGGGGAGGGAGGGCAGAGAGAGAGAATCCCAAGTAGCGTTCACGTGGTCAGTGCGGTCAGCGTACAGAGCCCAACATGGGGCTCGATCTCACAAACCATGGGATCAGGACCTGAGGCAAAAGAGTCGGACGCTTAACTAAGCCACCCAGGTGCCCCCTTTTCTCCCCTATTTCAATCCGTGTTGCTTTCTAGTGAATTTCCTACATTGGAGAGAGAGAGAGTAGCTGTTGGAAAGCGTACCAAAATCCTCCCATTCCTAGATCTGTTCCTAGTCTCTGCTTAGACATCTGTCCAGCTGATTGCTCAGTTGGCCACCACGTTGAGCTGATCAGTGAGAACCTGTGTGCTTGGCGGTGTGTGTGCATTAGGGCGCAGAAGCTAGAGACCTACCACGAGTACAAGGAGGCTGCGTCTACTTACCAGGAAGCCTGGAGTGCGCTCCGAAAGCAGGCCTTTGGATCCTGGATCAGAAACCCACCGGATTATCACCAGTTTAAATAAGAAGGGCAAACTGCAAAGAGCTTATTAGTAGCAGAGTGTTTTTCAGCTGCTCACACTGGACGGCTTCTTCCTTTGTGCTGGACAAGCCTTAGCTTTTCTTGTGGCTGAGTCAGGAAAAAAAAAGTCTGCCATCTATCAGAGTGACATATCTCTTCTGGGTAATATGGACAGAATCCTGAAACATGGAACTATCCATTCTTGACTGAAGTATCTCTCTCTGCTAAAACATCACCTCGCTGATGCCCTTGGCATCTGTCCTAACATGTGTTATTGCTTCTCTAAAACATGGAGTAAGAACTTGGAATGTGACGCTTGAAAGGTACTCTGCAGCAGCTCCGCTCTGTGTGTTCCCACGTTGATCTGGCAAGTATTTCTTGGGCTGAGATGGTGTCCAGACCTCTGCAAGTTTTAGAGCTTCCCTTGGCATAGTGGACATGTGCCGTTTCTTCCCTCGGAGGGTCATCCTTTCCTGCTCTATCCGTGGGACGTGGCTGAAGCAAACCTCACTCCCCAGCTCTCAGATTGTGAGGCAGCGCCATACAATCCTGGAACTACTGCCAGGGCGAGCAGGAAAGATGCTGTCTCCTCTCGGATCAGAAGCTCCAAGGACCACAGACTCGTGGGACTGTCTGTGGCTGCCTTTGCCTCCACACAGAGGCAGCCAGCTTGAGAATGAAGGCAAGAAAACAGGAAACAGCCAAAAGCATCGGCTCCCGTGACCTTGTTTGGATGCCTGAAGCCAGTGCCCAGCCTGGACTTCAAGTATGTGAGATAAATTCATACGGCTGTTTGGGTTAAGCCTATCTGAGTAGGTTGACTGTGGCTTTCAAATGAAAGAGTTCTGTCTAAAAGGCCAAAAGTCCATATAGCAAATCAGCAGCAGACCTAGCTACCCATCCTCTTTTAACCACTATCTAATATTTAACTCTCAACCTCTCTGCTCCTTAAATTATTGATGGAAAGGGAAGTTCTCCGTGTCAGGATTATCCAAAGCTCTTCTCAAAGTCCTTTAGTATCTTGGTATAGCTTTTTTTTCTTTTAAGATTTTATTCGTAAGTAGTCTCTACACCCAGTATGGGGCTTGAACTCATGACCCCAAGATCAAGAGTCACACACTCCACCGACTGAGCCAGCCAGGCGCCCTGTCATTCTTGTATGGCTTTAAATGTTTTTTAATAACAGCTTTATTGGGATATAATTTACATTCCATAAAATTTACCCATTGAGAGTATACAATTTAGTGGCTTTTAGTATATCCACAGAGTTGTACAACCATCACCATAATTGTAAAACATTTTTGTTCTCTGTTAGAGGTGGGGGACCCTCATCGACCCAGTATGGTTCCCATTAGCCAGGCACTCCCCCTTTTCAGTCAGCCCCACCCTCACCCCAGTCCTAGGGCTTCTTAGGTGATTCTGCGTACTTCTGTTGCACCATATCAAGAGGAACAGGACATCTGGTTGTCCTGCTTTCAGTGAGTTCGCAGTGGGCTCAGTGGGCTCAGCTTATCTATCCCGGTAGGAAGTTCCCAGTCACCCTTTCAGCTCATGGTTTTAGCAGCAGTGCAAGGGATCCCCGGGACCACCCTCAGGTTTGATGGTTCACTGGACACTCATGGAATGCAGCAAAACTGTTGTAGTTATTATTTATTTCAGCAAAAGGATACAGATTTTTTTAATCTTTTTTTTTAAATATTTTTTTGGGGGGAGAGGGCAAGTGGGGGAGGGGCAGACAGAAGGGGACAGAGGATCTGAAGGAGGCTCCGTGTTGACAGGCTGACAGCACTAAGCCCATGTGGGGCTTGAACTCATGGACCACGAGATCATGGCCTTAGCTGAAGTCAGATTCTCAACGGACTGAGACACCCAAGTGCCCTGAACGTTTTTGAGAGAGAGCAGAGCACGTGGCGCACGCAAGCGGGGGAGGGGCAGAGAGAGAGGGAGACAGAGAATCCGGAACAGGCTCTGTTCCGACAGCCTCAAACCGTGGGCTCAAACTCACAAACTGCAAGATCATGACCTGAGCCACCCAGGTGCCCCTGAAAGGACACAGATTAACGTCGGCAGAGAGAAAAGGCACACGGACACAGTCCAGGTGCAAGACTCTATCCTCCCTGTATCAACCATGTGCTTCTGATGCTTTGACATCCAGGGCCTTGCTCACCCTGGAGAGACTGCCCACGGAGGCTAGCCAACTCCCAGAGATAGTAAAAGATTGAAACTGAGCCCTCCAGGGGCACCTTGGTGGCACAGTTGGTTAAGCGTTTGGCTTCAGCTTCAGCTCAGGTCACGATCTGACGACTTGTCTGTTCAAGCCCCACATCAGGCTCTGTGCTGACAGCTCAGAGCCTGGAGCCTGCTTCGGATTCTGTCTCCATCTTTCTCTCTGCCCCTCCCTGCTTGCACACTGCCTCTCTCTGTGTCTCAAATATAAATAAACATTAAAAAAAGAAAAGAAAAGAAAGTAAGCCCTCCAGAGTTCATACCCAGCCACGTGCTTTATGGGGCTCTCCCACTCTGGGCCACACTCCACCTGCCCTGATCGCCCCAGGTCCAGGTGCCAGAAAACCAGGGACAGCCCTTGTGCCTCAGAGACCACTGAAATGAGTCCAACTAGCCAGTCCCAAGTCCGCTTACCCTGCCCCGTCCTTTCCTCCCCTTTACAATAACGGCTCTTGTGCGCACGTCCTCGCTCCTTCTGCCTCCTGACCCACCCTGGTGCTTCTCCGTGTGACTCCTTGTGGCCTGGCACGTCCTCTCCTCCTGCATTTAAAAACTGTCTCCCATGGAGTTGCACACACAGCACTGAATTCCCCCAGAAATGATGTGTGACAGTATGGGCCAAGTGTTGCCAGCCTTGGGTGCTGCTAACATGCTGCAGTGCACAGGACAAACCCCGTAACAAAGGAGGATTTGGCCCACAGTATCAGTAGTGCTGAGGCTGAGAAACCCTGATCTAGAGATTGTGTTTTCAGGTTTCATGAAACACCTCCTTTTGTGGTTACTGCTCCAAATCTGTACACAGTTAACTTTGTTTCACTTTTCTTTTCTTTCTTTCTTTTTTTTTTGGGGGGGGGGGGGGGACAGGGGTGGGGAGGTGGCTTTTTAAAAAACTATGTAACCTCCTTTAAAAATTAAAAAAAAAAAAAACTATGTAAGGGGCACCTGGGTGGCTCAGTGGGTTAAGCGTCTGACTTCGGCTCAGGTCGCGATCTCATGGTCAGCACGGAGCCCAATTCAGATCCTCTGTCCCCCTCTCCCTGCCCCTCCCCTGCTTGCTCTCTCTCTCTCTCAAAAATAAACATTTGTAAAAAACAGAAAACCGTTTCTGTATTTTAAACTATTGAAACAGCAGAAAGTCCTCAGAAGTGGCATTGTACAGGAAGAGGGACTCCCCCAACAGATTTTAGGCAGCTGCGCTTGTAATTCCAGAGGGTGGTCTAACAAAACGTCTTCTGAAATTTGGCTCTTGAGGGAAGTTTACGCTCCAGCATCATTCCTTTGTTCTTGTTCACAAGTGGATTCTAATGTGTCTATGTTTGCATAATTTTTAACTATTTTTCTTCAGACTTTTAAAAATGTGGCTCGATTTAAATAAGTGTGTGTGTATATTCCATGTAGTCATTTCTGCCTTAAAGTACGGGGTGAAATGCCTTGTTTTATGGAGTTTGCTAATGCCAAGCATTAGCTCACTGTCTGGGGAAATGAAGCCGCTACGGAGAAAATGACCCACGCTGGCTGCCAGCTCGGCCTGGAAGAGAAGCAGGCCCGTCTGATCTGGCCGTGTCTGTGGCTGGTGGAAAGCCGCCTCCACCTGGACCTTGGCAATACTTGTTGGCTTTAAGACAGTGTTCTGAGCAAGCCTTAGCCAGAGTTTTCCAGTTTCTAAAACCCGGTTCCCTTGCTAGCTAGTTAAGTGGTTTAGGACAACGCTGAGTTTTCAACTACCACCGTCCTCTTGTGATGCCCGTGGGGAAGCCAGATGAGCTGGTGAGAGGAGGCCCAGTGAGGCAGGAAGGTCACCAAAACCAGGAGGTGGCTTCTAAGTAGGAAGATGTGCCCGTGTGCTCCCTTTAAAGGGCTCAAGCAGGTCTTCCCAAAGACAGCTGTCCTGGAGGAGAAGCGGGATACAGAAAGAGCCAGGAAAGCAGAGAGTGTGAAGAAAACTTTATTTTCCAAAAGTCCTTTTTGGACCGCATACTGAGGAATCGTAGTTGGCCTTCACATCTCGCAAACGTGAATCCCTTCAAACCTAAATGTGTCTGTACCGGGGTTAAGACTGACTTCCTGCAAGGCGTGGATCCAAAACAAATCCCAAGTAGCACCTGTGGTCCAAATGTGCAGACACACTAAAATGTGTGTCTGACACACTAAAAGTAATCAAGGGGGATAGAAATCAAAGAGTGGTTGTTGCCTGGTGGGGGAAGATGGGGGATGGGAGTTGAGGGAAAAAGGCCTAAGGGGACTTTCTGGGATTTGGGGAATAATCTGTTTGGATTGGAGTGTTGATGACATGGGTGTCAATATTTGTCAGGATGTATTAAACTCTCCACTTAAACCCTCTGCGCATTTTATTGTGTGTAATTATACGTCAACTTAAAAATGTAAAAAAAAAAAAAAAAAAAAAACCCAAACCAAAAACCTAGTCCTGTTATTTGCTATGGTAGAATAAACTTTGATCTGGATATTTAAGTAATTATGTTCTTTTTTTTAATCATCTTTTTTTAGAAGTTTATTTTGAGAGAGAGCGCACGCGCACACGAGACGGGGAGGGGCAGGGGCAGGGGCAGAGTAAAAGGGAGAGAGAGAATCTCGAGCAGGCTCTGCCCTGTCCGCGCAGAACCTGACGTGGGGCTCGTACTCACCAACCGTGCGATCATGACCAGAGCTGAAATCAAGAGTCACTTAACCACGTAATCATGTTCTAGTACCAACTCTACCATTACTTCTATGTGGGTGTGGGGAAAATATTTAATCTCTGACTTCTAACCTGTCACCGGTTGTACCAAATGGGGTCCCAGCAATTAGGATGCTTAGTTTTTTCAAGTGTGAGGTAGGACTTCTCATAGAAATTCTTAACGTGGTAAATAACGCAACGAGAAATTTTCTCCAGGAAACTGAGCCCATTGGAGCTTTGAGATACGAATGGCCTCAGGCATGTTAGTAACTAGAGAGGGATGGAAATAACTCTGTGTCTTCACCTAGTAACTCGGGTTCTGAATTTGGGTGTGGGTTTTTTGTCTCGTCTACTAACGAGCCAGCAGGGGTAGGAACCAGCTTTTAGAACTAAGCGCGTTCAGCATTGCTTTCCAGTCTCCAAATTCAGCAAAGTGTCTTAATAGGAAAAAGGCAAAGACAGAGTCACTCCAAGTGGGGACCCAGGCTGCCAAATGTTGGTCTCAAGCACATGTTCCCTGAACTTGGGCTTGGCTCCAAAAGGAGAAGAGCTCACAATGGAAACAGTGATGGCTGTTTGCTCAGGCAGCCAAGAGAATGAAAAGCGCATTGAAACCCAGCAGTGTCTCCATGGGGAGAGGTACGGTGGGCCCCTGGGTGGTGAAACCAACCTGACAACAGAGCAGGAGAACAGGGCCCATTCCCAGCATCCCCCTTCAGTTCAACAACAAGACCTTTCTGTGCAACCTCAGGAGATCTCTGAGAAATTATACCGTGGGCAACCCAAGCTTCGCTCGGCAATGGTGCTCACGCAATCCAGTTCACCCGTGGCTTGGTTGAATTCGATTCTGTTATTTGAGAGAAAAGAGCTCTTCTCGATGTACATTCCCTCATCCCTGCCAAGATTTCACCAGATTCCTTTTTTATTACTATTCCTTATGGACCGTTTTGACCTCCAGTGAGTCCCTTTTCGGCTGGGGTTTTTGTGTGTGTGTGTGTAATTTTTTTTATTTCCTTAAGCAATCTTTAAGACCAACATGGAGCTCGAACTCATAACCCCGAGATCAAGCGTCGCCTGCTCCAACTGAGGCAGCCAGGCGCCCCCTCAGCCGATGTTTCCACGCTGTACTTTTTGTTCTTGGTTTATCCAGTACCACTGTGAACCCCCCTCTGTCCTTGGCCCATCATAACTGCCAGGCTGAGAAACCAGCTGGCAGTGGGAGAAACAAGGCTTCGGGGCGATAGAGTGGCCAGATCCAGACCACAGCGTTCACTCATCTGTGTGGACACGGGCAGACCAGGCCGTGCAGCCCATCTCTTTGCCTCCTTCACGAAAGATGAGGGCCAACATGGGTCAGTCTTTTGCTTCCATACGGTTTGGAGGAATTCTGTTCTAAAATGGATGGTGGGGCACCTGAGTGGTCCAGTTGGTTAAGCATCAGACTCTTGGCTTTTGCTCAGGTCATGATCTCACGGTTCATCAGTTTGAGCCCCGTGTCGGGCTCTCCGCTGACAGTGTGAAGCCTGCCTGGGATTCTCTTTCCCTCTCCCTCTCTCTGCCGCTCTGCTGTTTGCTCGCTCGCTCTGGGAAGGAAGGAAGGAAGAAGGAAGGAAGGAAGGAAGGAAGGAAGGAAGGAAGGAAGGAAGGAAAGAAGGAAGGAAGGAAGGTGCATAAACTATGGTGCAATGGTTGCAAACCCAAATATTTCCAGGAGTAGGAAACTTTGTAAAGAAAGTAGGTGCAGTGAGCTGAGAAGTGTATTCCTTGTCCAATGAGGCGCCATTATTTTGTTCCAGCTGATTGTTGTCAGATGTTCAGAATCTGGATGTTTACTTTTTAAATTTTTTTTTTTTCAACGTTTTTTTATTTATTTTTGGGACAGAGAGAGACAGAGCATGAACGGGGGAGGGGCAGAGAGAGAGAGGGAGACACAGAATCGGAAACAGGCTCCAGGCTCCGAGCCATCAGCCCAGAGCCTGACGCGGGGCTCGAACTCACGGACCGCGAGATCGTGACCTGGCTGAAGTCGGACGCTTAACCGACTGCGCCACCCAGGCGCCCCTGGATGTTTACTTTTATGTCTAGGGGCCACAGAGAGACACAGGCCTTCGATGCGTATCCTCTGACCTAGCAGGGCAAGGATGGGTTGTGGCCATAGACATGACTTGGAAGTGCGGCTCCAGGATGTACTGGTTGTGTGATCTCGGATCGGTCAGAACATTCTCAGAGTGTCAGCGTCGAACTCTTTGAAGCGAGGGCAACGCTGCCCCGGCAACAGGGTCTCAGGGATAAGATCAGATCACGTAGAACACAGCCATGAGGAGGGCCGCCTAGCCGGCACACAGGAAACTCCATCCTTGGTATTTTAGCTACAAGTGACTCTTCAGTTGGCGAATCCTGATTTCCAGAGCTTTTGCTAATAAACCTAAGAGACTGTCCTTAGGAGGAGCCTACTGGACACGTGTTTGTGGAGCCTCTCGCTGCACACCAGGCACGCGCGTTTGCCAGCACAGACCGTCTCCGCTCCACATCTGGAAGCAGAGGCCTCTCTCCAGCTGCCAACGGGGCGAGGAAGCGAAGCTGTTGATCACAGAGGTATCTATAGATCTTCCCACTAACTGTGGCTTTGCCTCCCTGATGTCAACCGCCAGGATTGGGGTTTTCCTCCCTAAGGAAATCAAGATGAAAAGGGGAGCCAATTGCACTTTTTAAAGCGTTCCGACATTTGGTCTAATGAAGAGCAAGCAAGCCTTCTGAGAATAAGAAAATTAACATTGCCTCCTTCCAAATTCTCCTTGGAGATCCTTGGGCCACCATTGGGACTGGTGCCTGGGTGCCCAAAGCTGCCCCGTGCCCTCCCTGTGGCCACCGTGTGTTTCAGCCACTGCTGCAAAATTAAGACGCGTCAGTGCTTGTTACATAGGCTCTCGGCCCCAGGTCGACCAGCCCCCTGTGCCTTCTGAACACCCATCAGCATGGCAGGCATGACGCTGTGCGCCAGAGGTGCAGGGATAGGGACGATCCTCTTGTTCCTCCTTGACCGATGGGGAAGACGGGCAGGTGCCTTCACGGTGGAACAGCGCAGTGTAACGGTGGCCGTGATAGAGACCTAACACCCAACTGGGGGAGGGGCGCAAGGCGGACGGTAGGATCACGGTTAGCGGGCAAAGAGAAATGGTGGCGCCTGCGGGACAGTTTGCGAGAAGATCTGAGGTTCAGTCACCACATACAAAGGCCAGTGAGGAGAGCCGGGCACGACTGGGCTGGCAGAGTATGAGGAGCTCGAGGGGCACCTGGGGCAAGTCAGAGAGGACTTGGGGTCTTCTCCTGAAGACTCAGCACTTCAGGGATGGTGAGAAAAGGGTGTTGGGATGGAAGCGGCATTTTAGAAAGATCGCTCTTCTCTGCGGCAGGGAGGCTAGAATGGCAGGGGCAGGGATGGTGGCGGGGAGACCACAGATGGGGGGGTTACTGGAGTCATTAAAAGAGGAATGCTGAAGCCCAGACAGTAATGGTGTCAGGAGCCATACGGAGAGGACCAAGCAGAGAAATACACAGCAGCCGGTGGGGCTGATTGGCTGGTTGCAGGTAGGGGATGAGCAGGAGGGAGGAAGGAAGGAGGATGCTCCCGGGTTACTGCTGGGTGACAGGACGGACGGAATGTGGTGCCACGTATCAGGTAGGGGACCCAGGAAGAGGAGCTGCAAGCCGAGGATGATGAGCTCAGTTTCCGAGTACTACCTCGGGATAAGGACCAGGGGTGGGCACTTTGAAGGGAGTGGTTCGGGGCTCAGGAGAGACAGATGGACTGCAGACAGAGATGGGGGGGCCATCTATTTCTAGGAAGTCCTTGAAGATGTGAGTTAAGGTAAAATCATCCAGAGAGAATGTGGGTAGAAAGAGAAGAAACATGGACCCTGGCCTGAGCCCTGGAGGCCATGGAGAGCTCAGGAGAAAGCGGAGAAGCACAGAGAAGAGTGTGACCAGCCAGTTAGTAGCTTCAAGGTGGGGTGGGGGTGGGGGGGGGGGAAATAATCTCCTCCCCCACTGGGGGACAAGGTTATTTTTGGCATCCTCAGCAAGTACAGGGTCAGGGAAGTAGGAGCTAACCTCTCCTGGGCCGAGGAGGGAAGCGGAAGTGAGGGATCGAGTCCCCCTTGTGCTCTTCCTCGAGAAGGACCCGGTCTCTGTTCTTGCCGGTGTAACTTAGAAACAAAAAGCTACGAAATACTTCAAACATAACAATAAAAAGAATAACACCCACCACACAATCAGTGGTAACCATCTTGCTACATTTGCTTTGTGTTTTTATTTTGTGGAGAAATAAAATAGGACTAGTTGTTTTTGAGCCCCCACATTTACCTCCTGCCTCCCTGAGGCTGTTCCCCTCCCTCTGTTAGGTAGCCACCCTCAGTTGTGTGGTTTCTGCTTCCGTTACGTATGTCTGCATCTGTAAGTAATACGTACGATTATTCCACGTTTTTAAATTTGATAGAGATGATATCATGCTGACTGTTTCTGCATCTCGCTTTTTTCCTTCATCAGCACCATTTCGGGGGTCTGTTTCTGTTGACACGTGTAGCTGTAGCGCATTCACTTTACTGCTGTTGTAGTTTCCTTTATATGAATATACCACATAGCATCCCCTCTATTGTCCTGTTGATGAATATTATACATGGGTGGGGATATTTCTAGGCTATATACCTAGACGTGGACTTTGCTAAGTCATGGGTTATCTGCATTTTTAATTTCACTGGATATTGTGAAATTGCTTTCCAGTGTGATGGTACCAACTTCCACTCACAGAAGCAGTTTATGAGAATTCCAGATGTTTCACATCCTCCCACCATTTTTATATGCTGCAACATAATTTGGCCAGTTTGAGGAGTGTGCAATGATATCCCATAGTTTGCTTTCCATTGCATTTCCACAGTGCCACAGATACAACCAGTGTGAGACTGTATCTTTTAGTATAGAGCTTATGTACTGCACAACTCTAGGGGGCACTGTTCACACTGTAATCTTTGTGAAAAGCACTCTCTAGAGTTGGTGCAATGTGCCACAGACACAGTGGCCTTGAGTAAAGTTAAGGATTTTCTGTTGTTCTCCTTTGCCTGTTGTTCTAATTGGGCTATTCTATCTTATTCATTGGAAGAGTTTTTTATTTACTCTGGATGTAAATTTTTTTTTTAATTTATACCTGTTGCAAATGTGATCACTCTGTGGCTCCTGTTATAGTACTTTTTTCTTGTACAAAAGTCATTTTTTAATTAAAAATTTTAATGTACTTAAAGTTATCAGCTTTTCCTTTTATCATTTGTACTTTTGTATCTTGACTAAGAACTCCCTCCCTAGTCCAAGGCCATAGATATTCTAAACTTCTTGTGGGTTTTACTTTTCCACATTTAGATATTTGATTCCTCTTGTTATTTTTTGCATGGTGTAATATGGGGATTTTTTTTTTTTTTTTTTTTTGGATTTCCTTATTTAATCTCTATCTACACCCAACATGAGGCTCAAACTCACGAACCCAAGATCAAGAGTCGCATACTCTTCCAACTGAGCCAGCCAGGTGCCCCAGGATCCATTTTTTTTCCATATATAGCCAATTACAGAATATAATTAACTAATCCATCATTTTCCCTTTGATTTTCATGCCTTATGTATATATATAAGGCATGAATATATATATATATATAGGCATATATATGTGTGTATATATATATATATATATAACATTTTTTTTTAAGTTTATTTCTGTTATTAGGAGAGAGGGAGAAAGTGTGAGTGGGGAAGGAGCAGAGAGAGGAGCAAGTGAGAATCCCAAGCAGGCTCCACACCGTCAGCACTGAGCTGGACATTGGGCTGGAACCCCTGAACCATGAGATCATGGCCTGAGCCAGAGACGGATGCTTAACTGACTGGGCCACCCAGGTGCCCCCGTCACTGTTATGTTTTAAACACAGGTCTGTTTCTGGGTTTCTGTTGTGTTTCCTGGCTTATTTGTCTGTCTCTATTGCCATATGGTGCAGTGTTAATTACTTAACTACTGCTAAGATAAGTCTCCCCAGCTTGTTTTTCTCATCACCTCTTGGTTATTCTTGGCCTTTTGCTCTTCTAGTTGGATTTCGCATCAGTTGTCAGATTCCACAAAAAACAAACAAACAAACAAACAAAAACTGGTTGGGATTTTTATTGGAATTGTAGTATAGGTTAATCTGGAGCAATATGCATCTGTACAATATTGGGTGTTCTCATCGTCGAATATGGTATATTAGTGTATCTCTCCTTTTGTTTAGATCTTTTGTGTCCTTCAATAATGTTTTGTCATTTTCTCCATGAAGGTCTTGCATGACATTAAATTTATTCCTCTGCACTTATAGATTTTCGCTCCTATTGAGAATGAGATCTTTTTCCCTATTATACTCCCTAAGTGTTTATAGCTGGTATGTAGAAACAATATCCATATTTGTAACTCACCTGATATCCAGCAACCATGCTGAACTTTCTGACTTGTTCTAAGTTTTACAGATTCTCTTGGATTTTTCTGTGTAGATTATCACTGTCTACATTTAAGAACAGTTTAGTCTTCCTTTCTGATTTTTATGCCTCTCATCTACTTTTCCTCTCTTACTGTATTGCTTTTATGCCAGGACAGTGTTGAGGAGAAGCAGAGCAGTGACAGCAGTCTTTTTTAACAGCTTTAATTGAGAATATTGAGATAAAGTTCACATGCCACAAAGTTCATCCCTCAGACTTCACAGTACAATTTGTATTTGTTGACTGGTTCTTCATTTCTCTCCTGATTTGTCACGCCACCTCTGACGTATGTTTTCTATACAGCTCTATTTCTGGGTTCTGTTCCATTAGAATACTTGTCTATCCGAGTATCAGTACCTGTCATATTACCTTATTTACCGTAGCTTTAAATATTTGCTGTCGGGGCACCCAGGTGGATCAGTTGGTTAAGCATCTGGCTCTTGATTTCAGCTCGGTTATGATCTCACCATTTATGAGTCTGAGCCCTGCACTGACAGCGCAGAGCCTGCTTGGGATTCTCTCTTGCTCCCTCTCTCTTTCTCTCTCTCTCTGCCCTACCAGAGCATGTGTGTGCATGCACTCTCTCTCTAACTAAACAAACATTTAAAAAATGATAATAGTCATATTTGTAGATTTTTTATGGGTTCCCTTTATCAAGTTAAAGAAGTACCCTTCTATTTGCTAAGAGGTTTTTTAAAAGTTATGCATGGATTTTGAGTTATTTCTGGTGTTTTTTTCTTCATCTATGAGATGATCATATAGTTTTTCTCCTTCAGTTATTAATTTGGTGTATTTTTTTTTAAGTTTATTTCTTATTTTAAGAGAGAGAGGGGCGCCTGGGTGGTTCAGTCGGTTAAACGTCCGACTTCAGCTCAGGTCATGATCTCACGGTTTGTGAGTTCGAGCCCCACATCTGGCGCTGTGCTGACAGCTCAGAGCCTGGAGCCTGCTTCGGATTCTGTGTCTCCCTCTCTCCCTGCCCCTCCCCCACTCATGCTTTGTCTCTCTCTCTCTCTCTCTCTCTCTTTATCTCTCTCAAAAATAAATAAACAGGGGCACCTGAGTGGCTCAGTCAGTTAAGCATCTGACTCTTGGTTTCAGCTCAGGTCATGATCTCCTGGTTTCATGAGTTCAAGCCCTGAATCAGGCTCTGTGCAGCACAGAGTCTGCTTGGGATTCTGTCTCTCCCTCTCTCTCCCCCTCCCCTGCTTGCTGTCTCTCTCTCTCTCTCAAAATAAATAAACTTTAAAAATTAAAAAAAAAAATAAAAAAAATTTTAATAAACATTTTAAAAACTTAAAAAAAAAAAAGAGCGAGTTGAGCATGCGTGCGAGTGAGGGTGAGGCAGAGAGAGAGGGGGAGAGAGAGAGAATCCCAAGCAGGCTCCACACTGACAGCAAAGAGCCCGAGGACATGGGGCTGGATCCCACCAACCGTGAGATCATGAGCTTGAGCCAAAATCAAGAGTTGGATGCTTAGCTGACTGAGCCATCCAGGCACCCCAGTTTGGAATATTTTATTCATAGACATAATGACGGACTATATAACCCATTCTTGAGCTAAGCTCTACCTGGTCATGATTTTTTAGTACACTACTAAATTTTATATACTAGTAATTTATTTAGGATTTTTCTCTGTTGATAAATGAGATCTAATTTTTCTCTCTTACAAAGTTTTGGGCATTAAGATTTTAATTCTCAAAATGAATTTGTGATTATTCCCTTTTTCTAATCTCTGCAAGCTTAAGAAAGGGTTAAGGATTCTTTACATAGTTTGATAAAATTCATCTGTAAAATCTTGCTAGTGTATTTTAAGGACTAGAGTTGGGTGAAACTAGATGCTACTTTTTTAAAACTTTTCAAACCTTTATTCAGATGCTACATTTTAAAGGCAAGATTGACAAATCCATTTTTTTATTACATATAAGACTGCTTTCTTCAATACTTTGTTTCATAGATAATAGCTACTCCTTCCTCTGTTCCAAGAATACTTTCTAATATTGCTCGTAATTATTGATTTATGTATAGGTTTATCCCCATACTGTAAGTTTCTGAAAGACAGGGTAACATTTTTATTCCTGTTTATGCCTCAGTATCCAGCAGTTTGAGGCATACTGTAAATAGAAAAAAAACAAGCATTATGAAGTGATTTCACAATGCCAACTCTGTCTTTCCTCTTAAATCTCGAGTTTTAAATCTCCTTAACTCTGTCACTTGATAGCAGTGTAGCTGTGAGAATTACACTCCCTGTCTCGTAAGTGCTTTTTGAAGACTAACCACGATAATATATGTAAATCATCTGGTATCCAGCGTGTGTTCAATAAAAGTTATAAATTACTTTTTTGTAATTAAAAAAATTTTTTTATGTAATCTCTATGCCCAACGTGAGGCTCGAACTCACGACCTGAGATCAAGTCGTGTGCTCTACCAACGGAGCCAGCCAGGCACCCCTGTAACTTAATTTAACTTTTTTTTAATGTTTATTTTTGAGAGACAGAGCACAAGCAGGGAAGTGGCGGACAGAGGGAGACACTGAATCCGAAGCAGGCTCCAGGCTCTGAGCCGTCAGCACAGAGCCCGACACGGGGCTTGAACCCATGAACTGCCAGATCCTGACCTGAGCCGAAGTCGGACACTTAACCGACTGAGCCACCTAGGTGCCCCAAATTACTTTTAATTTTGAAGGAAAGCAAAACACAGCTGACTTAGAGACACTTGCTTTTTGATTTTCTTCTTCTCTCTACTACTGTTCATTTGTGGGTTTGTGGTTGTGAAACAGAAACAGGTCAAAATGCCTTTGAAAAGCTATCCCTCCTCCACTGCTCTATAGTCCTATCCTGTTCACATGGTTAAAAAGAGGGTTTTTTACCACTCCTTCCTACCAGTCCCTGCCTCAGGCAGGGATGGGCGAGAAGCTATTTGGTAATTCAAGTGAGGCCAGAATCCTCCTGGGGACTTTTAACATTGTCCTCAGAAGAAATGCTCTCCCACTGGACTTGCAAAGCTGACGGGGCCACTTTGCCATGACATGAGAGGAATCTGCCTGAGGATGAAGTCAACACAGAGGGAAACAAAACCAAGAGGAAAGAGTTTTGATGTTATCGTTTGATCTCTGGTTTGAGCTATGTCTGAAGCAAATGAACTATCCCTGTACAATAAGTGAAATAATAAATTGCCTTTTTAGAGCTTAAGCCAGTTTGAGTTGGGTGTATGTCACTGCAAACAAGATTCCTTTTAACACAGAACTTGTTCCTTCTTTTTACCTTGCCCACTCAGAGGTCAGTTTCTCCCTGTTTCTAGTTTAAAACTACCAGCAAAGAGACTGCAGATTTTATTGGGTCAGGTTTCAGAAAGACCAACAT
Organism: Panthera pardus; assembly: GCF_024362965.1. Classification (NCBI taxonomy): domain Eukaryota; kingdom Metazoa; phylum Chordata; class Mammalia; order Carnivora; family Felidae; genus Panthera; species Panthera pardus. Next base: position 14,327,527 of record NW_026526754.1, on the reverse strand, counting down.
GATGCTTAATGACAAGAGTTTCTTCTGATCCCACCTGGGGAGCTGAGATCTGTAGAGAGCTTTGACGGGTTGCTTATATAACTTGGTAAAGTTATATTTCCTCTGTAGAAAGTTTAAGGCAGTTATTTTAACTACATGTTCCCAGATCGTGGGCTGATACCTAGTTGCTTTATTCTGATTATCTATGTAGGGCTGTAGCCTGCAACACAATCAATCTAAGGAAGATTTGGGAAAGTAACTAAGTGTTCCTCTTAGATGCATGTGTGTTGTGCCTCCACATTTATACTAATTTGTGAGAAATCATGCAATTCATGGACATGGGAAATCTAATCGTGACTTTTAGGAAGAAGAGACTGGAGAGCAGCACTAGAAAGAGTGCGGGTACATTTAAGAGTACATTACGGGGGCACCTGGGTGGCTCAGTCGGTGAAGCGTCCGACTTCGGCTCAGGTCATGATCTCACAGTTTGTGAGTTCGAGCCCCGCATCGGGCTCTATGCTGACAGCCTGGAGCCTGCTTTGCATTCTGGGTCTCATTCTCTCTCTGCCCCTCCCCAACTTGTGCTCTGTCTCTGTCTCTCAAAAATAAATAAAAATATAAAAAAAAGAAAAAAAAAGAGTACGTTACGGTCTACAGTTATTGTCCCAACACTGTATAAAATAGTGAAAGCCTGTTAACAACCCAAACACCATTAATGGGACTAGGCACGTAATAATGGTATCTTCACACAGTGCAATACTATTTGTCTATAAAAATGAATGAAAAGGCTCCCTATCAACTGATATGGAAAGATCACCAGGATATACTGTTAAATGAAAAAAAAAGCAACGTACATAAATATATATGGTTTCTTTTGTAGAAGAAAAGGAGGAGGAGTGGGAGCAGCACTTCTCAATGTCTGGCACACAGCAGTGCTGAGATTGGAATGTCTATCTTTCTATAGTTTTTAAAGCTGAATATATCCATGTGGATATATTAACCATTAAAAAAAAAAAAACAACCCTCTTATGACACAGACCCCTGCTTCCTGTCCTAGGCTGTGCTGCTATGGGCCCCACAATGCCTCCCGCTGGCCCAGCAGACAACAGGGCTAGGCTCTCACCCATCTGTAAGAAGTAAATAAACGACATGGTCACACTGCAATGCCTTTATAAGAGGAAGTTTTATTGTTAATTATTTACCTTAATATTTTCAGAAAGAGGAACAGATAAGCTCAATCCAACATGATTGGCAGTTGGCAAAATCTAGTGAAGCAAGTGTTCTGATTGCTAAGGATTTAATTTGGGTGCTTTTAATACTTAACCATCTTTAACACTTCAAACATAATCCAGAAGAAATGCATCATCTCCCTCCCTTTCACTTTAATACCCCACCTACCTCACTTTAATATGGAAATATCTTCATTAAATAGGATCCCCAGAGGAACAAGTTCCCTGGAGTATAGCCATGAGGACAGTGCACAAAAAGGAAAACTCAAAATAAAACTCTGTATGATAATTTACTAGTCTAAGGAAACAAAACCTTCCAATATATTAAGAAATAAATCCAGTTACAAATGCACTGACAGGTCTACGTGAAGAGGTCTGGTAACTGAAAATGGCCAGCTATTTACAAGATACACAAGCAGGAGCGGCGCACCCAGCCCAGCACTGGCCCTCAGAAGCCAAAAGTGTTCTCTCCACTGTAGGCCACATACAAGAATCCGTCTTCATCTTTTTCCTTCTCGTAAAGCTGTCCCATAGTTAGGCTTGAAAGAGAAAAACAAAAAACAACATTGAAAATTGGGTTTGGTCACTGAGTCTACCCACAAGGTGCTGGGAGGGAGTCGGTTTGAAGATAAGGGACTTGACTACTAAAACAAGCTGCCTGGGGCGCCTGGGTGGCTCTGTAGGTTAAGCATCTGTGCTGACAGCTCAGAGCCTGGAGCCTGTTTCGGATTCTGTGTCTCCCTCTCTCTCCCCTCCCCCACTCACGTGCGCGCGCTCTCTCTCTCTCTCTCTCTCTCTCTCCCCCCTCCCCCACTCGCGCTGTCTCTCTCCGTGTCTCTCAAAAATAAATACACATTTAAAATTTAAAAAAAAATAAAAACTAGCTGTTCTACCGTGCTTTTGGTGGTAGACAAGAAAAGTAATTGAAATCTTAGCACTGCCGTGTGCCGACAATCCAGCTTTACAGAAGGGAAATGGAGCCAGGATAAATTAGGCCTCTGGCAATCAGTAGACAAGACTAGAATCAAATGTCCATTCTCCTGCCCTGAAGCAAGGCCATTTAACCCACCCTCACGCCAAGTTATTCTTTCAGAGGCCAGCTCTGGTTAGCACTTGAATGCTTTCTGGATGCCGAGGGCAAGACAAAAAAACTAAGCAAAATGAAGAGCCTAAGCAGCCCATCCCTGTGTGGGTGGAGGGCCAAGGTAAAGAAGTGTACATGGAGCGTGCTTCTCCTTCAGGCTCATTTGAAGGTGGATCATTTGTACCTAACGTAAGTACAAGTGGGTTCATTCTTGTAGATGCTCCCCCACCAAAAACCCTGTGCCCCTGAGATCGGCATCGGTGCCATCAAAGAGAAGTTATTTTCCTCACACGTAATGCAGAAAGTTCTCAGAATATATCTGGAATCCAGAGAAACTCTGCCCAACCTTCTGAAGAACCCTCCAGAAATAGGTATTGTTTAAACATGTGTGGGTGGGAAAACTGGTTTTCCCTAAGCCATAAAACAGACTGCAGTACAGGAGACCTAATCTAGTTCTCTGCCATGAAACTGAGCTGTACCGGCTCCAGGGTAAGACTAGTAACACGGGGAACCCCAGGCGAGCTCTGGCCACGTGACTGTTCTAGGAGAGCCGAGGAGGAGGCACAGACATGTGCTAAACATCAGTGTGACCACACGCGTGGGGTCAACCAGAACCAGCAGTAAGATACCAGTCTGAGAGCCAGCTGAAGACCTCAGAGGTCACTAGCTGGACAGGTCATAATAGGTGCTCACATGCAGGATTCAGTAAAACTGAGGCAGGGGGGCGGGAGATGGAGGGGTCCGAGGCTTCAAGCTGGTGAAACAATCACAGCCCCACCCTGCTGCTGTGTTCCTAGCAGGCCTCATGGGACCTCCATATAAACAGGGATACAGGCCACATTTTTATAAAGGGGAATTTTTCCTTTTCTCTTCTTCCTGCCCAATTGCAAGGTTAGCCTGGTTGGCTGTGTGGGTAGATGAGAATTCTTAAGTAACAAGTGGGGGTGGATAGGTATGAATACAAAGGACCTGTCACCAGCATCTGGTAAACGGCGCTCCCTGTGAGGACCTCCTAACCTGGACTCCACAGAAAGACTTCCTGGAATGGCCCTATCCACTAGTGCTATTTCTGCCATGATAGAAATGTCCTGTATTTTTGCTGTCCCATACAGTAGCCGCTGGCTACATTCAGCACTTGAAATAAGGCTCCCTGAATTGGGATGTGCTGTAAGTGTAAAACATACACACGATTTCAAGACCTGATATGAAAAAAGGATGTACAAATCTCAATTTTTATTACCTGCTGAAATGACATTTTAGATATACTAAATAAAGTATACTATTAAAATTAATTTCACCTGTTTCTCTTTAAATGTACTGGAACATTTTAAATTACATTTGTAATGTAATTTGCACAGGCCATTTCTCGACAGCACTGACCTGGAACATGTGAGGACTTGAGGGACAGTGGGTAGAGACAGGAACCCCATCCTGGGGACCCCTAGAGTGTTGGGTCTCAACCTCGGCTACACAACAGAATCTCCGGGGAACTTTAAAACCTCTCCCTGCCCAAGCCCCACCCCAGACCAATTAAATCAGAATCTCTGGAGGTCGGAGCCAGGCATCAGTATGTTTTAAAATGCCCAACATGATTCCAGGTGCAGCTAGGTTGAGAACCGGTCTCTCTGCCAGAGGAAGACACATGCTAGTCTTTGCCTGTTTGAGATGCTCATCTTTAAGAGTCATGTGATCTGGGACTGGAGTAAGGAGCCAGCGGCTAGCAAAAGGCTTGACATGGAGCTCAGTCTCTCAGGAAGATTCTTACCCTGGTGGTTGGGAATGCCCTGAGGAACCCTGCTTTTCTCTGAGACTCCTTAGAATGAGGCCACAGGGAAAACAGCTACAGTTATTGCCACAGCTCTCTTACCCCACGTCATCCTAGTATCCAGGATGACCATGACGAGCACCTGTCCTCCCCTCTCCCCACCACCAGTACCAGAGGGATTTAGAGGCAGAGGTCAAAGACACTGTGTGCAGTTCAAAGGCGGCCACCCTTGATGCCAATGTCAAGTCTGGCTCCATCTGAAGACTAAGTGTGCTCTTTTCCTAGCAAGTTAGCAGCCCTAGTGCGATGGCTCTAAATCCCACTTCTGAGTAAGAAACACTCGAGGAGCTCATAAATACCAGCGGCCAACCCCTGACTCTGCCTAATATGAACAATGACCACCGGAGCCACGCTGTCTAAGGCAGGCTCTGAGACTGAACGCGGAGGCCCATCATCATGCGGCTCTCGTGCCTGCCTGCTTTTAGATTCCATTGTCTTCTAAGTAAAACCTGCATTTATAAATCTCTCTAACCAGTGCCCCAGCAGCTATGGAGGGTGATCATAAAACTCCTAATTATAATAGCACTTACGTGCCAAGCACTGTTCTAAGTGTGTTTATATTAACTCTTTTTTTTTTAAATTTTTTTTTAACCTTTATTTATTTTTGAGACAGAGAGAGATAGAACATGAACGGGGTGGGTCAGAGAGAGAGGGAGACACAGAATCTGAAACAGGCTCCAGGCTCCGAGCTGTCAGCACAGAGCCCGATGCGGGGCTCGAACCCACGGACTGCGAGATCGTGACCTGAGCTGAAGTCGGACGCTTAGCCGACTGAGCCACCCAGGCGCCCCTATATTAACTCTTTTTATCCTCACAACAATCTTATCAGGCGGCCTAAGTTTAGAAATAATAAAAGTGAGCCACAGAGAAGTTAAGTGACTCACCCCAGATCACACAGCTAGGACACACTCTTACCACTGAGCTGGGCTGCCTCCAAGTGCATACACAGATCCATTCTACTGGCCGAACGGCAGCATCCCGTAGCTCCCGCAGAGGTCTCCCTGAGAAAAGCGCCTCTCACACACACAAACGTGCATACAAAATCACTGGCACTCTAGTTCAAGTGCCCATCCGGATTCAGTAGGTCGGAGTGGGGCCTGAGATTCTACGTTTGTAACAGCTTCCCAGGTAAGACCGCCACTGCCAGCCTCTGCGTCACACAGAGCTCCCTCCTTCAGATCCTGTAACGTGACAACTGTTGTGCCTGGTGACTGCAAGATTCCTCTCCCTGCCCCGCGTGGAAACTTTCTCTGTCACGCAGCCTCGTGTGGAAACTTTATTTAGTTGGCAGCAGCACTGGGTCCTTATACTCGGGACACCCCTTGGGCAGAAACTTGGAAACTCAACGCTGGGAGCTGAACACTCCATTTAGCAGCCTGTGAGCGAATGCCCGGTTTCGAGGTATCACTGAGCGCCAAGAAAGAAGACTGACACATCTGTAAGGTATGATTTCAAAATAGCACTTATGGAATCGGGTGACACACATACAAAGTCAGAATAATTTGGCCTGGAGCCCCAGAGAGCCAGGCCACAAACAGTTTAAATTTTAAGTCCGTTAAAAAAAAGAGTTAAATGGAAGGCAGCGAGATAAAACAGCAGGAGGCTGGCACATCAGTTTAGGACAAGTTCCACAAGCCTCTGAGAAGATGCGCTTCCCTCTCAGAGGTCACAGAGCCCAAGCCATACAGCGCTGGGCAGGCTGCTGCCAGAATGCCCGGAGGATCCTCACGCACATGCGCCCGCGAGGCCAAGCCGCACAGACCTGCTGAATGGCCTGATCACTTACGAGCAACACTGCAACTCCAAGGCCTCCTGCCTAAGTCACTGGCTGGGGAAGACACCCACAGATGACCTCCAGTCCCTGACACTAAAGCACCCCGCTGTGGCATCAACTATTACATACATGCACCCAACCCAGAAGGGTACCGCTGAGTACCAGAAGCACTGCCACCTTCCAAACTCTTGAGTCTGACCAGGAAAGAAATGGAAAAAGCCAGTGGCAGATTGTAAGTCACGAAGCCAATCTAAGTAAGGTATGGTGATGAGGGTATCACCCACCCCTCCATTCAGAGTCACACAGATCCAGACAAATGAGCCTTTCATAAAGGCACCTTTCAGAAGGATCCACATCCAGAAATAGCCGAGCTGCTGAGGGCAAACATTAGATTTAAGCTGCTCAAGAGCCTCTGCGCTGGAGGAGGCTGACCTAGAACTGTGTGGGTGCCTGATCCCTGCAGAACCTCCCCCAAGGGGCAAGGGCCAACCAAGGGCAGCTCATGAAGGCTGTGGGATCCAGCTTGACTCATGAACCGGCTGGACTGATGGGCACACACCTGGTCACCCATCTGCTTTGGAGCCCACGTGCTTCCACCGGACCTGGATTTCTCTCTTTCCCAGCAGGGGAGGGCAGATGGGGTGAGGTGGGAGGACAGTGGCCACTGCTATGGACCCTGGAAAGGCAACCACCTCAAAGTGAAAGTTAATTTAGCCATGAAGGTTCCCTGACATTCTACAACATAAAAACTAACTTCTGGCTATTCCTTTTATCAGATTTTTCTCTGATATAAATTCCATTACTTCTGGAATGAATCCTGTTCTTGAATAAGTATTTACCTAGAAATGATCAAAAGTGCTTAATTTAAGTACATTTCTAAATAAAGGATGAATGCACTGTAAGATCTCACAACTTCCCTTTACTTAGTATCTCTTTAAGATCAAAAAGCAACTAAGCACCACAATCTTAAACACAGGTTTCCAAAGGTAACATTCCTAAATTATAACATCTTAGAGATATTTTATTTAATAATATACTGCTGTTTCTATTTTAAACAGGGATTAAGAAGACTCTGTGTTCTAAACAAAGACCAAAAGGTAGGTGCCACTGCCAGGTCTGGGCTTCCCTGTAAGGCCATGACTGGGAAGCGTGTACGGATATCCTTTGAGTTCTGCCTGCATCAAGGCACAATTCTCCTTCCGTTTCTGGCCTGATTCTGAATGCAGGCACATAGGCAGAGAATTTAACTTTCCAATGCTAAATGCGAAAAGGGAGTGGCGATCCTACCCCCTCTGCCCTGCTTTTTAAAAAAATGGAGAACTCAAAGAATTTAGCAAGTAAAACTCTCAGGGACTTGCCTTGGTCTCTATTTCTAGAATCAATAGTTAATACTAACTACTCTAAACAATGACCACATTTTTACGACCACAATTTTTAGCTGTGTTACAGAACGCTCTCCCAAAGTTCCACTCCAAGGCAAGAATAACTGAAGTTGCTTCTGCTCCACCTCTCGCTCACTCCACCAGTGACCCTCGCGCAGATCCGTCATGGACAGAGCAGGGCTCCTGCAGGCCTGGACTCCTCCCTTCCCGACTATTCCTCTCGCTGCTCTTGGAAGCATGCAAGCTCCAGCAGAAGGTTAAGGGAGGCCCCACACTTCCTAAGGAGGCTGGAAGGAGCTGAGGAAGAAGCTGCTGCTCAGCTGCCTTAAGGAGGAGATGACAAAGCTGAGTCACACACGGGCTTTAGGGGGAGACCCTGTGACAGTTTTGTGTGTGCTACCATCAGGTGATTACCGCCAGCATAAAGCCCAATGATGTCACCTACCTCTTTTGTTTAGAAACAATTTTTTTTGAGTTTATTTATTTATTTTGAGAGAGAGAGTGCAAGCGAGGGAGGGGCAGAGACTGAGGGAGAGAGAGAGAATCCCAAGTAGGCTCTGCCCTGTCAGCGCAGAGCCCAAAGCGGGGCTTGAACTTATGAACCATGAGATCATAACCAGAGCTGAAATCAAGAGCCGGAGGCTCAACCGACTGAGCCACCCAGGCACCCCGAAGAACAATTTTTCTTAATAAAACCCCCCAGCAAATAACTGCTGCATTAAGCCTGAAGCAGAAAGCCTTTAACTGGGGCCACAGGCCTAGACAGAGGAAGCCTGGTTAGTGACTCTCTAAAATCGGGACTTGGGTCACTGCTGCATCATCTGCTTTAGGGCAGATTCTTATCAGGTTGGAAAGGCAAATGGGACTTGGAGAGAAAATGAAGCAGCCTCTGCTGCCCTGAGAATCACTCTTCATTTCCAATTCTATTTATATCTCAGGGATAATGGAGGGAGGGGGCAGTTGCTAATCTGTAGCCATTTTAATTGCTAGATTAACATGGAGTCCTCAGAGTAACAGTGTCTCCAGAAGCCTACTTCATTTCCTTCAAGAAATATCAGAGGATCAGAATCGAGTAAAATAAATTCAATGCCACAGGTCTTAGTCGCCTACTTCCTCCACCTAAGAAGCCACCTCCAGGAAGGAGGAAACGCAGGGTCACTAAAGCTCTACAGAAGCTGCAGGTGGTATGAGTAAAGATTTACCTCCCCCACAGCCTTAAGGGAAGCTGAGTATGACCACAGAGGCCGAGGGCTTCCGCCCCTGATGAAAAGTACACCCAGCACCGCAGTGCCTAGAGGCCTGGGAAGAGAGGCTGGAAGAGCCCCACCAGGTGGCAAGACTGCCTCTGCCAACACCACAGCTTCCCGAACTATAGCTGCGGGAGACCCACAGCACCCAGCAGGCAGGGCTCGGCCTACCTTCTCAGGCAGGACACCGGCCTTACTGAAGAACCTTTCACTTCTCCCCTATCCTGCTTCTCTGCCAAACACAGGAAATGGAGGCAGTGGAGGTTGGGAAAGCAAAAATCAGACCAACAAGTAGCCAGACCTCTCTACTTTTCATAGGAAGAGGAATGGAGTTTGGCTTAGGCCTTTTCTGGACCTTCCAAGGATTTTCAAAGGAAACATACTTTGGCCACCCTGGGCTAGTTCCCAGGGCTTCTGAAAGCCTTAGCTTTTAGAAGTGCTACTTTTGGGGGGTAACAAATGAGACTTAGTTTGGGTCGCCAAGATGACATGTAGCCAGGGAACCCACGCTCAGGGGAGACGGACTAGCATCTGGCTCAGGGTCTAGAAGTACTCAACCAGTAATGGGAAAGGACTGACCAGGAATTTAGAATGAGTCCATTTTCTTCTTTCCATAGGCAACTAAAGCTAGGCAGTCAACTACACAGAAGAAGGGAATCGTAATGCCCCTGCCTTGATTCAGGTCCCAAGTTATCCCAAAGAACGCTTCCAGGCAGCCCAAGAGCTGGAGCGAGGGGGCGGTTACTCTGTCAGTGAAAGCAGGTGTGACGAGGGAGGTGGACGTCTGTAAAGAGACCACGGAGCCTTTTGCTGGACAGCAGCCATTTTAACATACCTGAGGATCAGGCAGCTACACACTCTGACTCTGACAGTGGCACCGAAATAAGTCTGGAGAGCAAGCAGCAGGGTGATTAACTGAAGCTGAGCCTCAGGAGGGCCCACAAGCTCCCAGTGGAGAATCCCAGGACTTATTTCATGGGTCATTTGAAGAAAATCTCATTTTAGGCTTCAGTTCTACTGATGGCTTAAGGCTAAGTAAGTCCTCAACTGTGTTAAAGGATTCGTGAGGCTCTGAGGCTGCATTTCTTTATTATTATTATTATTTTTTTTTTTTTTTTTTAAGTCCAACCTTGTTCTGTTTTTTTAACCCGAAGTACATTCCATGTACTGCAGCTCTTTCTTATTTTCCTTGAACTCCTCATGTCAGGGAGCACAAAATCCAGATTTCCAGTCAGGACATTTATGACTTTTCTGACCTTCAAAGTTTTGAGTTCTGTAAGCAGCTAAGCAGATAGCCAATGCCAGTAAACACTTCTTACCTGGACTGTGGGACTGTCTTATCCACAAACAGGAAGATTGCCTTTTCAGAAGGAAGCTGGATCCTTTTCCTGATGATCCACATGAACTGAGCCACAGTGATGTCAGATGGAACCAGATACTTCCGTTTGTCAATGTCAACAATCTGAGAGCCTGAGACTTTTTCCACAATCACCTGGGAAAACAGAGAGAGGTCAGGATTGGGTTTCTAAAGCGAGGCTCTGGCCCTGCACTGCTCTAGCCTTGCCCTGTCAGGGAGCTGATGAATAGTATGTGGGAAAGAGTGGGTGGGAAACTGTACAACACTGGAAAACATGCCCTTGATTTAATAAACCACAAACTCTTAACTCTGGAGGTTAAGAACTGATATAAATGTGTGACAGGCAAACAGTAAGTGCTTTTCTGTGGTCAATTATATTTATCATCCTGGATCTCAGCGTGCATGAGAGAAACACAGCCCTTACTTGAAAGCTTTTCCACATTTTGTCTGAGTAGACCTGAGAATATCTGCTGAGAGTTTCATCTATAGCCAGTTACTGCAGGACCTCAGAATGGGTCTGCCTTCACACTACAGGGGAAGTACGATCCCAAGGAACACAAGAAACAGGAACGGATAGACTAATGGGAGTGAGTGGCAATCCCAGCCGGCCAAGAACCAAGCTCCTCATTTGGCCTGTTCCTACTCTCCCTGAACTAGGTTTCAAATGTGTCCCTCCTAACCCCTCCCTCAAAGTAGCTATTCAAAGTGCTACGGTAACAGACATGCATGTCCTTTAAAAACTCAGTAAGGATTACAGAAACTTTATCTCCTACCACAGAAGAAATAGAGGAACGTATTTATTACTGATTAAGGAGAAACCAGGGAAGAAGGGGTTCTCGGACGCTTTTAAGATTTTTTGGTCAGGAAAGGATGACCGGGTCAAAGTGAAGAAAGGCAGCTAGAAGGCAGGTAAAGACGGAGGCTCAAAGTTAAAGATGAGTGTCCTGCGACTAAAGTACCGCTTCGAAGACCAAAGTGACAGTCTTCCCCCATCACTGTTCCCAAAAGTGGCAGTGACCTGTTGCCCTGTCCTAGAACATCGTTCCTTACATAATTGGCGAGGGAGCCCAGAGGCTGCAGGCAGCTCGCTGGCCTAGATCGGGAGATTCAGCACTGAGTCGCCCTGAACAGCACCAATTCAAGACCCTCACGTCTGGGCCCCGGAAGGCCCCTAACCCAGTCTGGCCTGTCTGCTACTATAACTGGGACTGGAACCTCAACTTGTCAACTGTTGAATGGCCCGGGGCCCTGTCACTAGTCCTAGACGACGGGGTGACAGCGAGGTGAGGGGGCGGGGAGTGCACTCACCGGAACCCGGTCGGGATATTTCGCTCGGATCTTCGCAGATTCCACACATCTGTGTTCTGTGGGAGACACACACCGGACTGACGGTCGCGCCTGCCCGTGGGCCGGTTCCCGGGCCCCCGGCCCTCCTCCCCCAGCGACCTGCGTACGCCCGGGGCCCTTGTTCCGGCGTCCCGGCGGCCTCGGTCCTCCGTACCGAGCCACCCGGAAAAAGGGCAAAAGGCGGCACAAGGTCCGTGGGCAGCCGCCGGGGGCACCGGAGCCTCAGCGACCCGAGTCCGAGCGCGGCCTCCGCCCCGCCCGGCCGAGCCCAGCCCAAGGCGACCCGAGTGGGGGAGGGGGCCCACCCGCCGCCCCGACCCCCACCCCCGGCCTCTGACGGAGCCCTTACCCAGCGAGTGGTCCTCCTTGAACATCCACTTCATGGCGGCGGCGGGGAAGGGATGCAGCCGGCTCTCGGAGCCGCGGAACTCAGCGCACCAACCACAACAACAACGACGGCAGCGGCAGCAGCAGCGGCGACTACACGGCAGGCGGGACTTCCGGCTGCCGGAGCCTAGCAACCGGCTGGGGGCGGGGCTTCCGGCGCTCTTAGCCAGGACGGCGAGCCTGCGAGCGGGGCCACACTCAAGGAGGCGGGGCAGGAGGTGGCTCCGCGAGGGGCTACCGGGGGAAGTGGGATGACGACGGTGGCTACAGGACCGTGTTTGAGGGGTTTTGGTGACTGGGAAGGAATTGATGTCGGGAGCTGGTAACAGGAGTGGGGTCTCGGTGGCCGTTCGTAACGGGAAGAGGAGTTTGGGGGTCTGGCCGATAGAACAGGGCTCTTATAGAGGACTTTTCATGAGGGAAGTCTCATTGATGACACGGGGAGGGATTTTGGCGGTGTGAATGCCAGAAGAAGAGTCTCTGGTGGTTGGTGACGGCGAGGGGAGTCTGTTTAGGGCATTGACAGTCTGGGAGTATTGTTTGGTAACAGGTTGGGGGCTCCATACAGGGAGTGTGACTAGTTTGAGGGGATTGGGTGAGGAGAGGTACTGATGACAAGCTGCGGGTTCAATATTAGAGACAGCCATACTAGGTTGTCATGGACCAAGAAATGGAATTTAAAGAAATTCCATTTCCTTCCTTTATTCATGAATAAATGTTTGAGTAAACATTTAAGAAAAGGTATCACAATTATGCATTTGAGGGTAACATCGCACTAATCACAAACAGACCCCTGAACGTTAACTGCAGAGGAGTTAGAAGTGATTGTCAGGCTGGGAGAATTCCCCTGAGGGTTGGTCATAAGACAGGTTTCTATGGCAGTTCAGCAATCACAGCCTAGGCTGTGTGTATGTGTGTGTGTGTCACCTGCCTGAGCATATGCCTGGAGGTTCTCCAGTGATGTCACTCCTTTCTTCCTAGCAGAGTCATCAGGACAGTCTGCTCGGGGTCAACATCTGTTTATGAGCTGATGAATATTAATAAGAATATTCATTTAATTGGGCACATGATCCTTGCCATGTGCTTGTGATTCTGATGCATCTGAAAGGCTTGTATGTTTGAACATTGTCATTCAGCATTTCCTGCAGTTGTAATTCCTGATGGGTGCTGTGGAATCTAGCTTCATTCTACAAGTATTTTGGTTATTTTAAGATTGAATGAGCAACCAAAATAGATTTTTGTTTGCTTGTTTTCTTCTAATGAAGTGAAAAGTCCTTTGAATTTCATACCTAGAAATTATTACTGTTGCAAACAGGAGCACTGTTCTAGGTGTTAGGGAAAAGCAGTGAACAGAACAGACAACACTTCTTGCTCCCATGGAGTTTGCATTCTCATGGGACAAGACAAAAAATAAATGTGTCAGGTAATGGTAGGTGCTGTTTAGAAAATAAAGCAGGGTTGCTGACAAGAGTGATGGTAGAATAGAATGCTAAATAGGTGAAGTGGTTGGCATATTCTAGCAACAGGAAGGAAGCCCTTGTGGCTGAAGCTGACTAAACAAGGGGGAGTGTGTTAGAAAATGAGATCAAAGAGATCTATAACAAAACTGTGTTGAGCTTTGAATTCCTCGTGAAGAATTTTGGATCTTATTTAGAACGAAATGAGAAGCCAACGGAGGGGGGGCGCCTGGGTGACTGAGTCGGTTAAGTGTCTGACTTCGGCTCTTGTCATTATCTCACAGTTCGTGAGTTTGAGCCCTGCGTTGGGCTCTGTGCTGACAGCTCAGAGCCTGGCGCCTGCTTCGGATTCTGTGTCTCTCTCTCTGCCCCTCCCCCGCTCATGCTCTCTCTCTGTCTCTCTCTCAAATGAACATGAAAAACAAAAATTTTTTTAACTTAAAAAAAAGTCAGTGGAGGTTTTTTTAGCAGAGGTGTGACATGTTATGGCTTTCCTTTTGAAGTGATCAGGCTAGCTTCTTTGTAGACTGTAAGAGGTTGAGAATGGCAGCCAGGGGAACAGATAAGGCTATGGTGATAATCCAGGTAGAAGACGATGTTGGCCTAAACCAAGATGGTGTCTGTGGAGGTGGTGGAAAGCAGTTGTATTCTAGATATATTTTGAAGGTACAGCTGACAAAATTGATGATAGATTGGATATGAAGTGTGAGGGAAAGCCAAAGTCAAGCACTTTGCAAGGATGGAATTGCCATTTACTAAAATAGGGTGGAGCCAGCTTCTGGGGGGGGGGAGGGGGGCACATGAGAATCAAGGTTTGGTTTTGGCTGTATTGAGTCTGAGATGCCCAAGAGACACATCCAAGTGCAGTTGTGGAGTAGGTGAATAGATCAATGAGTCTCTCAAATTCAAGAGAAAAGTATTTAAAGTTATTGAACTGGATGAGATCAGCTAGAGGGTAAGTGAAAAAAAGTGAAAATACCTATTTTACAAATAGAATTAAACACTGAGGAATGAAGGTGGATGTTCACCATCTGATAATCAGGGAATCAGTGGAGGGGTTAGAAATTAGACTGAAGGGCGCCTGGGTGGCTCAGTCAGTTGAGCATCTGACTTCGGCTCAGGTCATGATCTCACAGTCCGTGATTTCGAGCCCCACGTCGGGCTCTGTGCTAACAGCTCAGAGCCTGGAGCCTGCTTCGGATTCTGTGTCTCCCTCTCTCTCTGCCCCCTGCCCTGCTCACACTCTGTCTCTGTCTCTCAAAAAGTGAATAAACGTTAAAAAAAAAAAATTAAGAAATTAGACTGAAGACCCCTGCTTCCTTTTACAGAGCAGGTCATTGTGTTCTAATCCAAGGCCTGCGTATACCATGTTGCACCTGGAAGACCTTAGTGTTCACTTCTTGAGGGAAAGATGCCATCACTCACCAACTTACAGGCATGTAACTTGATGGTCTCACTAATGTGCACTTCTCTCTTCTAGTTTACCTACTTTCTTGATAATGTCCTTTTCCGGTTCACTATTCTAATTAGCTTCTTTGATCTGCCTTGATGATATACATCATCTTCTTTACCTATCAGGCCATTATATTTAGCTTACTGAATGTTCTGAAAATACTGAATGCCTTCATTGAGGGGATGACAATTTGAAAAGGTGAGTCAAAAGAAAAAATAGGATAAGGAAAATGTGCCATTACATACTAACAGACATATAAAACATGCAGAATAAATGGCAAATATTGGAGAGATATGTGAACATGAATGTTGAGAGATGGCTAATGCCATGGAGGCCAACACAAAACCAAGTGAGGTTTATCAAGAAAGACTTCACAGAGAATGTGAATCTTATGTTTCAGAGAGAAGGGTACATTTTCCAAAGAGTAAACTTCGCTTAATAGATAGAAACAAAGGCTGGGTTGGAAGAGGGAATTGGGAAGCAGTATAGATAAATACTGGTGAAAGGAATGTTGGAAAGCCTTGAAGCAAGCATTTAGGCATTTGAAACTTTTTCAAGATAACCCTGAATGAGAGCTTCTAGAAAAGATTAGAACATGGTCAAAATGTGTAGTTTTAAGAGAACAACTCTCTTTGTCCTTAAGATAAAGTGTATGAAACATGAGACAATTAGGGAAATGGAAACTGAGAACTCCGGTCTCAGTTACAAATATATGAAAATGGCACAATATACACAGACCTTGAGCATTTTTAAAAACTCACATTCCTTAAACCACAAAAACTAGCTTCTTCAAATCATGGAATCAAAGAGTAAATATTTGTATCCATTATGATTTTTTTTTTAATTTTTTAATGTTTGTTTATTTTTTAGAGAGATAGAGCATGAGCAGGGGAGGGGCAGAGAGCGAGGGAGACACAGAATCCAAAGCAGGCTCCAGGCTCCGAGCTCTCACCACAGAGCCTAAGATGGGACTGGAACTCACAAGCCGTGAGATCATGACCTGAGCTGAAGTCGGTTGCTTAACCGACTGAGCCACCCAGGCGCCCCTTGTATCCATTATTATTAAATACTTTTGCAAAGCTCATGGCATCCCAGGGGAGGTACTTCATACACCTAAATTCTCAGCAGTCACCTCCCTGTGTTTCAGCTGTGACTAAGCTGACACTAGCTACAGTTTGTGTTTCCTTCTGTTGAAAGAAGGAACTTTGAAGGCAAACACCTCTTCCTCAGTGTAGAGCCACCCTCAGGAGGCAACTAGAACCATCTATTCTGGAGTCTTATTTTAATGGTTATTTATTTATTTATTTCAGTGATGTTAACATACAGTGTTATATTAGTTTCAGGTATGCAATATAGTGATTCAACAATTCTATACATTACTCAGTGCTCATGAAGGTAAGTGTACTTCACCCATCTCACCCATCCCCCCACCCACCTCCCCTCTGGTAACCACCTGTTTGTTTATATAGTTAAAAGTCTGTTTTTTGGGTTGTCTCTTTTTTTCCCCCTTTGTTCTTTTGTTTCGTTTTTTAAGTTCCACACGTGAATGAAATCATATGGCTTTAATAGTTATTTAAATAAATGAAAGTCATTCACTTAAATCACAGATATAGTATAATGTCAGAATCATAATATAGATTTCAGCCGTACAATTGCTGTATTTAAGAGCTGTGTTGCCACCCCAGAAAAGGTTTTTTTTTTTTAATTTTAAATCCAAATTAGTTAACATATAGCATAATAATTATTTCAGGAATAGAATTTAGTGATTCATCACTTACATGTAACGCCTAGTGCTCACCCCAAGTGTCCTCCTTAATGTCCCTTGCTCATTTAGCCTATCCTCCTACCCAACACCCCACCAGCAACCCTCAGTTTGTTCTCTGTATTTAAGAGTCGCTTATGGTTTGTTTTCCTTTCTGTTTTTATGTTATTTTTGCTTCCCTTCCCTTATGTCCATTTGTTTTGTATCTTAAATTCCAAATATTAGTGAAATCATATGATACTTACCTTTCTCTGCTTATTTCGACTTATTTCGCTTGGAATAATACACTCTAATTCCATCCACATTGTTATAAATGGCAAGATTTCATTCTTTTGGATCGCCAAGTAATATTCCATTGTATACATATATACATTCAAGAGTGGCTGCACCAGCTTGCATTCCCACCAGCAGTGCAAAAGAGATCCTCTTTGTCTGCATCCTCGCCAACATCTGTGGTTGCCTGAGTTGTTAACGTTAGCCATTCTGACAGGGGTGAGGTGGTATCTCACTGTGGTTTTGATTCGTATTTCCCTGATGATGAGTGATGTTGAGCATTTTTTCATGTGTCGGTTGGCCGTCTGGATGTCTTCTTTGGAAAAGTGTCTATTTGTGTCTTTTGCCCACTTCTTCACTGGATTATTTGTGTTTTTGGGTGCTGAGTTTGATTAAGTTCTTTATAGATTTTGGATACTAACTATCTGATATGTCATTTGCAAATATCTTCTCCCATTTTGCCGGTTGCCTTTTAGTTTTACTGATTGTTTCCTTTTCTGTGCAGAAGCTTTTTATCTTAATGAGGTCCAAATAGTTCATTTTTGCTTTTGTTTTCCTTGCCTCTGGAAACATGTCAAGAAGTTTCTGCAACCGAGGTCAAAGAAGTTGTTGCCTGTTTTCTCCTCTAGGATTTTGATGGCTTCCTGTCTTACATTTAGGTCTTTCATCCATTTTGAGTTTATTTTTGTGTATGGTGTAAGAAACTGCTCCAAGTTCATTCTTCTGCACGTTGCAGTCCAGTTTTCCCAACACTATTTGCTGAAGAGACTGTCTTCTTTCCATTGGATATTCTTTCCTGCTTTGTCAAAGATTAGCTGGCCATATGTTTGTGGGTCCATTTCTGGGTTCTCTGTTCTGTTCCATTGTGTCTGTTCTTGTGCCAGTACCATACCGTCTTGATGATTACAGCTTTGTAGTATGGCTTGAAGTCTGGAATTGTGATGCCTCCAGCTTTGGTTTTCTTTTTCAGGATTGCTTTGGCTGTTTGAGGTCTTTCCTGGTTCCATACAAATTTTAGGATTGTTTGTTCTAGCTCTGTGAAGAATACTGGTGTTATTTGGATAGGGATTGCTCAGAAAAGTTTTAAAGCAAGGATGAGTAGTACCAGACCATATATGTCAAAATCTTATGGCTGTTATTGTCATCTTAGACTATGGGGAGGACCCTGGATAGTTTTTCCAAATTGTCATGTCTTTACCTCTCAGGTGTCTGTGTTGTTAGGATCTCAGCTATTCTCTTCATCTAAAAGGCATTTCTAGGGGGGGCGCCTGGGTGGCTCATTCGGTTGGGCATCCGACTTCGGCTCAGGTCATGATCTCACGGTCTGTGAGTTCGAGACCCGCATCGGACTCTGGGCTGACAGCTCAGAGCCTGGAACCTGTTTCGGATTCTGTGTCTCCCTCTCTCTCTGACCCTCCCCTGCTCATGCTCTGTCTGTCTCTGTCTCAAAAATAAATAAATGTTAAAAAAAAAGACATTTCTAGGTTGCCTTCAAAATAGAGGCATCAACTACCGATTTTTCTCTGAACACACTACCTTTTGGAACTGCAATGTGATCCTTCAGGGCCTCCTTCTGCCAGGAAATACTGGCGGGGGGTGGGGGGCGGTGGTGATAGTGGTGGAAGCATTCAATTAAGTGATGAGCCAGTGTCATCTCTGTGGAGGACCCCAGCTTCCCTTAGAACCGGTGGCGAAGCTTGTACCCAGTATAAGGTAATGAAGTATAGCCGAGAACCATGTAGTAATTATCTTTTATCCCTCGAAGATCTCAGAGATTTGTGTCCCGTTTCTCTGTCCTGTTACGGAGTATAGTGAAAGCAACAAATTTTGGAGACAAAGGGACCTGGCTTTGGTCTTAGCGGGGCCACCGCCAGAACTACAGCCACATTTGTGTTTTCCTGTAATGTATAGTGTGCTGTGACTGATTGGACTTAACTATGCACAACACTGGGGATTAACAGTTGACACATAAGCAGGTAGTTACTTCAAGTCAACTTTTAGGAAAATCCTATTTTGCGCAAGTATTAACACAGGGCATGGCGACGATTCTGGGCTCGGAAATACCCTTTTTCCACTTAGCGTTTGGAAAAGGAACATAAGGCCGAAAGGAGGTCTAACGCCCACCAGCGGGCACCGCCCCCTCTTAGCCCCACCCCTACCAAGGCCCCGCGTTCCTTGCTATTGGTTCCTCTCGCTGCGCCGTCCGTTGCCGTGGAGACCAAGGCTATGGCAACCAGGAGAAGCCAAACTTGGTCCTTCCTCTGGAACCGCGAGGGCTCCAGCACAAGGGGCTGGACTCCGCGCGGAGTTCATGGCGCTCTACGAGCTTTTCTCTCATCCGGTGGAGCGCGGTTACCGCGCGGGGCTCTGCTCCAAGGCCGCGTTGTTCCTGCTGCTGGCCGCCGTGCTCACGTACATCCCGCCGCTGCTGGTGGCCTTCCGGAGCCACGGTGAGCTTGCCCGCGGCCCCTGAGCGCACAGTTCCCCGCGGCCCGCTGTGCCGGTGCCCGCCTTCGTGACCTCCCCATTGCCCTCTCTATCTCAGGGCTTTGGCTGAAGCGGAGCAGCTACGAAGAGCAGCCGACCGTGCGCTTCCAGCACCAGGTGCTACTCGTGGCCCTGCTGGGACCCGATCACGACGGGTTCCTGGCCTGGAGCACGTTCCCCGCCTTCAACCGACTGCAGGGGGATCACCTGCGCGTCCCGCTGGTTTCGGTAAGTGGTTCTCCCTCAGGCCTAGAGGCCCACCGGGACTGGGAGAGGGTGGCGGGGGGAGGGTGAGCGGCCCGGCCTGGGGAAGCCCAGCTTGGGTCTTAAAGGTCGTGAACCCACGAAAATTGTGTACACAGGCACATTGGCCTGTGTATATGTTTAATTTCCCGGGAAGTGACACTGTTGACTCATTTGACTTCAAGCAGTCCGCAACCCCAAGAAAGTTAGCCACTGCTGTTAGCATGTGTCCTACACAGAGACCCGAAGCCTGGGGACAGCCTGTGTCTCGTCCCCGTCATTTCCGTGGGCCTGGCCTGATGGATGAGTGGTCGCGAAAATTCCTTTATGAATCACAAAGGCCGAAAGGTGTTCTTATTAATTACCCCACTGTGTCGCTGCATTTGTGCATCGCCCCAGAGACCGGCAAGGGCATGCATTTTTAATGCAGACCTGACACGTGGAAGCCGAGGCGCTCATTGGTCAAGGGACCTCCCCAGAATGTGCTGGGGGCCCAGTCCCGCCTCCCTGGATTTGTAAGCGTGGATGCTGCTCCATTTTGCAGCTGTCCAGGATGAAAAGGAAACATTTTACTGTCTGTAATTTAGTATTTGGTTCAGGATGAGTGTTTCCTCTACATTCACCCCCTTTCTGCTCGTTTTCTGAAAACATTTTCCTTTAGAAGTATAAAAATTCTATTTTTTCTTCTTCCAAAGTTGAATCTCTTTACCCACAAAAAATTTTTTAATCTGATTGGACATATGAATAACAACAAACAAAATATGAATTCAGATTGTTTTTTTCTGATTACTTTAAATTTTTATATTTTTTTTCTGGTGGTAAACATGCATGCTCATTGTAAAATATTAAAGAATTACAAGTATATATAATGACAAAGGTACATGGTAGGCATATGTATACTTGTTAATTAACCTTATTCTTTTTAAAATCTGCATAGTATTTCACAATATGGAATAACTGTAATGGATTTAACAATTCTCTCTTGGTGAATGTTTGATGTGCTTTTACTTTTTCACGGTTAGAATACTGCAGTGAACAAGATTTTGAGTAAATCTTGCACCTTTAAACATCAAATTGTAAGGAATTGGAATACAAGCTGTTTGTTGAAATTGTATCAGTAAACATAAAACTAACCAAGGAAATAATTACTAAATCCAGTGAAATAAAAAGTAAGGAAAAAGGAGAAAGGTAAAGGATTTACTTAGTCATAATTATGGGAACACTGAATATAGATTGACTAACCAAAATGAGGGTTAAACTCAGTTGAGGAGTGGAGGGCAGAAAACTAACCTTTCATCTCTCCTTGTGGCAAGTCAATAGAGAATGCCCAACACTGAGAAATACAGAAGTGCCTGTGCCAATGTTATTTAAAGACATGGAGATACATTTCTGCATAATCAGTAAATGAGATGAAAATATTTGCCATGGGGCTGGAAGTCTGCTGCGTTTTGTAACAAACATTGTTGAACACCTTTGATTCTTTAAATGATCAGGTATTTTAAATTAATTTTAGAGGCATCTGGGAGGCTCAGTCGGTTAGGCGTCAGACATCGGCTCAGGTCATGATCTCACAGTTGGTGGGTTCGAGCCCCACATCGGGCTCTCTGCTCTCAGCATGGAGCCCGCTTTGGATTCTCTGTCTGCCTCTATCTCTGTCCCTTCCCCATATCTGTTTCCAAATTGCATTCTCCCTCTCTCAAAAATAAATAATAAAAACATAAAAAAATTGCCAGATGGGATTAAAAAATTGACTTTAAAACATAGAACTGGAGTAGGAGATAAATCTCCTTCAATAACTCCTCACGAATCATTACATGTTGCCCATTTTTATTCTTACTGGAGATGATAATGCCTGTGGAGAAGGGTGACTATGGATGAGAGGCTGTGTCAAGATGTGCTTACTTTTCACTGTATACCCACTGTATTTCTCGTGTTCCACAGGCATGTGATTACTTTCCAAAAGTGGAAGCAAAGGCGTTGTTTATTCCAAACAAAAAATTAACTTGCTCGTTTTACTTTAGGTTAGTATTCCCTGTCTTTTAAGTTTTTGGTAGAAGATTTTTTTCATCACATTTGTGTATTCCTCTCTATCATACTCCCTGGTTACTTGAGTCTAAGAATTAATTAGGAAAACTTAAAAATAATCATGAAAACAAGGATACAACATTAGGTTTTATTCATTTGTTCACCCACCAACTGACTGGCTTCCCCGACTGACTGCTAGTTAGCGAGGCTCTTATCTCTGTAACCGGAAACTACTCCCTCAAGAGCACTGCTCATGTTCCCCCTGCTTCGCCAATTTTTCATCCACGAAACCAAGACAATCTCTTATTTTTATGGTGCCCAGAACTATTAATCCTTTTTAATACCAGGTAATTTTACACTATGTAACACAAAGCCAAAGCTCCTTTTTCCTAGTCTTTCTTTTCCCTCCATTCCAGGCCAGTGTCTATAAGTAATCTATGACTATGTCATCTGTGTTCTTTCTCAGTAAATGATTTGCTTCGTTCTAGCTGAGCTCTTGGTTTGAGAATAATTTCCAATCATAAGATATAAATCAATGAGCTAGAAGATATAGTGCAAGTACAGATCTCAACAGCAACTCAACAAATAAACTCATTAGGAATAAGCTTAACAAGAAATGTACAAGATCTATGTAAATAAAAAGACTGGTGAATGACACAAAAGAGATCAAAAGAATGGTGATTTCTGTCATACTCTTGGATAGGAAAATTCAACATCATAAAGATATCTCTTCTCCCTTGGTTAATCTATACTTTCAATGCATTTTCAATGAAAACGTAACAGTTTGGAGGGATAGACAGAAACTCTAGCACAAAGAGAAGGGTAATACAAGGAGAATAGCTCTATCAGATAATAAACTATACGTTAAGGCCATAATAAGTAAAGCAGTGTGGTTTGAAGAACTTGTATAAAAAGTATAGAAAAGGACTCATATATCATAAAGGTGGCATTTTAAATCAGTGACGAAAGCTGACTTACATAATAAAATGGTGTAGGGACAACTGGGAAGCCATATGGAAAAAGTTAAAATGGAGCCAGGGCTCAGACTCTACACCAGAATTAAAGTCCAGACAGATAAAAATTCAATTTAAAATGTGAAATAAGGGGCACCTGGGTGGCTCAATCGGTTAAGCCTCCAACTTTGGCTCAGGTCATGATCTCACGGTTCGTGAGTTGGAGCCCCGCGTCAGGCTCTGTGCTGACAGCTCAGAGCCTGGAGCCTGCTTCAGATTCGGTGTCTCCCTCCCTTGGCCCCTCCTCCACTCATATTCTGTCTTTCTCTGTCAAAAATAAACATGAAAAAAAATTTTAATGAAATAATTAATGAAACAAATGGTGGGCGAAAGCTTTTACATCTTGGAATAGGAAAGGTTATTCGAAGTGTGACATTAAATCTAGAAGCCATAAAAGAAAATTTGGGGTAAATTCAACTCTATAAAAATAAAAATAATTTTTTAAAACTATGGGCATGGTAAAACCCATAAGCACAGTCAAAACCCAAATGACAACTAGGACAAAGTTTTATTATTTGTATCACTTGTAAAAAGCTCCTTTCCCTAACACAAAGTGCCTACAGATCTATAATTAAAAGACCAAGCACCCACTAGAAAAACAAACAAAGAATGTAAACAGTTCAGAGAAAAGGAAACATATTTGACTCTTAAATATATGAAATCACACGCACGATTAGAGAAATGCAAAGAATATATTGAGATGCCATTTTTTAATCTATCAAATAGGCAAAAATTGAAGTGTGACAACACCGTGGTCAAGACGTAGGGAAGTGTGTGAGCACTTTCGTATGCCACTGATGGGAGTGTAGATTGGAACAACCTCTTTGAAGGAATACATGTCCTTATTTATCAAAATTACAGATGTACAGGCCTGCTTCAGGCCTGCTTCCATTTCCAGTGAGGTACCCTAGGTTTGTGCACACATGTGAAACGAGTTATGTAAAAAGTTGCTTATTGCAGCCTTGTTTGTAATTAGGTAAACAACCCATGTAGTAATAGAAGACTCAGCAAAGAAATTGTGGTACATCTGCCCAGTGGAATGTTGCATAGCTTTTTTTTTTTTTTTTTTTTAAGTTTATTTAGTTTGAGAGAGAGTTCCTGTGCAAGTGGGGGAAGGGCAGAGAGAGAATCCCAAGCAAGCTCCATCCTGGGCTCAATCTCAAGAATCATGAGATCTTGACCTGAGCCAAAATCAAGAGTCCTAGGCTTAACTAACCGAGCCCAGGTGCCCGGCATAGCTATTTTTTTAAGTTATTATTTTAAAAAAATTTTTTTAAATATTTGTTTATTTTTGAGAGAGAGAGAGACAGAGTGTGAGTGGGGGGAGGGACAGAGACAGGGGAAGATACAGAATCTGAGGCAAGCTCCAGGCTCTGAGCTATCAGCACAGAGCCCAACGCAGGGCTCGAACTCATAAACCGTGAGATCATGACCTGAGCCAAAGTCGGATGCTCAACCAACTGAGCCACCCAGGCGCCCCTACTCCCCTAAGTTGTTTATTATTATTATTATTATTATTATTATTATTATTAGAGAGAGAGAGAGTGCATGCATGCACACACACAAGTTGGGGAGGGACAGAGAAAGAGGAAGAAAGAATCCCAAGCAGGCTACACTCTAAAGCAGGTTTGACACGGGGCTCGAGCCCACAAACTGTGAGATCATGACCTGAGTTGACATCAAGAGTCAGACGCTCAACGAACTGAGCCACCCAGGCACCCCTAGCTATTTTTTTAATGAAGTGGATCTCTGTATATTGAATTACCTCCAAAAGAAATTGGTAAGTACAAAAACCAAAAATTATATATTGTAAGCTTCCATTCATATAAAAATAATAGAAAAAATAGCAACATATGTGTGTGTGGTTGTATACACATATACATACATGCATGTTCTTTCTCTGGAAGGATTCAAAAGACACAACACTGATTGCTCTGGGGAAGGAATTAAGTAGCTAAGGTTAGGATGGGAGAGAAACTTTTTCACTATATGTTCTTTTGCTGTATACCCTTTTACCTTTTAAATTTTGTACGATAAGAGTGTAATACATATTCCAGATTTTTAGACTATAACGACAACAATTTTTAAAGGAAAAAATTTAGAAAGTGCCCAAGTAAGGCAAAAACAAACCAAAAACAATAACAGCTGCTAAGTATATAAAGTGACACAGCCGCTTTGGAAAATAGTTTGCAGTTCCTCAAAAAGTTAAACTAGAATTACCGTATTTTCTAGTACCTCCATGCCTAGGTATATGTGTACCCAAGAGAATTGAAGACCTACAGCTACACAAAAACTCATGCACAAATGTTCATAGAGGCTTTATTTCTAATAGCAAAAAACCCAACCCAAATGTCCATCAACAAATGAATGGATAATTGAAATGTGTTATAGCCATTCAATGGAACATTATTCAACCACAGAAAGGAAGGTTCAGCGTGGATGAACCTTCAAAACATGCTAAGTGAAAGAATCCAACCACAAAACAGCACAGCGTATGATTCCATTTATATTAAATGTTCAGAATAGACAAATCTGTAGAGACAGAAATTAGGATTCCACAGGCTTGGGGAATTGGGGGAGGGGAGAGATGGGTAGTGACTCATGTGCTTGGGGTTCCTTTTCTGGATGAAGAAAATATTTTGAAATTGGAACTTAGATAGTGGTCATAGTTGCACAACTTTTGAATATCCTAAAATCTACTGAACTGTATATTTTATCATATGTGAAGTAAGTCTCAGTTTTGTTTTAAACCAGGTGGGTGATCTTATGGTAACACACCAGGGAAGCAGTGGTTTTAGGTCAAGGTTTGACCAAATGCTGGGGAGTGGCTTTGTGGTTGCTAATTTGGGAAAATGCCTCAGCAGTCAGAAACGGCCTTGCTTCTCCTTTTGGTCAGATCACCTTGCACGGCGTCTCTAAAGTCCCTATGCTTTAAATGCTTTCAAAGTCTGAGTTTCTTGTTGTTGCTATTGTTGCTAATGACAGAAGGAAAAAAAAAAAGCACAGGGTGACCTCTCTCTTCAATAAGGTGAAGGTGACTTAGCTCTTTAAGGCATGTGTGGACCCATAGAATATGGGGGCTGAAGGCTATAAAGGGATTCAGGAAGGTGAGTGGGGAGCATCATGCGTCTGAGATACCCATTTTGTTTTCACATCTCTCAAATCAAAATCTGTCCTCTCTAAGGTATCTTACAATAGCTGCTGCCGGGAGACAGGCTTGGCATAGTCCTCATTGCCTACCCATGTGCAAACATCAGATGTGCCAGGGTCAAAACTTCCAGAAGGGACAACGGCATCTTGAAAGAAAACCCCAGCAACAATAATTAAACATTATCTTAACCCTGAGAACCAAATGTTGGCCATTTGGAAGGTTCAAGAGGCACTTAAAAATAGGCTAGCTCTACATAACTTTTAAAATTTGTATTTGAGGGAGGGAGGGAGAGAGAGAGAGAGAGAGAGGAGAGAGAACGCGTGTGAGCTGGGAAGAGGGGCAGAGGGAGAGAGAGAGGCTAATTTTAAGCAGGCTCCATGCTGAGCATAGAGCCCAACGCGGGGCTGGGATCATGACCTGAGCTGAGACCAAGAGTTGGATGTTCAACTAACTGAACCACCAAAGCACCCCATAATTTTAAAGCCTGCTTAAGAGCCCAGACCAATGGATTTTAGTTAATTTTTAAAAACTATTTTATCAGAAAAAAAATTTTATTGGGGCGCCTGGATGGCTCAGTCGGTTAAGCGTCTGACTTTGGCTCAGGTCATGATCTTGCGGTCGGTGAGTTGGAACCCCGCATCAGGCTCTGTGCTGACATCTCAGAGTCTGAAGCCTGCTTCGGATTCTGTGTCTCCCTCTCTCTCTCCCCTCCCCACTCACACTCTGTCTCTCTCTCTGTCTCTCAAAAATGAATAAATGTTAAAAAATTTTTTAAAAATATTTTACCAAAAGACAAAATTACATAGAAAAGCATGGCTAACATTGAGTCACAAAGTGATGCAAGAGTATCAACATGTAGAAGTTTTAGGAATCCCTAGATCAATTTATTATGTATATATATGTATATGTATATACATGTATAGTATATATACATATAATAATATACATATATATGTATGTACATATATATAAATAAGTGTGTGTGTGTGTGTATATATATATATATATATATATATATATATATACATAGTTTTATTTGAGAGAGAGTGGGTGAGCAGGGAAGAGGGGCAGAGAGAGAGAGAGAATCTTAAGCAGGCTTCACACTCAGCACCAAGCCTGACTTCGGCCTCAATTCCACGATCCTGGGATCATGACCTGAGCGGAAATCAAGAGTCAGACACTCAACTGACCAAGCCATCCAGGTGCCCATATAATAGGTGCTAGGATATAAAGTAACGGTGCATTTTATAATTGTTGGTATCTTAGGTTCATTGAAATGCAGGTAGCAAGGATTTGATGAGTCTAGGGTCCATAAAGTATTGGTCCCTACTTTGCTGGAGACCGAAAGACTGTGCCAAAGAGTATTTTCAACATTAAAAGAAAAAAATGAAACACCTAATGATGACAAGTAATACAGCACGATGGACACTGGTATACACTAAGAAATTAAACTTGGGGCGCCTGGCTCGCTCAGTTGGTACGCCATGCAACTCTTGATTGTGAGTTTGAGCTCCACATTGGGTATAGAGATTACTTAAACATAAAATCCTTTGAAAAAAATTAATAAATTAACCTTTGATGAAAGAATATGATATGAAAGAATTAAAAGGTATGAAAGCAAACAGGGGCCTAACAAAATTCCAACAAGCCATCAAATACTAAATACCATAGAATCTCCAATGGGGAAAATGTTACAAGTTGGAGCCCTCTGGAAGTAATGGCGGTGATTAAATTTACAGCAACTCTCACAGTCAGGTGGTGTGCATGTCAGTGGGTCTTGTTCCGCTCCACACCCATCCTCCTCCACCCCGCTTTGTCCTGCTCTCTGAGTTGCTGAAAACCACATCCTCCTTTGCCCACTGGCTCTCTGTGAGGCTCGGCCTGTAGGAGGTATGATGAGCTTACTTCTGGGAGTGGGAGAAAACTTGAAACTACAACCAGAGGGAAGAACCATTGCCCGGGTTAAGCAAACCGAAGGAAGAAGTCTCCTCCAGCCTTATTGATTCCCTCTGGTGGGTTCTTTCTTCCAGGCTCCTGAGGTCTGGGTCCCAACTCCTTGAGGTAATGCCAGCCTCTTCCCTTCCTTCTGCAGACCTAGGTGTGGTGCTGCTTCCTGCCGTCACCCTAACTTGGTACTCCCCTCCTGCCTTTCTGATCCTCTAATACCTTTGTTACTAATTATTCCCTGTACTACACTCCCTCTGTTAAAGTTATTGTTTACTTTTGTTTCTGTCTTCCTCATTGGCCCCAGATGGATCTAGGCACACTGATGAGAATTGACCAAACCTACCAATGCCTGCATTTATCTCATCTAGTATATTTGTATTGATTTCACATATATCCTAAAGGATTATCCTGCTTTAACCACCAGAAATCTTTAAAATTAGGGTTCTTTTTTAAAAAAAGTTTATAATGTTTATTTATTTTTTTGAGAGACAGAGAGAGAGTGGGGGAGGGGCAGAGAGAGAGGGAGTCACAGAATCCAAAGCAGGCTCCACACCATCAGTGCAAAGCCTGATGTGGGGCTCAAACCCACAAACTGTGAGATCATGACCTGAGTCGAAGTCAGACACTTAACGGACCGAGCCACCCAGGCACCCCTGAAATTAAGGTTCTTGTGGGCTATTGTAGAAGGAGCACTAAATAGAGCCTGTAAATCTAAGTCCTAGCCCCAGTTCTGTCACTGGGTCCCCTACCCTTTCTTAGCCTCAATGTAATACTGTAAAGAGCTCTTTTTAATTATTGCTAATTATTACTATAGCTGAGGTATGCAGAGGAATCAGATGGGACAATCAATGGATATACAAATAGCTTCAAATTGCACATATGCCTTATAAAAATAAGGTACTGGTATAATTTATGAATTCTCTCAGCCAAACACACCAATCGGGTTTTAGATACTAACCTTGAACTTGTGTTAAAGAAGTATTAGCTCTCTGAATGCCTGCCTTTAGACCTGTTGCACATGTGTTAAGCTTGATTTGAACTCAGCGGAATGAAAGGGTGGATGTCATCAGTGGTCCAAGTGCTGGCACAGAAATGCAGCCCACCCTGCCCACCCTGTGGGGGTGACAGCCGGACCTGGCGGCGGGCACTTGTGGGAGATGCAGTGCATACATCATTCGTTCACCCCCCTGCTGCCTTGGCCTCAGCCTCCACCTCCCTCCTCACCCACTCGGCGGCACTGGCCTCGTCGCTCCCTTAAGCACTGACCCACTTTGCACACAGCGCAGAGCGCGGAGCGGGTGAACTTTGTCAGCAGGGATCACTCTTACCCCAGATATTTCTGTGCCTCATCACCTCACTTCATTCTAGCCTCCCACAGTCAGATATTCCTGAAAATTTCCTGTAAAAAATGGCTGTGAAATCCTACCCTGTCTTTCTTTCATTTCAGCCTATTTTATCTCTCTTTGTGGCACTTACCACATTTATTTGTTTATTGATTTATTTTCTGCCTCCCTGGCCGGGGACAAAAGCGCCATTAGGGTAAAGAGTTCATCTGTTTTGGTTGCCATTATATTCCCAGCACCCGACAGTGCCTGGCACCTAGTAGGCCCCTAAAAAAATACTTGACAACGTAACGTGTGAATTTAACAGGCAGACACTAAATTATTCCCCGGTGTCAGATCCCTGTCCTGTGTGAACTTGAAGCAGAAGTGTGTGCACAGACAGAACACAGACTTACAAACTTTGATGCTGGCTTTTTGCAAAAAGATTTGTCCTACCCAACATTTTCCCCTTGAGGGTTTGGTTTTTTAAGTCTGGGCGTTTTAGTCCTAGAAAGAGGACGAGATTCTAAGTCAAAGATGAGGTTTCAAATCCAGTCTTTACCACTACTAGCCACACATGACAAACCCCTCCATCTCCCTGAACCTCAATTTTCTCGTCCATACAGTGGGGATAATACTCGCTCTGCTTCCCTCAGGCTTTATTGTAAAGATCAAATAAAAAATGCATTTCTGTCCCTCCCACACTGTGTTGGGGTCTGGATTCTTCTGGCAACTCATTCCAGCCACTCTCCTGTCCTGCAAGTGGAGACGTTTGATCTTTGTCTTCCTCTCCACTCCTAAGATCCAGAAGGCAGGGGTCCGCTACATAGAGTTAACGCGACTTTGTCTCGCCAGTCTTCCCAACCGAAGAAAATTCACGGGAAGACAAGGCAGCCTGTTCCCCATCCTACTCAAAATTGCTAATACCTCATTGCCTCAGCGACTTGATCGCCAGCCTTGTAACAGATATCTCTCCCCTACACCTGTGAAGCTGATGGAACAGGACAGAGAAAACAGAATCCGACAGAGGAGAGAGAGGGCAGGCTTCTCTGTCACAAGGCCTAGGATAAGGACATTATTGTCTAGAAGGAAAGACATGATTGAAAGGTCCTGAAAACTGAGCTGGCTTCATCTCAAACAACCGTAGTAGCCCGAAAAAGAACAAAGAATCTCTTCCTTGCATGGTAGTAATGGCGGAAAGCAAAATGAATCTGTTCACAGAGCATGAAGATGAGAATGTTGATATACCATAGTAGAATCTTTCTGAGGACGTACAGGGGAAAAGGGTCACTTGTAGCAACAGGATCCAGAGCTGTGCCAAGGAATCGTGTCACAGTGATCTTATTTCAGTGACCATCTTCCCGGTTACTCATTTTAGGGTCCCTATGGGGTGGGACTATGGGAGGTGAGGCCGGATTCTGGTGTTTTTTATGAGCCGTCATTTGCCTTTTTCCTTCCTTAGGTCTCTGTTTTCCCTACTTTCATGTGCATAATTTATAAATCATCTGTGTAGTTTTAATGCCTCACTGATTTTACATAGCTTCCTTTTTCATTGTGTTGATTGGTACTAAAAGAGGCACTCAGCTCCCAAGCCCCGACATCAGTGATGAGAATGAGGTCCATTATCGACAGTCTAAAACAAAGACGCTCGTGGTTAAACAAAGTATACGTAGAGCTCGGTGGTTTTCTTCTGAGTCTGTTTGGGGGAATGTGTAATGAGGAAGATTCATTTCTTTTCTATTTAAAACATTTTTTTTAATGTTTATTTACTTTTGAGAGAGAGTGCAAGACTACAAGCAGGGGAGGGGCAGAGAGAGAGGGAGACAGAGGATCGGAAGCAGGCTCTGCACTGACAGCACAGAGCCCGATGCGAGGCTCGATCTCACAAACTGTGAGATCATGACCTGAGCCAAAGTCGGATGCTCAACCGACTGAGCCACCCAGCTCCCCTTTTTTCTATTTTAAAAAGCTGACTTCTAGGGGCGCCTGGGTGGCTCAGTCAGTTAAGCGCCCGACTTCGGCTCAGGTCATGATCTCACAGTTTGTGAGTTCGAACCTCGCATCGGGCTCTGTGCTGACAGCTCGGAGCCTGGAGCCTGCTTCACATTCTGTGTCTCCCTCTCTCTCTGCCCCTTCCCTGCTCATGCTCTGTCTCTCTCTGTCTCAAAAACAAATAAACATTAAAAAAATTTTTTTTTAAATAAAATAAAAATAAAAGGCTGACTTCTAGAGAAGCAGAAGGCAATTCTAATGTGCTATTTAAATATTCCATGTAAACTCAGGATGTGTTTCCAAAGAAAAAAGAACACGCCAGCAGCACAACAAACCAAAAAGATCAAAGGAGACAATGAAAAAAGAAAAATGCCATCCCGGTGCTGTTGATCTTGCCACTTCAAGTTCCTCTTCAGTTTGAGAAGCACTAGTACGAAAGCTCAGAGGCCACGCACATGGCGTCTCTTTCCCTGATATTGATCCATTTATACCCATTTATTCCTTTGTTTCTTTTGGTGGGGGAGATAAATCCTGTGAATAGCAAAGGAATGGGTCACGTGTACAACAGTGGCTTCTTCCCAGACTCATTAAGGACCAGGGTCACTGGCCCTCTTTGGGTTTCCTAGACTCGAGAAGAAGACAAGAACCAGGATGGGAAAATGGACATGTTACATTTTAAACTGGAGCTTCCTCTGCAGTCCACGGAGCATGTTCTTGGTGTGCAGCTCATCTTGACTTTCTCCTACCGATTGCACGTGAGTCCATTCCTCGCGGCAGCCCGTCCCCTCCCTTTTGTCTTTTAATAGAATGGAGCCCTCTCCCTGAGCTCTAGGGAAACTCACGCTGCAGAAGGCTCTATTATGAGGTGTAGTTTGGGGTTTAATTGAGGCAAATCGAATGCTTCTCATCGGGGTCCTATTAATGTAGGTGAGATGCTAAGACGCTCAGAGGGTTTTCTGTGCTTCCTGCTTGGCTAACCCTGGTGTTTAAGGGACTAGTAGGCAGCAACCACAGACAGGGATGCTGGGAACGCAGAGCCTTCCGATGTGACTGAAATGGCTATCGTCTCTCCTTGTGATGATTTCAGAGGATGTCGACATTCGTGATGCAGAGCATGGCGTTTCTCCAGTCCTCCTTTGCTGTGCCAGGGTCCCAGCTCTATGTGAACGGAGACCTGAGGCTGCAGCAGAAGCATCCCCTAAGCTGCGGTGGCCTTGACGTTCGGTACAACGTAAGGGTGCTTTTTACTGTCCGCCTCTTTTGTTTCTCTCTGTTACCGTTTCCCAAGTTCTTTGAAGAGGGAGGACATGAAAGTTGGAAATAGCATTTTTCTGTGGGTGGCACGGAAGAGGATTTCTGAGGAATTCTTGCCATGAATTCTTTCAAAACATAGAGACAGATACACCTGTATTTGTATCTAAAAAGAGGGGGGGAAATCTGTCTTTAAGAACTAAACTGCATGTTGTTTTTGGGTGTCCGTGTGCACACACACGGCACATTCCAAGCGGTGTTTTGCAGTTCGTGTAAAACACTGGGGGAATCGTACTAACCACCGTTTATTAAGCACATAACATATGCCAGCCCTGCGTTAAGAGGTTTAAATATATCATCTCATTGAATCATGACAGCAGCCTCGTGAGACGCCTGCTCCTGTCATTTCCCAGCTCTCCAGCCTCTTGTCCTATCACGGTCCCCCTGGCTGCTTTCTAGCCACACGGGCCCTTTTGCTGTTCCTCAAGCCTGCAAAAGGAAGTTCCTGCCCCCCCCACCCCACCCACCCCCAGGTTATGCACTTGGCCTTTCCCTCTGCCAAGTGTCCACACAGCCTGCTCTGCTACTGCATTCGGGTCCCTGCTGGAATATCCCTGAGCACAGTCCTTCCCTGACACTCCTTTCTAAACAGCATTCTCCTCCCTGCCCACCACTCCACACCTAGATTTCTTTTCTGTACTTCCACTGGAAATATCAAAGATCTGTTTTCAGTTCTTTGCTAGCTGTTTTTCCCCAGTGGCAAAAGCACTGACATCTTCTATACTGTCACTCCAGTACCTAAAACAGGGCCTGGCACACTGAAAGCACTCAGACAGATTTGTTGAAAGACTGAACTCTCCTTTCACACATGAGGAAACTGGGGCGGATAGAGACTAACGAATTTTCCCCAAATCCTGCCGCTTGTAAATAACAGAACCATGAACTGTCTCTCCGGGGCTGGAACTCATGCATATGATCGCTCATGACTAACCTATCTTTTACCACATGGGGGGCCCACATAAGTTGGGCTGCTCTACTTTTGAAAATGAAATTCAGTGTTATCAGTTATTACAGGCAAAAACCAGGACTGTTCCAGATAAATGTATTTATGGTCACTTTAGCCATAATCAATATAAGTTAAAAAAAACAAAAGGAGGGGGACTATAAGATATAAACCTTTTTTTTTTTTAAGCTTATTTATTTTGAGAGAGAGAGAGAGAGAGAGAGAGAGCAGGCATGCATGAGCAGGGGAGGGGCAGAGAGAGAGAGGGAGAGAATCCCAAGCACGCTCAGCAACGTCGGCTCAGCACAGAGCCCAACACGGTGCTGAAGACTGCAGCTGAGTCTGACACTCAACCGACTGAGCCACCCAGGCACCCCAAGATATAAACATTTTATATGAAGGTTTATATAGTAGCATATGTCAACAAGAATGTGATATTAGAAGGCAGGAGATGTTTCCTTCTTCAAAGGATTAGATGCTTATTATTTGTACTTTATCCTATTTCCATTTCTACACTTAAAAGAGATAAATTACAGAGCATTCAAGGAAGAGCAAGAAAAAGACAAAGGGGTTGAAAATATGGTCTCCTTAAAAAATGTAAGGAATTACTGCTCCCCTTGGAATAGAGAGGGGTATTTTATAACTAGCTGTAAAAGCTGTGAAAGGTGGATATTGACCCCTGTTTCTATCCCTGCAAAAGGGAAGACTGAACATAGATGATTTAAATTATTGGGGTGGCTCAGTCGGTTAAGCGGCCGACTTCGGCTCAGGTCATGATCTCGCAGTTCATGAGTTCGAGCCCCGCATTGGCCTCTGTCCTAACAGCTCAGAGCCTGGAGCCTGCTTCAGATTCTGTGTCTCCTCTCTCTCTCTGCTCCTCCCACTCTCTCTCTCTCTCAAAAATAAACATTAGAAAAAATTGTTGCACGGGAGGTCATCCATTCTTGAAGAAAGGGTTACTGATGCCTGAGCAGGCCACCATGCACGAGAGGCCAGTCTCAGCTGTGGGTGGGTGGGAGGAGAGAAGGATGAGTGGAAAAGTGGCTGGGGGCTCACTCCACACCCTCCTGCCACATCCCAGGTGTCTGTAATCAACGGGACCAGCCCTTTTGCCCGTGACTATGACCTCACCCACATTGTTGCCGCTTACCGGGACAGGAATGGTGAGTCATGGGTACAATGCACTCAGCTGCTTCTCCAGGACCTTCCAGGTCAGTGGGAACATTGGACAAAACCACAACTGGAGCTCTTGTCAAGATAAAAATGTCCAAGCCAGTGACTACTCAGTGATGGGAGGGGAACAGGCTACCTAGGGTCTGTCCTTTTCCTCCTGATCTAAAGACCCCGCACCCCGCCCCTGCCATCACTACTCTTAACGTCCAGCAGGTGAGTGCTCATTTATGTCCCATGTTTATTGATCACTAGCTTGATGGATTTCTTTTTTTCTGTAAACGCCTAATTGAGTTGCTCCCCCACCACACGTGTAAAAGGAGCCAAAGACAAATTGCTAACCCTGGCTTTCAGCTAGAAGTAGGGAATGTGACTGACTTACCCCCAAATAAGCAGCCGACGTAGAGCAGGGGGCCTGGCGTTCTGGCTGGAACGCTGAGCGTGTCCATCCCTCAGAGAGGAAAGGCTCTCGGGCCAGTGTGTGTGCTTGACTCAGCACATTGGTCTGGTTGGCCGTCTGAGGTTTCCTCTAAAGGCATCTGAAGCATTACGTGGCAGCCGGACATCGTAGATACCACCCACACACATTTATCAAGTTGTGAGGACCACAATCCCAGTACTTCTTCCTGAATTTTTGTAATACACTGGTGGCATTATTCCCAAACCAGAGGAATGTTAAAACAAAAACACTCATCTACAACTTTTCTTTCTTTATTCCTTCCAGTCTTTGTCCATATGCAGATTTTTTTTATACAGCTCTTATCATAGTTTATAAAACATTTTAGGATCCAACTTTTTTTTTTGTACTTCCCCGCGCTACTACAAAGCTTTAATTGGTATTATTTTTAGTGGTAGCATAGTATTCCTTTGCTTAGCCATTCAACAGTGGAAGAACACACAGACGGTTCCAAGTTTGTAACATAAATATTTTGACAAGTGTTTCAACAAATAATTTGTGAGCAGCTTTGCACAGTCAATTCTCTTTCCTTCGGAGTCATTTTTTTGGGAAAAGTTCTGATGTGCAGAATTCGCATGAGGGGTCAAAGAATACTTTGATAGTCCTTGTTATTTTATTGAGAGAGCATTCATGGATTGATTTAACTCCTGCTTGTGTTGCAGTAACCACCGTCCTGATGGACTCCGACCCCATCTGGCTGGTGGGAAGGGCCGCCGAGGCTCCATTTGTGATTAACGCCATCATCCGGTACCCAGTGGAAGTCATTTCATATCCTTTCTGTTAAAGAGCCATAGTAGCTCAGTTTCAAAAACAGGAAAGTGCCTCCCTTGTCCCAAGAAGGGACAGATATGGGAAGCCTCCGATTGGAAATTGCTTAAATGACTCCGTCTGCTGTTCGTGCAGGGACAAAAAACAAACAAACAAAAAAAACAACCTCATTTCCTCTTCATATCTCTGGACGATTCTTCAGACCAGAATCATCCATATGTATGTATTAATAATCTTCTATCGTCCCTTTTATCATAAGGGCATTTGAAACATTTTTGCCATTTCCTGTCTAAACTAAACCTTTGGCTTAACTTCCACTTAGAAAATATCATCTGTGACTCCTTAACTGGCTGTACTTATCTACCAGGATTCTGGGAAATGATAAAGTTTGCCTGGATCCAGTATGTCAGTATCCTGCTTATCTTCCTCTGGGTGTTTGAAAGAATCAAAAGATTTGTGTTTCAGAATCAGGTGGTGACCACGATCCCTGTCACCATAATGCCCCAGGGAGAACTGTATAAGGAGCACTTATCATAAGACCATTTCTGAGAACTAAGCAGGACCCTGGCTACCTCAGCCTTGTCTTCTGGGAACGGCCATCTTAAGAAATTTTTGCAAAGAGCTCCTCATGGACACGTGCCCGTGTGTGTCCTTTTCCTATCAGAGACAAAGGACAATCCGTTGTAAGTTTTCTCTACACAAATTCCATGTCTTCTAAGCACCTCCAAAATCTTCAGGGACTAGTTTGTGGAAACATCCAGAGGTTCCTGAAGGCTATAATTTGCTTTTTTTTTTTTTTTTTTTTTCCTTAGACTTGAATTTCAGGAGAAAACTGCAGTCAGTTCAGAACTCTTGGAAAGAGTCCCATCTCTGGTCAAGCAAAGACTTTTCCTCTCTTGAACTGAGAAACATGCTATGCATTTCTTCCCACTATTGTAAACCACTTTTTACTCTTTTCAGGCCTCTCTTGTGAGAGATATGCAAATCAGTAGCACTTTCCACTCCTGAGCATCTAAATTTCCCATTCAGAACTTTGGTTTCCAGAACTGAGAGGTCCTTGAGGGGGAGAATGGGAGCGAGAGAAAGGGAGCGCTGGAGAGCACATGCACGCACACGTGTCCAGTGGACGACTCCAGGACACCGGGACCATCCACCTGCCCTCAGGCTAACAGACACTGGTCTGTCATCAGCTGGGCTGAGCAGCCCTTTATCCCTGCCCTGCTGTGGCTGGCTTTGTGCCCTGCCTTTTGCCCTGTCTGTGCCCCTGGAACAGCAGGCTGAAGCCAGAGTGCTCTTTCGCTCACAGTCCCCTCCGCAACAGTGGGGGAAGTAAGGATTATAACAACAGTTTCTTTCTCTCTGGCCCTGACCCAACAGCCTGGACACTTGCCACTCCTCCTCCTTGACAGCCCTCCCCCACTTCTTGAAAAGGACACGGGTGACAGAGGACCTGTTGTTGGTATTGGCTCCCACTGCCAACAACCACAGAGTTTGTTTGGAGGGCTAGCAGGAGACCCAGCTACTTGTATTTCCTGTGATGAAGGGACAGGGTGCCCGTCAGAGTGAGCGGCTTTGGGGAGAACGAACAAGGTGCACTGAGGGGGTAAAGAGGACGCTTGCCCGCCCAGGACAGCCTAATCCGGCCTGGTTGTTAGCAGAATGACAAGCGGTCCGACAGGGTCAACCTCCTGCCTAAGTGAGTGTCATCAGGATGGCACTGCTGAAATGGGCCTCTGTTGCACACGGAAGGCTAGTTCGCCGTTCCTGGCCTGAGGAAATGAGCTGTCCTCAAAGGACAGACGGATCTGCTTTATGATCCCAAGATGTCACTGGCACTGGAGACACGCCTGCTCTGAACCATGCTTCAGGCCCACCCACCCACACACTCCTCTACACGCGTATGCCTCAGTTTACCTTGGAGATTCAGTTCTCATTTCCAAAGCACCTTTTCTTCCAGGCTGACCAAGATAAGAGTTTTGGAAACAGCCACTTTGAAGTATTCAAGCACAAAACTAGCTTAACACTGGCCCCTCTGCCTTGTCTTTTACTATCTAGGGCTGTTTATATACCTACACAGTTTTTCTTGGGATTTAAATGAAAAACGGTTTCTGGTTTGAATCACAAAAAGGTAAGGAGAAACGGGAAGATCGCTAAAGACATGAATTAACACCGCTTTGCATTTTGTTAAATTATTTTCAGGCAGAACTTGTATAAAGAACCATGATGTTTTGTACCTTTCTAATTAAAATATTCAAAATGGAAGGCTGCACGTGTCTGTTATGAGCCGACTTCACAAAGTGGGTGGGGATGGGGAGGGCAGAGGTTGCGCACACTTCTCCCAGTTACTCACCGGCAGCCTTCCGTTGCCAGGGCTCTGCCCAAAGACCTTGGAGCTTTTGTTAGCTCTTTGGCAACATCCCCTGGTCCTGCCCCAAGTAAATGTGAGTTTTTGGTGGAATCCACATGGCCTGTGGAAACCCACAGGCTGGAAAATTACAACCGTGTCTGGTGAATATCAAATTATTTACGGATCAGATGTTGGTAGCTTCCGAAGGGGAATGACACAGTGTAGTTGGAAGAGGGGAAAGGTGAGAAATATGCAGGATTTTATCCTGAGCTGTAACAGCTAAGTCAAGGTTTGAGACAATTACTCAATATGTGGGGTGTAGCGAGGGGGGGAGGGAAGATCTCTAATTTTGGTAAATGATTTTCCAGTTTCTGTTTGAATCAGGTGAGGCTCCCTAAGGCCCTGCTTAGGTCCCATCATGTAAGATTAATAAGGCAATTCTCTGTCTTCTTTTTTTCTTTCTCTTCATGTTCATGCTTTTTAAAAGACGTCTTGTTTCTTTCTGACCGGAGAAGTTCTAAATGCCTATTGGGGAAAATGTAAAATTACAGAAACCTAAAGAAAATAAGTTGTCTGTAAATGTAGAAGTTATCACGATTGGCATTCTGGCACACATCTTTCTAATCTTTTGTAGTCTAACTTTTTCATTATCATAAACAACACTTCTATGAACCTTGTGTATAAATCCTTCTTGCCAGTTTATTTCCTTAAGTTAGATGCTAGAAAGGAATTACTAATTCAGAAAGCTTATGGCCGTTCTTAAGGATTTAAATTCATCTTGCCAAACCGCATCCTGGAAAGAATGCACTAATTTATAGTCCCAGCAGCAGAGACTTCTTTTAGATCCCAGCACGGATTATAGGAGGTCAGAATTTTTTTTCAGATGCCTGGACTCTGTTGTTATCTGGGCGGGGGAGGGGGACGGGCTGCTTTACTTTTTGAAATTTATCTTGTATTTACCCGGACTTGCTACCAAGCCTGTGCCTCTGGGATGAGACTAGAACAGGGAAGGGACGGGAGGAGGGGGCAGCCAGCTCTGGGCTTAGGTCCTGAGGGCCACCTGGCGTCTCGGCCCCTCCCAGCTGGGCTACTGGCTGGGGAGGCTGCGCTGTCCGCTTGGCATCAGGACGCCTTGGACTTGGCTTACTCAGGTCTGAGGCTGGGGGCTTGGGAAAGCGGCTTGGATTCCAAGTCACTTCGCTTCGAGGATGCCACAGAGAGCGAGGAGGGGCAAGAT
The DNA here is from genome assembly GCF_024362965.1 of Panthera pardus. Classification (NCBI taxonomy): domain Eukaryota; kingdom Metazoa; phylum Chordata; class Mammalia; order Carnivora; family Felidae; genus Panthera; species Panthera pardus. The sequence continues at coordinate 14,288,558 of NW_026526754.1, read as the reverse complement.
TACGATTTGATTTCCCTCGCCAGGGCCTTTTGTGCTCCCCGGAGGCTTCGCTCTCCGCGACCGGAGCGGGAGACAACTCTTTCGGTCAGTTAGTCGGGTGAAGAGGGTGAGCGCCAGCGCCCTTTGACATCCTCCCGCTGCCCCCGGGGCCCACCTGCGCCCGCCCTCACCCCGCCCTCCGGCGCCCGCCCCCGCCCCCGGGCGGCCGCCCCTCCCCCGAAGTGGGGAGGGTAGTGGGAGCAGGGGGCCAACCGGCTCCTTCCTTCCTTCCGTCCCTCCCGCCCCGGCTCCCGCCCGCCGGCTCCGGGACCGCAGCCACGTCTGAAAGCGCCTCATTGTGCGCGTTCTTCTCGGGCAGCGGGCGGCTGCACTGGCGGCGCGGGGCGCAGGGCGCGGGGGGCGCGGCGCCCGGCACGGGTGGGGGGCTCCGGGCAGGGGCGCCCCAGTCCGCGTCTTGTCGTTGCCCCACGACTGCCCCGCACGCACACCCCCTGTTCTTAAGACGCCTCTCCGTTTCCAGGACACGCCTGCCCCGTTTCCAGCTTCCCCCCTCCTGAGCTCGCCAGGTGCCTCCAATATCGAGGCATCTGCTGCCCCCGCGCCCATGCCTCTCGGAGCCTTCTCCCCGGGGTCACTGCGTGCCCCTTAAGAGCCTTGGGAGCCTGCGGGGCACATCAGCTCCCGAGGAGTCTCCCGGTGAAGACACAGCCGGCCGTGGACTGGAACTGGGAAGAGGCGAGGTCAAGGAGCCCCTGCCGAGCCTCAGGAGAGAGGTGTCCGCCTGCCGCCGCGCCAGCTCGGGCAGGGACGCCAGCTTCGGGGTACGTTGGTTCGGCCTGTCTCCGCGCAGGATGCCCCCAAACCGGGGCATTGATCTTGCAGCCGAGGAGTCGGGTCTGGGGAGAAGAGCTGAGGGTGGTGGTTCTAACCGAAGGTGGAGAGGGCATTGCAGCCCCAGACGCTGGTTTCACGGTGTCTTCCCCGGGGCTTCAGCTGCACCGGAGATCGCTACTGGGGATCCCTAATCTCTTAAAACGGGAGTTGCCAAGGGCTTTAATCCAGAAAGCTTTTTCCGCGGAACTCTTTTGAGAAAAAGCAGCTTGGTGAGTGAATTGAGAACCATATGCAGCTGACCTTGGAGCCTGGAGGCCTCTGTTGGGGCTGCTGGATCTTGGCCTCAGCGGAGGTGCCTGGCCAATGTTAACTCTCTTTTCGGTACCCTCTTGCGCCGGAGGCATGAGGATGGCAAGACTGAGGCCTAGAGAGCAGGAAGGACTTGGCTTCCCTGAGGCCCAGAGTGAGTTGCCAAGTACCAGAGGTAATGAGAATAGTGCCTGGCTGCTTCAGCCCGCTAAGGGTTGGCTGTGTTGAGGGCTCTACGGTTCCATTGACTCCTCTCCATCGCGTGTGGTAGGGGCTGTCGCCGGCGTCCTTTGCAAAGGAGCCAGAGGAGGAAGCGCCCAGACGTTAGGAGTGCACTGCCCCAAGTCACACACCTCACTGGTGCAGAGGCAGAATTTGAACCCAGTCCGGCTTTCAGAAGCCAGTCTTGTAGCCACTATTCACCGTTGTTTTGCGGTACACGTTCTGACCCTGCCTGGGCTTGCCACATTCTGTTCCCAGGGTCACCTGAACCAGATCAGGCTGTTGTCCTTGAGTTTTCCTTATGAAAAGGCTTTCGCTCCGATTCATAGAATATAGTTGTCACCCAGGATTTGGAAGATTTCTGAGCAAATACTAGTGTACTGTGTGACAGACCTTGTTCTAAGTTCTTTATAAATATTAACTCATTCACTTTTCACATCGAGCCCTGACTTGGGTTATATTATTTCCCCCATTTATTTTTATTTTATTTAAAAAATTTTTAATGTTTACTTATTCATGAGAGAGAGAGAATATGCAAGTGGGGGAGGGGCAGAGAGAGAGGGAGACACAGAATCTGAAGCAGGCTCCAGGCTCCGAGCTGTCCCCACAGACCCCCGTTGCTACGCTTGAACTCCACAAACTCATGAGATCATGACCTGAGCCGAAGTTGGATGCTTAAGCTACTGAGCCACCCAGGCTGCCTGAGTTTTGCTTTTTTAACGCTTATTTTATTTTTGAGAGAGAAAGAGAGACAGAGAGATGGAGCGCGAGCTGGGGAGGGGCACACAAAGGGAGACACGGAATCTCAAGCAGGCTCCAGGCTCTGAGCTGTCAGCACAGAGCCCAGATGTAGGGCTCAAACTCAAGAACTGTGAGATCATGACCTGAGCCAAAGTTGGATACTTAACTGACTGAGCCCCCCGGCACTCCCATTTTTTTTTTTTTTTCTTTTTTTAAGTGAGCTCTAGGGGTGTCTGGGTGGTTCAGCCCATTGAGCATCAGATTCTTGATTTTGGCTCAGGTCATGATCCCAGGGTTATGGGCTAGAGCCCAGCATGGAGCCTGCTTAAGATTCTCATTTTCTCTCTCTCCGCCTCTGTCACTCTCCCCCGCTCATGCATGCTCTCTTGCTTGCTCTCTCTCTCTCTCTCTCTCTCTCTCTCTCTCTAAAACAAAATAAACAAAAACCTTTTAAAGTAAGCTCTAGGCCCAACATGGGGCTTGAACTCATGACCCTGAGATCAAGTCGCATGCTCTACCCACTGAACCAGGCAGGTGAATTTCCCCCGTCTTACAGATTCAACAACAACAACAACAGGCACAGAGAGATTAAGTATCTTGTCCAAGGTCACCCAGTAAAAGATCAAATGGAGTTCATCAGCCACTGTGCCAGCACTGCTCCCTGTCATGAGACAGAATCCTGCTTCTGGTCTAGTAAGGGGACATAGGTACAGAAATGTATGAACAAGAGTATTCTGCACAGTGATAGTAGCATTAACGGTGATTTCTCAGTATCGCCTAATACTCAGGCAAGGTGAAATTTCTCTCATTGCCTCAAAGATATCTTCTTGCACTTGGCTTGTTTGAATCAGAATCCAAACAACATCTACACACTGCATTTGGCTATTCCATGTTTTCTTCTAAAACAGCCCTTTCCTTTTTTTTTTTTCTTCTTATGTGATTGAATTCTAAGAATGATTTGCTTTTCAAAAATAACAAATCAATCAAAATAAAATGTTAAAAAAATAAGCCAGAGAACTTTCCAGATTATCCCTGTAGTAAGAGGGCTCTGTCAACACCTGGGGGAACACAGGAGAATGTTCTCAAGGTGCATTCCCTACCCCCCCTCCCCTGCATGAGTTATTTCAGAAAAGAGGTGGGAGTCCCCAGACTTCAGGTCTCCCCAGCTGTAAGGTTCTATGATTAGGTCCAGCGCAAAATGCATTTTGAGGATCCCCAAAGTTCAGAGCCAGAGAAAGGTGTTATGTGTTACCTGCTCATCTGCTCTGAAATGCCCCCTGGGGTGGCTCTGAGCCAGGGGGACTTGAGGCTCCTTTCCTAGACAATTTGATTTCATTTCCCAATAGATTCCTGCAGGCAAACCTGTTTCCTCCAGCAGCATCTGGGCTGTGTGACTCCAGCTTCCTTGCCTCTGGCTGATGCCACGAAGCTGCTCATTAGGGCTGGCAGAGAGCAGATGTGGCCAGGGCTTGGGGCCAGGAATGTCTCCTGCCACAGCCTGACCCAGTCCACAGCCCTGAGGCTGAGGGCGGGTTTAGGGATCTTCACTCCTTGTAGCCTCTGGGAGGTAGTTCTCCGTCCTTGCCCCCGTCCTACTCTGGCCAGCTGGTACTCGGGTCAGCCAGGGGACTGATCTGCCACACTCCTCGTCCTGCAGCGAAAGCTGGAGCAGGCAAGCTCCACCCGTGCCCATGCCTCCTTTAACCAAGTTTATGAGTTTACGATTACCAAAGTAATACAAGTCTGTCGTAGACCACCTGGAAAACGCAGCAAAAGCACTAACAAGAAAAAAATTACTTGTTATCTGGCCACAGAAAGGTAACTACTATTCAGCACACATCGTTCCAACTTTCTTTCTCTGCATTTTTGTGTATTTTTTTTAATAAAAGCTCTATTGAGATACAATTCACGTACCCTAAAGTTCACCCTTTTACGGTGCACAATTCACTGATGCAACAGTATACACATGTTGTGTGTTAATCACCTCGGGGTTTATCCATGTTGTAGCATGTATCAATATTTCATTCCTGGGGTGCCCAGGTGGCTCAATCGGTTAAGCGTCCGAGTTCAGCTCGGGTCATGAGCTCATGGTTCATAGGTTTCAGCCCCCACGTCTGGCTCTGTGCTGGCTGTTCAGAGCCTGGATCCTACTTGGGATTCTGTGCCTCCCTCTCTCCCTGCTCCTCCCCCACTCACACTCTGTGTGTGTCTCTCTCTCAAAAATAATAAACGTTAAAAAAAAAAACTTTATTCCTTTTCATTGCCAGATAACACTCAATTACGGTTGACTCTTGAACGTGGGTTTAAACTGTGTGAGTCCACTTATATGCAGATTTTTTTCAATAAACACACTGTGGTAGTATAAATGTATTTCTCTTCCTTAAGATTTTCTCAGTAGCATTTTCTTTTCTCTAGCTTACTTTAATACATATAATATGCAAAATAGGTGACTGTTCGTGTTAAGGCTTCCAGTCAGCAGTAGGTTGTTTGTAGCTAAGTTTTCCGGGAGCCAGAAGTTACACATGGGGGTGGGGGGTGGTGGTGGTGCCTGGGTGGCTCAGTCGGTTAAGCATCCGGCTCTTGATGTCAGCTCCGGTCTTGATCTCAGGCTTGTGAGTTCAGGCCCCACGTTGGGGTCCATGCTGGGTGTGATACTACTTAAAAAAAGTTGCACATGGATTTTCGACTGTGTAGAGGTTGATGCCCCAACTTCCACATTCACCAAGGGGAAGCTGTGTATGGATGTACCACACATTTTGTTTATCCGTTTATCAGTCGATAGGTATTTGGGATGTTTCCACTTTGGGGCCATTATGAATAATGCTACTATGAAAGGTGATGAGCACATTTTTGTGTGGACATGTGTTTTCAGTCTTCTTGGATACGTATTTTATTTTATTTAAATGTTTATTTATTTTTGGAGAGACATTGCAAGGGGAAGGACAGAGAGAGAGAGAGATTGAGAATCCCAAGCGGGCTCCTCACTGATGCAGGGCTCGATCCCACAAACCATGAGATCGTGACCTGAGTCGAAATAAAGACTCAGATGCTCAACCACCTGAGCCACCCAGGCACCCCTGGATATATATGTATTTTAGAGTGGCGTCTCTGCACCACGTGGTAACCCTGTGTTTAACCTCTCGAGGAACTGCCTGTTTCCTGCAACACCTGTACCACTTTGCACCCCCCAGCGGTGTCCACGGCTTCCGGTTTCCCCACCTTCTCACTAACGCTGCTGATCTACCTTTTTGGTTCTAGCCATCCTAGTGGATGGGGAGTGATATCTCATTGTAGTTCTGATTGCCATTTCCCAAGCGACTAAAAGTATCAAGCATCTTTTCATGCGCTTGCAGGTAATTTGTATATCTTTGGAGAAATGTCTACTCAAATCTTTTGCCCATTTTTATGTTGGCTTCTGCGTCTTCTGTTATTGAGTTGTAAGAGCTCTTTATATATTCTGGCTCCCATACATATGATTTGCGAGGATTTTCTCCCATCCGGGGCTGTCCTTTCACTTTCTTGATGAAGTCCTTTGATACCGGTGTATTTTTAACATCCTCGTATGTGTTGGTACTTGTGGTTTTTCCACTCGAAGTTATGTAGTTAAGAGCTCTAAAGTTAGGTGGTGAGGACTTAAATTCTGACTCCGCTGCTGTGTGGGTCCTTTAGGCAAATTTCTTAATCTTTCTAAACTTCACTTCCCTGATCTGTAAAACAGGGAGGGGTATCAGGTCCACTGCATAGGTTTGTTGTAAGGACTAAATCAGAAGATGGGAGCAAACTCTTGGCACATAGGAAGCCCTCAATGGATGGTATTTATGGGTGCTCCGTGTTTCCAGCCCACTGTAAACATTCATCTTCCTCCTCTCTCTCCTTTTCTCCCTTGCCTCCCCCCCCCCCTTTTTTTTTCCCCCCTCTTTTTCCCTCCTTTTCAGCCTTCTTTGTAACAGATGCCCCGGGCTCCATTAGAGCTGGCTTGCCCCCCAGGGGTGGCCCTTGATGCCAAGAGTCCGCTGGTCCCTCATCTGGGATCTGTTTTCTGTAGCCTTTGGGATTCCTGAACAGGGATGGCCTCCAGCTGATGCCAAACTGAGAGAAAGCTGAGCCCTGGATTTGTACTTAGTATTACATTTCACTCCCTTAGATGCGTTGCCAGGGCTGGGAAGGGCTGATGACAGGACATGCTGCGGAGTCAAGGGCACGCAGAGCTGGGGTGCAGGTGAGGGTTTCCCAGAGAGCTGGATTCCTGGGCTCCAGGTCACCCCCCTCCTGTGGCACACCGTCCTGCCCTCAGGTTTCCCCTTGGCAAGTCAGGTAGAACAGTAGCTCCTTCCTGTGTCTCCAAGGCCAAGAAACAGTCAGGGATATTTAGAAGATACTGTCACTTAAAAAAATTTTTTTTAATGTTTATTTATTTTTGAGAGAGAGAGAGAGCATGAGTGGGGGAGGGACAGAGAGACACCCCCCCCACACACACACACACAGAATCCGAAGCAGGCTCCAGGCTCTGAGCTGTCAGCACAGAGCCCGACGTGGAGCTCAAACTCACAGACCATGAGATCATGACCTGAGCCGAAGTCGGACACTTAATCGACTGAGCCACCCAGGCACCTCTGAAGATACTGCCACTTTAAAATGCTCAGGAGGGGGGCGCCTGGGTGGCGCAGTCGGTTAAGCGTCCGACTTCAGCCAGGTCACGATCTCGCGGTCCGTGAGTTCGAGCCCCGCGTCAGGCTCTGGGCTGATGGCTCGGAGCCTGGAGCCTGTTTCCGGTTCTGTGTCTCCCTCTCTCTCTGCCCCTCCCCCATTCATGCTCTGTCTCTCTCTGTCCCAAAAATAAATTAAAAACGTTGAAAAAAAAAAAAATTAAAATGCTCAGGAGGACACTGCAGAGCCTGCTTGGGACTCTCTCTCTCTCTCTCTCTCTCTCTGCCCCTCCTCTGCTTGTGCTCTCACTCTCAAAATAAATAATTAAACTTAAACGCTCAGCAGGAAGAAATATGGGACACGTGGGGGAGTTCCTCCCTTTGGATTTGGATCATAGAGTGTCTGACTTAAGTTAGGCAAATCTTTATTAATATCATCCACTCTTTAGTCTTTGGGACATTCCCTGACATGACACTTACTGCCTTATTCAGTCGGGATTCTGAACTTTTTAATGAAATATAACATACATACAGAAAAGAGCATAAAAATACAGCTTGATGGGGTGCCTGGGAGGCTCAGTTGGTTAAGCGTCCGGCTTCAGCTCAGGTCATGATCTTATGGTCTGTGAGTTCGAGCCCCGCATCGGGCTCTGTGCTGACAGCTCAGAGCCTGGAGCCTGCTTCGGATTCTGTGTCTCCCTCTCTCTCTGCCCCTCCTCTGCTCACACTCTTTCTGTCTCTCAAAAATTAGTAAACATTAAAAAAATTGTTTTTAAATACGGCTTAATGACTTCCCACAAATCAAACACGCTCAGGTACTTAGCACCTCATCAAGAAACACGGCATGACGGGCCTCCAAAAGCTCTGTCCAGGCTTCCTGAGGGTTCGGCCCACACCCCACCCCACCCCACCCACAGGACCCACTTTCCAGTCAAAATGCTTGGTTGTAAATGGCAGAAATCGAACTCGCATTGGCTTGGCTAAAAAAGGGGGTATTTTCCCCCACTGAGAAGTCCACGGGTGAATCTCGCCCAGCTGGATCCGGGTGTTCACAGCTCAGACTTTTTTTTTTCTCCGCTCACTTCTCTTCTGTGTTGGCTTTATACCCAGGCAGCGTCCCTCTCCCCTGCAGAGCTAAAAACTCCTGGGATTGGACTTGGGGCAAATGTCCATTCCTAAGCCTGTCGCTTGGTCGGGGGATGACGTGCGGAATATACAGATGAACGAGGCTTGGTGCACATGACTCCCTACGAACTGGGAAGTGGGCGGTCGGCTCCACGCAAACCACGTGCACTTTGTGTGAGTGAGGGGTGGCTCCCCAGAGAAAAATCTAGAGGCTGTTAGCAGAATAAGGAGGAACAAGTACTGAGTGGGACCCAAGGAAACTCTGTCTCGTGCACTCGTCCACACTGATGCCTGGGAACAGACAGTCGTGAGAAAACGCAGTGGCAAGGAGGCGGGGGCAAAGTGTCACTCAGGGCAGAGTGGTACCTGGCTTGAGAGAGGCACAGGTGAGGTGTCTTCAGAGGAAGCGGGATGGGCACTCGCAGCAGAGAAGAGAGGAACATGGAGTGTTGCTTCCAGGTCACCTGACCTATAGGATGCTGGGTCGGAAGTATGGGAAGTGAGTCTGGAAAGCTGAAGGTTGCTGCACAGGGGAACGACACGATGAAATAGACGGCATAGACGGCGGATTCTGTCTCCCTCTCCCTCTCTCTGCCCCTCCCCTGCTCACATACTCTCAATCTCTCAAAAAGAAATTAAAACATTAAAATAAAAAAAAAAGGTAATTTCTACCTTCCGGGAGTGTTGGGAGGATGCAATTCACTCATGAAAATTAAGTCCTTGTCCTGGTACCTTTCGGACCCGTTCTTAACTTTGAACCCTGAGGTCACTGGGTATGCTATACACAAGGCTCCTTATCAGGAAATCTCCCACGGGACCTGGTCTTCCCTGGGCTCCCGCATGGGGTAGGGTGTGTCAGTCCCCTTCCTAGTTCTCGAGTTCCAGTAATAAGATCAGATATCAGCTCCGGTATTGTGTGAGTCATTTAAGAAAATGTCTGGTTTCCCTGGAGTACATCGGCCTGTGGTTGAGACCCTCCCTAGCCAGAAAAGGGCTGGGCTGGCCAGGACAGCTGTGTTTGGGCCAGACCTCAGGGTCCTTTGCTCCGCAGGGATCCCCCAGGATATGGGAGAGGCCAGCTGCTTGGGATCAGAAAATGCCAGGAGCTTAGAGACGGAAGTCCTGGGTCGGGGTCCCCCTTCCCCTACTATCTCTCCAAGCCTTGGGTCCTTCACCTAAGAAGTTGAGATCACAGTGTCTACCAAAGGGGCCATTGAGTCAAAACAGCATCTAGCACTCGTATGTCAGCAAATGCAGGTTGAGTTCCCTTCCTCTCCTGTGCCCTGTTCTCGTGGAGAAGCACATCTTTGAGGAGAGGAGATAACACGTGCAGGGCAGGAAGGCGGCTGCTCTCCTTATGTTCCGGGAGTGAGCGTAGGGTCCGGGACTCGGGAGACAGCGTCGGAGTCAGCAGATGTCAGGTCCGTCGGGTGTCCTCCTCCCACTCCTGCAGCCTCTGAATAAGTGGGACCAGCTCACGATTTAGACCCAGCTTCTCCCGGTGGTGATATGGCTGGGGGGTGGGGTGGCTTAGTGGGGAGCAAATACTGTGGAAGCAAGGAGGAGACTTCCAGGCTCCTCCTTCCAAAGCAGCTCATCTTTGAGACCTCAGGCTGTGCGAGCTTGGCTCAGGGTTCCTTTCACTGTGAGGGACAAGGGTGACATTCTTAAGATCCACCACAGGACCAGGAGTGGCTGGGGACTAGAGGTAGGCTCGGGAGATGCCGGGATTCCAAATGTAGGTGACCTCAGGGTGTCTCATCTGGGTGGAGAAGTCATCTGCCCCAGGGCTCCTAGCTGCTAAGTGGCACCAGAGGGCTCAGTGCCAGCCCTCCCTTCTCCATCCAGCAGGAGAGACCACCCGTTCGCACCCATTTGGAAAAATGTACCCTGCCCCTGGTCTGTGCCCAGCTCCAGGCGGGGGCTGGGCAGCTCTGTTCCCACCTGCAGGGACCTTTCGGTCAGTAAGGGAAGGCAAAACCCTCCCCCTGTGCCGGGTTATCTCCTCCGGTGAGACGCTGACCCAGCCTCCCTCCTGCTTCCTCAGGCCCGGAAGAACCCGCGGACGTCTTCCATGGATTTGTGATTGAGGTGGGCAGCTCTCCCAGCGGCCCTGGACTACCGTGAGTAACCTCAGCATGGAGGCAAACCGTGGCCAGGGGCCTGACTGCTGTCACCTCCTCCTTCCCTGGTTCTGCCCCACCTCCCCCTCAACTGCTTTCTTCTGCACATTCACGCAGCTCCAGAAGGGTACCTTCCCTCTGGAGTCCCAGCATCCCGCAGCACTCTACTCCCTGTAGGTGGCAACAGTTGGTGTTCTTTGTCTCTGTCATTTGTTTACTTTTAATAACAAAAGCTGTAGCTGCGTGTTTAAAAGAAGTCAAACAACACAGACGCGCCCTGTGTGGAAAGTGCAAGTTGCATGTTATGGGATTTGCTACATGCCCTGCCCCCATGCTCATTCCATTACTCCAGTGCCAGTATCAATCCCCTTTTTACAGATGGGTAAACTGAGTCACAGGCAGATTAAGTGTTTGGTCAGAGATCACAGGCTAAGAAGTGGCTGAAGCTGGGGAGGGAGCCAAATCACTCATCAAGATGTTTAGCTAAACAGCCTAAAACTGTCCCCCCAAAAGGAATTCTTAAGCAAAAGGTGGAGATTCTGTTTTTAAAAAAGAGAGAGAGAAAGAAAGAAGGAGGGAGGGAGGGAAGGAGGAAGGGGGAAGGAAGAAAGAAGGGAAGAAAGAAAGAGGAGTAAGGCAGAGAGAGAGGGAGAGAAAGGCAGGGGAGGGGAGGAAGTAAGGACGAACATACATTTCCCGCAGTAGTCTGCAACTGGCCTTTGCTCTGCAGGGTCTAGATCATGTTTGATGTCTTAAAGTCCTGTTGCCGGGGGAGCGCCCAACGAGACGGCTGTAGTCCAGGGAGGCCCCCACAGGTCGGGGGGTCCAGACCCGGGGCCGCTCTCCGCAAGCACCGGGCGGGAGTTGGGCTGCGGCGCGGCTAGCGGGCCGCGGTCCCCAACGGCTGCACTCTCCTCCCGCAGGCCCCCGGCCGGCGGCATGTGGCTGCCGCGCATCTCCAGCACGGCCGTGACCGTGCTCCTGCTGGCGCAGACCGCCATCCTGCTTTTCCTGGTCTCCTGGCCCAGGCCGCCGTCCCCGGTGGGCGGCAAAGAGCGGGTGCACGTGCTGGTGCTGTCCTCGTGGCGCTCGGGCTCGTCTTTCGTGGGCCAGCTCTTCAGCCAGCACCCCGACGTCTTCTACCTGATGGAGCCCGCGTGGCACGTGTGGACCACCCTGTCGCAGGGCAGCGCGCCGGCGCTGCACATGGCCGTGCGCGACCTGGTGCGCTCCGTCTTCCTGTGCGACATGGACGTGTTCGACGCCTACCTGCCGTGGCGCCGCAACCTGTCGGACCTCTTCCAGTTCGCGGTGAGCCGCGCGCTGTGCTCGCCGCCGGCCTGCACCGCCTTCCCGCGCGGCGCCATCAGCAGCGACACGGTGTGCAAGCCGCTGTGCGGGCGGCGGCCCTTTGGCGTGGCGCAGGAGGCCTGCCGCTCCTACAGCCACGTGGTGCTCAAGGAGGTGCGCTTCTTCAACCTGCAGGTGCTCTACCCGCTGCTCAACGACCCCGCGCTCAACCTGCGCATCGTGCACCTGGTGCGGGACCCGCGGGCCGTGCTGCGCTCCCGCGAGCAGACGGCCAAGGCGCTGGCGCGCGACAACGGCATCGTGCTGGGCACCAATGGCACCTGGGTGGAGTCCGACCCCGGCCTGCGCGTGGTGCGCGAGGTGTGTCGCAGCCACGTGCGCATCGCCGAGGCCGCCACCAGCAAGCCGCCGCCCTTCCTGCGCGGCCGCTACCGCCTGGTGCGCTTTGAGGATCTGGCGCGGGCGCCGCTGCCCGAGATCCGCGAGCTCTACGACTTCGCGGGCCTGAGCCTCACGCCGCAGCTCGAGGCCTGGATCCACAACAGCACGCACGGGTCCGGGCCCGGCGCCCGCCGCGAGGCCTTCAAGACCTCATCCAGGAACGCGCTCAACGTCTCCCAGGCCTGGCGCCACGCGCTGCCCTTCGCCAAGATCCGCCGCGTGCAGGAGCTGTGCGCCGGCGCGCTGCAGCTGCTGGGCTACCGGGCCGTGGCCTCCGAGGCCGAGCAGCGCGACCTCTCCGTGGACCTGGTGCAGCCGCTCGGCACTAGCAGCTTCAGCTGGGCGTCGTCCACCGCGGCGCACCCCCGACCTTAGCGCAGGCCCCCCAGGCTGTGGCGGCGGGGGAGGGAGCCGGTCACGCAGCGCCGAGGCTGCTAGTGGAGGGGCCCGGAGTTGGGGAGTCTTCCTCCGTAGTAGGAATGGATTGAGTCCCCGAAACTCCATGCTTCTTTCTTCTTGCTTTTCCTTCGAGTCCTCCTTGGGAGCTGGGTTCCCGTCGGGTGCACGCTTCACGGAAAGCGAAACTGTGTCCACGCTTCCTGTGGGCACCGCGAATAAGTTCAGACCACTCGGCTGCTACTCGAGTGCTTTCTTCCTAAGTCTCTTTTCCTTTTGGATGCATCATCCGACAGCTGACAAGGGGGTCCCGGCCCTACCTGGGGGTAGAGGGGGCGCTGCGGTGAGCTGGCCCCTCAAGTCCAGCCCCTCCCCCCCACACCCCAGACTTGTTGCCCCCAGGTCCCACCACCACACTCTATCAGAGCTGTTGGCATTTATATTGCTTGTTTCTTTCAGCAAGAAATCAGACAAGATGCCTCTTATCTTGTGGTCTCCCTCTAGCCTCTCTCTGCCCATCCTCCCAGGAGCCCACATACCCCCATCACCTGCCCTGACAGTAAAGGTCCCACCCACAGAAATAAAAAATTAATGAATCTGTGTGATACTGGAGTTTACAGTCTGTGAAGTTTGACGGGCAGAACACAAAACTGAAGGGACTTGTCCCAGGTGGCACCATGAGGAGGATGGAGGCAGGAGGAGGGTTTTGCTCTGAGGCTACAGCGGGAGGTCGAGGGGTGGATGAGGCTTGCAGAGACCTGTCACTTTTACGAAAGAAGGGCAGATTCTCCCGTTTTACTCGCACTAGGGAAGACCAAGCAGCCATGGCTGGGGCCACAGCTGCGGGCTACAGGAAGCGATGAGCTGACCGAGCCCAGAGTGCAGCAGCTAGAGAGCCTGCTGGATGAGGCTGGTGGGAGGCCTCGGGAGGCCTGGGCAGCAAGCCAGGCAGAGCATGTGGCAAAGCACGAAGTTGGCATCAGGATCAGTGCCTGGAGGGCAGGTCACAGGGCGACTGTAACCAGATAAATCTGGCCAGGAGACTGGAAGGAAAAAGCCTGCGGGGTGATTGTCTTCCCTTGGTCCTCCCAGGCCAGGCCCTAGATGAGCAGAATACCATTCCTGCCTGCGAGCCACAACACCTGGCTTCGGCTGCAGAGACTTATTAAAGGGACGCTGGGTGTCCAGACGGCTTAGTCCTGAGCTTAGCAAATGAAAATGAGAGTTAGCAAGCACCCAGTAAGTGTTTAAAAGGAAAAGGAGGGGGGGGGGCGGGGCGGAGCTCACAGACCCTCTGGGAAGAACAGGGCAGCAGATTTGAGCGCACACAAACTTTGGGGCACAGTGTTGGTGTGGGCCTGACAGTTGCCAGAACTTGTGTGCCCGTCACCTCTGGAGATAATGGAGCTGCCCTCACTGTGTGACCTCACTGTGTGACCTCACACAACATTTGTGTGCCCTCAAATGTTGCCGTCATTTGCCAGAAGGGGTTCTGGAGGCCGCTAGCTTCTTTTTCTCCACCCAGGTATGGCCTTGGATTGATGGGACCTTGACTGTGGACCCCTATCCTTGCTGCAAAGCAGGCAGGCAAGAGGGAATCTGGCATTTTCTATGTCTTTTCTGGCAGGGAGTAGAGACATATTGACCTTGAAGCTGAAGCTTCAGGACCCCTCACTTAAGGAGCCGTCAAGCTGTAGAAGCTTCAGGCCTCATAAAACCTCCATCTGCTCCTTCACAGTAACATGGGGAAGGTATTTAAACCCCCACATTTGTTAATGGGGATTCTGCAACTTCGAAAGGCTCAGGTCACATAGCTTAATATACAGGACAGACCTCGGGGCACCTGGGTGGCTCGGTTGGTTGAGTGCATCCGACTCTTGATTTCACTTCAGGTCATGATCTCATGGTCTTGGGATCAAGCCCTGCATCGGACTCTGCTGGGAGTGGAACTTCCTTAAGATTCTGTGTGTGTGTGTGTGTGTCCCTCTACCTCTCTCCCCTGCTCGTGCTCTCTATCTATCTATCTATCTATCTATCTATCTATCTATCTATCTATCTATTGGATATTCGATAGATAGGAGAGAGCTCAAACTCGCATTTCTGACTTCAATGCTTACAGTTCTAACAAACTGAACTGGGATGCGGTAAAGGACCCCACTACCAGCCTGGAGAGCCAGATCATTCCCCTGGTAATGACATAGGTCTCTAGGTGTTAGGAAGCCATTCAGGCATTTGGCTGCAAACATCTCAAGGACCTGAGTGTTGAAGGGTATGGTAGGCAGTGGGCTGGGGCATCGGAGCCCCTACTATTGGCCCCTTTTCTCCCTGCCTGCCCCTCCCTGTCCTCTGCCCTGTGCTGGCCACTGGGGATAAAAGTAGCCTGCTGGCCCTGCCTGGAAGGATCACAGTGCCAAGTGGAGGTGTCAGCCTAGGAATGGTCCTGGACAATGTGGTATGTTCAGGCAAAGAGGGATGAGCAAGATGTTCATGGTACCAGAGGCCAAGAATAGGGAGATACTGATCCCTCGTGGGGCCCAGGAAGGCTTTGGGATGGCTCAGAGCCCAGCCTGATAGTGGCCTCACACAAGTTTCATTTGCCCTTGCTCCAGTCACAGACTGTTTGGATGGCCACCATTAATGGTCTTTGCTCTGTGATTCATCCATTCTGGATGTACACCCCAGATCCCAGAAAGGGGATGACTGGCTCCCAGACCTGGCTCCCTGCATATAGTGTACTCTGGGCAAGCCTCTGGGTGAATGTATATATGCCCGGTGTACCTGGTTCTAAGCAAGGCTGGGGGTGAACCCAGATCAGGTTTCCGGACAAGGACAGGCAGTACCCAATTGAGTGTTTCAATGAGTCAGGACAGTTCAGACCCTGGAGACATAGGGGACAGAGCAGTCACAGACCTTGCTCTCGTCGGGAATACAGACCCAAAGTAAATAGTTCCGCAGATAAACCTGCAAACATAAATGTCAATTGTGCTCTAAGAAGAAATAATAAGAATGGGGAGAGGATGACCTACTTTAGTATGGGAAGTCAGGAGGACCTCTTTGAAGAGGAAACACTGATTCGAATAAATGAAGGAAGAATGGGAGCTCATCAAGCATAGAATGAAGAAAAGGAGCCAGATTAAAGACAGGGATTCGTCCCCTTGGAATCAAGTTTCCTTGACAAAATTAAAAACTCACTCGTGGGTCCAGGCTCATGAGATTAGAGAAGTCCCCAGGAGGTGACCAAGTTTTTGTGTCTATAGTGCAGATTCCTAGAAGTCGAACTATTGGATCAAGAAGCATTTGTGTCTTATATGTGAAACTACCAAATTACTTTAAAAATGGAGTACTAACTTAAAGTCTCTGGAATGGTGTCGAGAATGCCCTTATCTTCCTCTCCTACTGACCACCACCACCCCCCCGCCCCCGCCCGTCACCTGTATAGGAGTAAGTCAGTCATTTTCATTTTTACCTACCCGATGGAATATTATCCAGTGATAAAAAGAAATGAGCGATCAGGCCATGAAAAGACACAGAGGAAACCGAAATGCCCATTACTAAATGAAAAAAGCCAATGAAGAAGTTGCATGCTATATGATTCCAACTAATATGACATTCTGGAAAAGGCAGAACTATGAAGACAGTAAAAATATCAGTGGCTGCCAGGGGTTGGGCATGGGGAAGGGAGGGATGAATGGATGAGGCATAGGGTTTAGGGTCAATGAAAATACTCTCTATGATACTATAACTATGGGTATATGTCATTATATATTTGTCTAAACCTGTAGAATGTACAACACTAATAGCAAACTCTAAGGTACACTATAGACTTTCGGTGATTATGACGTATGCATGTAGGTTCATCCTTGGTCACAAATGTACCACTCTGGTGAGTGATATTGATAATGGGAGAGGCTACCAATGTGTGAGGGCAGGATGTATATGGGAAACCTCTGTACTTCTCCCTCAATTTTGTTATAAACCTAAAACTGCTCTAAAAATGTTAAGTCTTTAGAAAAAAAGAAAAAAAACTGGACCAGAAACACTGGTAGCCTCAGGAGGGAGTGGGAGTCTGCTGAAATGAGAGGGTTTGGCCAACGACACAGAGACTGAAGCAACCACTGCAGAGTGGACTTTGAATTTTCCTGGGGCGGCAGGTCATTCTGCCAATCATGCTTTCTCCCTTGGGGGTAAGATTGGAGAACCTGGCTGGCCCTGCAGTCCTGGTGCCATTCTGATCCGAGTCTTCAAGTCCGCCACACCTCCATTTGTTTGTTCAACACCCGTTATGAAGTGAGCAGTCACCAGCACAAAAGTAGGAAAGAATCACCAGTATTAGGAATGTGTGGGCATAGGGGGGGTGAGTTGCAATTTTTAGTAGGGTGATCAGCGTAGGTCTTGTTGAGAAAGTGACATGTGAGCAAAGTCTTAAAGGAAGTGAGGCAGTTAATTAAGGGGTAACGATAGGTAGAATGTCCCAGAGGAGGAAAGGGACAATACAAAACTCCCAAGGAGGGAACCCATTTGGCATATTGGGAGAACAGCAAGAGGCTAGTGGGTCTGGTCTGGGAGGCCAGAGGAAGAGAGCTAGGAGATGAGAACGCAAGAGAGAGGGAGTCAGATCATGTAGGACTTTGTAGGCCTTGGTGAGGACTTTGGCTTTTCCTTGGAATGAGATGGTGTCCAAGGCCACTCTTGCTCTGTGGTCCTCCTCAAATAACTGTGCATATAATATTATATATGTATGTAACATGTCAGATATTTTTAAAATAATAGATCATTGCACTGCCTATGTTACTATCCTTAATTAGTGTATTGGCTAGTCTTGCAAGTTTCTCAACTGGATCAAGTCAATCGCACTGTGGCCTTCTTCTGTAACTTCGATTTTCCCCTCACCTTTTTATTCCACAGACTCATCATGCTGTTGCTTGCAGCTTTAAGTAACTTATTTCAATGACTGAATAGTATTTTATTGAAAATTATATCACAATTTTGTTAACTCATTCTCGTCTTGATGGACGTCCAGCTTTTCAGCTGTTCGCTGTTACCACGCTACTAGGAACCATCTTGTATGAGCCTCCTGGTGCCAACGCTAGAGGATATTCATCTGGGAGCGAACTTGCTGGATCGTGAGACTCTTCATTCGACATTTTTCCAAAATGGTTGTCAACTTGCTGCTCAGGAGTTCAGTTGCTCTACGACGTCACCAACAACTGCCATTCTCAAGACTTCAAATTTTTTGGCTATTGGGTGGTTGATAAATGATCTCATCGTGACTTCATTTTGGGTTTCACTGATAAATAATGAGGTTAAGCATCTTTTCCTATTTTTGTTGGCAATTTGTGTTTTCTCTTTGATGAGGTACTTATTCAGTTCTTTTGTCCCTTTGTCATTTTCTTACCTGAGTTTCGGGAGTGCTTTATAGATCTGGATACTACTCCTTTGCTGCTTACAAAAATATCGCAAATATCTTTTCCCAGTTTGTGGTTTGTCTTTTTGCTGTTTTTATGATAACACTTGAATAACACGTTCTTTTTTTTTTTTGATTTTTTAATGTTTATTTATTTTTGAGCAAGAGAGATACAGAGTGCGAGCAGGGTAGGGGCAGAGAGAGAGAGACGTACACAGAATCCAAAGCAGACTCCAGGCTCCGAGCTGTCAGCACAGAGCCTGATGCCGGGCCCGAACTCTTGAGCGGTGAGATCATGACCTGAGCTGAAGTTGGACACCCAACCGACTGGGCCACCCAGGCGCCCCCACAAGTTCTTAATTTAAAACAAATTTATCAATCCTTTCCTTTATAATCTTTGATTTTTCTATCTAGTTTAAGAGCTCCTTCACTATTGTGAGGTCATAGCTACATTCAACATTGTCTTCTACAAGTTTTATAGTTCTGCATCTCTCTGTAAGTGAAACAAGTGAGATGGTTGGTAGAGTTCTAAAAAGGAAACAAGCGAAAAATCTAGTTGCTTCCTAATTTTCTTGCAGGCTTGTGTCTCCTGGACTTTGTATTGCCTTTCAGGGTTTTTTTTTTTTCTCATTAAGAGAAGAAAGAGGAACTTTCTTCACCCTGCCATTAAAAATTTGAGCTTCTTAACCATTTAGTCCATAGCTTAAGGTCAATTCCACTATTTTTCCTAGGACACTCTTCTTTCTGTTCTAATCTGGGTAGGTGGCTGCTAGGACTTAGGCACAGAAGTCAGTCTGACACTCCAGGTTAAATCCATGGTTTCTTGTTTTGCACATCTTTCTCTTTCTCGGTCATCACTCCTTAACTTTGCCAGAGGACATACTCAGCTTCCTTAGAAAGGGCACATATGGGGTGCCTGGGTGGCTCAGTCGGTTAAGCGCTGGAGTTTGGCTGAGGTGACGATCCCCCCGGTTCATGGGGCTGATCCCTGAATTGGGCTCTGTGCTGACAGCTGAGCCTGGAGCCTGCTTTGGTTTCTGTGTCTCCCTCTCTCTCTGCCCCTCCGCCTGCCTTGCCCTCTGTCTCTGTCTCAAAAATAAACATTAAAAAATTTAAAAAATTTTAACGTTTATTTATTTTTGAAAGACAGAGAGAGACAGTGTGAGCAGGGGAGGGGCAGAGAAAGAGGGAGACAGAGAATCTGAAGCAGGTTCCAGGCTCTGAGCTGTCAGCGCAGAGACTGACGTGGGGCTTGAACTCATGAACCGTGAGATCATGACCTGAGCCGAAGCCCACACTTAACCGACTAAGCCACCCAGGTGCCCCTAAAAGAATGTTTTTTAAAAGAAAGGGCACATCAAACATACATTTTCTGACTCCTGCAAGTGTAAATGTCATTTTTTTTAACCTCTCAATTCAGAATTTGGGGATAGACTTGTAAATTAAAAATAATGTTTCCTAATGTGATACACTATTGATTGTTATATAACCCTAAAATAATGTTTCTTCCACTTTTTACACACTCTCATGGTCTGAGAAATGTACCAGAAGATAGCATTAAATATTTCATGACTTTTTTAAATACTTACTATTTCCATTTTAGATGTTTCTTGGTTGATGCAAAATCCCAGTTGCAGTGTTGAGGAACGGACATTAGCTCTCAAAACGAAATCTTCAAGAGGGAACTCTAATAAACAATCTTGCTAATGTTCTTGAATTAATATTATGTAAAATACTATGAACTTTGTAAGCAATGCATTTCTTTAAGATTTGTTGACATTTATGTTGAGAGAGAGAAAGAACAAGCTGGGGAAGGGCAGAGAGAGAGGGAAACAGAGGATCCAAAGCAGGCAGGCTCTGTGCTGACAGCAGAGAGCCACATGCTGAGCTTGGATTCCCCAACTGTGGGATCATGACCTGAGCTGAAGTCAGATGCTTAACCGACTGAGCCACCCAGGCGTCCCTGCAAGCAAGGCTTTTTACTTTAAAGAAAGTTAAGCTTTCAAAAAATTCACTTTCCCTCCAAATATTGGAGGTATTGCTGATGTCTTCCAGCCTCCTTCACCTGGCTGCTGAACCATCTGATTCTCATTGCTAGATCCGTTTGAAATCTACGCGCCGGGTCTGGGGAGGGTATGCAATCCCCCTACTGTCTTATAGGTGGCGCTGCAGAGAAGGGCAGAGCTTCGCACATCCTACTCTGGAGCAGGAGACACTTGCCCAGTAGGGGGCGTAGCCCGTGGGTGCCAGGTTTCGGTGAGCCATACGCAACGTCAGGGGAGGGAGCAATTCTCGCCCCGCCTCTGCCATCTGCAGCGTCCTGTGATTGGAGGAAGGTCCCATCACTTGGCTGAGCCGTTGAGGTGGGAGGAAGAGGGCCCCATCCGAGGGTGACGCTGAGGAGGTAGAGTCAGAGAGCGCTTTGGTCTGTGAGTGAGAGCGAGCGAGCCTCGGCAGCACTTCGGACGCTCCCCCACATCTCTCTGCGGTGAATGGCGGCGGGATGGAGCACGAGGGGAGCGGCGGCAGCGGAGGGTCGGCCGGGCTCCTACAGCAGATCCTCAGCCTGAAGCTCGTGCCGCGGGTGGGCAACGGGACCCTGTGCCCCAACTCCACTTCTCTCTGCTCTTTCCCAGGTACCGGCCCCGCCCCGCCCCGCGCTTGCGCACTCCGCGCTCCGTCGCCGCCGCCCGGCCGGGGGGCGCCCCTTCCCCCGCGGCGGGGTCCTCTCCGCCCGCCTGTCCCACTTTGCCGGCGCTGTATGCCTCCTGGAAGGAGGTTCCCGCTCCCTCGGCGGGGAGCTGGGGGATATAGCTCTTCCTCCGTCGCTTCCCCGCCGGCACCTCTGGCGGACCATTCCGACTCTGCGCTGGGGGCCAGAGCGGAGGGAGCGGCCGCGAGTGGACCCGTCAGTGGAGGGAGCTCGGCCTCCACCCGAGCTGATGTTGCTGTTTGGAGTTTCCAGAAGCTCCAGGGTCAGACCGGGACCCGACAGAGCCCCGGAGGCCGTCGCGCCTGCTAGTTAGGGGCTCGAGGCGCCTGGCCCCTGTGGTCCGCGCCGGCCGCGCGGCTCTCGCAGCTCGGACGCCGAACCGTCCCGGCCGGGCTGAGGGGCGGTCGGCACTCCGCGCTGCCCTGGTGTGTAATTTCGCCCCAGCCCCGGGTGCCCCCGGGTTGTCTGCCGATCGCTGTCCCACCTGCGTCCAAACGCACCCACTCCGCCAGCTTCTCTTTCGAGGAATCACTTTCTGAGACCTGTTGCCGAATTCCCCACTCCCGCGTTCGAGATCTCTGACACAGATGCGTTTTCACTCTCCTTAACGCCCGCCGGAGCTTCTGCTGGGCCTGATGTAAGGGTTTTTTCCAAATTTATAAGAAGGTAGAAAGCTCTCCGTGCTCAGAAAACTGAGAGGAGGAGAAATGACTGGGGAAGGCTCATAAAGGCTTTGAGGGGAGGGCGCAGTTCTGTGTTGGACCTTTAAAAGGCCAGGAGACAGAACAGTGGCGATGGAAGGGTGAGGTTGGGCTGTCCGGCAAAGGTGACTGGGAGTAAACAATTCGAGAACTGCGCCAGGGACCTGCAAAAGAAGGACGATTGGATTACTTACTGGCTGCAGTCATAAACAAGGCACCTGTGATTTCTCTTCCACGGGGAAGCGACTGCCGGGCGCCGTTCAGTGGACCCCCGGGACTTGGTGTGTATTACCTGCCTAGTAGTTTCCCTGACAGCTTTGTGGGACAGCTGATGATAATAACCACGTTGGGGCAGATGCAGATGTTAGTTTGGAACTCTAGCTAAAATGATAATCTGGCAGCTCCCGTTGTTTCAAAAGGTACTAAGAGCACATTTGACCGTGACAACAAATCTATGGCATTCTGGAGACACTATGAAAAATGCAATGTACACACAGTCTGGAGGTTCTGCTGGACCAGATTAGTCTGTTTTTGTTTCCTTATTTTGAAATTTTCAAACATACTGATACATTGAAGTACTTTACTTCGACTCATTATTAACGTTTTCATTCTTTTGCTTTATCTCTATATGCATATATGTGTGTGTGAATTGTGTATGTACATACATACACACGCGCACACAACATTTTTATTTTCTGCAGACCCATTTGAAAGGAAGTTACCGAAGTGATGATGCTTCGTGCCTAATACTTCAGCATGTATCTTTTTTTAAATTTATTTAATTTTTTAATGTTTATTTTTCAGAGAGAGAGAGACAGAGCAGGGGAGGGGCAGAGAGAGAGGGAGGCACAGAACCCAAAGCAAGCTCCAGGCTCTGAGCTCTCAGCACAGAGCCCAACGCGGAGCTCCAACTCACAGACCGCGAGATCATGACCTCAGCTGAATTCTGATGCTTAACCAACTGAGCCACCCAGGCTCCCCACGTAGCTTTTTTCTTTAAAAAAAGCAAACAAACGAAAAAACCCAGATCTAATCCAGGATCACACTGTGCATTTAGTTGCCATGTCTCTTTAGTCTCCGTGAATCTAGAACAGTTAGTCCATCTTTGTTCCTTCACATTTTGAAGAGTCCAGCCTAATTTCATAGAATGTCCTATAATTTAAGTTTATCGATCATTTTTTTCATGCTTACATTCAGATTAAACATTTTTGTTTAGAATCCTATCTATACAGGTGATGTCCACTTCCCAGTGCATTATATCAGGAGACCTTTAACATCACGGTGTACCTTTACTAACACTGCTGTCAGTAATCATTTGGTGAAGGTGGTGTTTATCGGATCTCTCCACTGAAAGGGTACCTTAATCCTTTTGCGATAAGTCATATGTGAGGTGGTACTTTGGAGCTGAATATTCTCCAGTCTGTCTATCTTTTGGTTGCCTTTTCTTTAAGATTGAGATAAGTGGATTTGGGACAGTAGTTAGACATTATGTCATAGTAGCTATGACAGCTATGAGAATTGTTTTGCTTTCAGAAAGTATTCTGAAAACAGGAAACTGCCACATGGACATGAGTTTATGGGCAGTTCTATTGATATATATATATATATATATATATATATATATATATATATATACACATATATAAAATTTGGGGGAACTATTCATTCATATTCAGCAAGTATACATTTGGCCCAGTGCAGGCTCTGGGCTTGGGATATAAACATACATGAGATATAGCCCTTGATCTGAAGTTGATCAGAATGGGATGGGTAAACACAGAGCCTCCCTGCTGTGTCTCATCTTTAACTGGACTAATGGATGTTATAGGTACGTGGAGTTTGATCCTTTTCGAGGCACCAAAGCCTGCTTACAGTGAGTTCTATTCATTGACCTGAATCTGGAATTACTTCTGTTTTGGCCTCACAGAAAAGGCTACTTGCACTTTACGACAAGTCAATATGGCAAAATCGTTGCTCTAAAATACTCTGTGGTTTGTCACCATCAGGAAGCTTTGAATTGATTTTTTAACCTGCATTTGCAATTTAGCCATTTAGATTGCCGCCTAACCCTCCCTATTCCAGGTTGTTCAGATTTCTTTTGTCATCGTTTTTTAGCAAATCTGAAAGGCAGATCTTGTCTTTTAGCAGGAAAGCAGGAACTTTCTGAAGGTAGGAATTTTTATTAATGGCAGTGTTAAAGCGTGTCCTGTGATAGTTAAACTGAAACCTACCTAGGGTTTGGTTGTGCCGTTGCCGGAGCCAAGAATGGGTCACACTCAAGACCAGTTATTTATGCATTCACTCAGTAAGTATTTACTCAAGTGTCTGTTGCCTGCCTATTATTTTCTAGGTACCAAGTAAAGATGTGTAGTGAGCAAAACAAAGGAGGATAGAGAGAAAATGAAAGTATGGAAAGGAAGAGCCGGTGTTGTCAGACAGGAGGGAGATAGTAAGTGGCAGGTCTTGTGCGTCAGGTGGGGGAATGCCGTTTTACGTAGGGTCATGAGGAAGCTCTTGATGATGATGCTATTGGAGCTGCAATCTGAAGGACGTGAGGCACGAGCCATGCAGCTGTTGGGAGAAGCTTCTGGACAGCGACACAGCAGGTTCAGAGCCCTGGCTCAGGAGTTTACTTAGGAAACATAAAGAAGGCCACCATGGAGGACGGAAGATTGTGGGCAAAGCAGGGAGGAAGAGGTGAGGTCACCTCCCAGAGGGTGGTGTGGGAGGGTTTTGAGCAGAGGACGGATGGTTTGGCCAACTCCTGAGTGTATAATTCGGTGGTTTTCAGCATCTGCAGAGTTTGCACCCATCATCACAAGTAACTTTAGAATATTTTATCACCCCAACAAGAAACCTCATACTTGGGGCACTGGTGTGGCTTAGTCAGTTGAGCGTCCAGCTCTTGATTTCGGCTCAGGTCATGATCCCAGGGTCGTGGGCTCAGGCCCCACGTTGGGCTCTATGCCGAGCATTGAGTCTGCTTAAGATTATCCATCTTTCTCTCTCTCTCCCTCTACCCCTCTCCCTCGCTTGTGTTTGCGCTCTCTCAGATAAAAAAAAATAATAATAAAACAACCCCTCACAATATGCTTCATATCCTTTAGCACTGATTTTCTGGCTTTGTGTGAATAGACGGAAGGCCAGATCAGGACCAAGAGGCCGCTGGAGTGAGACAGGCCAGAGGGTTACACTCAGAAACCAGCAGTGAGCAGGCAGTCAGGCAGTGGTGTCAGAAGAGAGGTGACAGCCCGCAGCGGGCAGTCCTGGTGGGAAGGCCATCACTGTTAAGGAGGAGTGGAAAGGTCTCTTGGGGAAAACTCCCTGCTTTCCTTTATTCTCACACTACTCCCACGTTCACCACATTCTGACACCGATCGTAGGGTTTTCTACACGTCTACCAATTCTGTGACACTAGTTGGGTGTCCTGAAGTTCAGTTCCTACTCTGTCTACCTGGAGTTAACACTAGATCCCACAGGTAAAGGGCTCAGTTTCCCCAGTTTGTATGCCAGTCAGAAGTCTAGGTGGGTGGCTGTGCTTCTGACCGGCCGGCTCTAAGTTGGAGGTTCCTATGACCCTCTTCCTTGGTTCAGTTAATTTTCTAGAGTAGTTCACAGAACCCAGGAAAATACTTTACCTACTAAATCACCAGTTTATTACACAGAATATTGAAGGATACAAATGAACACCAGATAAAGAGTTACATAGGGTGAATTCAGAAGGGATTCTGAACAAAGGAGCTTCTGTCCCTGTGGAGCTGGGCCTGCCACCCTCCCAAGACGTAGGTGTAGTCACCAAACCCGGAAGTTCTCTGAACTCCCTGCTCTGGGGATTATATGGAGGATTAATCACGTACGCGTGATTGATTATTAACTCCACTTCCAACCCTTCTCCCTTTCCAGAGGATGGAGGATGGGGCTGAAAGTTCCATGCTTATAATCATGGCTTTCTGGTGACCATCCTGGAGCCTACCAAGAGTGCCTTCTGCGAACAAAAGAGGTGCCTGGAAATTCCAAGAGATTTGGAAGTTCTGTGTTAGAAACCAGGGTCAGAGAGTAAATATTAGGGGGTGCCTGGGTGGCTCAGTCAGTTGAGGGTCCTGTCATGATCTCACAGGTGCATGAGTCTGAGCCCCGCGTCGGGCTCTGCGCTGACAGCTCAGAGCCTGGAGCCTGCTTCAGATTCTGTGTCTCCTTTTGTCTCTGCCCCTCCCCCTGCTCATGCTCTGTCTCTCAAAAATAGATGTTTAAAAAAATAATAAAAGACTAAATATGAGAACAGAATATTTTCTAGCACCATTATTTTTTTCTTAAAAAATTTTTTAAATGTTTGTTTATTTGAGAGGGGGGTGCGGCAGAGTGCAAGAGGAGGAGGGGCAGAGAGCAGGCTCCAGGCTCTGAGCTTTCAGCACAGTGCCCGATGCAGGGCTCGAACTCACAAACCGTGAGATCATGACCTGAGCCGAAGTTGGACACTTAAGCAACTGACACTTAGCACCATTATTTAAAGGGTTTTAGGAGCTCTGTCAGGAACTGGGGGCAGTAACCGATATATATGTATTTGATTTTGCAGGGGACCAGAGGGGACCATGGTGGGTAGGTGGGGTTCAGTAAGAGAGGGGTCTCACAGTGGGCAGTGTGGAGAGATGTAGGCTGATGGGCAATTAGTGTGAAGGCAGTCCAGCACTGAGTTGCCAGGACCAGGTAGGACTACAGTTCCCAGGTTCCCTTAGAACCCTGGCTTCAGAGAAGCTGAGCTTGTTCATTCGCTTGTTTGACGTAACATAAGATAGAGTGGGGCCAGCTAAAAGGATGGCTGAGTGCTGAGCCTCACCCTGCCCACTTGGCTTAGGCTTCTTCTGCTACTCTGACTGGGGCCTGGTTGGTCTTGAGGCCTTGCTTAGAAATTGGTTGACTCAGTTGTGGAGATTAGATAGGGAGCCAGCCATTACAAACCCTTTCCGTTAATAAAGAACTCACCTAGAGGAATCTGCAGTCTGTGTGGCTTATCCCTTTAACTGAACTGTCTGTCTGAAAAACAGATTCTTAAAGGTAATAAGCTCCTTGTGGACAGCATGTTTGTCTTGTTTTGTTTCACTCAAGTGCCTGACATAGGGGACGGGCTCAGTAAATACTTGATTGTTGAAAGAATAAACTCTTGGCGCTTGTATTCGTTTGCTATTGGCACAGTAACAACTTACCACAATTTAGTGGCTTCAAACATCGTAGAGTTCTGGAGGCCTGAAATCCAAAATGGGTCAGCAACGCTACCTTCCTCTGAAGGTTCTAGGAAGAATTGGTTTTCTTGCCTCTTCCGTCTTCTACAGGTCACCTGCATTCCTTGCCTCTCGCCCCCTTCCTTCATCTTTAAAGCCAGAAGCATAGCATCTTCCAAGCACTCTGTCTCCAACCCTCCTGCCTCCTCCTACAAGCACCCTTGTGATTACATTAGGCCCACTTGGAAAAGCCAGTCTACTCACCTATCCCAGGACTCCTAACCTAATCACCTCTGCACACTGCCTTTGCCACCTATTCATGGGCTCTGGGGATGAGTGTGTAGACATCTTTGGAGCCCAGTCTGTCACCAGTGCTTAATCTGATTGCCCCTTATAATTTTTTGTTGCAGATTAATTTTCTGATTTATCCTTCAACATCAGGCAGTGCTGCCGTCAGAGTAAGCAAAGCTGAAGATAATGCGCTTGATTTGAAATAGTGAACAGAGAAATACTGTAAGATATGTAGACACAGATTTTTGACAGCATATTGAACCGAAGAAATGAAAAGTACTATATGATGATCCATAAGTAGCTATTACGTAGATAGCAAATTAAGGTGCAGTAGGTTAAAGGGAAATCGCTTAGTTTTTTTTTAAGTGTTTTATTGATTGGGGTTTGCCTTTGCTATTAAGAGTCCTTTAATAATCTCATCCATCTGAAAAGTGTTTTATAAACTAGACTACTCACCTAACATAATAAAGCCCTTTTTTTCCTCCTTAGTGTGACTTAAGTGATGTTCTCTAAGATTTGTAGGCACTGATGGAGCTAATGGATGCAGCTCAAGGTTGTAGGAGGGTGCGTGCGGTATGCTTCCCCTTCTCAGAAACTCCGGAAGTGCTGACCTGCTGTGCCACACCTTGTTTACAAATAGGCTTCTCAGCTTTCAGGAAAATTGAGATGTGGGTTGGTAGCCTAGCAGTCCTCCTCAGGCAGGTGCTGTGCACCAGGAAAATAGGGAAGGAGTGAGGGTTGGTGTTTTAGGCTGCTGTAACAAAATGCCATAGGGTGAAGTGTTTTTTTTAAATTTTTTTTTTAATGTTTTTATTTATTTTTGAGACAGAGAGAGACAGAGCATGAGCAGGGGAGGGGCAGAGAGAGGGAGACACAGAATCTGAAGCAGGCTCCAGGCTCTGAGCCGTCAGCACAGAGCCTGACACGGGGTTCGAACTCACAGACTGTGAGATCATGCATGACCTGAGCTGAAGTTGGACACTTAACCGACTGAGCCACCCAGGCGCCCCTAGGCTGAAGTGGTTTAAGTGGCTCAGTCCGTTAAGCTCCTGACTCTGGCTCAGGTCATGGTCTCACGGTTTGTGAGTTTGAGCCCCACGTTGGGCTCTGTGCTGACAGCTTAGAGCCTGGAGCCTGCTTCGGATTCTGTGTCTCCCTCTCTCTTGGTGCTCCTCCCCCACCCGTACTGTCTCTCTTTATCTCTCAAAAATGAATGAACTTTAAAAAATTTTTTTAAAAATAAAAACTTATTTTCTCACAGTTTTGGAGCCTGGATGGCCATGCTGTGGTGAGGGCCCTCTTAGGCTGCCTTCTTGCTATGTCCTCACGTGGCAGGGAGAGAGAGTGAGAGACGGAGAGAGAGGTCTCTCTTCCTTTCTCATCAGGCCTCGATCCTCTCGGACCCCCTTTCATGCAGTTATCAATTTGGTATGTCTCTGGCAGATCAAGGCCCCACCTCCCAGCTCAATGCCCTGATGGTGCCATGGCGTCCAGTATGAAGCCAGGCTCCAGCACCGCCTTGAGTTGCTCCTGAGAGCAGTGCTTACCTCTAAAACTTGGGGAGCTCCAGCAGGGCCCGAGAGTAGTATCGGCTCAGTGGCGGGGTCTGAAGTCCGTTGTGGCAGCCAGCAGCCAGAATGGCAACTGCTCTGAGTTCTTAGAGGCAGATTTTGCATCCCATTGTCCACCCTGGGACGCTGGCGTTCCCGGTGCCGTCATAGAATTTCACACGCTCGGTGGTGGGATAGAGGTCAGAGTCTCCACGTGATTTGGGGAGTAGCTGGTAAGGACTGTGGGATTGAAGATGGGGTTACTGCTTTGGAAGGGGACAGCATGGTTCTGTGCCATGGCGTGGGGTCAAGCTGGCGGCGGTGGAGTACGAGGGGGCTTAGGCTGAAAAGACCAAGCTGCTGTCACTGAGCCAGGGTGCAGGAGAGGTGTGTGGGCACCAGAGCTCTGGCGGGGGCACACGTATTCGAGGGGCGGTTTCTGGACACTATCTTTTTACATATATTAGCTTTTTATGTTACATATATTTAGTTTTTAAGTTTGGGACCTTACTATTTAATCACTTTATGCCCCATATTTCATGATCTAACTTGGCTTAGCAGAATTTGGCAAACCCTGTCAAACAGACCAGTTTCAACAGTATTATGAAATTTTTCTGAAGATAGATCTTGTTCGGCGGGGGGTAAAAAAAAAGTCTCACAAACGGTTTGAAACTTTTTATAGCAATCTGTTTTTCACCAGAGCAAAAGTGCCAAAACACCCTCAGTCGTTTGTTATTTTTAATAAGCATTGAGCCCTAGATGGGGCACACCTGACACTTTCATTCAAAGCATGAACTAGGTGTCCTAATTCAGGTGTGTGTCGAATATAGTGTTAATTGAAGCTTTAGGTGAGTCAAAATGAGCAAAGAATTAGTATAGCCACCGGTGACAATGCCAAGGGTGGCTTGGGGGCATTTGGCTCCCACCCACAACAAGAATAAGAAATTGGGAAGGAAACATGCACAGCAGTAATTCTTTTTTTTTTTTCTTTTTTTTTTTTTTTTTTTGAGCGTGAAGAGTGGGGGAGGGACAGAGAAGGAGAGGATCCCAAGCAGGCTCCGTGCTGTCACTTGGGAGTCCACCTCACGGGGATCGATCTCAAGAATTGTGAAATCACAATCAGAACTGAAATGGAGTCTGACGATCAACTGCCCAACTGTCTGAGCCCCCCGGCGCCCCCGCCCAGCAGTCATTCTTATGACTGCTTCAGATGCAGCTTCAGATACAGCTTGGAGAAGAGCCCCTGGTCCTGCCCTTCCCGCTCTCCACGCTCCCCAAGCCAGTTAGTGCTCCTCATCGTTTCTGTAATTGTTCATTCCAATCCCACCAACCTTCCCAAACTGTTCTTTTGGAAACAAAAGCCTTTTTTCTTCTTTTTCTACTTTCTTTTAATAATAATTCTGTAAAAGCCAGTAAGCAGCTAGAAAAGCTTTTTAAGAAAAATCAAAGTAAAAAGTGAATTGTCATTAGCCCTACCCCAACCTATCCCACCCCCCAGAAATAAGGCTCTTTTGTAGCTTGCCAGCATGGAGCATGCATGGGGCCCAATAGGGCTCTGCCCCAGCCCCCACTGGCACTGTGGGCTCTGGCAAGTTCCTTCCCTCCCTCTGCCTCTGTTTCCTCAGCCAAGAGCCAGGGATATCATGTGCCTCACAGAGTTGTTTAGAAGATTGCACTGGTTAAGATTTGTAAAGCACTTAGAACAGCGCCTGCACATGTCCTCAATATTTATTAAGTACACCTACATCCAGACTGTTTTCCGAATTCATAGACTTACGCACTCGTTCGTTTCTTTTGTTTTTATAAAAACAGACTCTTCTGTACACTCTTCTGGAACTTGTTTTTTTTTTTTTTTACTTCCCACTGTGGCTTGGGCATCTTATCCCATCAGTATATAAAGATCTATCCCATGTTTTTACGTGGTAGTATAATGTTACAGTATGTAGGGGCGCCTGGGTGGCCCAGGCGGTTAAGCATCCAACTTCAGCTCAGGCCATGATCTCACGGTTCATGAGTTCGAGCCCCGTGTTGGGCTCTGTACTGACAGCTCAGAGCCTGGAGCCTGCTTCGGATTCTGTGTCACCCTCCTCCTCTGCCCCTCCCCCACTTGCACTCTGTGTGTGTGTCTCTCTCTCAAAAATAAAAAAAAAATTTTTTTAAATGTTACATTATATAGCTGCACCCAAACATGTTTGACAAGCCCTACACTGATGGACGTACAGTTGGCATCTAGTCTTTGCCATTACAGACAATGCTGCCGGGAACCCCTCGTTATCTCTGGCCTTGCCTGCATGTGTATTCCTGTCGGATGTATTCCTGGAAGTAAAGTCTCTGTGGCAAAGGTGTGCACACTGGACTTTCTTGGATACACCCTTCTAAATTACCCTCCAGAAAGGTTTTCTAGTTTGTACTCCTATTGGGAGTGTAAGGTGGGGCCTGTGAAATAGCGTCCGGACAACCCTTTACTGCTCAAGACCTTTAATGGTACTTTTAGGGCTTTCACACTGAAGTCTTTAGTCTGGCCTTGAAAGCCCACCATAGTGTGACCCCATCTGTCTTTGTAGCTTTTTTTTTTTTTTTTTTTTAAGTAGTCTCCACGACCAATGTGGGGCTTAAAGTCATGACCCTGAGCTCAAGAGTCACATGCTGTACTGACTGAGCCAGTTAGGCGCCCCTATCTTTGTAGCTTTAACTGCTTTTAATCTTATAAACCCTCTGTTTTAGTCAGGACACTCGTTTTTACTGAGGGAAGTTTTGCCCCAGGAGGACATCTGGCAAAGTCTGGAGATAATTTTGATCATTGCAACTGGGGGGAGGCCAGTACTGGCATCTAGTGGGGAGAGGCTAGGGTGCTGCTCCGTGTCCTGCGATGCACAGGACAGCCCCCCACAACAAAGGGTTAACTGGTCCCGATGTCGGTAGTGCTGTGGTCCAGAATCTCTAAGTTTAAGCTGTTGACTGGTCTCTGAAACTGCCTGTTACTTACCTGCTCCTAACGCAAGGATGGACAGTATATTTTATCTCACATGACACCTTCATTGTATCCATGTGGGTAGCTAAGGGGCTATTTTGAGAATTCTGAAGGCTTGCCTGGGCTCACTGAGGGGAATTGCTCTGTCTGCTGTTTACCAGATTGCAAAGTTTTGAGGGCAGGGTGGTATCTCCTCCTTTTTTGTATTTTCTGAGGTGGCTCATGCATAGGTTTTTAGACATAGTTGCTGATCATATATTTTAATGTTGCCTAAATTACAGTCATCTTAAAAGTCAATTAGACATTCTCCCTAGGAACTAGTTGCTCTAACCTGCCCCCTCACTTATGTGCCGTTTGTCTCTAAGGCAGACATTTATATTTTCTGGTATTTATTTCATATCTTAAAGAGCTTTGCTATTCTAAGACGTGATGGCCTGATATGAATTTATGTATGTATGTGTGTATGTATGTATGTATTTAGGACCTTGATCCGTGGTAACCTATATTAAAAACATTGATCACTTACATGTAACACCCAGTGCTCATCACAAGTATCCTCCTTAATGTCCGTTACCCGTGTAGCCTGTGCCCCACCCACCTTCCCTTCAGCAACTCTGTTCTTTATAGTTAAGAATAGTTACGAGTCTCTTATGGTTTGCCTCCCCTTCTGTTTTTATCTTATTTAATTTTTCCTTCCATTACCCTGTGTTCCTTTGTTTTGTTTCTTAAATTCCACATGAGTGAAATCATATGGTATTTGTCTTACTCTAACTTACCTCGCTTAGCATAATGTACCCTAGTTCCATCCACGTCATTGCAAATGGTGAGATTTCTTTTTTTTTTTTTTTTGATGGCTGAGTAGAAAATGATTGTTGTGGAGTACCTGGGTGGCTTGGTCAGTTGTGCATTCAGCTCTTGATTTTGGCTCAGGCCATGATCTCATGGCTCATGAGCTCAAGCCCCACATCAGGCTCTGAGCTAACAGTGCAATGCCTACTTGGCATTCTCTCTCTGTCTCTCTCTCTCTCTGTCGCTCTCTCTCAAAATAAAAAAAAAATTTTAACTTAAAAATAATTTAAAAAAAGGAAATGACTGTTGAATGAATAAAACTGTAAAGCTTTTCCATCGTAGAAGTCTAAAATGACTGATCATTTTAGGGGTTGACCAAGTTCTTCTGGAAATGGCCAGATAGTAAATATTTCAGACTCTGCAGGCCATGTGCTCTTTGTCACTGTTTTAGTTCTGCTCTTGTAGCTTGAAAGCAGGCCTAGACAAGATTTAAATGAATGGGCATGGCTGCGTTCAGTGAGAGTTTATGCACAAAACCAGGTGGTGGCCTGAGGGCCGTGGTTTGCTAATCCCTCTAGAACCATCAATATTTAGATATTTGACTGCTGAACCTACCTGGCACCTGGATGGCTTTGAAAATGAAATAAGCGGGCATGATGAGGAGCCCTTGGTAATTCCTGTACTAGGAAAGTCTGTGACTTGTGACCTTTCTTTGCTTTTCCTCGTAGAGATGTGGTATGGTGTGTTCCTGTGGGCACTGGTGTCCTCTCTCTTCTTCCATGTCCCTGCTGGATTACTGGCCCTCTTCACCCTCAGACATCACAAATATGGTAGGTTCATGTCTGTAAGCATCCTGTTGATGGGCATCGTGGGACCAATTACTGCTGGAATCTTGACAAGTATGTTAGACATTAAAATACCAGTCATACGTTTCCTATGACTAGTCGCTTAATTTCAGGACCCATTTTAGAAACATGTCTGTGTGAAATGAACAACAAAGGGTGGCTTTTAACCATGGGCGCTTTCTTTAGCGTACTGTTTTTCTCTTATCTCTAACCCCCGCCTCCCCCTCCTATGATTTGGCTAACATCTTTGACTTCCTAAGTTGTATTTTCTCTCACTGGCTTCAGATAAGCCATGTGAGGCTTTTGAGATGTAGTAAAACTACATTTTGAAATCTAGTAAAAGGTGTTTATCTTTTTGGAAGCTACTGCTCCTTTCTTGTCAGCTATCAATTGACTGATGGCATCGAAAGATTGTTGACGAGGTCCTTCTCCTCGCTCAGGATGAATAATAATTTTTTAAGGATGGAAGAGTAATTCTAGTTCAGAAAAGTACCTGATTTGGGGCACCTGGGTGGCTCAGTCGGTTGAGCATCCGACTTCAGCTCAGGTCATGATTTCATGGTTTGCAAGTTCGAGCCCCACCCGGGGTTTGCTGCTGTCATTGTAGAGCCTGCTTCAGATCCTCTCTAACCTCCCCTCTCTGCCCCTCCCCCACTTGTATTCTTTCAAAAAATTTTTTTTTTAATGAATGGTACCTGATTTGTCTTCTGGTTATTTTTTTCCCCTGTCAAAACTTTCTGAATAAGAATTGGAGGGGCCCCTGGGTGGCTCAGTCAGTTGAACGTCAGACTTCAGCTTGGGTCATGATCTCATGGCTTGTGGGTTCGAGCCCCATGTCGGGCTCTGTGCTGACAGCTCAGAGCCTGGAACCTGCTTCAGATTCTGTTTCCCTTGGTCTCTGCCCCTCCCCCGCTCGCTCGCGCTCGCTCTCTCTCTCTCTCTCTCTCTCTCTCTCTCTCAAAAAATAAATAAACATTTAAAAATAAATTGGAATAACACAGGCACCTGGGTGGCTCAGTCGGTTGAGCTTGGCTTCAGCTCAAGTCATGATCACACAGTTCGTGGGTTTGAGCGCCTCATCAGGCAGGCTCTGCTGACAGCTCAGACCCTGGAACCTGCTTCAGATTTTGTGTCTCCCGCTGTCTCTGCCCCTCCCCCGCTCATGCTCTGTATCTCTCTCTCTCTCTCTCTCTCTCTCTCTCTCAAAAATGTTAAAAAAATTTTTAAAGAACTGGAATAACAAATTATAAATTGTTTTTACTTGTTTTTGGCTTTTGCTGATATCATAAGGATGAGAATCAGTTTAGGTCATTTTTAAGCTCATGATTAAATATAAATATATTTTATATAAATTAAAAGCTCCAGAAACCAAAACTAAAAACACTCCATTATCACATCCCTAAGTGAAAACCTCAGTTTGCATTTTGGTATATGCTTTCAGACTTTTTTCCAGGTGCATATGTAAACATAAATACATGCTGAAAAGATAGAAACACAACATTCCTGCTAATTTGTAATTTTTGTGTGAGTGTGTGCATTTAAGCCTTGAGCTCTAAATAGAACTGCCCCTCTGCCTTTTCTTTGACTTGAGGTTTTTTTTTTTTTTTGAGGACAAAGTGGCCTCATTTCTTTGTGTTCTGTAGGTGGCGAAACCTTTGTGATAACAGGAGGAGGAGGCCAGTTTTCTCCTGTCTGCATTAAGGTGTTTCCATAACTGGCTTTATATAGTATTTTTAACTGTATCACCTGCTGCTGCTCTTTAGAGACCCTCTGTTCCAGTTTCCTTATTGGATTACTGGCTCCTAGGAGCTGTCTCAGATTTCTCATCAGTAAAATAACCATAATTCTACCCTCCTCAGATGCTGTGTGATGATAAAAGGAAATAATGTTTATTTAAAGTACTTAACGTAATACTTAACACTTAGGAATCGTGCAATAAATGTGTCCATTCTCTCTTTAAGACTCTGGTGAGTAGAGTCCATTTCCTTCCCATTTTACTGCTCCTCCTGGTTTGCTTTTTTTTCGTTCTTCCCTTCTTCGTCATCTAGGCCCCACCTTAGGGCCTACTTCACGTTTCTTACACTGCTTTCTACCCACCCACTCGTTTGGGAGCTAAATTATGAAGGGGCCCGATGCAGCAGGTGCCTTGCAGATGTTAATGACACCGTACGTATGCATAGGCACTGGAGGTGGGCATTTGAAAGTCACAGATGTTCCAGGCAACCAATACAGATACTGGTTAATTTGCTCTTTCTTCTTCTTCGAATTTGTTAATATGTTTTCATATCACATGTGTAAAATGTGTAGGCATTTGATTGAGATGCTGTATGTTGTCTTGTATTATTCAAAATCTGTTTCATGCTGTGCTTTCTCTGTTCCAGCTTGATCTGAGTATCACGAGAATAGGGATCTTAGAAAACATAGAGGCAAATACCTGTTTGCAGGAATGAACACACTGACCAAGGAGGATTCTGTTTGGAGTGGTCTTTGAGAGGAGGGTCATCTGGGAACTTTGGATCTATTATTGTCAAACTAATGAAATCTTGGCTCTCTCAATACAATGCTGAGTCCCTGTAACAATTCATCTGGGTTTCTAGGGAGGTACAGATGTTTGTGTTTGGTTTACTCCGTTTCTGGAAAGTTGTGGTGACTTAACGTAATAAAGACGATTAATGATGTGGGGAACAGGAAGGACCCCCTTAGCACCTCTGGCCTCATGCCCTTTGAATTAGTAACAACTTCATAAACGTAGAGTCACCCTTTCCTTTTCCCTCTGCTGCTCGTCCGTCCACTTTGGGAGGGGAGCTGAGTACAGTAGAAGGCAGAGTGGGCGTCTCTGGCTTTTTCTGAAATATTTCTTGTTCAGTTTCCCTGGAAAGTTTCATTGGCATTCATTACCAAAATTTTATTAGGTACCTGTTAAATGCTAAGCATGGCAAATAAGAGATGTTTTTGTGATGAGTTTGTAATCAGGTCACGTGGAAATTTGTGATTTGGGTTATGATTTCCAGATTATTTTATTCAGTAAATCCAGGAGACTCCATTTTAAGGACTCACTTTTCAACGTCTGAAAGCACTAATCAGTAATTTATAAGTCATATGGAGAATACTTAAAATCTAGAGAAAAGTATAGGGAGAATAAGACATTTCTATGATATTTAAATTTTAATGTAAAAAAATCTGGAATATTCTACTTAGGGTAGGATTTTAAGTACTGTATTTTCCTGATTATATTAACCTTGATTTTTTTTTTTTTTTAACACTCTTGAATTTTTAAACAGGTGCTGCAATTGCTGGAGTGTACCGAGCAGCAGGAAAGGAAATGATACCATTTGAAGCCCTCACCTTGGGCACCGGACAGACATTCTGTGTAGTAGTGGTCTCCTTTTTACGGGTTTTAGCTACTCTATAGTGAACACCCTTATACCCCGATGGCAAACCTCAGTTTTACAGAATCCTCAAAAAGAATACATTATGGAATGTAGTGTTTTCTTAATTCTTCAAATGGAAGAAACGGATGAAGAAATACGTGTGAAGAATGACATTTCAGCCCTTTCTGCGATTTGAAGCTCCAGGAACTGAAGATCTTACTGGACTCTTATTGTTCTCAACCAAAACAAATCAAGTGGGTTTTTTTTTTGGGGGGGGGGGGGGCGGTATTTAAGTAGTTTTACAGGTGCACCTTTACCCAAGCTAGGTCAACAATGCTTCTAGATTGACATCCTTTGCACTGAAATGTATAATAATATGTGAGAAAATGCAATGTTGCCTATAACAGAGAAACTATGAAAAATACTGGTTTCTTTCCGAACAGAGTATACCATACTAAAACCTTATTTAATCTAATCTTGATTAGAATTTGGCAGACTCTTCTTTTGCTACATCTTCATGACAGTAAGTGCCAAGTAGGTTTTGGTTGAGTAGAGCTTTGAGAACAAATTTGGTGAAACAGAACAGGAAAAAACCCTACAACACAAGTAGTGGCTTCAGTTCCACTGCTGAAAGAAAAGAAGATGATGTGACATTTTATGGAGAACTATCTTGACCTCTGATTACTTAAGATATTTTAAGAGATGTGAATCTATTGTTTTGTACATTTTATCAGAATAAGCTAGCTTACTGAGACTTTTTTGCCTCCCAAGTTCCTGTACCCCTTTTCTTGTCACTTTCATTCTCTTGATTTTGGTTAATTGGAAATAGACTCTATTAAATAGCTTGAGTTCAAAATTTTAAGCCAGATTGGTTAGGATGCTGTTTGGACAGTGAGGTACCAAAAAAATTGTTTTTTGTTTAAACATTGTTACAGTTTTTCTTAGTGACTTTAGTTGAAATTGTTGAAATGTAGCTTAAACTAGGGTAAAGGTTATTGATTTCTTAGTCTTAATATGGTTACCACTTTTACAGTATTGGGGGTCACTCCCAGAAAGTGCCTAAAATTTAATTTTCAGATATACTTCCACATTTTACATTTCCCTTCAAGAGACTCTATTTCCTTACAGAGAATTAAACATCGTTTCTTTAACCCAATTTTAGCTATCTTAGTTTTTCTTCTGCCTAAATTGCTTTTTTATTAAAATGTCTGAAAACTGTGACCTTCAAAAGAAAAAGGATAGCAAAAATTAGATATCTAAATTGATCCTTACCACCTAACTGCGTTGTATGGAATACAGTCATTCTGTTTTCAGAATAGTTTCTGATTCATTAAACCTGATGTTTTTAAAGGAAAGTTTTCATTGTGACAGTAAGGCTAACAGCCCATGAGGTCATGTACACACAAACAATATCTATTCCATTTAAAGCAATATGCCCTCCAGCTTCTGATTAAAAATAGCCTGGAAGATGAACTTATCAGGGAAAGTCAAAGAGGAAAAATTACAAAGAGGTCACAAAATTAACTGGAGATTTCCTTCTAACTAATAGGCCATTAGACCAGTTATCAAAATTACAGTGACATATATTCAGACTAGGTGGAAAATTACAAGAAGACTTGGAATGCCAGCAAATGTTTTTATACATTCCCCAAGTTTTCTTTCCAATGCTCAAATCTTTCTTTCAAGCAAATGTAGCCTTTTTTTTTTTTTTAAGAGATTGCATTTTTAAGTAATCTCTACTTAAAAATTGAGCCCCAACATGGGGCTCAAACTCACAACCCTAAGATCAAGAGTTGCTTGCTCCACTGGCTGAGCCAGCCTGGTGCCCTATAAATAAGACTCCTTTTTCCAGTTCAAGGAGCTGTGATTTTTGCAAAGTAGCCCTTCAATTTAAGACACTTGGGGACAGGGGTGCCTGAGTGGCTCAGTCGGTTGAGTGTCTGACTCTTGATGTTGACTCAGGTCATCATCTCACGGTTTCTGGGTTCAAGCCCTGCTTTGGGCTCCTCACGGAGCCTGCTTGGGATTCTCTCTCTCTCTCTCTCTCTCTCTCTCTCTTTCTCTCTTTCTCTCTCTCTCCCCCCTCCTCCTCTCCCTCCTCCCTCTCCTCCCTGCTCTCTCAAGATAAACTCTAAAAAAAAAGAAAAAGTGGGGACATTATATCCTTTATTGTAGAAAATTATTTTAATCATCTCTCTTGAAATATACCTCTTATTAGAATTCTCCCCTAAAACATTTTGGATAGAATTTCACAAGTTAAACACGTGGGCCTATGGTTGGTAGGCCCCTCTTCCTGAATACTAATTTTTGAACATACTGATAGATGATTTAAATATTTGGTTATTTTTCTTTTAGAGCCAAGACACAAAAGTTAGTGCATTTTGAAAGGTGTTTTTGTTCCCATCTTTGTTTGTTTGTTTGTTTGCCATATTTTGATGATCTGCTTTTTTAAAACTTCAAATATAAACTATATCTTTAAATTACTGAATATTTCATCCATCCCCATATGTGAACATTCTACTGTGAATAAATTTCTATAGACCTTTATATAGATTGAGCTTTGTAGCTTGAGATGGTTTTAAGGAAAAACTATTTGGATGATAAAGAATGTCTGTTCTTTTTTGGATTTTTTTTTTTTAATTTCTTGTCTCAAATACACAATTATTTGGGGGTGGTCACTCATGGAAAAATACTGGCATTTGTGCTGAACATTTTATTTTACCATATATAGGTTTGTAGAATTTTTGCCAACAACTGGCTTTCTTAGAGGCTGTGCAAACACCCCTTCCCAGCTAGATATCCACTTTTTTTTTTTTTTATAGTATTTTTTATGCAGGGGAAGGAGGCAGCTCCCAGTCATAAAAGCTGGATTCTTTAATACGGGGGCTTGGCGGGGGTGGGGGAGGCATTTCACGAAAACTTAAGTCCATGTACAAATCGCAATGAATATTCCACAAGAAGGATGTCTCTTTGTGCTCTTAACTCATTTTTAAATTTTGCAGCAAAACGTTTACTGGAAATGTCTAAACCAGTGAGAAAAAGTTGATGCAAATCATTAAGCCATTCCTTATGTTTTCTAATTTTTTTTTAATGTTTTATTTATTTCTGAGAGAGAGAGAGAGAAAGACAGAGCGTGAGTGGGGGAGGGACAGAGAGAGAGGGAGACAGAATCTGAAGCAGGCTCCAGGCTCCGAGCTGTCAGTACAGAGCCTGATTTGGGGCTCGAACTCCCAAACTGTGAGATCATGACCTGAGCTGAAGGCAGCTGCTTAACCGACTGAGCCATCCAGGCACCCCATGTTTTTTAAATTTGGAATTGTATGTTGGCTTTCGGTTTCAGTGTCCTTTCTGACTGCTCTGGTGTGTATTAAGTTCTTACT
This sequence comes from Panthera pardus, assembly GCF_024362965.1. Taxonomy (NCBI): domain Eukaryota; kingdom Metazoa; phylum Chordata; class Mammalia; order Carnivora; family Felidae; genus Panthera; species Panthera pardus. The sequence goes on along the minus strand of NW_026526754.1, from coordinate 14,249,179 downwards.
ACAACTGCAGTGCATATCGACCTTCCCTAAGAAACCGTTTCCTGGGAGGTGAGGCTGGTCGCCATCAGCCAGCCCCAGGCAGGAAGTGTGGTGTGTATGCATTTCTGTTTCGTGCATTAGTTAGGCTGGTTGTCACTAAAATCAGCTTAGCTTTTGTATTAGATTATTTCACCAACTGCTGCAGTCCAAATGATCAAATCTTTGTACAATAGAAAATTATTTAAATTTTATTTTTCTACTGACATTTCTAATTCTGGTATAAATGTTTATCAATAAAGAATTTCAATTCTGTGAACTGGGACTATTATTTCTATATTCAGTGGCCAATGAACTGAATCTTGCAGTAACGTCTGACTTAAATTTAGGGAGTTTTAAATAACTTACTACTTAAGATATGTTTGGCTGTATTCCTTTTACGTTCAACGTCTTACTAATTTATGGTAAAATTCTTGTTCAAAGGTGTGATTAAACTGTACTTACTATGTAATCTTGAGTCCTCTTAACTGCACTTTGTGGGCTAGATCTTATCAACTGGAGCTTTTTGTATGAAACCACACTGGCATGGGCAAAAGCTGATAAGATGTATGAAAAAGAAATATTTCAACAGTAAATTCTCGTGACGAGAGGCTCCCAACATTGGTTTAGTACTCTTCATTGACATTGTCTTTTTCTGTTCTGCCATTTTCAGCAAATTGGATCGGCCTCTTTGAGTAGCTTACATCATGGGCACAAGGTGACCACTGTAGTTCCTGGCATTGTAGACAGACAATGTCTGGCAGTAGACTGCCCATCCACCATGTCTCTGTAGTTTTTATTGAAGCATAATATACAGTAAAGTGCACAAATCTCAAATGTGTAGCTTGATGAACGTGTATGTGTTCACACATTTATGCTGAATACCACTCAGATCAAGGTACAGAACAATATTTAGCACCCCAGGATAACTCTACATGCAGAGTTTGGCCAGAAGCCCCCAAGACTGTATGTATCCAGGACCTAAGAGGAGGAGCTTGTCTTCAGTTTTCAAAAGGTGATAACCCAAGATTGGACAATGGAAAGAGACTGTAGAAGAGGAGGGGCTGAAGGTGCTGAGTATGGGGGCACCTGGTTGAGCATCTGACTTCGGCTCATGTCTTGATCTCACAGCTCACGGGTTTGAGCCCCACGTCAGGCTCTGTGCTGACAGCTCAGAGCCTGGAGCCTGCTTCGGATTCTGTGTCTCCCTCTCTCTCTGCCCCTCCCCTGCTCACACTCTGTCTCTCTCTCAAAAATAAAAAAATAAAGGTGCTGAGTATGGTAGAGAGGACCCCATAAACTCTTGCTAAGACAACACAGTAATAATGAACCAGGAATCTTCTAGGGAGTTTGTACTCTGGCCAACTGGAGAGCCCTGTCTAAAGGGGCCAACCATTACTTAGTCCCTTACTTTATGGGATTTTGAGCCCAGTATGTCCAGATTTTCCAGTTTTTCAGGGGAAGTTGGAAATCTAGGTTGACATCTCAATTTTTAAGTGCTTGCAACAAACTTGAATTCACATAAAATGCTTTTCAGGTCAAACAATGCATGCCTTTGAGCTGGATTTGGGCTCTGTTAAACTATTTGAAATAATGGAAAGTAGCTCCTACCCTGATTATCCTTAAAGTGGCTGGAAACTGTGAATTTGAACAAATGCATGGAGTGACAGTGAGCTGCAAAGAGACTGGGAGAAATGAGATGATGCTGGGGGAGAGTGTGTTGGAGAATTCTAACGCATCCTTTTCCCCAGGGGCAAAAGGCTACATCCCAGTTTGTCACTGCAGGGTCCATTTACAGTGTCCAAGGAAAGAGGCTGGCATGGTAAACTCCCAAATCCTGGGTCCTAATTTCACATCTACTTTTCTCTTATCCTCCCATAAGGACGATCTACCTAAAGCACAGACCCGAATGTAAGAACTAACACTATAAAGCTCAGAAGAAAACGAGAGTATGTTTTGTGATCTTGAGTTAGGCAAAGCCTTCTTAGATAGAACCCCAAAAGCACAAGGGACCAGAGAAAAATAAATTGGACTTGGTCAAAATTTAAAAATGTTATGCTTCAAAGGATGCCATCAAGGGTGTAGAAAGACACGCCACAGAATAGAAGGAATTATTCAAGTCCTATGGTTTATAAGAGACGGCTATTTAGAATATATAAAGAACTCTTAAAACTCAATAATAAAAAGACAAATGATGGGGCACCTGGGTGGCTCAGTGGGCTAAGTGTCCGACTTCGGCTCAGGTCATGATCTCGTGGTTCGTGGGTTCAAGCCCCGCGTCTGGCTCTGTGCTGACAGCTCGGAGCCGGGAGCCTGCTTCGGATTCTGTGTCTCCCTCTGTCTGCCCCTCCCCTCCCCTGCTCGTGCTCTGTCTCTCTCTGTCAACAATAAATAAATGTTAAAAAAATAAATAAAAAGACAAATGACCTGGTTTTAAAATGGGCAAAAGATCTGAATAGACATTCTCCGAAGAACATATATCATGGCCAATAAAGACATGAAAAGATGTTTAATATCAGTCATCAGGGAAGTACAAATAAAAACTACAATGAAATGCCACTTCACACCCACTAGGATGGCTTTAATAAAAAAGACAAGGGGTTTGGCAAGGTGTGCAGAAAATGGAACCTTCAGGCATTGTTGCTGAGGTTATAAAATGGCACAGCTGCTTTGGGAAGCAATCTGGCGGTTCCCCGAAAGGTAAAGCATATGATTTCTATATGATCAAGCAATTCCACAGGTACATCCCAAAGAGAAATTACCTCCGAAGATGTGTTAAGTGAAAGGAGACAGTTACAAAAGACCACATGTTGTATAATACCATTTACATGAAAAGTCCAGAATAGGCAAGTTTATAGAGACAGATTAGCCTGAGGCTGGGGATTGGGGAGAAATGGGTCAGAGGCTCATTTTTTTATGTGATGGCTGCACAAGTCTGAATTTACCAGAACTATTGAGTTGTGCACTTTAAAGTTTATTTATTTAGGCAATCTCTACACCCAACATGGGGCTTGACCTCACAACCCCAAGATCAAGAGCCACATGCTCTACCAACTGAGCCAGCCAGGCACCCCTGAACTGTGTACTTTAGATGGGTACATTTTATGGTCTGTGAATTATGTTTCAATTAACTGTTTTTATTTATTTATTTGTAATGTTTTATTTTATTTTTGAGAGCGAGTGAAAGAGAGAGAGAGAGAGAGAGAGCGCGCGCACAAGTGTGGGAGGGGCAGGGAGAGGGGGAAACACAGAATCTGAAGCAGGCTAGGCTCTGAGATGTCAGCACAGAGCCCGATGCAGGGCTGGAACCCATGAACCACGGGATCATGACCTGAGCTGAAGTTGGACACTTAACTGACTGAGGCACCCAGGTGTCCCCAATTAGGCTGTTTTTAAAAGTTTGCTGCTATAGTGCCACCACAGTGCCCCTTTTTAACATTTATTTTATTTATTTATTTTTTATTTTCAAGCTAGTTAACGTACAGTGTGGTCTTGGCTTCAGGAGTAGAACCCAGTGAGTGATTCATCTCTTAGATATGACACCCAGAGCTCATCCCGAAAAGTGCCCTCCTTAATGCCTGTCACCCATTCACCATAATGTCCTTTTAATCACAGGTGTGTTCATCTATTTCTTAGATTAACTCTAGGACTGGGTGACTCAAACCCAGACTAGTATAGAGTAACAATGAAGAGCAATTTTCATCTGAGAAAAACCCTAAACCTGAACAAAAGGATGTTAATTGTTACTGTCTCCTGTGTATTTGTTTCTGATTACTGCTTCCCATAATTGGATTCTAATTAAGAAATATTTTTAATCTGATAAAATGATAGAGACCATAGGTGGCCATACTTCCATGTGGATTAACTTGAAGGATGCATGTGGGTGTTGTCTGAATTCTAGGATTCTGTTGATTCTCGTTCACAGTAGTTATGTTTATAAAGTCATCGTGCACATTCAGTTAGCAGTACAGGGCTGGGTTCCTGTTAGTCTCCGGTCACAATCTTTTTTGTCAACTGATCAATACATAATCTTGTTTCATGTGTGTTTCTGTTCAAGAACACCTTATTTAATACATCTTTCTTACAATAATTATGTGCAGTGTTTTTATATAATAAAACACGGTTTCAATTACAGCATTTTTGTATAACATCCTCTACAATACTGAGATTGTATTAACTCTTTTCCTCAGTCAGACACACACATGCAGTAATCATATGTAGTACATGTAGCAAACACACAGTATAACATACAACAATATTCACATAAACACAAAGTACGCCAACACATACTGTATATTTCACAGTAATGCAAATAGAGTCTGGAAAACGTTAGAGATTTCATTAAAACATTAACTAAAATCTTACTGTTGATGGAACTGCAGGATGTGTGATGCTACAGCACACAGTGTGGTTAAACCTCTTGACCTTGGCTTGCCCCACGATAACCACGGGTGAGGTAGGTGGAGTTTATTCTGCAGAAGAGGAAGAGGGAAGCATGTCAACATTTGGCAGTTCAACCTCAGGAGTTTGCCTCTCGTGACTTGATGGAGTCGGCAATTTTCCCTCCCAAACTGGCTCGAAAAGTTGGGTCAGCCTTGTCTGCTTAGCTTTTTGCCTCAAATCTTTAAGCATCTCGGCATAAGGGGCAAATGCTGTGGAGGTGAGGCGCTTAAATTTGAGGCTGCGATCAAGCATAGGGTCACACTCTATCATGTCATTGAAAATTCTTTCCAAGGCAGAATTCCATTCTGATATTTTGGTCGCTGTAAGAGGGTCAATTCTTGAAGTCTTAGGCTGACTCTCATTGCCGTCCTCATCACTGCCGACCCCAATGCCTTGTTTTGCCATCTCGTCCAGGTCTTCGTTGGTGGGTTCTACTGACTTCTCTGCCAAAATTTCCTCCACATCTTCCTCCTTCATGTCGTCAAAGCCTTCTCCACTTATTTGCCGTGCGATATGCATTATGTTTTCGACACTGTTCTTTATGCTTTCTGCAACACCTTCAAAGCCTTCGAAATTTTGCACACAGTCTGGCCAAACATTTTTCCAACAGCTATTGATAGTAGCTTGTTTGATGCTGCCCCAGGCTGTCCCAACATAATCAATAACGTTACGTATGGTAACTGACTTCCAATAGTCCATCATGGTAGTTTCCTTGTTGGATTCGAGAGCCTGGAAACCCTTGCTATAAAGCTCCCTGGTATAGTGTGCCTTGAAAGCTTTTATTATACCCTGATCCAGGGGTTGGATGAGAGATGTAGTGTTTGGGGGCATGAAAAGAACTTCTACGTTGGGGTGGGCATTTTTGAGTTCTTCACAGCAATGGACTGGGGCGTTATCCAAAATTAATAAAACCTTGAAGGCAAGGTTTCTGCCCTGGAGATAGCATTCAACTTCTGGTACGAAGCAGTTGTGGAACCAGCTGGACGTCATCCACGCTTTTTTGTTCCATCTCCAATGGACAGGCATATGGTTGACGCTTTTCCCTTTAAGTGCTTGTGGATTCTGGGCTCTGTATACCATGAGAGGTTTGCACTTGAAGTCGCCCTTGGCATTAGTGCACAACAGCAAGGTTGCATAGTCTTGGAATGATTTAAAGCCAGGGGCTTTGCAGGCCATTTGTGTTATATAGGTTCTTTTGCCAACGTCCTTGTAAAATAAGCCAGTCTCATCAGCGTTGAAAACCTGCTCTTCCACGTATCCTTTGTCCTGTATAACACTCAGTAAATGTTTTTTAAATTCTTCTGCAGCCTCCCGATCTGCAGAACTTGCCTCACCTGCAAGTTTAACATTGTTCACACCATATCGCCTTTTGAAACGTGCAAGCCAGCCAGCGCTGGCGGAGAAAGGTTTAACGTTTTTCTGGCCTTGGGTTACATGACCGTAAATTTCTTTGGCTTTCAGCCTCACGACAATGCTGTCCACCACGCCTTTTTTATCGGTTGTCATCTCATGAATCCACAAATTTAGCCGCTTTTCCATCTTTTCCATAGCTTCCTCACGCACTATAGACGTTACTTTAGCACTTTCCGGAGCAGCCTCACGTACAGATCGGCGAATTTCCTTTTCCTTTTTCTTGATGTACCGGATTGTTGATTCATTAACATTGAACTCACGGCCAACAGCACTACAACTCATGCCTGAACGAAGCTTATCTAGCACACGTATTTTCTCCATAAGGCACATGACAGCCTTCTTGCGCTTAGGAGCACTAGGCACCACTTCACCACTACGCTTGGGGGTCATTTTTAACAGCAAAATCACCAACAAAAAGCACGGAAACGCAAAAAACGTGGCACCAAATAGACTGCAAATAGGACAACTATTTACAGCATGAGAGATGAAGCAAGAAAGCCCATTGTCTGCCTTGTTCAACCTCTGCTAGTACACCGCACCGCTGGTTGACTCCAGCTTTTCATCCTCTGCGCATGTCCGCGAATAACCCCAGAAAGCACCGCGAATATTGATTTTGGGGGTACAGTAAGTTTAAGCAAGCAAGCGATTCGAAAATACCAAGCTGTAAATAACGAACGTCAACTGTATTCCCACAGACATATAATTTTGTTTAAGCACATTTATTAAATCAAAGCGTCCAGACAGCGCTGGAGACTACAAGTTCCATCAGGCACCGCTTCCACGCGGAGCCTGTGCTCCGTCAACCACTACAGCAGCGCCAGGCGCTAGGCATTGGCCCGGAAGTGTCGCGTTTGGAATACGGAGCCCTTTTTGCGCACGCGCACACGTTGTGGGGGCCGCCCCAGCCGCCGGCTCCCCCACCGCAGCTCTATGGTCTCTCCCTAGAGCTTTGCCGTTGGGGGCAGCTGCTGCGGTCCTGTGGCTTCGTCCGCCCGGTGCAGCAGCAACATGGAGGAATTCGATTCCGAAGACTTCTCCACCTCAGAGGAGGACGAAGACTACGTGCCGTCGGGTGAGCGTTTGGGCCGCAGGCGAGAGGAGGCTTGCCCCGCCCCGCGCTTCACGTGAGGCGTGTTTGGTCCGGCGTGCGTGGCCCGGGGCCCCCGGTGGCGCCGGTCTCGAGCGTCCCCACCGCGCGAGCCCCGCATCCTCGCCCGCGTGCTTTCTGCGCGCGGTGGTGCGGGTCCGAGACGCGTGCACGCGGGCGTCTCGCACTGCCACTGCCCGCGGCCTGGCTCGAGCCTCCGCCCCTTCCCGGAGCGCGGGAACCGGCACGTGAGCACCACCCTGATCTGGGGACGCTGGCGGTGGCTGTCGGTACCCGCACCGCGCTGGTACTGAACTCCCGTGAAAGGCAGTGTGAGCGTAGGATGTTGTCGTCAGACCTTTCGTCCCGAGGGGCTTGCCAGCCGGCACCGCGTCCAAGATAAATCTGTCTACTCTCTGCCCTCGCATGGGATCTAGTTATTAGAAAGTTCACGTATGATGCATTTTGTCCTTTTGCGACGTATACCTGTTACTCTCTTTTCAGCTTCCCCCTCCCCCCGCCTTCCTCTTTTTGGCGTAGGTTTGTCAAACTTAAAGGGGTCATTCGAACCTACCCCTTCCCCATCCTGCGCCTTCCCTCAGACTGTCCCATCTCATGGAGAGGATCTACCCACACAGTCGCTCCGATCAAACAAAACCCTTAGGACTCATCCATCCTTACTGTCTCTCCTGGTTCAAGCAGTCAATAAGTGCTGTTGTGTCTACGTGGAAAATCGTTTTTCTGACCGCTTCCTCGCCAATCTCACTCACTGCCACCGAACTGCCGTTCTTCGCTAGGATTAAGGCATAGCTTCCCAACTGGTTTGCCCCATTCCGTTTCCATTCTTGTCCACCAACATTGGTCTTGTGATGGCCAGAGTGGTTATCTGAAAGCTAGTTTTCGTTTTAATGAAAGTTGTGCATCCACATAAACATAGTCCAATATTTCTAAAAGGCCTGTCTAGAAAACTAACGGTTGCCATCACCCTTCATCCCGCTTCATTCCCCCGCGGGAGAAACTGCTTTCCAGTTTTTAATTTGGTATTTTCATTGTGTGCGAGGCGCGGTAGGTCTTATTTTAATACCCTCTTACTTCTTCCCCCTCATTCCCAACACACACCCTTCCACCATCAGGCCCTCCCCAACTCCCCAGCCTGCCGTTGTTACCATGTCTAATTTTGGTTAGATCAGTATTCCATGTTTACATTTTTGTACTGACTGTGAACAACCCCAGGTTCAGCTCTGAACCAGGTGATAGATCCTGTGATTGCTTTTCCTACACTACTTGCTTTCTGTGGAGTTAATAATTGCCATTTTGCTGTTGCTTAGGTGTCTATGTCCTTCCTATTAATTTGACCCTAAATTCTCAGAATTGTATAAAAATCATCTCTCAAGGTAATTTGATTCATTAAATAATCTTTTACTTTCATCTTGAAGTCCTGTCTTTGCCTTCTGACTTCCGCCTTGCCTTGGTTTTACCACTTTAAACCTAGTATCTTTGTCACCATCACCCCTCTGGGTGTTCCATTCATCTGTCTTCCGTTTCTGTTGGATTCCGTTTCTTGGGTCCTGTGTTGTCTTTTTTTCCTTAGCGTGTTCCACCGAAATGAGAATAAATCCTCAACTACTTGAGCACGGATGATGCATAGTAGACATTCAAGGTGTGAAAACAGTATTTCTAAAAATAATGATGTTACCCTAAGGCCTAATTGGTGCTTGTTTGGTATAGAATTCTGTTTTGTAATAATAATGCTAGGATTTATAATGATAGCTTTCCATTAGAATGTTAAAGGAGCTGCTTTATCGCTTTCTAACTTCCAGCGTTTCTATTAAGAAGTTTGTTTTGCTCATTTCTGCTCATGTATGTAAGATCTCTTTATCTCTAGAAGCTGATAGAACCTTGTCTTTGTTCCTGATTTTTCTGATATTTCACAGCGCTATAACTTGGTAGGAGTCTGTTTTCATCGATTGTGTTTGGCCTCTGGAACTTTTGGGGGGAGATATTCTCCTTTCTTCATTTTCTGTCATTTTTTGGAAAACTCATTATTCAGATGTTGAATCCTATGTTAGATCTTCTGTACTGGCCCTCTAATTTTTATCCCTTGACTATTTTCTAACCCTTGACTTTTTTCCACTTCATGGGAAATTCTCAGTATCTTCAACTCCTGTATTTTTTCCTTTCATATTTTTACATTTGAATAACTTTTTTGTTCCTCGAATAGTCCTTTTTTTTTTTTTAATTTTTTTTTTTAACGTTTATTTATTTTTGAGACAGAGAGAGACAGCATGAACGGGGGAGGGTCACAGAGAGAGGGAGACACAGAATCTGAAACAGGCTCCAGGCTCTGAGCTGTCAGCACAGAGCCCGACGCGGGGCTCGAACCCACCGACTGCGAGATCGTGACCTGAGCTGAAGTCGGACGCTTAACCGACCAAGCCACCCAGGCGCCCCTCGAATAGTCCTTTTTTATAGCATCATGTTCTCGTTTCATAGTGCTGAATCTTAGTGCTCTGTGGATATTAAAACTAATTTAAAATTTTTAATGTTTAACTTACATACAGTAAAATTTACTGTTTTCATTGTACTGACTGTTCTATCAGTTTTGATAAATGCTTAGAGTTGTGTGACCATCACCAGAATTAACAGTTCCAAGGCCACCCTCACCCTTTCCTCTCCAAATAAAAGAGATTATGAGGGACACCTAGGTAGCTCAGTTGGTTAAGCGTCTACCTCTTGATTTCTTCTCAGGTCATGATTTCACAGTTCATGGGATCTAGCCCCATGTTGGGCTCTGCACTGACAGCGTGGCGCCTGCTTGGGATTCTTCCTCTGTTTTTCTCTCTGCCTCTTCACCCACTCACGTGTGTACTTGTGTTCTCACTCTCTCAAAATAAATAAATTAAAGAGAGATCATGATGTCTGTATATAGAAGCCATTTTAGTTTTTCTTTTACAATAGGTATGCCTTTTGTTTCTTTTGCTTGCCCTTCTGCTCTTGATAAGACTTCAAGCATGATGTTGAGTAGGAGCGGTGAGAGTGGACGTCCTTGTTCCCATTTTAAGAGGAAATTATCAATGTTTCACTAGTATGTTAGCTATACGTTACACATGCCTTGTGTGTGTGCTTTAAGCACTTTACAGGGACTAACTCCTTACTAGCTCAATCACATAACACTAATGAATATGTGCTGTTCTCCACGTTTTACAGACGAAGGAGTTGAAGCACAGAGAATTAAGCAACTTGCCCAAAGTTGTTCAGCTACAGAGTAGCTGAGGTAAGATTTGAACCCTGGCAGTCTGCATATACTGCTCCTTACAGATGCATTTTATCAGGTTAAAGAAGTTGCCTTTACTCCTAATTTGCTGAGAAGTGAATTTTGTCATATCCTTTTCCTCTGTTGAAAAGATTATGTGTGATTTTTCTTTCTGTTAATATGGTGAGTTAGTGATTGATTTTTGAATTTTGAGCAGCCTTTTATTTCTGGGATAAAACTCACTTGGTCATGATGTACAATTCTTTTTATGCATTGCTGAATTTTATTTGCTTATATTTGTTGAGAATTTTTGCATTTGTTTATGAGGGATGTTGGTCTGTAGTTTTCTTGTAATTTCCTTGTCTTGTTTTAGTAGCAGGTATTGCTAGCCTCAGAATGTGACGAAACATTTCTCTAAGGTGATTTTTATTCACCCTATATGTTTGCTTTTGACTTTACTAGAAGATTTTCAGTGATTCATAGTTGTTCGACTCAGATTTAAGCATGGGGGACTGAAAAGGTGACGGGGAGCTCTGTCTTTGGACAAGATGTATTCATTTTGTTCTTCATTATCTACAAGGATGTTATTTGCTTCTTACCCTTTTTTTCTTTTTTGTCATAGTAACTGCATGGGATTTGATCTTTTTGTGTGTATATATAATTTAAAATTTGCTTATCTCTTATCAGTGAGATTGAGCATCTTTTTACATATGTAAGATCCAGAGCCATGTTTTTCTCCTTATCTGTCTGCAACATTTACCCATTTTTATGATGAAAAATAACCTTATATTACTATAAAAGCAGGACATGAGCTTTGTAAAAAAAGTTAGAAAATTCAGGCAGTTAAGCATAAAAAAATAGAATCATTACATTCCCACCACCCAGAGATTATCAGTATTAATCCTTTAGTGAACACTGGTCTTTTTCTACACTCAAGTGTAGATATTTGTATTTTAACCCCAACCTGAAATCATACTTTTTCATGTTACTTTGTTATCTGCCCTTTTCAGTGAACAGTCTCTCCCTGTCCATTCCAGTAAACATTTGACACATCTTCACATACAGACTTTACTCAAATTTTCCCATTTGACCCAGAGTAGACTGTAGCTTGTTTATTCAAATCAGTTAGGTTCAGCGCTACCCAAATCACCTAGTTGTCCCATCTTAAATTTGTTTTAATCTAGCATGCCCTGTAATGACATTGATTTGCTTAAGAGATCAAGCAGTGCGTCCTGCAGAATGTCTGTCCTGCAGAATGTCTTCTAGATTTGTTTGGTTGCTCCCTCCTGGTCTTTTAGGTTGTTCCTTTGTCCTTTGAATTTTCTGGAATTCTGAAATTCTGAAATTTCTGCAAGTTAGATCTAAATGCTGGGTGGGTTCAATTGAAGTATTTTTGGCTAGAATGCATCATAGATGACTGTGTGTTTCAAATGCCTTAACATCAAAGACACACAATCCAAGTTGGTCACCTTAGTTGCACCTCCTGACTCCAGATGATGAGAGTCTGACCCCTCTATTGTGTAATTGTTTCTTTCCTTTAGGGCGCCTGGGTGGGTTAGTCAGTTAAAGGTCCAACTTTGGCTCAGGTTGTTATGTGACAGTCCCGTGAGTTCAAGCCTCGCATTGGGCTCTGTGCTGACAGCTCAGAGCCTGGAGCCTGCTTCGGATTCTGTGTCTCCCTCTCCCCCTGCCCCTCCCTTGCTCCTGCTCTCTCTCTGTCTCAAAAATAAATAAAAACATTAAAACATTTAAAAAAAAAAATTGTTTCTTTCCTTCGAACTGAAGAATTCTGTGTCGTAATACACTTAACTGTTAAAACTGTATGTTTTGAGAACATTACTTGATAATCTTTGCTTAAATTGCTATCATTACAGCGTGAGAAGTGATGTTTTTCTAATTCTGTGGTTTTTCTACATTTTTTAGTTAATGTTCTTCTGTGATGTATTGCTTTCTCTCATCAACTGGGACAGAATAAATGTTTCATTTTCCTTAATTATTAACTTCCAAAATAGGGAATAATTTTAATAGTAGGTTAAGTAGTACAAATCATTTTTTGTCTTAAAAAATTTTTTTTATGTTTACTTATTTTTGAGAGAGAGACAGAGTGTGAGCCGGGGCAGGGGGGCAGAGAGAGGGAGACACAGAACCCGAAGCAGGCTCCATGCTCCGAGCTGTCAGCACAGAGCCTGACGCGGAGCTTGAACTCACCGACCGAGATCATGACCTGAGCCGAATTGGACACCCAACCAATGGAGTCACCCAGGCATCCCTATTTTTTGTCTTTTTTAAAAATATCATAAAGGGTGTACAGATTTTTATTGATTCACTATATGTACTCACACTTGTTCCTTTTAATGCTCAAGTCGTCACTTTGGCCACTAGAAGTTCTTTCAAGCTGGATCTTACATCCTTTAAATGTGACCCATTATTCTTAAGTAACTACCTTGCTTTCTGACACCGCAAGATGTCCCAGTTTCACCTTGTGCTTTCCTTCCCTCATACCTGAAATTGCCTGGTTTCTTCCAGGGAGCCCTTTTCATGATGAGTCATATCAAGGGATATAATCTGGACTCTGAATAGATGCCCATTGCTACCAGGGTGACATTGTTTCTGTGCCATTTCAGTGAACAGAGTAAGAAAATATTTATCTTAAAAAGAGTTAGAGTTCATACTAATGTTTTTTAAAGATTTTATTTTTAAGTAATCTCTGCACCCAGTGTGGGCCTTGAACTTATAACCCCGAGATCAAGAGTCACATGCTCTACCTGCTGAGCCAGCCAGGTGCACCCTCATACTGGTATTTTTAATGCAGTTTTAACATTTGAATTTTCATCTGATTTCTTTGATTTTATAATTGTGCATCATTTCTCTTACTCTGAAGATCTGGATCCCTAACATGATCAGCATCATTACTTGCTTTAACCTACAACATGAAATAGGTTCAAAATACCAACATTGATGTTACTACACGGAATAGAGTTTTTTGTTTTGTTTCGTTTTTTGTTTTTTTGTTTGTTTTTTGTCTTCAGGATGGATCTTGCTAAGGGTGTACAGTCAAAATACTGTGTTTCTGAAGTCCTTGGAATAAATCCTTTCTTTATCAGTTACGTTATTGTTTGGGTGTAGAGTTATTTATTCAAATAAGTATTTGTTTATTCCAACTGTTCTTAATTTAAGGGATTTTCAAAATTCTTCAGAAAGATAAACACAGAATTCTTGCTTTTACCCCTTGCTATCCCACTGTGTTCAACCCTAACCTTACAGGTACCTATTTTCATTAGTTTTTTTGTTTATCCTTCCAGTGTTGTGGGTTTTTGTTGTTGTTGTTGTTTTGCAAATACAGTGCAGCTAGGTACCTACCTAGCTTGTAGGTTTATGTTTTTTGCTGTAGTGATTTTACTGGGCTTTCAAGGGAAGCAGAATGACATTTGTGTGTTCAGACTGCTGTCTTAGCCTGGAACTCAGTCCTTTGTTCGTGAACCACTTTCACCTGTCACTTGGGGTCGAATGCACATTCTGCACATGAGAATGCCCACGTGATGGGCTGCTTCTCATCAGCTTTGTTCTGCTATTGTATTTGTAGTTTTCAAGAGTTTTTAAAGTTTTTTTTAATGTTTGTTTATTTATTTATTTTTAATATAATTTATTGACAAATTGGTTTCCATACGACACCCAGTGCTCACCCCAACAAGTGCCTTCCTCGATGCCCATCACCCACTTTCCCCTCTCCTCCACCCCCCATCAACCCTCAGTTTATTTTTCAGAGTGAGAGAGAGCATGGATGCATGCAAGTAGGGGAGGAGCAGAGAGAGTTCTAAGCTGGCTCTGCACTGTCGTACTGTGAGATCATGACCTGAGCCAAAGTCGGACACTCAACTGACTGAGCCACCCAGGAATCCCTAGGTTTTTTTAAAGTGTTTTGAAAAATGCTGAAGTCACTATGTCGTGATGGTAATACGTTCTTTTATCTTTTTGAAGATTTTATAAAGGCTTTTTTTTTTTTTCTTATTGTGTTATCTCTGAATGACTTTCATGTTTTCAGTTTTGCCTTTCATATTGGAGGCTTTCCTCAAATGTTTGGTGGTCCTTGGTTCTTTGTGAGTGAAATATTTAAAAGCTGATTGGATGTACAGGAATATTTAAAACAGTACTGTTTGTAATAGTCCCAAACTAGAAACAACCTCACTGTTCATCAGCAGGAGAATGGATAAATACATCATGGTCCAGTCATGCGGTGAAACACGACTTCAGAATGGGAGTGAATAAACTGAGCTACAGTAGGTGACCTACACACAGCATGTTGAGTGAGAGAAGCTGGACACTCAGGAGTCAAATTGTAGGCTTCTGTTTGTTTAAGGGTGGAAACCAGGCAAACCTGATCTGTGGTGTTAGGAGTCACGATGGTCCTTGGGACGGGGTGGTGGCCAATGCCTGGAACAGGGTACAAGGGGCCTTCTGGGATGCTGGTTCGTGTTCTGGTTTTTGAGCTAGGTCTGGTTATACAAGTGTGTTCTCTTTGTGTAATTTCATTGAGCTGTACGGTAGATTTGTGTGCTTTTCAGTGTGTGTGTTATGCTTCAAATGAAAGTTTACATGAAGTAAAAAAGAAAACTACTTGAATCTCCATATGGACAGGATTTATTGACTGATGCCTATAGAGCGTGGTCATCCTGGGCATCCAGGTACCACCTTCTCGTTGGGAACCCCTGAATGCCAGTGTCTGAGGATGGGAACTGGACTTTTTTTTTTTTAATGTTTATTTACTGAGAGAACGTGTGCACATGTGAGCAGGGGAAAAGCACAGAGGGAGAGAGAATCCCAAGCAGGCTTTGAGCCAGACACGGGGCTCAATCCATGAACTGTGGGATCGTGACCTGAGTTGAAGTCAAGAGTTGGACACTAACTGACTGAGCTGCCTAGCCATCCCTAGACATGTTTGTTCTTTCTGCTGTGTCTACCTGGAAGTCTTGAGGCCTCTTTTTTGTCAAGGTCTCTTTTGATTACTTTTTTTTTTTTTTTTTTTTTTTTTTTTTTTTTTGGAGAGACAGAGACAGAGCACAAGTGGGGGAGAGGCAGAGGGAAATGGAGACACAGAATCTGAAGTAGGCTTCAGGCTGTGAGCTGTCAGCACAGAGCCCAACATGGGGCTCGAATCCACTAACTGTGAGATCATGACCTGAGCTGAAGTCAGACGCTTAACCTACTGAGCCACCCAGGTGCCCCTCTTTTGATTACTTTTGAAAGATACCCAAGTTGTGGTGGGAACAGTAATTTCTTCTTTGAACAGTACAGTAGTAGAATTGGAATTTCTATTCATTCATTCATTCATTCATTCAGCAAAGACTTAACAAACAAAATCTGTGTCCTCATGGTGTGGAGAGCATAATAGATATTGCAAACATCAAATATAAGCAGGTTGACTTATGGAGGGAAATATGGATGATCTGGAGGCCTAGAATAGGGAAGACTTCCCTAAGGAAATGATATTTTCGTTAGACCAAGAATAGAGGAAACTACTAGACTTTATTTTTAATGAAAATGTCTTGTCTCGATGTGTCTGACCACCCTATTATGTGTGTGATTTCAGGTGGAGAGTATAGTGAAGATGATGTAAATGAATTAGTGAAGGAAGATGAAGTGGATGGTGAAGAGCAGACACAGAAAACCAAAGGGAAAAAAAGAAAGGCTCAGAGCATTCCATCCAGGTGATGCTGCCCTCAAGGCCCTTGGAAGTCAGGGGCTGTTGTCACAGCTTTCCTGATGGCTGGGATTGGTCCGATGAGTTCTTACTACCAGGGTTTCTTATCTTTGTCTTTCCAAGGGAAACATTTGGTGACATTTAGGATTAAACACAGAAGACCCCACAAAACAAAGAGTGGCATCCTCTGTGTATGGTTTCTTATTTTCACTGTCTCACATCTTGCAGGTGATAGCACAGCAGTACAGTTAGCTATACCTTCTTCTTTTTAGTGACTGCATAGCGTTACATTAGGTGGTTACACCTTGTTTTAAGCATTCCCTTATTGAAGGACATTTAGATTATACCTTGTCTTTCCTACAGCAAACAAGACTCCAGTGAATATTCTTTGTTACGTCTTTTTGTACAGGTACAAGGATATCTGTGAAACAGATCTGTAGAAGTAGAATCGTTTGATCCAGGGTTTGTACAGTAAAGAAATTTTTTTAATAAATATTAGCAAATTGCATTCCATAGGCCTGCTACTGAATTACACCCCCACCACCACCAAATTATGAAAATGTTGACAGGCTATTTAGCTCAGATAAGAGAATCTTCCATAGAAGTCTTTTATCTCTCTTTGATTAGTATTTATATCTTTTGGGGCATTGAAGCAAAAAAGCAGATTATCGTTTATAAAAAATGGAAAAAATTTTCATAATGAAAATTGAAGTCAGAATAGTCTAAGAAGCAATTTACTCTTTTAGGTCTTGGGCCCAGTTCTCTGGTCCTTGAGTTTTTCTGTATGCCAGCTTTCATATTTTCAGAAAGTGGGAAAAAACATGGATTTTTTTTTTTTTTTTTTTTTTTTTTTTTACCTCCTGAGAACTCTAGGAAGAAACAGTGCCAATAAATTTGATGCTCTCCTCAATAGAACATGTTCTCCAATTGGAGTATATGTTCTTGGAACACACATCCTGGACAGATTGATTCTGTGAGGTGATTTTGGGTGTTTTCTTCGTGAAAATAGCTGGTCCTGATTTAGAAGTAAATCACTATATTTTGAGTCTCAGTGTTTGGGGAAATTGCTAACTGTATGAGCTCAATTCTTTCCTTCCACAGAATCTCAGCTTACCTCCCCTGCCTTCCCCGGGGGGTGGTGGGGTGTTAATCAGTAGTCCTCAGATTTTAAAGTTTTCTCGGATTTGCAACAGTATGTTTGGAATCGAGGAGGGGATAGCTGAAATAATTTCACATTATCTGTCTTGTCTTTCCTTTTCCTCATGACTGTTGGTGATTTAGGAAGAGAAAACAAGGTGGCCTCTCATTAGCAGAAGAGGACGAGGAGGACGCCAACCAGGACTCCGAGGGAAGTAGCAGTGAGGACGGAGATGCAGCTGCAGAGCAGGAAGAGGACGTTGGCTCAGACGACGCGAGGAGGAAGAAGGAGGATGAGCTCTGGGCCAGCTTCCTCAACGATGTAGGACCAAAGCCAAAAGTGCCCCCAAATACACAAGTTAAAGTAAGTCGATAGCCACACGAGGTGTAGACTTTCCGGAAATACCCTAAGTTCCCCAGATAGACTTTTATTTCCAAACTGAGATTTGATGCTTACAGCAGAAGGCAGACCAGATGCCTTTTTTTTTTTTCCTTTTTTACATTTATTTTTGAGAGACTGAGAGAGGCAAACTGCAAGTGGGGGAGGGGCAGAGAGAGAGGGAGACACAGAATCCAAAGCAGGCTCCACGCTGACAGCACAGAGCCCAATGCGGGGCTTGAACTCACAAACTGTGAGATCATGAACTGAAGTTGAACGCTCAGCCGACTGAGCCACCCAGGCACCCCGTGACCGGATGCCTTTTGAAAAGAATTCTAAGCAAAAAGCAAAGCATTCCCTATGGTAGAAAAAGCAAGCCTTTCTAATCAAATACATTTCCAGTAGGTCTTCAGTTTGGAGGTGAAACATTTCAGAATAGCCCAAAATAGCATGTTGGGATGGTTCTTTTAGGTTTCATCCTTATGTGAAACTGTGATAGTATCTCTTACCTTTTTCACAGAGTGGAGGGAAGACTGAAGGGACGGGTTCAAGTAAATTGTTGGTCAGAGCAGAAGAGCTGGAGAAACCTAAAGAAACTGAAAAAGTTAAAATCACCAAGGTGTTTGATTTTGCTGGTGAAGAAGTCAGGTAAGGTGACCGTTACAGACTTTGAAACTAGTTTGTTTAAAAATGAGCATCTTTCTGAATGGTGTTAGACATTTGGCCTCATTCTACTCTATCATCATAATATTTTGGAAGAGTTTTGTTTTCCACTCCAGGAAAGTGGTGGTTCCATGAATTATCAGGGAACATGATGTAGTTGTGGGTATTGTGAAGTGTCTGAGAGAAAAAAAAAAAAGAATTAAGTATTTGGTTCCACTTATTGCCATGCCTTGTGACTTTGGCTGAGTCATTTCTCGCAAGAGTCATTTCTCCCATTTTCTCCCCAAAATTCATATTGGAAAAAAGAATTTGGCATTATTAGTTTTATAAATTGTGTGGAGCAGAACTTTTTATTTTTTTAAAAATATTTTTCCCCAACTTCTTCTGAAAGATTTCACACAGCATTATGCTACAAGAATTAGTATTACAATGAGTACCCGTATACCTATTATACACATTCACCACTTGTTAATGTGTGGCCTCTGTCTCCATCATCTAGATCTGTATTATTGTCTTTTTGTTTTGGCTGAACCATTTGAGAATTGCTTGTAGTCATCATGATGCTTCACTCTTAAATATGTCTGCACAGTTTCCTAAGAACACGGGCATTCTTCTTCATGGTATAACATAACTGTTACATCCACTAAATTTCACATTAATGCACATTATTATCTAAATCTGTGGTGAAGGATGCTGATTACAATTTTCAACTTGCTGCAGACCAGTACTCTTATAAAACACAATAAAAAGGAATTGCTAGAAAAATAAATTTAAAAGATATAGAAAATACAAGCCCAAATTTTTAACAATGAGATTCAACAGATACAAATATACATTTCAATAAATATAGTCTAAATGAACATCAAATAGGAATAGGAAGAGATTTATATAGTTCTGCATGCTGTTTATTGAAGGTGGGAGTATAAATAATTAGTACAGGGAATCACTGTTCTGTTTATACGTTTACATTATTCTATAATAAAAACAAAACAAAAACCCAGGATTAAAGTATCAATTCTCAATACTTAACATCTAGATGCACACCTTGAATACATACTTGTGTATATTAATTTTTAGTTTTTAATGTGACAAAATAGCTCATTTCTTTGTTAATTTATTGTGTCTATGATGGATATATGATCGCACTACTGGAGGATAATCGATATGTAAATTCTGTGGGTTTTTTTTTTTTATGTTTATTTTTGAGAGAGAGAGAGAGACAGCGTGAGTGGGGTAGGAGCAGAGAGAGAGGGAGACACAGAATCCAAAGCAGACTCTAGGCTCTGAGCTGTCAGCATAGAGCCCGACGCAAGTTTCGAACCCACATACTGTGAGATCATGGCCTGAGCCAAAGTTGGACGCTTAACCCACTGAGCCACCCAGGCGCCCTGTCTTTCTTTATTTTTCTTAATAATCCTCATCATAAACCCATCTCACAGATATTCTCGTGAGGATGGAAATACAGATTTTAAAACTGTTTCAGTTAAGTTCAAGATTTTTATTTTTACTTTTATACAGAATGAAGTCAGTGATACTGTATTTTCAAAGTTTATCTTTAATGCTTCATCAGTAGCCGATTCCAACAATTTGTCCTGTCAGGTTATAATTAAATTTAAGTTATATTTCAGTGGAAAACAGGATTTCTGCATGCATGAATTTCCTGTGTCTGGCTATTCTTTTGACAGAAAATGGAATTCAGAACTTTCAGTGAGACATGTTAATCTGTAGAAACTCTGTTCTTCCAGGCTTCTGGCTTTCGTTTTTATTTATAATTTATTTGCTACTGAAATCATGTTGAATCATTTCCTTACATGGAAGTACTAAGATTATTAAAAATACAAAAGGTCAAGCCAAGTTAATAAGCCAAGTTATACTGTCTGATTGAGATCTTTAAAATTGGAGACCAACTGGTGTTTTTCTTTTAAAGACACTAAGTTTATTCTGAAGCTCATCTTGTCAACAGCATTTTTCTCTTTCATAACCATTGTACCTCAGCACGCGATATAACATATGCACATTTCCGGTCAGCTTTCAGCTTAACACATATAAAGACAGGCATTGAAAAAATGTAGTGCATTAGCCTTACATAATTTACAATTTTTACTGCTGTGCTAAGAACAGTGGAGTTGTTTGTTGTGGTGGCAGGATTTTTCTCAGCGAAGGAAGCAGTGTGTTAATTTTATGTTCTAGCACAAGCTCCTTAATCTAATCTGTTCTCCTGTCTTGCAGCTGTGCCATTAGAACATACTCTTCGATACACTTAAATTCCAAATCACACTTGTTAACAGTGCAATCTTAGTTTTATTATACAGATTGGTGTCAGTTAATGTTTGTCAACCAGAAACTGATAAAAGAATCCTTTGCATCACCCTCATGTTTAAATCACACATGTATCATAATTTTCATGTTAATAATAACCTGGCATTCTTCAAATGCATTGAAAAACCTTTTACTAACTTTATTATCATTCTCACTATCATAAGCTAGATCTTGAAGCCTTCAAGCTGTGGTGTTACTGGAAAGTTGTACTTGAATCAGCTTCTTTATCACAGATTCACCAAGCTTTCCAAGCAGACATCTTCCAGAAAGTCTGACTGATGTCTTGGCGGGGGCTTATTCTTCTTTAGTTAACCAAAAGCGCTTCTTTCTCAGAGGACTACAATACACTAAGTAACGTTAATGTATGGAATTTGGCACCTGTTTCTATTGGCTTTTTAGATCAGTACTCTTTCTTTCAAAGAATTCTTTTGGTTTTGGATTTATGATTTGTATATAAATACCAATGAAGATTGGATGAATTCGTTGCCTCGTTAGCCAAAACATCTGCAAAGAACTCACTATGGTTTTAGCACTACATGATCAAAAACCAAACTCCGTGTATGAGTGCTCATAAAGTAAAAGCAGTTTGACCTTCGATTGGCCTTGTTTCTTTGGAATTGCTTCCATCATCACGTGGTTTACTACTGCTGCATTCAGAAAAGCTTTGTTTTCTTTAGAGAAATACCCAGGGAGGCTTGTTTTGCCATCAGTACATTAGGATTAAGAAAATAATACTGATTTTACTTTCTTAATTTAATTATTTGAAAAAAATTTTTTTAAGGTTTATTCATTTTTCAGAGACAGAGAAAGAGAAAGCCTGAGTGGGGGGAGGGGCAGAGAGAGAGGGAGACAAAAAAATCTGAAGCAGACTCCAGGGTCTGAGCTGTCAGCACAGAGCCCGAAGCGGGCCTCGAACCCACAAGCTGTGAGATCAAGACCTGAGCCGAAGTTGGACGCTTAACTGACTGAGCCATCCAGGGGCCCCGTCTTAATTTCATTTTAAACTATAAATTTAAAAAGTCACACTCGGTTAACAATTAGAATGATTGTAAAAATAATTTATAAAAATAAATGCTTATGTTTTGTCACATTTTGGGGTTTTGATAAAATAACCCTAAACTATCCCATGCATTATAGTGTTGCACTGTGCGTGACTAATACACTGATGTCACATGTGACCACCTTGCGAGTTTGACAGTATCCAAATTGTTTTGTATTCATTGAGTCCACTAGTCATGTCTTGAATATTGTGACATTGTCAGATTGCTAAACAAATTTTCAAATACTTACATTTTCTGTACCCATCTTGTATTGGACCAATAACAAGTAGTTTTGTAGCCCACATTTTAAGTAGCTCTATATGCAATACTACTCAAGTTTTTTACCAGTTTTTCCAATGATAAATTCTTTTATAGCTGTATTTCTTGTTCAAGTCCAATATCTAATCCAAGATTACACTCTGCATTTAGTCTTTTTAGTCTTTTCTTGTTAAGCCCCTTTTTTAAACCTTTCATTTAAGTATTTCGTGACACTGGTATATAGAGTTGACCCTTGGACAACACAGGTTTGAACTACATGGGTCTATTTGTAAGTAGATTTTTTTTCCCACTAAATACAGCACAGTACCATAAATGTATTTTCCTTATGATTTTCTTAGTAACATTTTCTTTTCTCTAGCTTAGTTTATTGTAAGAATACAGTATGTAATACATATACAAAGTGTGTGTTAATTGTTTATGTTATCAGTGAGGTATCTAGTTAACAGTAGCCTTTTAATGGTTAAGTTGGGGGCAGTCAAAAGTTACACGTGGATTTTGGACTACGTGGTGGTCAGGTAGCAGCACCCCTAACTGCTGGTTTTTCAAGGGTCGATTGTATGTTTTTTCTTTTTGTTTTTTAATGTTTGTTTATTTTTGTGAGTGACAAACAGAGCACAAGCCGGGGAGGGCAGAGAGAGAGGGGAACACAGAATCTAAGGCAGGCTCCACGCTCTGAGCTGTCAGCACAGAGCCCGACGCGGAGCTCAAACTCACGAACTGTGAGATCATGACCTGAGTGGATGCCAGACGCTTAACTGACTGAGCTACCCAGGCGCCCCAGCAGTTGTATGTTTTTAAGAGTCCATCTGTTTTGCAAGATGGTCCTTAGTTGGGAATTTTGCATAGTTTACTCATGATAGGCTTCAGATTCGTCACCTAGACAAAAATGCTAGGTGATGTTTTTCTTCCTAGTACATCGATAACAGTAAGTTAGACCACTTAGGCAATATCTGTCAGAATTCTTCATTGTAAAGACACTCATTTCCCTGATAATCAATCATTTTGGGATCCATTAGATAATTCTTGATGATGTGAATTAGTAATGTTATTTTGCTGCCGGAAATCACACTGGAAACTATATATAGAGTTCTCCAGTAGAGGGTAGCAGAACACTGACAGTAAGCCTTTAATGGTTTGGAAATCGTACAAAATAATGCAGAAAGTGTTTGATACACCATTAGGAATATATAAAAAGTTTTAGAACTCTTTCTTGGCTTGTATTATTTCCCATGTGTCATATAGGGTAGCCAGGAAAGATTTACAGCTTTATGATCAGCCCTACACAGGGAGTAAGAAAAGCTGGTAAATAACTGTTGTTATGAGAAATCATTAAATTTTCTGAACAAATAAATTTTGTGAATGTATTAGTATTTATATTAATGACACAAATTTCCTATTTCATTTTGTAAAGCAAAGGGATGGGAATTTTAAGTACTGGATAGGTATTTGGGAATCTGCTATTTCTATCATTTGTCAGAAGAGGGCAGCATGACGTCTTTTAAAAAAAAAAGAAACAAATTGCTCAGGGAAGCGCCTTTTTTCCCCCCTACAAATGTATACATTCTCATGTATACATTTCATATTCAGAAGTAATGTACATTTTTTACTTAAAAAACGTATATTGCAGAGATATGTAATGGGACAAGCAAACGTTCTCTATAACTCCTTCCTCCTAAAGAAAATAAAACCCTGTTAATAATTGGCATTTGGCAGGATTTTTTTTAACTTAGATTATTTATACTTAAAATGTAGGTATTGTAAGAAGTCCTCACATAGGAATTTGGGAGGCCTGAATTATAATTGACAGCCAAATGCAAACTTGACATATGGATTTGAGCATATCTTTTAATCCCTTGATGTCATTATTCTGCTTTTTCTTTTTCCCTTTGTATCAAGTTAAGAGCATTACTGCATCTAAGAAATGTGAGAAAGAGCTAGTGATGACTGTAAGAATTTGTAAGTATAAGCATAAGGTAGTGTTAGCACAAAGTTAGTTTTTTATGTTTAATTATGTTTTAATGATTAAGCTGTGGATTTTCATCTTTTTGTTTTGTTTTCTTTGCCCTTGAAAAATGTGTAGCTTGTAATCCTTTAGGAATGAGGAAAAATTGTTTGTTTGTTTTTTAATGTTTATTTATTTATTTTTGAGAGAGAGGCAAAGCACCAGTGGGGGAGGCAGAGTGAGAGAGAGTGAGAGAGAGAGAGAGAGATTGATTGATTCATTCTGAAGCATGCTTCAGGCTCTGAGCTGTAGCACAGAGCTTGATGTGGGGCTCGAACTCAACGAGTCTCGAGATCATGACCTGAGCGGAAGTCGGACATTTAACTGACTCAGCCACCCAGGCACCCCAGGAAAATAGTAGTTTTTATTCTTCTGTATCACATAACCAGCTGAGCCAGTTAGCTCAGACTTTCCCAAATGATTCACCTTTTGGAAAAGGCCAGTCATGGAAAGTTTCTGCCTAAATAAAGACTTTTTAGGAAGTTCTGAGGAAGTGAAATGAAGTTAAAATGACATTTCTGCTGATAACGCTTGAACTGACTATTGCTAATAGTGGGTGTTTCCTGTCAGGGTTCCCTCTTGTATATTTGAAGTGGTCTATAATTTAACTGTTGTCCTTTTTTTTTTTTTTTTAAGTTTATTTAATTTTTTTTAATGTTTATTTTTGAGACACAGAGACAGCATGAGTGGGGGAGGGGCAGAGAGAGAGAGAGAGAGAGAGAGAGAGGGAGAGGGAGACCCAGAATTTGAAGCAGGCTCCAGGCTCTGAGCTGTTAGCACAGAGCCCGACACGGGGCTTGAACTCACCAACCATGAGATCATGACCTGAGATGAAGTCAGGCGCTTAACTAACTGAGCCACCCAAGTGCCCCTCTGTATTTGTTTTAAGACAGTTTGTGTACGCGAGCTGTTGAGGGGCAGAGAAAGAGAGAATCCCAAGCAGGCTCCCTGGCTGTCAATGTAGAGCCTATTAGGGGCTTGGCCTCTGTGAGATCATGACCTGAGCAGAGACCCAGAATTGGATGCTTAACTGACTGAGCCACCCAGGCACCCCTAACTGTTCTCTTCCTTGAAGAAGGTATTTTGAGAGCTGAAGTTCTTACTGATTATTAAAAATGGATTTCTTCCAGGGGCACCTGGGTGGCTCAGTGAGTTAAGCATCTGACTTCGGCTCAGGTCATGATCTCGCCATTCACGAGTTCGAGCCCCGCGTCAGGCTCTGTGCTGACATCTAGGAGCCTGGAGCCTGCTTCAGATCTTGTGTCTCCCTCTCTCTGCCTCTCTCCCATTCGTGCTCTGTCTCTCTCTTTGAAAAATAAACATTGAAAAGAATTTTTAAAAAAATGGATTTCTTCCAGACATAACTATCAATGAAGAGTAAAAGTCTGCTTATGTTTTTTCTTGTTGATTCCTAAAGTCCCTGAGAGAAACATAACAGTTTATAGATGTCATTTCTTTGTGACTGTGGAAAGGACCTTGGCATTAAGAAACTAACAGAGATACTCCCATAGGCTATGCTTTTTTCATGGTTTCTTTGTGGAACTTACTATATATCCTGTGTTGTCATGATTTATTTCATGGTTGGCTGTCCTGATGGACTGTGAGCCCCTAAAGGGCAGAGACTATGCATATATTTTTATTTATACGTTCCATATCTAACACAGCGCCTGGATCTAGGGTCTAGGTTGCTTTTCAGAAACTGTTGACCAAATTGCTTTAGGCGGCCGCGGCAAGAGCTTTGTTGTTGCTGTGGTAAAACAAGTGAACAAAACAAAACATGCTTTGCATAAAGGCTTCTTTTACTTTCCTTATAGCTTGGACCGCTTGATCTTCATCTGTTATTGTGCACATTCTAAGATCTTACGGTGATGTGCCTTGATGTGGATCTTAAAATTTGCGATGTCAGCTATGCTGTGGGAAGTCAGTAGTAAAGTTTCTTTTTTGTTGACAACCTCTCACGTGTTTTCTCTTTTTCTGAAATTCCTATTCAGTTGATAATAATCATGAAGCTATGCTAGGTTATGCTGTGGAAACAAACCCAGAAACTCAGCAGCTTAACACAGTACAGTTGACCCTTGAACAGCACAGGTTTGAAGTGTGGGTCCGCTTCAGTGTGTATTTTTTCTTGTGTGATTTTTGTAATATTTTTTTCTCTTTAACTTACTTTATTATAAGAAAATGGTGTAATACATACACAAAATGTGTGAAATCGTTTATGTTATCAGTAAGGCCTCCTACCAACAGTAGGCTATTAGTAGTTAAGTTTGGGGAAGTAAGAGGTTATACGCATATTTTCAGGTGTGTGGGGGGTCGGTGATCCTAACCCCACGTTGTTCGAGGGTCAGCTCTATATACATATTTTTTACTGGTGCCAAGTCCAGTCCACGTGGGCAGCCCTCCATCCTGTAACTAACTCAGCCGTGTGGAGCACATAGCTTTCGAGGTTGCTGTGGTAAGGGAAGAGTGAATAAATAGATTTTCATTTAAGTACCCTGTTTTCACAATGAGACTTCAGCCCTGCGCAATGAGTTTGGAAATTCTGTGGTTTTCATTTCTCCAACGAGTAATGGGGTTTTGCCAGGTTGGATGGGGGACACCGTATGGTATGAGGTTCAAGAAGGGGGTCTGGGATCTAGTTGCTCCTGATACAGACTTGCAACTCACGTTAGCCCTGCTCCTCTCCTTCTCCCTTCAAAGGTTCCTGGTATTTCAATTTACTGAGCCATTCTGGAATAGCGTAGTACAAATCAGCTTGCTTGTTCGCCGTTCCATATGGCTATAGGCTTAGGTCAGAGAAAACAAAAACCAAAGCCAATTTCTACTTGTTTCTTTACTTTCTACCTTTAGAAAATTTGAGTGGCATCTTTTTTCTGTTGCATCTTTTCATCGTATCCTTGTGTAATTTTGCCCTTTGTAAATTTATTTACCACTGTGTAGTAGGGAGTGGAGAATCAAGTGTGTGTTCAGACCATCATTTCTAAGTGCAAGTATCTGCTTGTTCCTTAAAAAAAAATTTTTTTCATGTTTGTTTATTTTTGAGAGAGGGAGAGAAGATGAGTGGGGGGAGGGCAGAGAGAGAGGGAGACACAGAATCTGAAGCAGGCTCCAGGCTCTGAGCTGTCAGCACAGAGCCCACTATGGGGCTCGAACCCACGAGCCGTGAGATCATGACCTGAGTGGAAGTCAGACGCTTTACCGACTGAGCCACCCAGCGTGCTGAGTATCCACTTGTTCTTAATGAGCCATCTCAGGTCTGCCCCCAGATTCTACCCAGGGCAAGGAGATGCAAAGCAACTCTTTAGTCCAGTACCCTGGGATTCTGCGTTAAGGTTTAGGTTTGGGTGTGGGTTTGTTTTGGTTGCCTGTATAGCAGTGTAAAGAATTACTTCAGACTTTAGTGGCATAAAACAATTGTTTTATTGTAATTTCTCATAGTTCTGGAGGGTAGCTGGGCTCAGGCAGCTCTTGCGCAGGGTGTCAAGCAGTTGTGGTTAGTGGCTGGATATGAAGCCACCTCGAAAGTTTCCTTGTTCTCATGTCTTAGGCCTGGACCAGAGCAGGCTCTTCAGGCATCCCTTTCTGTGTGGTCTTCCTGTATGTTCTGCATAGCGTGGTGGACCAGAGGAGCCAGGCATCTTGCATGGTAACTTGAGGTTTAGAGGTTGCATTCTCAAGAGAGAGCGCCAGGTAAGAGCTGTGTCATCTTCTCAGCTAGCCTCAGGAGTCATGTAGTGCCACCTCCACCGAACTCTGTCAATTGGCAGCACTCTGTCAATTGGCAGTCAATTTTTTTCATGTTTGTTTATTTTTGAGAGAGGGAGAGAAGATGAGTGGGGGGAGGGCCCCCCTGATTAATCAGGGGAGGCCCACCTGATTAAAAGGAGGGGGTGCCCTATACCTCCCTTCTCATTGAGGTGATGTCGGGTTTTGGAAGAGCATGCCATGGTTGTGGCAGCCATCTTTGAGAAACAGAGTCTACTATGGAGTTTTCTCTAGCATGGCTGCTTAATCTCTGGACAGTCTTGGAAAAGTGACTTAACTCCTTAGATTTCCTGTTTCTTGCTCATGAAATGTAAATGTGTCAGCCATTGCAACAGAAACGCTGTGTGACAAACCATCCCCAAAACTCTGGTATACAACAAGCGTTTGTTCGTTGCCTGTGTGTTTCTGAGTATCTGGGGTTCAGCTGATCTGGATTTGGCTCTAAGCTGCTTGTTGGATTCAGATCTGCAGTGTGTGTCTTTCAGCCATCTTGGACCAGCTTGAGGCGTATTCTTCTTATGGGGCCAAACGCAGGGAACTGAAGGGGCAAGTGAGAGAGCACAGACACGTTAAACCTTTTCCTGTCAGACATCTCATTGACCATTGAAGCGTGTGCCCAAGCTCAACATCAGGGGGTTAGACAAGTTTCTTCTTGCTTAACAGGAAAGGAGTGTATATTTGCTGAATGATGATCTAATCTGTGGTATAAATTCTCTGTCCTGTTTTTGACTCTTGACTCTCATTACTGAGAAGTTCATTGGGAGAGTAGAGAGATACACCCATTAAGCCTGATAAAGAGTAAGGTAGGACCAGATTTTGGAGGGTCTTGAATGGGAGGTTTGGCAATTTATATTTGATCCTCTGAGTAATACTGAGCCATCGCAAGAATGTGGGCAGGCGAGTAACAGAAGGTAGTGTTGCTTTAAGTCACCCCTCAAGATTAACTTGCCAGTCTTTCCCGGTGAAGATTCTCAATACAGAACTCTCCAACTCTTACTCTGTGCCGCTTGAGTAGGTGACACAGCGCTGAATGCAGGAATGAGATGGCTCTCAATAAGAAACCTTGCTTCTGCTCCCAAGAAGCCTGGATGGAAGGAGAGAAGAGACAGGCGTACATTCCTGCAAAGATGGACTTTATTGGATTCACCTGCCATTATTCTTGGCCAGTTTACTGGAGGACCTGGTTGAACATTTAGAGTACGATGACCTTAATCTTGGGCCCTCCTACAGATAGATTGGAATTTAAACAAAATTCCTCAGATGTTTTTATTGACTTGGCAAGACCGAGCAGGCATTAGACACTTCTCTCTTTAGCGGAGATTTCAGACAGTGTAAATAACCCTATTTGATCCTTTTAGGACTCAGTTTTGTTGAGGACCATTTTTCCAGGTTTGACATTGGACAGGATTTCTCAATCCTGTAGCTTTTTTCCACTCCCAAATGGGTGTTGATCTAGCCAGTTTTAAGGTATTTTGTTTCATCTTTCAGTTATTTTAGCTGTAAAATAGGAGCATTCTGCGGAGTATTTCCAATTGTTTATACTGTTGCTCTTCTTGAAATAATGTAGTGTTTTCCTCCCGAATATTCCATCTCCCTATTCCAACTTTTACTAGACCTTTAAATATGAGTCCTCATCTCCACGTGAGGTGAGTGGCAGAGCCTTCTCAGCCATCATGTCGGTAGCCACAGGGGCTGTGAGTCAGCAGTGACTGCGGGAGCGTGTGGCCTTCTGGCAGAAGTAATGGAGGGGATTTTAGGGACATGAGGTACATTTGTTGTTGTTCACTTAGTAAGGGAAAAATGCCTTTCTTTAGAACTGTTGTAGTGGACTTGAATCAGAAACCTCACTCAGTAGCCAGAACTCATCGTAAGCTCAGTGGGTGTTTTCCTTTCTTAGTGTCATTTATTCCCCTTAGATTTTGTTTCTCTCTTTTTATTCTTCTTGTAAACTTGACATCTGCTTCCTTGCAGGGTGACTAAGGAAGTGGATGCTACATCTAAAGAAGCCAAATCTTTCTTCAAGCAAAACGAGAAAGAAAAGCCACAGGCGGCTGGCCCCGCAGCTGTGCCGCCGCTCCCTGCGGGGTCCGGGTGAGTGTCCTGCTCTCGGGCTCAGGTGCGCCTGGCGGCTGGTGAAGCGGCTTTCAGGACACGGACCCCCTTTAGCTCGTGGGACTCGCTTCCCCACAGCAGGAATTCTGCTGCCGCTTTGCCTTTCCTGAAATAGTCGCCAAAATGGAAGATGCAAAGGAAAATTAGCCTTAGGTTTCTCGTTTGATTCCAGCCTGAAAAAAGTGCTGATTTCCAATGTTGACCACAGAGCTGAACATGTAGTAGACTTTACTTTTAAAAATCATTTTTGTATGAAAATATCAGCAGTTTATTAGAACTTCTAGTGGAAATTGGGCTAGAGTACTCGGTCCCATCCCCCAAGGACCTCAAAGGAACATAGGAAGGTCAAAGCTGATTTACAAATAATTCTGTTAACGCGTTGTCAGGAACTTAATAATTTTTCTTTCTTCATATTTTCCATATTACTTGAGTTATTTTTAGCTGAAGAGTTGAATGTTTTCCTTTGGAGGAAATAAAAATTCCCTTCCTCTTAACATGTATGTAAGATGTAAAGCATCACGGCCAGTATGAGAAGGCAGGGCGCTTAGCATACAGGCACGGGAATGCAGATCCCGGCCCGGGGCCAGTGCCCATCGGCCAGCCGCTGACTTCTGTGGGAAGGCCTGTGTCCTGGAGGGTTTGAGGTGGAACAGGTCACTTCCAGGGGCTTCTCCGACCCTTCCCTCCCTAAACATACCTACCTATCTCGTCGCTACGAACGGTAAAGTTTTGTCTGGGTTTTTACATTAAAAAACAAAAATTGTCGGTTTTCTTATCAGACTATGGGCTTTTCTAGGACTGTCCTTTCTCATCTTTGCAGCCCTGGCCCCAGACAGTGCTGTGTAACCGGGTGTGTGCTCATCTAGGTTGCGCTTACCCAGAAGCAGACCCTGAGACAAAGGTTTGAGTACGAGCCATTGATGTGAGAGGTGACTCCAGGGCTTCTGGAAGGAGGTGGGAAAGGCTGAGAATGCAGCCTGGCCGGGATGTACGTTCTAGCAGGTTACTGCCGGTAGTGGCTGGTACTCACTTGGTTTTGCTAGGCATCTCAGGATGGGGGTGAACAGCTCAGAGAGGGCGAGGAGACTGGAATAGTTACCCTCTGGCTTCCACCTGTCACTGGCTCAGGGCTGCTTCTGCATGCCCGCCGCCCTCAGGCTGTGAGCTCAGGTGCTTGAGGAAGATCCTGCTCTCCAGGTGTGCCGTGATGGTGAGCACCTAGGACGTGGCCGGGCCGTGTCCGCATCCGCCCCGGCCTCTTTATCTGCTCCTTATTCCATGTGTTTCTCTCCCACTGGAGCGAGTGGGTACCAGAAGTCATGTAGCAGTTACACCGAAACCTGAGAAGGAAAGGGATTTGAGAGCTTGCTACCACGGCGGAAACGACGTGAACAGAGTGATGTGAGCAGAGTTCTCCACACTGGCCCTGTTAATATTTTAGGCCAGTAGCTTTCAAGCTATGGTTTGCAATCATTGTTCAAAAGAAACTGGGGCTCCTGGGTGGCTTAGTCATTTAAGCAATTGACTCTTGATCTCAGCTCAGGTTTTGATCTCTCAGGGTCATGAGTTCAAGCCCCGCATTGGGCTCCACACCCAGCAAGGAGCCTACTTAAAAAAAAAAAAAGAAAGAAAGAAAGAAAGAAAATGGGATAAAAAAAATATCATACTGTATTACATGGTAAGTATTGTTTCATAAAATTTTTATTTTGGTTATTGATGCACCTATGCTGAGTGACAAATGATATTTTTAGTGCGGGTTGAGATTTAAAAAAATGTGAGGCTCTAGGCTGAAACAGCATGTTTTTAGCCTTATAATTGTTAAATTGTTTGAAAGGGATTCTCTTCAGACCAGTAGCTTTCAGACTTTATTGACTGCCACTCACAGTAAGGAATACATTTTACAGTACTCTGTACTATGCTCGTAAATATAGGTGTGTAAGAAAGTGAAATAAAGTTTGGTGAAATATTTACCTGTACGACGTATGGTGAATTCTGATTTTCTGTTTTACATGATTGTGTATCATAAGTGCCATTTAAAATGTCATGGGCCACTGAACTGATTTCAGAATCTATAATCTGAATTGACAGATACTCCAAGTTACATAGACAGTCTTCTGCAGGTTTTACTTGGGTTACCAGGCTTATGTCTGGTATTAGTAAACGGTGTCTCTTGCATTTATTAAGTGTTACTGTAAAAGTTACCTATGGATCAAGTACCAGGTAGAAATGCAAAGTTTCTTGTACCTTGGCATCCTAGTGTAGTTCATTTCACCTAGCACAATTTTTACTTCTAATCGCTTGGTATTTCTTTAAATAATCCCCTATTGATGCTTAGAGATTCTCCTTGGAAACTGTGTGTGTTTCAGAAAACACTCTGTTACTATAATTACGAAGATAACTAGAGGAGGGAGAAAGTGGGAGCTTAACAGGGTCATCTTGTTTAAGTCACTAAGTCACTCATGGAAATCTCACAGCATTCTATATCCATGCCTTCCTTTCTTAGAAAGAGCTAATAGCTCTCAAGGATAAATTGCTGAGATGGTATCTGTATCAGGGAGACCCAGCAGGAAACAGATGGCATTGTCAAAGTAGGGTGCTTTGAGGAGAGTTTAATAACTCACAAAGTGATGAAAAACCACAGGGATGGAATAGTATGGTGAGCCTGGGGCTAGTAAGAATGAGGCTCCATTACCTCCCCTAGACCTAAAGGGGGCAAAGGGGGAACAGTTTTGATACTGGAGGCAGGGAGGGCCTCCTGATGGGAGCTGAGACCTTCACTTGAGCAATGGATTCTCCAGGGGGAAGCCAGGGACATAAATACCCAGATCTCTCACTCCTCCTTCTCTCCCATCTCTTACCAGGGCATTCCATTCTGATACTTGTTAAAATGGTTAGGAAAACTCACTCGGGATTATTGCAGCAAGTGTCAAGACTACCACAATAACGTAGAGAGATTGGGCTCAGCTGCCAGTACAGCAAAGACAGTTGGGAGTTTATGGCCAGGGAGCCAGGATGAGGGCAGTGGAGAGGGTGTCAGAGGATGGAATTACTAAGAGACACCAGGGATAGGGAGATTCTCGCTAAGCCGACCTAACGGGATTCTTGCTGAAGGCAGGCCGAGTGCTTACACATCAAGGCTGGGGAATGAAGAGCTTCATCAGATACCAAGAGTGGGGAATTCTCTTAAAGCAGGCCTAGCAGGATTTTTGCTAAAATTGGGCTAAATTGCTCAGATACAAGCCCAACAAGGATTGGAGCCGAGATTGAGGCCTCGTTGAGAAGAGGGCTCAAAGGAACCTGACTAGGTTTGAAGAAGAAGAGGGTCTCTCTCCGGCTGTCCGTAAATGACAGCATCTGGGGCAGAGAACAGAAGTATAGACAGAATGTGGAAGGGCCTACAGGTAAAACGCTTTTCATTAGATGAACAGACTGCTGACTCCTTTATGAAAGGGTCAGGTAAAATTTAATTAAAATCTGTTTCTTTGAGTGCTGTAATGGAATGTAACAGATTACAAGAATGTGTCTGCCTGGGTAAACAACGTGTTTAGAGTTGTATGTGAAAATGGGGACACATTTAATTCTGATGTATTACACCTTGAATTTCTAAATAAATCCAGGAGATGGCCTTCAAGGTTGGCGTGATCATCTTCCTGAAATGTATCTCAGAAAGCTTCTCCAGTTGTAATTGTACTTGGGGAAAGATGGTCAAGAGGAATTCATCTGATCTGGAGGGTCTACGTGGGCACATTTTATCAGTGCAAGATACTAGTATCTGTTGCCGGCCGTGTGTGCCTGGCATGGGAAGTCTTTTCAGGAGAAGAATCTGTAGGAATAATCCAGTTGATTAAAGAAAATCATTGTAATACTTTTTGCAGATGTTTTTCATTTTCATTTTTGGAGTTGCTTCAGTTTATAGATTTGTCCAACAAAAACACTTTATTTGTTTATTTTCCTTCTCTCTAAACAGATTTAAGCAATACAGGAAAACCAGAGCAGGAGGGTAAAACATCCTGTCTCACATCCTTTGCTAGCAAGTAAGAACAGATTCACAGGAGCAAATGTTTGTAACTGAAAATGCATTTCCTCTACATGTTTAAAATAGCACACTGCTTGGGCTATAAAAAGCCAAAGTTTGTGCTTTGGGAATGAAGTAAACCAAACACCCAATTTTAATTAGAGGCAGGAATCAGAGATGATAAGAAGCGTTCTCTACAGTTGGTTGTAGAAAGCCCAGTACTCTGCTTAGTGTGTCTAAATTTCCACAGTTCTATTGTTCTAACCTCTTGATCCATTTCTTGCCCTCCGCTCCTCCTGCCAGCCCCCCAGTCTCCTGCCCTAGCCCTCATTCCGGCATCGATGACCCTTTGAATCCAGCTTTCATGGGTATTTGGCTGGGTCGGCCTTCACCCCCACATTTACTACTTGCTTTCAACCCTAACATTTATTACTCACCTCTTCCAGCAGTAGGTTGCTAGCGGGCTCTCAGATTTGTACAGGTTTATAATCCTAGCTGCAAGGTATCACCTTATTTCATTAAGGGCTTACTATTTAGTTGCCTCCTTATAGATTGGGAATGGCCTGAAGCAATAAAACATAAGAGTGAAAAACATTGTTTTCCCATATAGTTTTGTCTTCTTGTTCTATTGAGACTATTGAGAAAACAAACAAACAAACAAAAAAAAGACCTTACTATTGAAGTCTCCCTTGACATCGTGGATTGTGCCAGTTTAGCAACAATTGCCCCGAGATAGAAGAGTCAGAATTGTTCATAGTGTCCTGCTGAAGGTAGAAGACCCAGACTAAAGACCTGGGAAGACAGTTGTTCCTGACTGTTCCTGTGGTTTGTCCGTGTTCAGTGTGTTTGACCAGTTGGTCCCCAGGAGCCTTTAATCCATGCATCGTTCTGCCTGCCTGAGCAGGTGATCTCGTCTTCTCCCAGCCTCTTGGACCGGAGCTAACATTAACATGACCTTGTTGGCTTTTAAGTTTTTACATTTTTCAATACATAGTATTCTGGTAGAGAGCATTGAACATTTCACTTAAAGTAACCAAAAGTAGGCATAACCACAATATTAGGTGGAAATGTTTTTAATTTTTATCTGAATCTCTTGTAGTGATCAATCAGACCTCTGATTTATGTTCTTCTGTGTTTAAGCCCTTTTACTTTTAAAGGAATTGCTTTCATGTTGAGCATTTCAAAGCTAGATCTGATTTCACTTGTTTTCACTAACAGAGAAGAAAGGACCTCCAAGTTATTCACTGCAGAGGTGTTTATATCAACAACAATAAAAACGACCAGCTACCTCACAAATCTGACTTTACCTCCTGGTTTGATGCCCTTGTGAAATGTCTGATCAGGGGGCACGTGCCCATGTTCCTGGTGGACAGAGGTACACAGTGAGGTTACTAATAATGCCTAGAGAATGGCCACTCCAAGAAGAGGAAAATCAGCTTGTTTCGAAAGAGTAAATATTATGAGTAAGGGCTTATTTGTAATTATTATAATAATAATTAAGATACTTAGAACAAAGTGGGTATTCCAGCAGACATGGTCTGTGATATTGTTTAGTCTTTAGGAGAACAAACAGTATTAGTCAATTTAATGATTTAAAATTGGATGTGCCTTATTTATTTATTTTTATTTTTTAATGTTTATTTACATTTGAGAGAGAGAGAGTGAGAGAGAAACACAGAGCATGAGCAGGGGAGGGGCAGAGAGAGAGGGAGACACGGATTCTGAAGCAGGCTCCAGGCTCTGGGCTGTCCGCACAGAGCCTGATGGGGCCTTGAAGTCGCAAGGCTTGAGATGATGACCTGAGCTGAAGTCGAACACTCAACCGACTGAGCCACCCAGGTGCCCCTTTTTCTTTTTAAAAACCGCTTTTATAAGCTGTTTTTATTTACTCATCTGTTTAAATTCTACACGTCACTGGTTTTTAGCATGGTCACAGAGTTGTGCCCTCGAGAGGCTATGCAGCCACGATAATTTCCATCACCCCAGGAAAGAAAAGCAGTCCCTCTCCCTTCCCATTTCTCTCCCACACACCTCGGCAGCCACCACTCCATCTGCTGTGTGTCTAGGTTGCCTGTTTGGATATTTTACACAGTTGGAGCCATACAGTATTTGCCCTTTTGTGTCTGGCTTCTTTGACTTAGCATAATGTTTTCAAGTTTCATTCATATTTCTGTGCTGTGTTCCTTTTTATGGTCGAATAGCACTCCATGGTATGAATATACCACATTTTGTTTATCCATTCGTTAGTTGATAGACGTAGAATTGTTTCCACTTTTTGGCTATTAAAAATAACGTGTCTGTGAACATTCATGTGCAGGTTTTTGTGTGGACATGTGGTTTTATTTCACTTGGGTATATATCTGGGTGTGGAATTGCTTGGTCATGTTGGTTGGACATGCTCTTGAATAGGAGAATGAGCAATAAGAGAAAAATCCAGGAATGTTACCGAAGGGTGGGTGCCATGGGTGCCCAGATTTCTTCCACGGTAATTTCTTTGAAGCATGAACTGTTCTGTACGTAAGCTCCGGCTGTTAGAAACAAGATCAGTGGAAAACTGTGAAGTTCAGTAATACTACTAAAGCGATGACTAGAAAAAAAAATGAGGCAGTTTCCTTCTGTCTTAATTCTAGAAGTAGGGAGAGGGATTTAAGCCTTTTGATTTGTTCCCACAGCCAACTCCAAGCTTTCTACTTAGTGAGATTTCCTGTTTGATGATAATTTGGGATTTGTAGTTTAGTTTAGTTTAGACTCAGGGCTGGCCCTGTTCTTATTTTATTGCTGTTTGTAAATAGATGTTCTTGACCTTCCCACTGACTTTTGAATTTAACTTTGTTATTCTTAGTGGTTGTGGTGCTGCTAGTAGGAGGTGTTCAGAAATGTGTGGTGAGATATTTTGGTTGTCACAAGACTTGAGGAGACCACTGGTACTTAGTGGGTGGGGTTCAGGAATACTAAATATCTGCAGTGCTTAGGACAGTTTGTACAGAGAAGAATTTTCTTTTCCAAAATGCCAACAGTGTGCCCTTTGAGACACGCTGTTTTAGGGAGCTGAAGTCCCTTGGTTATATAACTACTGGGCTTTTCTTCAGTTTCTAGTTTGAGACTCCATTCCAGGGCAGGCATTCACAAACTGGCAGTTCGTGGACCAAGTCTGTCCGTAGATGTTTTTATTCGGCCATTATTTAAAAATCAGGAGAGTTGACATAAAAATCTGGGTTCCTGGCTTTTCTTGAGAAATGAGAAGTCGTGCCATTGCCCTCCCTCTTTTCTTACAGCAGCAGTCAGCCAGAGCAGAATAGATGGGGTTTGCCCTTTCCTGGTGCCGACTCAGCTGCTTCATTATTTATGTCACCTGCTGGGTTCCCGTAGTCAGGAACGGGGATGACACGTTTCCCTTTAATGACCAGGTCAGTTTCCTTTGGGGACCAGTTCTTTAGATTAAATATCAGACGTATTATCTTTTGATGCTGCATGTTAAGTGTTCTTTACCTTTTTTAAAAAGGATAAATAGCTCCTATTGACAAATTACCAAATTTAAGGCACAGTGGTAAGTGTTTTATATGTATTATTTAA
Source organism: Panthera pardus (assembly GCF_024362965.1). Lineage (NCBI taxonomy): Eukaryota > Metazoa > Chordata > Mammalia > Carnivora > Felidae > Panthera > Panthera pardus. The sequence continues at coordinate 14,211,989 of NW_026526754.1, read as the reverse complement.
TCTACACAAATACTTTAAGAGGTGGGTGCTAACTCTGTGCCCATTTCATAGACCAGGGAACTGAGGCCCAGGAAGGTGCCGTTAACTTGTGGAGATCTCGTAGATAATGGATGGCGGAGCCAGGATCCCAGTCCAGATCCATTTGAGACCCGAGCCTGAGCTCTCAGCCACTGTGTTATGCAACCATTCTTTCTTACAGACCTGATTGGACTTTTTGGGGGGTAAGAAGTATCTTTTCAGCTTTATAACTGATGAGGGACTCTTTTAAAGCTATTTTGAATTTTGTAATTTTTTTAGGGAAATTGGATGACTCTTTCCTCCCTTTTCCCCTGTAGGCCTTTTCCCCATTAACCATGGCTAATCTGGGTTTCCTGTACTGTATTTCAGTCTCGTTACTATTTTAGGAGATTGCAGGGGCAGCACGTTTTTAAAAACGAGTTCGAGGTATGTTTGTACATTGATAATCTGTCAGCAGACAATGAAGCTGTGGACAAGATGCGATCAGTCAGCTGGGGTAATGGTTATTGCCGCTTCTGTCATTGGTTCGTACTGAGGGCTCAGTCCTCCATCGTAGGCAGCTGATGTGAGGGCGTTGCCAGGAGAGCCGGGTAGGGTATCTCAGTTCAGAGCATTTCTTCTGGCCGTCATTTGTTCCAGGGTAGGGCTAGCTGGAAATAGCTTTTCAGATGATATTTCAGGGACCTAGTGTGACAGTAGAAATGATTGATTCTGGCAGTGTTGGTGGTCCTGCTGTTAACTTACTTGTCAGCTCCAGAATGATGTTTTATACTGGGGCAAGACTACTCTGCACTGGACTTTTACCTTCATGTCCTTCAGTGGATGCTAAATACTCAACTTCATTCAGTTTTAACTTACTCTTAACTTGCTTTTTCAATAAACCTCCCTAGGTGTTGTAGGTATAGAGTAAATGAGTTGGCATTGAAGTGAAATTAATTATTGAAAGATTTTCCCGTAAGTAGTTGGAATATTTTGAATTTATTAAGGATTATGTCATTCACATTCTTGATTTGAAGAGATTATTCCAGGCTATTCTCAGAACCGGAGTAATTATGAATGGAGAGACTAGTAGTAGTTTTTTGGTTTCGGTTTTTGTTTTTTGTTTTTTGGTTGGGGAGAATGGTAGAATATTTGACCATTTGGGTCAAACAGTGAAGTGCCGGCCAATGTGAGCATCTAAAGCAATCTCAGACATAGAAAAGCTTTCGAAGCAAGAACATTTTTCATTTGTGGTTACTGGGATGGGGTAACCTGTGTCAGTTTGAACAGAATACCTACAGCAAATACTATGAACCTAAGAGGTGCCCCTACCGGTTTTCAAGGTTGCCTGGGGTGGGACAAATTCTAGTGTTCTTAGAAAATCCTTAGGGATTTGAACTTTATTACACAGAGCGGTCTTCTTCCTTTTGCTCTTAGTGTCGAGTCACAGTTTCAACAAGCTTCAGCAATCTTTTAAGTTTAAAAGTCAGATGTCTATACGTGTTAGAAACTTTTAAAACGTTATTTTGCTATATCCTATACCCTTTATCAGGAAAATGCTTTGGGTGCTTTGCTGGGAGTGTAGGAAAGAACAGACAGCTGAAGTTATTATGTTCACAGAGTTTTATGAAGTATGATCATTGGAAATTGACTTAGAAACAAGGTTGTGGACATCTTCATTCAAAGAGAAAACTGTGATGCTCTAGGAATGAAGTGAAACTATTTTGGTTAACTAATAAAACGCTGATGTGTTGCATTGATAGTTTCATTTGCTTTAGCTTCTCTCAGTGTGCGCTAGAGGGCAGAACCACCCCCCACCACCACCCCCCCCCCCCCCCCCCAGCGGAAATGGTTCTTCTTTGGCTGCATACAAGGAACACGAAGCTTTCCTTGATTTGGTAGATTGAGTGCTTTACGTTTTTCTTGGCCTAATTAGGTTAGTCTCTTGCATGAGATTTCTAGGTACTATACAGTTTCTGCATTTTCTTTAATTAATATTTGTTTTGTTTTCAGCTCTGCCGTTGTGTTTAGAAAGTGAAAAATGGTTTTTCTTCTTTCATATTCTTTCTTGAGATACAAAAGCTTGTATTGTATGCTTGTTTAATTACAAATAAGAAAGTAAAAATGACCCGTAGTGCCATCACTTAAGTTTTTTCAGAAAGGAGACAGTGAAATTTCCTTGCCACTTGCCTTCATTCCCAACTCCAGAGGCTAATGCAGTTTACCTTTGAACAACGTGGCATTTAGGGTTGCTGATCTCTCTAAGCAGTCAAAAATCTGTGTATAACTTTTGACTCCCCAAAAACTTAACCACTAATAGCCTGTTGTTGACCAGAAGCCTTACCGATAACATAGTCAATTAACACGTATTTTATATGCTACATGAATTATATACTATATCTTACCATAAAATAAGCTAGAGAAAAGAAAGTGTTAAGAAAATCATAAGGGAAAAAATGCATTTATAGTACTTTACTGTAAAAACACTGCGTATAAATGAACCTGTGTGGTTCAAATGCGTGTTGTTCAAGGTTGTTCAGTATAGTTGCTGATTATCAGTTTTACACAGATCCTTCCACTGTGCTAATACATTGTCCTTGTATATACATGAAAACAAAAATGGATTCTGTGTTAGTCTGCAACTTGTATTTTTACTTAACTGTCTGTTTTGGGCATCGTTTCAGGTTCAGTATGAACATGTATATATTTTTTGTGCCTGCATTGTATTACATTATGTAAATATTCTATAATTTGAGTAACCATTCCCTTATTGATGAACATTTAGTTTTCCAACTTTCACAGTTACGAATAATTCTGTAGTGATCCTTGCATATGCATTTTTATGTTCTCATGCTGTTATTTCTGGGGGACAGATTCTTAGAAATGGGATTGCTGGGTCATCATGTATATGCAACTTAAATCCTAATAGATGTGGCCAAATAGTACCAATTTGAAGTCTCTCCAGTGTTACGTGAAAGGGCCCATTTCTACACACCATTACTGGTATTCATCAAGGTCTTCTTTTTTTTTTCAACGTTTTTTTTTTTTTTGTTTTTGTTTTTTTTTTTTTTTATTTTTGGGACAGAGAGAGACAGAGCATGAACGGGGGAGGGTCAGAGAGAGAGGGAGACACAGAATCGGAAACAGGCTCCAGGCTCCGAGCCATCAGCCCAGAGCCTGACGCGGGGCTCGAACTCACGGACCGCGAGATCGTGACCTGGCTGAAGTCGGACGCTTAACCGACTGCGCCACCCAGGCGCCCCCCATCAAGGTCTTCTGCACAGTCATGACATTAACTAGATTTTCGTTATGTGCTAGTTTGATTTGTGTTTCCCCTCTGAAAGCCTTTACCAAAAAGAGACTTTTCAAGAATTAAAGTAATCCTAGGATGCCTGGCTGGCTCATTTGATTAAGTGTCCAACTCTTGGTTTTGGCTCAGGTCATGATCTCACAGTTTGTGAGTTCAAGTCCTGAGTTATGCTTGGGATCCTCTCCACCCCCTCCCGCCCCTCCCCCACTCATTCTCTCCTCTCTCTCTCTCTCTCTCTCTCTCTCTCTCTCTCTCTCTCTCTCTCTCCTCAAAATAAATAAATGAATAAACTTTAAAAGAATTAAACTACTGCTATATTTCTGTGTATTTGCCAAATGTTACAGAAAGAATAAATTAAGATTTGAGTATCACCTATAGGTAGTCTCCATACTGTATCAAATCATCAAAGTTAGTTAATTCTCAGTCATCTAGGAGTTCAGGTAAAAATCTGAATTTTATAAACACTGAGAGAAATTGTGAGCCAGCTTAGGAACTGATCTATATTATAGATATGTATAATATATACATAAGATATACATAGATCTGTAATATAGATATATATAATTATCTATATTATAGATCAATTAAAATGCTTTGTGCGGTTTCTTTCTTAGGTCCTTAATGTTGGAAGTTACTATTCCCAAATGTTTTAAAGACAGTGAAGAATGTTACTTATCCTAAGCATAGCAATCGGTGATTCTTATTTTCTGATCAGGTTCTGATACAGGCATCTTGCTACCATTTCATGGAAGGTTATGATTACATAGAAAGTTTTATATTAGGTAAATATTTTAATTTGGATCAGGGAATTTTTCTTATGGGAGAGGCCAAGCAGCTGTGTTCTAATTATTTTGGTCAGGGATTGAAAATCAATCTGATCTGAAGTCCAGCACTTACTGTATTCATTTGCTTAGCCTTGGATTCTTGCCAAAACCTTTACCCAAGGGAACCTATGATAAATTTAAGCTGAAATAACTTAAGACTTCTAAACTAGGTTAATATTTCTGTATCATTGTGAAAATGGAAGATTCCAAACCAGCATTCATCTTCAGGTCTAGTAATTTTAGATGCATATGACCATAAAAAGTCACAGCCTTTTGATTATTAGCCTCTCCTTGAATTTGAAATGTACAATTTCAGTAGCTGCTAATTTGTGAATGAGCAGGAAAAACTCATGTGTTGCCTTTGCTTCTGCTTTAAACTGGAATCTTTTAGCTCAGTTGCTTGTGAGATGGTGAGCTGAGAGAGGGAGATGCCAAAGGAGGAGAGTTTTCTCTACAGTTAGATAGTGACTTGTTTGGACCAGAAGTGAGAATCAGATTCAAGGAATACCATGTGCAAAACACTCTTGATCTTGGCCTTTCGTCTACTGTAGCGAGCTTCAAAAAAAGATGGGAAAAGTTTCCTTTAGCGCAATAACCACAAGCATCATGTCTGCTTTCCAATTATGTTTCTGTGTTGCACTGTGGGTGAACTGAATCCAAGTTTTTATACCGTTTCAAAAAGCCATTCCAATTTCACTTTTGTTGGGCCAGTCTGGACCTCAATTTCTCAGTCTTGATGTGGTGAAGCCAGCTTTCCTATTGGGCTAACTTAGATCAGCTGTGTGTTTGACAGCATCGTGTAAGAAGGAGCCAGGCAGAATTCCAGCTGCATGAAGGGTTAGATTATAAAGTATCTGCCTTTATGAAATTGGAGTTCTATTTTTTTTAAGCTTCAGAGAGTAGAACTTTGGTTAATACCGTAATGAAAACAAAGGATTAGTGTTTTTTAGGTATAGTATGGAGAGTTTGTGATAAAGGCTTTTATTTTCCTTACATTTTATCAGTTGCTGACGAAATTGGTTGGCAATGGAAAATCAAACACCACTCCTTTCTCCCTATGGTACTCTGTCTCAGGACACTCCCTGATAAGACTGGTACGCCTCTGAGCTTCTTACTGCCACCTTTGCTTTATTTGTTTAAGGTTTTGTCAAGATTCCTGGGTGTCTTCTTTTTATGCATGTAATAATATCATTTATCTACTCTAAAGCTTTAACCATCTCTTTTATGTTGGTGATTCTCTGCTCTGACCTTCCAGTTGGCCTTTCTTCTGCGCTCCAGACCCATATTTCTTACTGCTTGCTAGAAGTTTATTCTGAATTTCCTTGACATGACATTGGTCCAACATTCAACTCATTTCCTCTGAGTGCTCCCATTTTACAGAGCTGAAGAAATGGAGCCTGTGAAGTTAAGTAGCTTGTCCACGAGAGAGAGCCTGGACTGGAATCTAAGGCTTCTTTCCAATCCATCGTGGTCATCTGCTGAGCCAAAATGCCTGTCTGTCTCTAGAGGAAAGAATGTACCGCCGTGGTTTCCTCCATCACTCAGGGCATCTTCAGTTATTTCCCTTTCTTTTCCTTGCCTCCCCACCTGCCCAATCCATTCAGTGCTTTTAATTCTGCATTCAGAATGTCTGTAGATAATCATTTCGTTTCTTTCCCTCCCTCCTCTCCCCTCTTTCTCTCTGTATTTCACCTCCATTCCCATTTGCCTTTTTTCTGGGTATTAAGCATCTATCTCTGTGTAATTGGACTGTTTTCTAAAGGTTTGGACTATTGTAATTGTTTCCTAAGTTTACTGAAAGCCTGCAATCCCTCTTCCTGTATCCATGCTACATGCCACTGCTGAGATAATTTGGCAGAGATTCAGTGTAGATTATGACACTTTCTCAAAAATTTGATACTCGTCTACCGTTAAGTTCACATTCTTTGGCCTGATATTAGTGAACGCCATACTGTAGTCAACCACACCTTGTTGGGAGTTACTCTGTTTGACAGAAAAGAGTCTTCTCTACCGATATTCTCCTCCCTCAGCTTTGTTCAACTGTTCACTCTTCTCCCCTGGTTGCCCTCATCTCTCCATCTATTGGAATTCTGCCTCTTTTTCAAGTCCCACCTCTGCCCTCCCATACTCTTCCCTGGCACACACTCTCTTTGGATTCTTATTCCACTAATGGGCCCATTAAATGTTTGACCATGAATATAGTTATTTTATTCTTTCTTATTCATGCCCTATGAAGAATAAAGGCTCTTTTAAGCTCTTCTCTTTGACTTAGATTTCTGCGGTTTAAATACAATGTGGATTCATGGCTTTTGAAAGTCCTGAAAAATTCTCAAGTCTTATCTCTTTGAATATTGCCTCTTTTGCATTGTGTCTCCTACAACTCCTATTATTAGCTTTATGTCAGCTTTATGTCTTTGCACTCTGTCTGCCATATTATTTCACTTCTCCTTGGTATTTTTTATCACATTATTTCTCTGAGTTGCCTCCTAGTTATTTCCTGTTTTTCCCATGCTGTACGTTTTCTTCAGCTGTGTCTGATCTCTCTTAATTTGTCCACTGGGTTTAATTTCAGTGGCTGAGCTCTTTGTTTTTAGAAATTCTGTTTGGTTTGCTTTCAGATCTGTGTGTTCTTTTTTCCATAGGATCTTGGTTTTGGGGCTTTCTTTTTATTATTATTATTATTATTATTATTATTATTATTATTATTATTATTTGAGAGAGCATGTGCGGGGGAAAGGAGCAGAGGAAAAGAGAGAGAATCTCATGCAGGCTCTATGCTCAGCACATAGCCCAACGTGGGAGTCACTTCCACAACCCTGGGATCATGACCTAAGGTGAAATCAAGAGTCGAATGCTCAACTGACTTAGGTACCCAGCTGCCCCAAGGCTTTCTTTTTATATATAATCATTGTAAGTGTATACTTCTTTATAGTTCCTGTCTGATATTTCTCTTATGAGAAGTTCTTGGGGTTTTAAAGTTATCTTTATTTTATTTGTTGCCTCTCTTATGGTAGATTATTTCCTTTTGTGTTTAGTATTTTGTATTCATATTTAGCAAGGTTTTGTCTGTGGGGTGATCTCATATGGTGGAGGATGAAGTTGTATTTCTCAAAAGTGGGAGTGAATTTGTTTCTTCTAGATGCCATGACTTGGGCTAATTTTTATGTTAATTTCTTTCTTTGGACCTCCTGGAACATTTAGGTATTATCATTGAAATTAGAATTGTGAACCCCAAATCCACGTGACTCCAGGGTTTTAGTTCTTAAGAGAGACTTTCTCCCCTATCCCCCGCAACCCAGGCAGAGAGGCTTTCTTGTCTCCTCCTTGGGCTGTTAAGTGAATTTTTCCTGATCTGTCCTTTCCCTGAGCATGCATAGAGTTTCCACTTTATTTAGGATTTTAGTTCTAATTCTCCACCTCTGTAAGCCCAAGATAAGTCCTGTATGTGGATATAACAAAACCCAGGCGGAAGTTATTGAAACTTCTTCTCACTCCCCCATGGCCACTGTATCTGCTCATGTGCTACTTCTGTGGTTTTCAGTTCCTTCTTTGATCTTGATACTCTGGGGTTTCCCTTTCTTTCTTGTGAGCTTAGCTATACGTTTGAAATAATTTGGGGTATATCTAAGAATCTAGCATTTCTAGGTCTTTATTTGGAAAATGTTCAGGTTATATTAAGCATCCATTTTGCCTGAAATAGACGTTCATCATGAGCACTTTAAAGATGAATACCCTATATTGCTTTTTTTTTTACGTTTTCCTGCAGCTAGTACAAAGTTGTCCATTACATTTGATGAATTTGAAATTTCCTTTTTAAAGGAAACATTTTGACCACTGTGAGCATAGGAAGGAATACCCAGTACCTTTTAAAACCCATCAGATGATTTATCTTTCATATTAGTTATGAGCTATTGCTTCTCCTACCCAAGACCTATTGATACACATCATTAAAATACCGCATCTTAAATGTTCAGTGCTGGGGTGCCTGGGTGGCTCAGTCGGTTAAGCATCTGACTTCAGCCCCCACCCCACCCCCGCATCAGGCTCTGTGCTGACAGCTCAGAGCCTGGAGCCAGCTTCTGATTCTGTGTCTCCCTCCCTCCCCCCTTGCCCCTCCCCCACTCACACACACACACACACACACACACACACACACACACACTCTCTCTCTCTCTCTCTCTCTCTCTCAAAAATAAATGTTAAACATTTTTTTAAGAATAAATAAAATTAAATGTTCAGTGCTTTATCCTTTTGAGCTATTGACATTGCTCTGTTTGTTGGGTTTCCCTGTTCTCTTTAGAAACAAAATATCTGGAAATACTTTCTGATATAATTTCTAAAACATCCATGAATTTTCTTATGTGAAATTCTCTTATATCTATCTCACTTTATTTGTAACCCCCCTTTCATCTCCATCTTTCTGTTTTGAAAATCGTTATCCATCATTATTGTGGACCTTCTTTTTGTCTGTCTAGTGTCTGACCCCCTCGGAGATCTTCAAGAAAACTTGTAGATGCCACACTTTGTGGGAGGCAAGAAGCTGAAAATTCAAAACTTTTGATTTCCCACCCTTCTCAGCTCCAGTTTTTAGTTTGGAGCTTCGACTTCATGAGTCAGACATCTGCCCAAGGTAATGAACCCAGGAGTGCTGAGGCAGAGGCCAGGAGCACTGCAGATCTCGGGCCCTCCAGTGCGGGGGTCCAGGGTGGGGGAGGCCAGCTGGAGCACATACAGAGCAGCCATGACAGCTGTGTCCTCACTAGCATAGGTCTGTGGTGTGATTTGGGGACATTGTATCCAGCCTCTGAATGTAATATTTTAGCCCTCCTGGATTTTGTGAGTAACCCAGTACCTTTTTATTATGGTTATTGTTAAGCTTTTTATTTTGAGAGATTGTAGATTTACATGTAGTTGTATAAAATAATACAGAGAGATTCCTTGAGCCTTGGCCCAGTTTTCCCTTATGGAAACATCTTCTAGTGCCCCAACCAGAATAATGACATTGAGACGGTCAAGATAGAAAACATTTCCAGTCCACTAGGATCCCTCATGTTGCTTTTTTTCTTTTTTTTTTTAATTTTTTTTTTTCAACGTTTTTTATTTATTTTTGGGACAGAGAGAGACAGAGCATGAACGGGGGAGGGGCAGAGAGAGAGGGAGACACAGAATCAGAAGCAGGCTCCAGGCTCCGAGCCATCAGCCCAGAGCCTGACGCGGGGCTCGAACTCACGGACCGCGAGATCGTGACCTGGCTGAAGTCGGACGCTTAACCGACTGCGCCACCCAGGCGCCCCCCTCATGTTGCTTTTATAACCACACCCACCTTCCTACTGCCCTCTGGCAACACTCATTTGTTCTCCATTTGTATAATTTTGCCATTTCAAGAATGTTTTATAAATGAAAGCATACAGTAAAAGCCTTTTAAAATTGGCTTTTTTTTCACTCTGCAAATTCATTCAGGTTGTGGTTTTTTTAGATCAGTATCTTTTATTGTTGACTAGGATCCTGTGCTATGGATGCACCACAGCTCCCTTCACTGTTCATCCACTGAAGGACGTCCGGGTTTCCTGTTCAGGCTATTACAGATAAAGTGCTATAAATATTCGTGTACAGGTTTTTGTATTGCCACTATGACAAATTACCACAAATTTAGCTGCTTACATAGCACAAATTTATTCTTTTAACTTTTTAGGCAGAAGTCCAAAATGGATCTCACTCTATTGAAATCATAGCAGGTTTGTGTTTCTTATGATTGTAGGACTTAGATTCTCATTTCCTTGCTGCCTTGTCAGCTGTGGACCATTCCCAGCGTCAGGAGACCATCCCCATTTTTGGTTGCTGGCCCCCTTCTTCTGTTGTCAAAACCAGCAACAACTTGATTTCCCCCTCAAAGCTGTGAATCTCAACTTCTTACATCTGTTTCATCTGTCTGACCCAGCTGGGGAAGGGCCTCTGCTTTTAAGGACTCCTGTTTAACACAGGAGTGATTGGGCCCACACAGATAACCTAGGATGAATCTCCCCTATCTCAAGATCCATACTCTTAGTCACATCCCTTTTGCTGTAAATGGTAACTAATTCACAGATTTGGGCCCGGGGGTGGGGATACGGTGTGGGCATCTGTGGTAGCCCTTATTAGAATTTCATTTCTCAGAGACAAATACTCAGAGGGGTGCAGTTGCTGGGGCCAATGGTGGTTGCATATTTAGGGTTTTTTGTTTTTGTGGGTTTCTTTAATCTCAAAAAAATTATTTTAAGTAAACTCCACACCACATGTGGGGCTCGAACGCACAACCCTAAGATCAGGAGTTGCATGGTCTACTGACTGAGTCAGCCAGACACTCTACATGTTTAGTTTTTGTAAGAAACTGCCAAACTTTTCCAGAAGGGCTATACCATTTTACCTTTCCACCAGCAGTGTATAAGGGATATAATTTCTGCACATACTCATCAACATTTAGTATTGTCACCATTTTTCATTTTAGTCATTCTGATGATAGTCATTCTGATTTAGTCATTCTGAAGCATATATAGTGATGCTTCATTATGACTTCAATTTACATTTCCCTAATGTTAATGGTGTTGAACATCTTTTCAAGTGCTCTTTTGCTATCTAGATATGTTTTTTGGTGAAATGTCTGTTCATATATTTTGCCCGTTTTCTAATGGGATTGTTTGGGTTTTTACTGTTGAGTTTTAAGAGTTCTTTATATATTCTAGGTATCAGTCCTTTATCAGTTATGTGATTTGCAAATACTTTTTTTCCAGTTTGTAAGTTGTCTTATCCTTTTAAGAGGATCTTTTACAGAGCAAATGTTTTAATTTTGATGAAGTCCAATTTATCAATTTTTTCCTTTTATGGATTCCACTTTTGATGTCAAGTCTAAGAATTCTTTGTCTGGCCCAAGATCCCACATATTTTCTCTTTTGCTTTTTTATAAAAGTTTTAGAGTTTTATGGTTAAGCCCATGATGCATTTTTGAGTTAATTTTTATATAATTTAGCAAGTTTAGGTCAAAGTTAATCTTTTTACCTGTGCTGTCCATTTTCCAGCACCATTTGTTGAAAAGACCATCTTTGAATTGTTTTTGCACCTTTGTCATTGAATTGCTTTTGCACTTTGGTAAAAAAAATTAGTTTGGTATATTTGTGTGGATCTATTTCTGGACTCTTATTCTTTCCATTTACATGTGTCTATCCCTCTGCCAGTACCACAGTCTTGATGACTAACGTATATAGTAAGTCTTAAAATCTGGTAGATTGACTCCTCCCACTTTATTCTTTTCAAAATTAACTATTCTGTTTCTTTTGCCTATATATATGTTTATATTTATATTTATATTTATATTATATTAGAATAATTATGCTTCTGTCTACAAAAATACTGGGAATTTGGTAGGAATTGCATTAAGACTTGTTACGGACTGAATTGTTTGTCCCTTCCCCAAATTCTTAGGTTCAAGCGTTAATCCTCAGTGTGAGTGTATTTTGAGATAGGGCCTTAAAGAGGTAGTTAACGTTCAATGAGTTCATAAGGGTGAGGTCTTAATCAGATAGTACCAGTATCTGATCTTGGACTTCCAGCCTCCAGAACTGTGAGAAAATAAATTTCTGTTGTTTAAGCCACCCAGTGTATGGTATTCTGTTATGGTAGCCCAAGCAGACTAATACAGACCTATATATCAATCTGAGGGGAATTGATACCTTTGCTGTGTTGAGTCTTCCAGTCTATAAACATGTTATATCCATGTCCTTCCATTCATCTAGATCTTTGATTTCTTTGATCAGCATTTTGTAGTTTTCAACCTACAAATCCTATACTTGTTTTGTTAGACTTATATGTAATGTTTTTCTTTTCAGTGATTATAAATGGTACTATATTTAAATTTTCAGTGGCCACTGGTTCATTGCTAGTATATAGAAATATAATTGATTTTTGTATGTTTATCTTATGTCCTGCAACCTTGCTGAACTGTGTATTAGTACTATGAATTTTTAATCACTCCTTGGGATTTTCTGCGTAGGTAATTATTATTGCTTTTTGCTTTCTTCCCTTGTTGCACTGGCTCAAGGTTATGGCACTGTGTTGATTAAAAACAGTGAGAAGCCCTGTTCCCGGTCTTAGGGAGAAGCATTCAGTCTTTTGGTTAGCTTTAGGTGTTTTGTAGATGTTTTTAATCAAGTTGAGTAAGTTCCTCTCTACTCCTAATTTTTTCAGACTTTCATCGTGAATGGGCGTTAAATTTTGTCAAATGCTTTTTCTGTGAAGATTGATATAATCGTGTTTTTTATAACAGCTTTATTGATATGTAATTTACATACCCTACAACTCACCCATTTAAAATGTACAATTCATTAGTTTCTGTATATTCACAGAGATTTGCAAACATCATGATGGTTAATTTCAGACCATTTTCATTACCCTAAAAAGAAATCCTGCACCTGTTATCTGTCACTCCCCCATTTAGCCGTCGCTCTTCCATTTTTTCTAGCTCCCCCCCCCACCAGCCTAGGCAACCATTAGACTTTCTCTCTATATGGACTTCTGTATTCTGGACATTTCATGTAAATGGTATATACAGTATGTGGCTTTGTGTCTGGCTTCTCTGAATTAGTAAAATGTTTTCAAGATTCATCCATGTTGTAGCATATTTCAATACTTTGTTTCTTTTTATTGTCAAATTTTTGACATTTTTCAGTTGATAGGCATTCACGTTGTTTCCACTTTTTGACTAGTATGAATAATGCTATGAACATTTCTACACAAGTTTTACTATGGACATCTGTTTTCATTTCTTTCGGATGGGAGGAAGTAGAATTGCATGGCCATATGGTAACTCTTTTCAGCTGAGAAACTGCCAGACTTCGCCAGGCAGTGGCTGCACTGTTTTACATTCCAACAAGCAATGTATTAGGGTTCTAGTTTCTCCACATTCTCATCAACACTTGTCATTATCCCTCTTTTTGATCATAGCCATCCTAGGGGGTATGAAGCACTATCTCATTGTAGTTTTGATTTGCATATCCCTGGTGGCTTATGTTGGTGATCTTTTCATGTGCTCATTAGCTGTTTGTATATCTTCTTTGGAGATGCATCTATTCACAACCTTTCCTCATTTTTAATTGGGTTATTTGTCTTTTATTACTGAGTTGTAAGAGCTCTTTATATATTCTAAATATAAGTACAAGTTCCTATCAGATAAATGATTTCTAAATACTTCTCATATATGGGTATTTTTTCACTTTCTTGATCATGTCCTTTGCAGCTCAAATTTTTTTTGATAAAATCCAATGATTTTTTTTTTTTTTTTTTGCCACTCATGATTGCATATCTAAGAAACTTTTGTCTAACTTAAGACCATATTAACCCTTATGTTTTCTTCCAAGAGTTTTATATTTTTAGGGCTTAACATTTAGGTGTTTGATCATTCTGAGTTAATTTTTGTTTATAGTGTGATGTAGCAGTCCAACTTCCTTCTTTTCCATGTGGATATCCAGTTGTACCATTCTTGAAAAAAATATTCTTTCCCCATTGAATTGTCTTGGTACCTTTGTTAGAAGTCTGTTGACTTTGGGGTGCCTGGGTGGCTCAGTCAGTTAGGCATCCGACTCTTGGTTTCAGCTCAGGTCATGATCTCACAGTTTTGTGAGTTCGAGCCCCGCATCGGGCTTTGTGCTGACACTGTGGAGCCTGCTTGGAATTCTCTCTCTCTCTCCCCCTCTCCCTGCCACTCCCCCTCCCTCCCTCTCTCTCTCTCTCCCCCCCACCCAAAATAAATAAACTTAAAAATTTTTTTTTTCTTAAAGTCAGTTGACTTTAACTAGGTTTATTTCCAGAATCTCAGCTGTATCCTTTTGATTTCTATGTCTATCCTTATGCCAGTATACATTGATTATTTTCAAATATTGAACCAGCCTTTCATCCCTCACTTGGTTATGTTGTATAATTCTTTTGACTATTGTTGAATTCTATTTGTTAATATTTTAAGAATTGTATGTCTGTTTCTGAGAAATGTAGGTATTAGTTTTCTTATTTTGTTTTTGTACTGTCTGGTTTCAGTATCAGACAGTGTTAACTTTATAGAATGAATGAGTAAGTGTTCCCTCCTTTTCTGTTTCTGAAAGACATTGTGTAAAATTGATAGATTCTCCAGTGAAACCATCTGGACCTGGAGATTTCCTTTTTGATAGTTTTAAAAATATAAATTCTGTTTCCTTAATAGTTACAGGGCTTATCAAATAGCTATTTCATAGTGGATGTGTTGTGGTAGTTTGTGTTTTTTGAGGAGTTGGCGTTTTTGTCAATTTTGTCAATTTTGTCATTTTGTCAATTTAAATTGTTAAATTTATGTGGGTAGGATTTTGTAGCATTCTCTTATTATCCTTTTGAGGTTTGTAGCGATTACTCGTTTTATTCCTGATGTTGGTAATTTATTTGTTTGTGTGTCTTGCTAGAGACTTTTCCATTTTATTGATTATTTTCAAAGAAGTGACCCTGTTTCATTGATTTTTCTCTGATTTCACTGACTTCTGCTTATTATTTCTTCACTTCTGCTCACTTTGCATATTGCATTTATATTGTTGTTGGAGAGCCTCCTCTTTATGATTTCAACTCTTAAATTTGTTGACGTTAGTTTTATGGCCTTGGATATGGTCTGTCTTAGTATATATTCTGGGACACTTGCAAAGCCCAGTATTCCTTTTTGTTCCTCTCAGTATCTTTTTAATAAATTCCTTTTCTGTCTTAATTCGCCAGAGTCAGTGTCTGTGTCTTACATCTAAAAATTCCAACTAATACCCCTCTCTACCTGAATTTGTTAATAGCCTTTAGTTTAGCACTTACTGCACTCTCCCAACTTATATATGTCTCTACCACTGCACAGTGAGCTTGAGGGCATAGACCTTGTATCTTTTTTTTTTTTGTATGTCTACTCTGATACATGGTAAATAACTTACAGGTGTTTGTTGAATGAATGAATAAATGAATGAATAGCTTTTATTAATGACCACCATTTTTTAAAAGCCTTGGGTAGACTTTGATCTATGGAGATTTCATTCTTATCTCTTTGGTTGTGTCTGTTCTGTCAGTCTTCATCCTAAAAGTAGAGTGCTTTTCGCCAGAGTGGCTAAAATGAACAAATCAGGAGACTATAGATGCTGGCGAGGATGTGGAGAAACGGGAACCCTCTTGCACTGTTGGTGGGAATGCAAATGGGTGCAGCCGCTCTGGGAAACAGTGTGGAGGTTCCTCAAACAATTAAAAACAGATCTACCCTATGACCCAGCAATAGCACTGCCAGGAGTTTACCCAAGGGAT
This sequence comes from Panthera pardus, assembly GCF_024362965.1. Taxonomy (NCBI): domain Eukaryota; kingdom Metazoa; phylum Chordata; class Mammalia; order Carnivora; family Felidae; genus Panthera; species Panthera pardus. Next base: position 14,196,542 of record NW_026526754.1, on the reverse strand, counting down.
ACAGGAGTGCTGATGCACAGGGGCACTTGTACCCCAATGTTTATAGCAGCACTCTCAACAATAGCCAAATTATGGAAAGAGCCTAAATGTCCATCAACTGACAAATGGATAAAGAAATTGTGGTTTATATATGCAGTGGAATACTACGTGGCAATGAGAAAGAATGAAATATGGCCTTTTGTAGCAATGTGGATGGAACTGGAGAGTGTTATGCTAAGTGAAATAAGTCATACAGAGAAAGACAGATACCATATGTTTTCACTCTTATGTGGATCCTGAGAAACTTAACAGAAGACCATGGGGGAGGGAAAGGAAAAAAAAAAAACGTTAGGGAGGGAGCCAAACCATAAGAGACTCTTAAAAACTGATACATATATACACATATATGTATCATATATGTATGATACATACACACATACATATATGTATGATACATATATATGTATCATATATGTATTATATATACATATACATATATATACATATATACATATATGTGTATATATACATGTATGTATATATATATATATATATATATATATATATATATGAAGGATACATTCTTTAAAAAAAAAAAAGTTGGGGCGCCTGGGTGGCTCAGTCGGTTAAGCGTCCGACTTCAGCTCAGGTCATGATCTCATGGTCTGTGGGTTCGAGCCCCGCGTCGGGCTCTGTGGTGACAGCTCAGAGCCTGGAGCCTGCTTCAGATTCTGTGTCTCCCTCTCTCTCTGCCCCTCCCCTGCTCATGCTCTGTCTCTCTCTGTCTCAAAAATAAATAAAACGTTAAAAAAAACTTAAACAGTAGAGTGCTTTTGGTTCCACACCTGTGTTCAGCAAGTAACTGACCCCGGAAACAGACCGTGATATTTATTATATGATTGGAATGACATTTTATTTCAGCTTAATCATACCATAGTTCAAGCATAGACATGTGAGAAGTTCCTTACTCATTCCACAAGACTCATTTTGCAACTCCTACTGTTTCCTTTATTTCGGGTTGACTTGTCCTTTGGTAGAACTGTTGTTTGCACAGCAGTGCATTTCACAGCACACATTCTTGTTAGAGTGAGCAAAAGCTTTGATTTGTGCCTGGAAGCCTTGTTTCCTAGCCAGGAAGCACATGGTATTCCCTCAGCCTTTCCTGCACTTAACTTTGGGTTTCCTTATGGATAAGGAAACAGTTGTTTTCTCCCATTTAGCCTAGGTGCCAGATTAAACTGGATCTGAGGGATTTTGAACTACAAGGTGTCCTGTGACTAAAGTACTCAGGCTGTGACTGGTGACTGCTAGGAAAATTGCTCTGTGGAATAGATGGGATACATGTGGGAGACATAGCGGGGACATAAGCTAAATATTCTGCCACTTGGCATGTTATCCTATTTATTGGTAAGGCAGTTTGGAGTGACTACCTCTTTGTTGCTTTGGGGGATTTTCTTATGGCTTCTACTGCAAGAAAAAATAGAACTGAGTGAACTGATGGGAGGGGCAGTGGAGAAATAAACTTGGGCTTTTGGAGTGATTCCCTGACTTTCATTCGTGAGTACATTTAGTGGCTTCATGTTTTTCCTGCTTTGAAGCTAAGTTGACTAGATTGCGCTTGAACACAGGAAGTCTTTTCTAGATCTTCTCTCATACTTAGTTTCTTATCTTCTTTGCCTCTTTCTTGCCTTACCGTTTCTTTTCTTTTTTCTTTTCTTTTCTTTTCTTTTCTTTTCTTTTCTTTTCTTTTCTTTTCTTTTCTCTTCCCTTCCTTCCCTCCTTCCCTTCCTTCCTTCCTCCCTTCCTGTCTTGCTTTCTTTCTTGTAATTTCAGCTAGATGACTTGTTAAATGGACATTCATTGAAAATATTCAAGAAAGGGGTGAGATACAAATAAAGCAAAGTTTCAGAGAGGTAAAGATACCATTTTAGTTGTGATTAGTATGCTTTCATCTCATTTATAAATTACAAACTACAGGAAAGTACGTTGAGATTTGTGGTGACTCACATCAGTATAGTGGTAGAAGAATGAGGGAGAGCAATTTAATGACAGTTCTCCATATTCCAGGCTTTAATATTTTCTCAATCTTTGTTCACAAGATGTATCTGATGGCATCCGTTAACTAGTGCCTGTGAGTTCCCCATAGCATTTGACCTTCATGGCAGGAGATGGCTTAGTCTTAGGAGCCTTCAGTGTTCAATTCAGTCAATTTTATACATCCACATAGCCACCACCCAAAATAAGATCTAGTATGATTCCATCACCCCAGAACGTTCCCTCGTGTCTCTTTCCAGTTGGTTCTCTTCTCCCACTTCCTCAACACCCTGTGCTTCAGGCAACTACTCATTTTTATTATGATGGATTAGTTTTGCCTGTACCAGAACTTCATGTAAATCAAATCATACATTGTGTAACTATTTTGTGCCTGGCTTCTTTTATTTATTACATTGTTTTTGAGACTCATCTGTGTTGCTGTGTCTATCAGTAGTTCATTTTTTTTAATTTCCATTCTATAAGAATATACCAATTTATCCAGCCATCCTATTGATGGGCATTTGGGTTTCCAGGTTTTTTTTTTTGTTTTTTGTTTTTGTTTGTTTGTTTTAATTTTGAAGACCTATGTTTTTATTTCTCTTAGGTAAGCAAGTACCTAGGAATGGTATTTCTAGGGCACAGGGTAGATGTGCATTTAATGTTATAACAAACTGCCAAACAGTTCTTTTGAATGATTGTGCCATTTTATGTTTCTGCCAGCAGTGTATGAGGGTTTCACTTGGTCCATTTCCTTGCCCACATTTGGTATTATCTGTCTTTTTTATTTTAGTGGATGTGAAATGCTATCTGTTGTGGTTTTATTTATTTTTTAATATTCATTTATTTATTTTGAGTGAGAGAGATGCGTGTGTGTGAGCGGGGCATGGGCAAAGAGCAAGGGAGAGAGAATCCCTCGCAGGCTCTGCACTGTAGACATGGGGCTCCAACTCATGAACCATGAGATCATGACCTGAGCCAAAATCAAGAGTCATATGCCCAACTGACTGAGCCATCCAGGTGCCCCTCTCTTACGGTTTTAAATTGTGTTGCTCTAAATAATGATGACATCTTTTCGTGTGCTTATTGGCCATTTGTATCTGTTCTTTTGTGAAATGTCTCTTCCATTCTTGTTTTGTATTGGGTTGTTCCTCAGTCTATTGTTGATTTGTAGAAGTCCTTTATGTATTCTGGATAATGGGTACTTTGTCTGTTATAAATGTTACTGAGTATTTTTCCTGGTCTTTGTCTTGCCTGTTCACTTTTTTCTGGTGTGTATTGATGAACATAAATTTAAAATTTTGATGAAGTTCAGTTTATCTGTTTTTTCCTTTTATGGTTAGTACTTTTTTGTTTCCTAAGAAATCTGCCTATCTTAAGGTTGAGATTTCTCTTTCTCTCTCTTTTTTCTTTTCTTTTCTTTTTTTTTTTTTTTTTTTTAGAAACTTTATGGTTCAGGGCTAAAGTTGAGGTTTTTGCTGTCTTGGATTTTTATATAGGGATACATTTTAGGTTTTTTAAAAGTGTCATAAAAGTAATACCTGGCTATTGAAGAAATTCAAACAATACTAAAAGATGTAGAAGATGAAATGAAAGTTAGTAGTTTGACATTTCTTTTTCTAGGCCGCCTCTGTCTTGTACAGCAGTCAGTCTTGAGTACCCATATACAGTCAGTGCTGTTGGGCACCTGAAATGTGGCTAGTCCAAATTCAGGTATAAGTGTAAAATACACACTAAGTTTTCAAGACTTCATAAGAAAAACATAACTAAACCATTTCAATAATATTTATATCAGTTACTCCTTTGAAATGGTAACACCTTTAACATACTGGTTAAGTGGAATCAATGATTAAAATTCATTTTACCTTTGCATTCTTTAATGTGCTTTCTATAAAGTTTCACATTCTGTATATGGCTCTCATTATATTTCAGTTGGACAGCTCTATTCTAGATCTTTCCCTAAGCTTTTAGTATCTGTGTATATGTATCTGTGTATGGAATTTCTTTTCACATATAAAATTGCTTTCATTTATATAATAGTATCATCTAAGCCTACTTTCCTGAAATTCATCATTTTTGCTTAAAAATGCAAAATACGTACACTAATACGTTTCATGTTAGTGCATGTAAATTTATCTGATATTCTTATTAATGGCTGCACAGTGTTATCTTTTTAGTGTTCTATAACTTATAAAGAGCCATTTCCCCATAAAAGACATTTAGCTTATCTGCCATTTTGCTCTCTGATAAACAGTGTGTTTGTAGAGACAGCTTCATATTTAGAAAGGCAAGAAAACCCATATTAGAAATTTCTTCTCAAATAGAAACGGTTTTTACTGCTAGGATGGGTGAATTGTATAGAGGAAGTCAAGGTTTCCCTTATAAAGGACAGAATGGCTTCCTAGCTATAATCAGAACAGTCTTGAGGGCAAATACAATATAGTGTGTTTCTCCCACTTGAGTTCAAACTGTGCCTCTCTTATGTTCACTGAGTTTAGGCAGGATAGAGAGGGTCACGAAGGCAAAGAACCCAGGTTTCTGTGTCTCAGCTTAGGGGAGGTTTTCTTTTTTTAATGTTTTTTTGTTGTTGTTTTTTTGAGAGAGAGGGAGAGCACGTGTGAGATGGGGAGGGGCCGAGAGAGAGGAGAGAAAATCCCAAGCAGCCTCTCTGCTGTCCGTGCAGAGCCCTACACTGGGCTCTATATCACACCGAGATGATGACCTGAGTAGGAATTAAGAGTTGGATACTTCAACCGACTGAGCCATCCAGGTGCCCCTCAGCTTGGGGGAGTTTTTAATGCCTGCTATGTGAAAATTCTTGCGAAAAGCTTCCTTCTTCGCCAATTCTTTTTTTTTTTTTTTTCCATAGAGCAAAACGACTTTCCTAGTATTTATAAAACATTATGTGAGCAGTCATTTTGTGGGAAGAAAGACCCTGGAAAGAACGAATCTGTAAGCATTAGCAAGAATGAATGAGATGAGATTATTTAAATATACTTTGGTCAATTTAACATCTGTTTGTGAGTGGTGAAATGAGTCATCATTTTATTTCCATAAATGTGGCCTGGGAAATATGCCTCCTTTTCAATTAGCACATGGAACTGATAAATCCAGACCTTGGAGTAGTTTTCAGAGGCAGGGAGAAAGTAGACAGATGGGAGCAGCTGTCCGGCAGAGGTGTCAAGCACATCGTCACTGTTTTATCCCCAGGCCAGGGTTGTTTCGGTTCCTAAACTGAGAATTAAGACTGTGATCTAATTCTGTGCCTGGGAATGCCTTTAAGACAACGGGATCATGAACTTTTTCATCTTAACACTTGATAAAATTAATTTTCCCTTTCACTTAGCAATTTGCCTTTATTTTTTGTAATTTTTTTTAGTTTTATTTATTTTGATAGCGAGAAGCATGTGTGTGAGAGGGGGAAGGGCAGAGAGAATCCCAAGCACGCTTTGTGCTGTCACGTGCCCGACGCAGGGTTCCATCTTCATGAGATCATGACCTGAGCCAAAATCAAGAGTAGGATGAACCAGCTGAGCCACCCAGGAGTCCCAGCATTTGCCTTTAGAATTTTGGAACTAAAATGTTTCCTTGGGGAGGCTTTTATTTTCTTCTCCCTGACACCTGTGTTCTAGCTTATTTAGGATTCAACCAAGCATTCAAATGTGTGTGTGTGCGCGCGCTTTTAAATACCTGGGAGATGGGTGCCAGAAGAAAAGTTAGCGCTCTCTTGTGTAAACGAGCGGTGGTTTTATTTTTCTTCATGAAACAAAACCTGGAAGAAAAAGTTGAGGGAACTTTGCAAGCAGTTGAAAAAGTAGACTGACTTCCAGACCTTAGCCTGAGTTAAGGCATAAGTAGAGTACCTCTCTTAGGTTTTCTCTTGATTCTTTCATGAAGATATTGATGCTCTGATCCTGGTCTTGAGTTTTTAAACACTGCTAGTTCTGTTTGGATTCTGGAACCATTTTTGCAGGCATCTATATATTACTTTCTTAAAGAACTGGAAAGTTCCACTGATCTAGATTCTTTGACAGAAGTTGACATTTTATTGACTCAGCGCTCCCAGCTAGAGTCTTGAAATTGTGGTTGTGTTCCTGCTGCCCGATGTTATTATTTGTGAACAGATATGAAAACCTTATACATCTGAATTTTGTTACCACTAGATTGTGTTAACTTATTTTTATTTGGAGATTCTTAGTTCTTCGTCAAACTCTTCAGATTAAGACCCTTCTTGTAACTATTACTTTGAGCCTCTGGTATATTTTACAGTAAAGGGAAGAGAATGCTGTCATTAATGTTATTCTTGTCTCCTTCTTTGGAAGTAGGTAGAGTATAATTATATGTGCTTTTGACTTGGGCAGTCCTGCTTGGTTCAAACCCTAGTTTCACAGAATTCTTTAAGCTGTAGAATGAAGATTGTAATTCCTACCTATGAGCTGTTTTGAGAATGATATGAGATCAAGTGTCTTGATACCCTTGCTGGCACAGAAGGGCTCAATAAAAATTAGTTCTTGATCCCTTTTACCCCTTCTCAAATAAAAAGGTTCACTTACTAGTTAATATTTGGACAAAGAAATTATAAAATGATCAGGAAAATCAGAAGCAGAGTTAAATAGATGAAACTTAAAACTGATGAAAAACCTACATAGGTTTATTCAATATTTACCTTCCTTCTTCTAAGTGAAATATTTAAATTAGAAGAGAATGCTCTCTGGCTGAAGTTTCACTGACTTTTCTCTGCTCATCTTAATGTATAAAGAGACATCTGGGGTGCCTGGGTGACTCACTTGGTTAAAATGGCTGACTTCGGTTCAGGTCATGATCTCACACAGTTTGTGAGTTCAAGCCCCGTGTCTGGCTTTGGGCTGACAGCTCAGAGCCTGGAGCCTGCTTCAGATTTTGTGTCTCCTTCCCTCTCTGCCTCTCTCCAGCTTGTGCTCTCTCTCTGTCTCTCAAAAAATGAATAAACACTAAAAAATAAAAAAATAAAAATAAAGAAGGGAAGGAAGGAAGGGAATATCTGAGGGGAGTCTTAGAAATAGGTTCTTCCTGGGGCGCCTTGGTGGCTCAGTCACTTAAGTGTCCAACTTCAGCTCAGGTCATGATCTCAGGGTTCGTGAGTTCAAGCCCCATGTCAGGCTCTGAGAGCCTGGAGCCTACTTCCGATTCTGTGTCTCCCTCTTCTCTCTGCCCCTCCCCTGCTCATGGTGTCTCTCTCTCTCTCTCAAAAATGAATAAACATTAAAAAAAATTTAATTTTTACAAAAACATTTAATTTTACAAAATTTTAATTTTTTTTAATGTTTATTCATTTTTGAGAGAGAGAGTGAGACAGAGTGTGAGTGGGGGAGGGTCAGAGAGAGGGAGACACAGAATCGGAAGCAGGCTCCAGGCTCTGAGCTGTCAGCACAGAGCCTGATGCGGGGCCCGAACTCATGGACCACAAGATTGTGACCTGAGCTGAAGTCGGATGCCCAACCAACTGAGCCACCCAGGCGCCCTGAAAATTTCTTTTAATAAAAAAAAAGAAATAGGTTCTTTCCGTGAATGTTAGGCTATATTAGTGTTTTTATGTGTTGGAATATAGAAACATGTATTCAGAAAACAGCCTGAATTAGCAGAATAAGAACTTCTCAACTACAGAAGAAGCTTAACTATAGGATTTATGAAGATATTCGCCATAAAAAAAATTCTTTTGAGTTTGTGGAAATCTTTAAGCTTCTTAGTTTGCTTTGATATCACTGTTTTTTAAGTTCTCAATTTCATTTATTTAAGGTATCAATTAGCCAGTGTTTGATCATTTACAGTTATGTATACCTACACATACACAGAAAGAGAGATCACTAATTAGGAAGTTGTATATATTTCTGCTGGCCCGTTGAAGTAAAATATTTTAACTTGTAGCCTGTCCCAGGAAACCTTTGGCAGTGTCTGCAGGCACTTGTGGCTGTCCTACCCTGGGCTGGGGACAGGGGAGAATACTACTGGCATCCAGGGGTTAGAAGCCCGGGCTGCTGCTAAACGTCCTGTGGTGTTATCCAGGACAGCTCTTCACAAGAAAGAATTGTCCAGTTTGAGATCTCGGTGCCTAGGTTGAAAAATCTTCAGCCTGCGGTGACGCCCGTGTGAATATTTAGCTATTTGTTTTTTACAGTTGTAAAATTTGCCTTTTTCTGTACTTGCACAGTACATGCTTATATATAGGACATATTTGATAAATAAACACATAAACTAAGGCAGGTCCCATCTTGAATTTCATCGTGGAGAGGTCCTTTTGCAAATGAGTTCATTTCTGGAAATTGATCTTTAATTTTGTCTAGTAAGATTTATGGACTGTTTGTTATCAGCCTAGTGCCAATTAAAGGCTCCTAAGGAATATTAATGAAATGCTTGATAATAACCTTTATATTAAAAGTATGTATAATATATGAAGCCTCTCAAAATATAAGACGGACCATGTTTGAGTGCCAGAATATATAGCACTAAAAAGAAATATTTAAAAAATTTTAAGAGGGGGATGTCTGGCTGGCTCAGTAGGGCATGTGACTCTTGGTCTTAGTGTTGTGAGTTTGAGCCCCACGTTGGGGAGTAGATTATACTTAAAAAAATTTTTTTAAGCAAACTTTTGGGGCACCTGGGTGGCTCGCTTGGTTGTGTCCGACTTTGGCTTGGGTCACGATCTCACGGTTCGTGGGTTCAAGCCCCACGTCGGGCTCGCTGCTATCAGCCCAGGGCCTGCTTCAGATTCCCTGTCCCTCTCTCTGCCCCTCCCCTGCTGGCATTCTCTCTCAAAAATAAACATTAAAAAAAAAAAAAAATCAGACTTTTAAAGAGGAGACTCTGATTCACACACACCACCACCACCACCTCATTCATTACAGTTGGATTAATTTTACCTGATTGACACACGGACAGGGAACATCATGTCTGTGTCTGTCTTTATATCCGTCCTGAACAGGGGGCCCAAGTTCCAGTATCTACCAGTTAGTTGTTGCCACATGAAACGTTACCAGATTTTTTTTTTAACTAGTTTTTCAAGAGATGTTGGAGGTCCAGATTTTTATGTGAATCTGTGTGTGTATTTGTTTTTCTATTTTACGAAAGACGATGTGTGGGTCAAACAACACTTGATCTTAGCCTAAAGGCCGAGAAGCGATATGTGTGGGTCAAACAAAAGCAGACCAGTTTGGAAACTCTGATCTGGCTCCTTAACCAATTCTTGAGACTCTGCATAGTAGAGAATAGATTACCTTAGCGTAGAGAACAGACTGATTGTTTTCCCCTCTCCTAATCCCCTTTGTGTCTGGTCGACAGATTTGCAGTCATTGCTTTTCCAGTTTCATCAGAGGAAACAAGTGCGGGGACATATGTCTCTAAATAGTCTGTGCTTAGATTATTGCACAATAATAGACTACTCGCCGCAAAGCCAGGAGTCTAAATGTATAAAGCAGTAGCCACATGTGCTAGCCTTCTATAGAGCAATAAGTGCCTTAAGCTTCATCATCATCATCGTCGTCATTATTATTCCCCGAATTAAAAAAATTTATGCCTAAGGAAATCAGTCTCATTTTACCTTTAAATATGATAAAGGAGGACTATATTTACTTTTGATTTTTGTGCGGCTCGTATTTATCTATAATATACGTATTTTTTTCTTATTTTTCAAAACTTAAATTTGATCCATTAGCTGATTGTGGCTTGATCTTTGTAAAGCAAGACAGGATTGTGCAAGTACTGGAATGTTTTATTGCATTTTACTCTTACTTTATTTAAGTTACTGAGAAAGGAAAAAATGAAAGTGCTGATGCCATTAATGAAACATCTAGACCTCAGGCTCCTTTAAAAAAAATTTATTATGGAAAACTTCAAACATACAGAAATGAAGAGGGAAGTATAATGAATGAATCCCTGTACCCAGCATCAGACTTGCACCAGTTACCAACATTTTGCCAATCGTATTTTATGGTAAGCCCTTCATATGTGTTGTCAAATTGAATCTATGAGGTAGATATTATCCCCTTTTTATTTTTTTTACTATGGAAAATTCCAGAGAACGGAGAAAAATAAGTGTATGCATCTTCATATACACATCACCCAGCTTCAGCCCTCATCTGTGTGATCCGTGACCCACCCCAAACATTCACTGAAACTCCCAACGGAGTGTTTTGAAGCAGAAGATTAACACCATAAGATTTTATCTGTAAATATTTCACTATGTATCTCTAAAAAGTAAGTATTGTTTTAGACAAAATTACCATTACTACATCTGAAAAATAACAGTCCCTTATGTCTTCAAGTATTCATTTAGTGTGCATATTTCCTTAATTGTATCATAAGGATTTCTTTTTAACAGCTCATACTTGCTTGAACCAGGGGGCAAACAGGTCCACATATTAAATTTGACTGATGAGTTTTTAAAAATTTTTTAATGATTGTTTATTTTTGAGAGCGAGAGAGGCATAGTTCAAGCAGGGGAGGGGCCGAGAGGAGACACAGAATCCAAAATAGGCTCCAGGCTCTGAGCTGTCAGCATAGAGCCAGAGCAGGGCTCAAACTTGGGAATAGTGAGATCCTGACCTGAGCTGAAGTTATGCTGTAGGATATATCAGCTGAGCCACCCAGGCACACTGACTGATGAGTTTTTGAAGTCTCATTTGTTTCCTCTACCCTACCCCTTTCCTCCTAGCAATTTTTTGTTTTTTTAAACAAATGTTTTTATTGTACTATAAGATTCACCCAATATAAGTATATAGTTTAATGGTTTTTAGTAAAGTTTTTAGAGTTGTAACCTTCATCATGCATGATTTGGTTTTAGAGAACATGTTCATCTCCTAAAAATCTCCCTCTTGCCCGTTTATAGTCATTTCCTGCTCCCACTTTAATCCTGGGCAACACTGGTCTGCTCTCTGTCCCTGTAGATTTGTCTTTTCTTTTTCCTTTTTTTAAAAATCATTTTTTAAATGTTTATTTTTGAGAGAAAGTGCCAGCGAGGGAGAGGCAGAGAGAGAGAGGGAGACAGAGGATCCGAAGTACGCTCCACGCTGACAGCAAAGAGCCCAATGTGGGGCTTGAACTCGCAAACCATGAAATCATGACCTGAGCTGAAGTCGGATGCTTAACCGACTGAGCCACCCAGGAGCCCCAAGATTTGCCTTTTCTGGAAATTTCCTGTACTAAAGGAAATGTCTTGTCTTATCACATCTTTAGTATAGTCTTTTAACGTCTTTCTTCTTTTACTTCGTATCTTGTTTTTGAAGTTATGCTGTAGGATATATCAGTAGGTCATTCTTTTTATAACCAAATAATGTTCTTTTTAAAAAAAAATTTTAATGTTTATTTATTTTGAGAGACAGAAAGCAAGCAGGGGAGGGGCAGAGAGAGGGAGACAGAGTCCCAAGCAGGCTCTGTGCTATCAGTGTGGAGCCTGATGCAGGGCTCAAACTCACAGACTGTGAGATCATGACCTGAGCCAAAATCAAGAGATGCTTAACCGACTGAACCTCCCAGGCGCCCCAATAATGTCCTTTTCTATGGATAAGCAACATTTTGTTTCTCTTCATTTGGATCGTATCCACTTTTTGATTATTATGAATAATGCTGCAGTGAACATTTGTGTTACAAGTCTTTGTGTGGACATGGCCTGTCATTTCTTTTGGGTTGATAGGAATATAATTGCTGGGTAGTATGGTAAATTTGTTTAAAGAAATTACAGAATTGTTTTCCAAAGACGCTATACCATTTTACATCCCCACTGTCAGTGTGTAAGGGGATTCCTGTTTCTTCACTTTTTACCAACACCTGGTATTGTAACTCTCTTTGATCTAGTGGGCGTGTAATGGTACCTCATTGTATTTAATTTACATTTTCCAAATGACTAATGATTTTGAGCATCTTTCTGTGTGTTTTACCAACCCTTTGTGTATCATCTTTGATGAAATGTCTTAAAATTTTTTTTTGCCTATTTTTGAATCAGGTTATGGATTGTGTATCTTCTGAATTGAGTTGGGATTTACCCCCTCATTTTCCAGCTGCTCTGACGGCCAAACTCAGTACTCTGTCTCTTCAAGCCATGCAGATGCTTTCTGCTTGAGGTGTCGCCACTGTAACTTGACTCACACAGTAGATTCCCTGCTGCTGCTGCTGCTGCTTCTGCTGCTGCTGCTGCTTTTTAAGTTTATTGATTTTGAGAGAGTGAGCGAGAGTGGGAGAGTGGCAGAGGGAGAGGCATAAGAGAATCCCAAGCAGGTTCTGCTTTGTCAGTGCAGAGCCCACCTTGGGGCCCAAACTCACGATCCATGAGATAATGACCTGAACCGAAATCAGGAGTCGGCTATAGGGCAGACAAGTAGCAACAAGACTAGACACTTGGGACCCAGGACTGTCCTGTGTGGCTGTCATCACCTAATTTGTATAGGTCGTACACTGTAGGAACATGCAAGTGTTTGATACCAGTAGAAGCACCTCCGTGGAGCGCCTAAGTGGCTCAGTCAGCCGAGCGTCCGACTCTTGATTTCAGCCCAGGTCATGATACCAGGGTTGTGGGATCAAGCCCCGCATTGGGCTCTGCACTGAGCATGGAGCCTACTTAAGATTCTCTCCCTTTCTCCCTCTCCCTCCTTTTGTCTCTCTCTCAAATAAAAAATAAAATAAAAAAACACCTCTGGGAAAGAGCAACTTCATTGGACACTTGGGTTTTTCTGAGCTTTCTTCATTTTACACAGTTTCCTGAAGGTATGGGAATTACAGGTCAAGGCAGGCTCTTTTACTGTTTTTCTTAGGCCAGGCTTCCATCCCATGCCATAGCTATACACCGTGGAGTAGGAGAAGGAAGAGGGCAAAGAAATAACAGAACTTTTGAAAACAAATACAAGGAAACCAAGGGAACCAAAAAAGAAACAGACACGAGAAATTTAGAAAGAAACCAGACAAGAAGAGAACAGTGTTGTCCGTGTGTTCAGTTATTTTCTACAGTGTATTTAGGGAGGGTACAGGTGCCTTGGCAGTTCCATTGTGTGTTGTAAAAGTCTTTTCATTCTTTTAGCTTTTCAGATATTCCTTTCTAAGTTTTTGTGACATCAGATCTACATTCTGTTTTGAAATGAGAATTATAGTTCCTGTTGGACCTCTTGTCCTAAAACAGCAAACTGTAACGCTGAAAGCGGTCATCATTCTCGGAGGCATTTATGGGGACCTGAATCTGAATTAAACCCAGAATTTCATCTACATAAGTGCTCGTTGCTGTGGTTGGGTAGTGTTGGGTATTACGGTGAACAGGGCCATATTTGTATAATGAAGTCATAAGTCGCAAGACATGGAAGCCAGTCTGCTTTGTTTACTTACCTTTATATCAGCAGCATTTAGAACAGTTTATGTTAAAAATAGACAGTCAATAAATACTTGTTAACAAATGGTTGGTTATAGGAAGAAAATTGGGGAATGGGTGGTATGTTTGAAAAGATAGTCAGAAATGTATCTTAATGATTATTCAAGAAGTTGGATTAATACTAGAGACCGTGTAGACAATCACCTGTTACTTCTTTATTGCTCTTAAAAAAAGAAGTCTTCTATACAACTTTTAGACATTTTACGTATGTCATTTCTGTGGTTTGTTTCATATTTAATTTGTTTACTGAAAATGTTTAAATATTAAACATTAATTAAAATGTAATGTGGCTTGTTCTTTTAAACACTTTAAACAACTTAACAGATAAAATGTATTATACAACTTATCACTGTCTGGTTTAGGAGTAAACTGGTACTAATTTCCTTACAAAATTAGTTTGTTTCAGTTAACCATGGTTGTTTTCTTTTGACTCTGTAAATGTCATAGTCTGACTAAAGCTTTGTCTTTAAGCTGACTCCTTTGTCCTTTCAGCACGACTCGGACAGACTTCTGTATTCCTGCTTTCTGGCAGTGCTAAAAGGTGCCAGAACAGTCTTGATTGTTTTCTTGCCCTAAGACCTGGAGTTGCCTCCCCTTCCAAGAGTCCCAGTTCCTTTTAGTAGAGAGTAATAGTATAGATCATTCCGGACTCCAGGGAGCTCGTGAGTTTTGGTGACCAGCAAAAGTGCTTGAAAGCTGTTGCTTTTTTTTTTTTTTTTTTTTTGACATTTATTTATTTTTTAGAGACAGAGAGAGACAGAGCATGAGCAGGGGAGGGGCAGAGAGAGAGAGGGAGACACAGAATCTGAAGCAGGCTCCAGGTTCCGAGGCATCAGCACAGAGCCCGACGCAGGGCTCGAAGTCACGAACCGCGAGATCATGACCTGAGCCGAAGCCAGACGCTTAACTGACTGAGCCACCCAGGTGCCCCGGAAGCTGTTGCTTTTAAACTGATTTTAGTGACAGCTTTGTTTTCCTGTTCATTATAACATACTCCCTATGTACAAACAATATGTGTGTAATGTATGTATAAGAAATACATACGGAGCAAACACCCTCGTGCTCACTACCCAGCTTCAGGAAGAGTGCGTTATTCAACTTCAGAAGTTCCCTGTGAATCCTTGCGTTTTGCATCTCTTTTCAATCCCAGAGAGGTGCGTAACCATCTATCTTAATTTTTGTTTTTGTTGTTCTCTTTTCTTTATAGTGTTTTTTTTTATCACTTATCTGAGTGCCCCTAAACAGTCGTTATTTAGTTCTCCTTGTTTTTAAACTTGAAATAAGTGCTGTCTTGTAATATGTATTTTTCCCTTTTTTTCACTTAATGTTATTTTCAGATATGTGTTGATGCAGTAGCTTTAGTTCATTCATATTCACTGCTTTGTTACGTCTCATTGCATGAATATGCCACAATTCTTAATTTTTTTTACCTTGTTTCCAGTTTTTTACTCTTGGAAAAATATTGTGAACGTTCCCATACACATTTCCTCATGGACACACATAAGAGCTTGCCCAGGTCACTATTTTGGGAAGCGTTTTTAGCTATGAGCCCATATTAAGAAATCATTTTCATTATGACTCCGGTACACACACGCACACGCACACACACACCCTACACACACTACTGAAACAAAAATTCTACTAGTGTATAATAAGGTAAAATGCAATACTTGTCTGTAGTAAGGTAAAAATACAACATTCTATTCCATTCTAATCTGTTTCATTAAAATAAAATACTGGTCGTCACCCACTAAATTGATTAGTGATCCTTTGGGTTATAAGCATCAGTTTGAAAAACTGCTCTAAGAATGGTAATAGACCATGTTTAAATTTTAACCTAAGAAGATTATGGCGATTTGGGGGCACGTGGCTGGCTCAGTTGGTAGAACATGACTCTTGATGTCCGAGTTGTAGGTTTGAGGTGCACATTAGGTGGAGGGATTACTTAAAAATAAAATCTTTTTTTGAAAAAAAGTTATGGCAGTCCTTTGTTTTTCAAAGTGGTTAATCAGTCTAGCAGTAGTGAAAGTTCCTGTTTCTCCAGTCCTTGTCAGACTCGTTCGTTGCCACTCTCACGGGTGTGAAATGGTATGTCCTATAATTTGAATTTGCACATCTCTCTTTCCTATTACTGATTGGATTATCTGGTGGAGAGACAGTAGTTTCGTCTGCTATTAGAATACACTTTGATGTTCATCTAAATATAAAGTAGGTCTTGACCTTTTTTAGATCTTGAGGCCTTTGAAAATCGAATGGGTATTATGGACCTGTCTCTTAGAAAAATTACATATATGCACATACATAAATTTGACATGAAACTTCAGAGTTCTTGACCATTCAGGACCTTTGGGGGAAGGGATTTCTTCCAGGAGAAGTTCTCCCAGGAGAGCAAAAGGAGAAATGGTGAATTCTGTAGTACAAAAGTCATTTACTATGCTGGGTTGAGATTTCTCCCCTCCTCCGTGCCAAAGCTCTCCCCTGCCCCCATCCTGAAACCTTCTGTAAAGATTTGAAATGACCTACAGCTTTGCATCCTGGCAGAACTGAATTGGCATCCATCATGGGGCTCTAACGTATAGAATGTTGTGTGTATAGTGTGTGCTGAAGATGAGTGACAGAGCAGAGATTATAAATTCCACACAACCAAAAGAATTGAAGAGAGAAGCAACTAATAAATGAAAGAGCCTAAGAATATCCAGGAGAGAGTGAGTAGGATGCATGTTTTCCCTAGATACAAGATGACAAATCAAACCAATTTTATTTCAATCTTAATAGGATAATCCAGTAGCCTTGAGGCCTTGGTGATACCTTGGTAACTGACAAGAATTACATGGACCCCAGTTACACACAAGCTAATTTGTTCATGTTACTGGTAGAATTAGTGAGGTTCAGTACAATTCTACATGTGTAAATTGATCTTAAAATAGTTTATGCTTTCTTTATCTGCCAGTACCGTAGCTTTGTTTCCCCTCGGGCTTCTCTTATTCTTCTAATGCCAAGATTTAGAATTTATCTCACTACTTTGGCTCTAAGGAGCTTTATTCACTACCCAGCTGTCTGATTCAACACCCAGTCAGGGCTTAGGCTGATTGAGATGCGTTGCTCTCTTTGGAGCCGGCTTCAGCTCTACCCTGCTGTCCACCTCAGAGTCCCCAAGTCTATGAAATGGAGCTGTATTGTAGTATAAGGACCCGTGTGTTTAGTTTCTGAAACAACCTCCTTCCAGAAGCCATCTTTTGTCTGATACGATAAGCACGTGTGGGTAAGTCACAAAGCAGGCATTGCAAGCTCTGTTGGAAGATGAACTTTGAAAAGGTAGAAAGTATACAAGATTTAGCCAAGTAGACACTAGTGGGTTTCAGTTTTCTTTGGAGAGTAGCCATTGACAGTGTAAATGTGTGGCACAATAAACAAAACACTGAAAACCTTAGATGGTATTTACAAAACACTGGCCCTCAGAGAAATTGAATTTGGTTAAGTAGACAGCCAAGCACATCCCTGTTGTGCCAGAGGTTGTTATCCTTTTGTTCTGAATTCAAAACCACTTGCAGGTTTTTTTGCTGGGGTGGGGGTGGGGGGTCAGGGAGGGTTAAGTTTATTTATTTTGAGAGAGAGAGCACATGGGGGAGGGAGAGGGAGAGAGAATCCCAAGCAGGCCCACATGCCATCTTTGCAGAGCCCGATGTGGGGCTCAGTCCCCTGAACCGTGAGATCTTGACCTGAGCCAAAACCAAAAGTCGGATGCTCAACTGACTGAGCCACTCAGGCGCCTCCAATTGTTTTTTTCTTTTAAGTAAAGTAGCCTCCACACCTGCCTAACATGGGGCTTGAACTTACAACCCTGAGATCAAGAGTCACATGCTCCACTGACTAAGCCAGCCAGGTGCCCCCAAAACCACTTATTTTTAATGGTCCTGACTGTGTCCACATTTGCTTTGGGCCCTTATCCCTGGAGAAAGAGAGGAAAATCTGATAGAGGGTGAGCACTTGAATTAGTGCTAGCTGGAGGTGGTGATGGTCAGTGACACTGCTTACAGGCTGCAAAGGCTTGGAATCTCAGGAAAGATCAACTTGATGGTTTGCCAAACCCAAGGCATAAGATTTTGGTTGTTTTTTTGTCGTTTTGTCTTTTTTTTTCTCTCTCTAAGAGTAAAAAATCAGTATACGAACTAACTAAAAATCAACGCTTAAACCACTTCACTGTGTATCAGTGTCTGCAGAGCTTTGCTATTTTGGAGCCAGTGGTGTGAATTATTCTCTGTTAGTAAGAATCTGGCCCTTTTTCCCCTTATTGCAGAAAAGCAGCTTGTATGCACATGTTACCCTAATCAGCAATTTTCAAACTTCTTGTTATCAGGACCTCTGCAACTCTTCACAATTATTGAGTGAGTTATAACTGTCATTTACAGTGTGAGAAATTAACACTGAGAACAATTTTTTTGAGTTAACAAAAATATAATCATTGCAGGGTAGAATCTAGAAATAAAACAGAATCTTTCACTCACCTGCAGCAAGAAAAGAGTCAAAACAGATGTAGGGTCTAAAACTGAGAACGGTTTAAAATATTTTTTAATTCATTTTGAAATAGTAATAAACCCATTACATGTTAATATAAATAACTATATTTCCCCCCAAAAAATTACCAAGGGGAGTAGTATACTAGTCCCCTTTATCTGCAGGGAATACATTCCAAGACCCCTAGAGAATACCTCAAACCACAGATAGTACTAAGCCCTCTATATACTATATTTTTCCTATACATACATACATATAATAAAGTTTAGTTGATAAATTAGTCACAGTAAAAGATTAACAACAATAACTAGTAAAGAACAATTATAACAATACACTACAGGGGCTCCTGGGTGACTCAGTCAGTTGAGTGTCTGGCTTCAGCTTAGGTCGTGATCTCACGGTTTGTGAATTCGAGCCCTGCATCAGGCTCTGTGCTGACAGCTCAGAGCCTGGAGCCTGCTTCGGATGCTGTGTCTTCCTCTCTCTCTGACCCTTCCCTGCTCACCCTCTGTCTCTGTCTCTCAAAAATAAATAAACATTTAAAAAAATCCTTTAACAGTGCACTACAGTAAGAGTTTTGTGAATGTGGTTTCTCTCCAGAATATCTTATTCTACTGTTACTGCCTTCTTGTGATGATGTGAGATGATAAAATGCCTGGTGAAGAGAGGAAGTGAGCTGAATGACGGAGGCCTTGTGACGTAGCACAGACTGCTATTGACCTGGCAGTGGGGCAGGCGGAGGGCAGTCTGCTGCTGGACTGGTCGGCTGTGGGTGATTGAAACTGCAGAAAGCAAAACTGGATAAAAGGGGTTGCTGTATTGTCATTTTATCCCTTTAGTGTCAGGCTTAAGAGAGGATAGCTGGATCTCAGATCTGCTTCTCTCATCAGTTTGTTTTGATACATTATTTTGGTTGAATTACATGAAGAAAATGTAGCCTTACACAGGTATGTAGTTGCAGAAAAGGGAGTATTCTAATAGCTGTTTAGATAATTTTAGACATCATCTATGATACTGCACCAAAATGTGAACTGTGGTAGTTTCTTAGTTTGGTTGCAAAATGGGATCTGAGACCAAATCAACTTTTTGTTCTGTTACATTAAAATCTTGGCTTCACTTGTACTTTGAATGAATTATTTTTTGTCCTTATGCATGGTGCTCTAAACCATGCATTAGTCATTTGGAAAATACTAGTTTACTGGGTTATATAGGTCTAATAATGACTAATTTCATTACCCAGCCACATTCATATCACTGCCAGTCTCATCAGAAAGTCTTTAAGTACTGGGAAGTTGTCCAGCTCACAGTAGTAGATAGAAGTTTTCCAAAATTCTGAAGCTCAAAATTTATAATTGGCAGCAAAGACTGTTGTTCTCCTTGAAGTGATAGACTTCGTTCATTTTTCAGAAATGAGAAAATGTCGGCCAAGCACCCAAGTATGAATAACCGTAGTTTACCCGGAAAAAGGTATTTAGACTGCAACTCAGGTGCACGAAAGCTTTTCCTAGAGATCACCACACTGGGCAGAAGAGTGGCCTACTTACCATTTTATAAAAACATATTAGAAAGATAACCTATGTAAGAATTAAGATTTGGGGCGCCTGGGTGGCGCAGTCGGTTAAGCGTCCGACTTCAGCCAGGTCACGATCTCGCGGTCCGTGAGTTCGAGCCCCGCGTCAGGCTCTGGGCTGATGGCTCGGAGCCTGGAGCCTGCTTCCGATTCTGTGTCTCCCTCTCTCTCTGCCCCTCCCCCGTTCATGCTCTCTCTCTCTCTGTCCCAAAAATAAAATAAAAAAAAAACGTTGAAAAAAAAAAAAATTTAAAAAAAAAAGAATGAAGATTTAATAAATTAATCTCATTTTTAAGAAAACTATATTTCATTATAAATACAATTATATTTTAATATATGGCATATAAAATATTTGTTTTACTTAATTTTTACTCTTTGTTCTTTTTTATAAAAAGTAAAGTTATTTTAGGGATACCTGGCTGGCTCACTTGGTAGAGAATGCAACTTTTTTCTTTAAAAAAAATTTTTTTTAATGTTTATTTATTCTTGACAGAGAGAGAGAGAGAGAGACAGAGCTTGAGTGGGGGAGGGGCAGAGAGAGAAGGAGACACCGAATCCGAAGCAGGTTCCAGGCTCTGAGCTGTCAGCACAGAGCTCGACGTCGGCCTGGCTGAGCTGAAGTCTGACACTCAACCGACTGACCTACCCAGGCACCACCCCCCACTTTTTAAAAATTAATTAATTAATTGTTTTTTTTGAGAATGCAACTCTTAATCTCAGGGTGATGAGTTCAAGCCCCACACTGGGCGTAGAGCTTACTTTTAAAAAAAAAAGTTATTTTAGAACAACTTTTTATTGAAAATCTGAATAGATTATGGTTTCAGAAAAGTTGCTAAAATGATGCAGAAGTTCCCTTATTCCTTTCACCCAGCTTCATACCACCATGGAACATTTGTCAAAATTAATAGATTAATAGACAAAACTATTAACCAAACTCTAGATTTTATTCCAGTTTTCTCACTAGTGACCTTTTGCTGTTCCAGGATCCAACCCAGAATACCCCATTGCATTTAGGTGGCTAATTCTTAAACCGCACTTTCCCCTTTTGCCCTACCATATTTAAGAGCATAAATAAGTTTTAGATTTATAGGATAGTTGCAAAGACAGAACAGGGGGTGCCAGGTATCCTTCACCCAGCTTCCCTTGAGGTGAACGTCTTGCCTTAACCACAGTGCATTTGTCCGAACTCACAGATCTATGAGGCCACCATGTTTTTGTATCCTCACGAGGACGCCTCCCCTGGAGATGTGTCGTAGATTTTTCAGGATCTCCACATCTGTGAGCCTTGAGATCACGCAAACCAGACTTTGCATTCCACCTGGCCATGTCCTCCTGTGTGACCTCCCTGAGTCTCAGCTTCCACTTCATAGATGGGCGAACACCGGTGCTGATGGCAGGAACCCAGCAGATCTGCTGCTTCCTTCTTAAGTGAAACTGGCTCCCTTCCTCCTTTCCCTGTCCCCCGCTTCCCTCCCTTCTTTCTTCCTTTGACTGCCTGGCAGTGAAGGATACTTTTGGCAAAGCCTTGTGCTAAGGGTACAGAGAAGAAAGAAAAAAGTCTCTGTCCTCAAAGAACTCAAATCCTAGTGGGAAAGAGAAAGATCTCTCCAGCTAACTCTAAAACAAGTCATTCTTAATTGTTGATTGGAAGCAGTGGTTTCTAACCCACTTCAAGAATCATTTGGCTATGGGTGCCTGGCTGGCTCAGTCGGTAGAGTATGTAACTCTTCATCTCAGGGCTGTGAGTTCAAGCACTTCACTGGGTGTAGAGCTTACTTTAAAAAATAATAAAATAAAAATAAAATAAAAAGCCCATCTTAAAAAAAAAAAAAAAAAAGGATCGTTTGGCTTGTGTACATCCCTGTGTGTTCTTTCCTCACAGATGACCACTTTACTGCAGGGCTTCCACATACTCCTTCTCACACAGGCGTGGGTCTCGGAGGCAGATGGTCTAATATTTCTTTGTGGGCTGGTATCTCCTTTCCCCCAGCTCTGCAGGACGTTCTGCTGCCCTTCAGGTAATGGTGGCAGTAATGGCTTAGTACTCTGTTCCTTCAACAAATTTCAGGAGAGAATGATGGTAATGGTTCTTTAATTTTACAGATAAACAGGTTGAGATAGGTTTGTCAGTCTGCTCAAAGTAATTACAGGCAGAACCCAGGTTTGTCTGACTGCACAGTTCAAAATCCTTCCATGATCTTAATGATGCTTTTCCAAGGAAGGGGGGAAGCTAGGAAGCAAAGACATGGTTGCTAGTTATTTGCCATTCCCGCTATAAGTGATAATGTTCCCTTTGGACATTTGCCCTATTAATTTTCCTTTTTTTTTTTTTTTAAATCAAGTTTATTTATTTATTTTGAGAGAGAGAGAGAGAACAAGCAGAGGAGGGACAGAGAAAGAATCCCAAGCAGGTTCCACCCTGTCAGTGTAGAGCCCGACGTGGGGCTGGAACTCACAAACCATGTGATCATGACCTGAGCTGAAATCAAGAGTTGGACATTTAAGGGACTGAGCCACCCAGGCGCTCTGCCCTGTCACTTTTCTAAATGAATGGCTTTTGTGCTGTTTGGACTTTAAATATTCCCTGAGAAACAGGAATTACATAAAGGTTGTGATTCACATTTAACTTTTTTTTAAATATTTTTTTAATGTTTATTTATTTTTGAGAGGGAGAGAGAGAGTGCGAGTGGGGGAGCGGCAGAGAGGGAGATGCAGAATCCAAAGCAGGCTCCAGGGTCTGAGCTCTCAGCACAGAGCCTGACACGGGGCTCGAACCCACGAACTGTGAGATCATGACCTGAGCCGAAGTCAGACGTTAACCAACTAAGCCACCCAGGCACCCCTAACTTTTCTTATATTTAGGTATACTCCCAGTGAAAACCATTTAGTTCATTAAAGCACCAAGCTTATTTTTCTGTTAACTTTTCCTTTATGTTACAGTAAAAAAGTCTTTATAATATTGGTATCAGGGAAACACCTATTCCATTGGAGACATGGTTGTATAGTTAAGATTCTTTGAATGGATTTCTGTGGTAGTTTCTGTGGAAATTCTTCTTTTAAACACAAAATAAGTACAGCAGAGAGTGTAACCATTCTACTTCAATTACAAATAGTCTCTTCTATTCCCAGAGAGAGGCATAGAACAGAGACTAAGTAAAATGATTCAAAACTTTAAAATAGAACAAAAAGAGGCTTAAAAACTTTGATAACGAATTTTTTATTGTTATTCCTCTAATATCATGGTCCATTATTTCTTTTTCCTTTTTTGCCCACCTTCAGTAATTAAGCATTAGTGCCCAGTCTTACTTCATCAAATCCCAGAATATAGTTATAGTCATAAATCTTGTAATACATATCTCTAAAAGAAAAATATTCATAAATATTTAGTATGCATGTCTTCTTTTTAAACATAACCACACCTGAAAGTCACACCTGAAAAAAAATTTTTCATAATATTACCAATTATCCAATCATTGGTTAAATACCTGATTTGTCTCACATTTGGTTATTTTTCTATATAGTTTGTTTGAATCAGGATTCAGTAAGGCCCAGGCTTAGCAATTGGTTGCTATATCTTAGTCCCTTTTAATCTTAAAATTTCCATTCTGTTTCTTCTATTTTTACTTAAAATGTGTTGATAAAGAAACTAGGTTGTTTGTCCTATAGAGTTTTCCACATCCTAGATTTTGCTGTTTATATCCCCATAGTAGAATTTAACATGTTCCTCTGGCCCGTTTCCTCTAAATTGGTAGGAAGATTTGATTAGGTTCCAATTAGGTATATATGATTTTAATTTCCAAGACTTCATCAGAGTGATACGTAGAAGATATAATGTCTAGTTTTCTCTTTTTGTGATGCTAGTAGCTGTTGATGATCCTGGATCCACTTGTCGTTACAAAATGGTGACTGTCTTAGTCTGTTCAAGCTGATGTAATAGCTTACTAGAGACTGGGTGGTTTATAAACAACAGAAATTTCTCACAGTTCCAGGGACTAGAAAGCCAAAGATCAAGACACCAAGATTCTCTGTCCGGTGAGAGCCCACTTCCTGGTTCTTGGCCTTTCACTGTACTCACATGGCAAAAGGGGCAAGGGAATTTTCTAGAGTTTCTTTTCAAGCATACTGATCCCATCTATGAGGACTCCACCCTCATTACCTAATCACCACCGAAAGGCCCCACATCCAAATACCATCACATTGTGAATTAGATTTCAACATGAATTTTGGAGAGGCACAGACATTCATTCTATAGGATTGACAGTCTGATTCAGTCATTCCTTCTTCATTTATTAGTTGTAATACTTCTATAAGTATAAACCTCTCTGTATCTGTTTAGTTCCCAATTCATATAGGAAAGACGGGATGCATGCTTGATTCTTTTTAGTTACCTATTTTCAAAATGAGTTGGTTCACTAACATGCTTCCGTAGTATTCAATTAGTGTTTTTTATGAATTCATGAAGTTAAACATGTGATGTTATTTCAATCCATTGCAGTCCTTATTCTTACTGATTCTCAAATTGTTTTCATTTGCTCAAAAAGTACTTCTTCAAGTAGGTTCGCAAGTCCTTTTAACAGTGACCCTAGCTTCCATGTTACCTGATAGGACAAAATATCCCAGGCCCATTTTGTACATTTCCTGCCTTAGGCCTACTATCCGCTCTCTCACATAGGGAGTCCTGGTGCCTTTTACTGGGAAACATTGTTTCAACACACTAGGGACATAAGGAGTTGCTAGTTGTTACTGAGTAGGTCATTGTCACAAGAACTTTTCAGTACACAGAGCAAAGAATTTTGTTTTGGTTTCCTTACTCTAAAGACAGTACTGCTACTTCCAAATCAAATTTAGAACTCTTTTTTTGTTGTTGAATTATTATTCTAGTATAATTAATGTACAGTGTTATATTAGTTTCAGGTGTACAGGATAGTGATTTAGCAGTTGTGGAAAACAGTACGGAGGTTCTTCAAATTTAGGACTCCTGAGTTCTCTTACATCTGAAGCTTCTCCCTTCCTAAACTGAGGTCAAACAGGAGGAATGAGAGACTATCACAAAAGTACCTATTTGCTTTATTTCACAACACAAACAGTAATCTCAGAATGACAATACCAACACCACCACCACCACCACCGAGTGTGATTAGTACAAATGGATTAAGTTGGATTGTTGTGTTTTTGCAGTTCTTTTTGTCCTCAGGATACATTTCACTAGAAATGTAGAGTCAAATTACTGTGTTCTGAAGACACCTGGAATAGTTTTTCTTTTTGTAGTAATGCTACCAGCTGGATTCATTTTAGGGTTATTTGTTATATATTTTATTTTTAGAGTTTGCTTTTGTTTCTACTTAAAATTTTATTTTGTACTTAATGCAAAATTTCTAAAAACAAGCTTTCTAATGAGTTTATCTTCTGTCTCTGTTCACTCCACCTATTCTCTTTATACTGTAAGTAGTAATGTTTTAATAGTTTATCTTTCCATTAGAAAAAAAATACATTTAGGGCACCTGGGTGGCTCCGTCGTTAGGCATCTGACTTACAGTCAGGTCCAGATCTCACAGTTTGTGGGTTCGAGTCCCACATTGGGTGAACTTGTGCTCTGCTTCAGGTGAGCATAAGCCCCAACTTCCTCTGTCCCTCTGTCCCTCTGTCCCTCTGTCCCTCTGTCCCTCTCTCCCTCTCTCCCTCTCTCCCTCTCTCCCTCTCTCCCTCTCTCCCTCTCTCCCTCTCTCCCCCCCCCCTTCCCCCTTGTGGGATTCTCTGTTTCTCAAAAAGAAAAAAAAATACACTTATCTCCTCTGACTTAATTAACAATAGTATACTATATATACAGTTTACTGTGCCTTGGTTTTTTTTTGGGTTTTTTTTTTGGTTTTTTTTTTTTTTTTTTACTTAATGATACATTCTTGATAGTAATAGTTAGAGTTTCCTCATTCATTTCTTTTCACATGCAGAGTGTCTCATTGTATAAGTGTACCAGAGTTAGTTTTCTTTGATAAACATTTGGGTTGTTTCTAGTCTTTTGTTGTTATCAAGAGTCCTGAAATGAATAATCTTATGCCTATGTGTTTTTGTGGTTTCTGGCCAGGATTTCAATGTGATTTTCAGCTATCCTTACTTAGGTTGTATCCAGTTAAATGTCTGCAGTTATTTTAAATAACATTTAATTAAAAAGCGATTGCAGTTATTCATTCAGGAAATGCAAATCAAACCGCAATGAGGTACCACTTTACACCCGCTACGATGACTATAATCAAGATATGGAAATAGCAAGTGTTGATGAGGGCGCAGAAAAATTGAAAGCCTCCCTCACACACTGCTGGTGGGATGTAAAATAGTTTAACTGCTTTAGAAAAGAATTCGGAAGTTCCTCAAGTAGTGAAGCACAGACCTATCATATGACCCAAAAATTCCACTCCTAGGTATATACCCCAAAAAATGAAGACATAAGTCCACTCAGAAACTTGTACACACATGTTTATAACGTTATTCATAGTAGTCAAAAATTCGAAATAACCTGATGTCTGTTAACGAAGAATGGATAAACATACATTTATTCTGGAGTGTTTTCCAATACCAACAGCCATTTCTCTGATTCTCCAGAAATCAACTGGGTGTTCAACAATTCAGTTCTGACGCTAACTACTTGGAGTTAGTGTATACCAGCAATATAAGGACTTAGTTCCACACGATTGCTCCCCACTTCGGATGCCAATCCCTACTTTTGACCAGTTATCTGTAAATTACAATCACAGTCCTCTTCCCACATTTTGTGATGGGCTAGAATGGCTCACAGAAGTCAGGAAAACACTTAAGTTTACCAGTGTAGTCTAAAGGATACAACTTCAGAACAGCCAAAAGGAAGCCCTGCATAGGGCCTGGTGTTGGGGAGGGTGCACACAGAGCTTTCAGGCTGTCCCAGCTGCACCTGGATGTGTTCACTCATCTAGAAGTTCATCACATCTCACTCTTAACAGTTTTTATGGAGCTTAATCTCCGCTCCCTTTCCCGTTTCCTGAGGTCAGTGTGTGGGGCTAAAAGCTCCAACGCTGTGATCATTTGGTCTTTCGGGTGACCAGCTCTCTCCTGAAGCTATCTAGGGGTCCTACCTTAAGTCACGTCATTAGCATAAACTCCCAGCGTGATCAAAAGGAGGTCTTAGTATGAAGAACAAAAGACACAACAATGCTCAGAAAATTCTGAGGGTTTTAAGAGCTCTGTCCCAGGAACTGAATACACAGACCAAATACGTTTCTCACTATACCACATCCATACAGGAGAATATTATTCAAAAATATTATTGCAAAAAAAGGAATGAAGTAGACTCAACACACTAGGAATAGAAGGGAACTGCCTCAAGCCGATAAAGGTCAATTTATGAAAAAACAACTCTCGGCTAACATCTTACTTAATCATGAAACACTGGATGCTTTCCCAGGATAGGAACAAGACAGATGTCCCTTCATGCCTTTCTATTCAGCATTGTGTTAGAGGTTTTAGTCACAACACTTACACAAGAAAATAAGAGGCATCCAAATTGGAAAGGGAGGACTTAAACTGTATTCACAGATGACATCTTCTGTATAGAAATTTCTAAGCAGTCCTGTAAAAAACTATGAGAATTAATAAACAAGTTCAGCAAGGCAGTATACAAGATCATTATGATGTGGAATGTCGGGGTCTGGGAACGAACTGTCAAAAAAGAATTCTTGAGACATTTTTGGTGCAAAAAAGGTGGTTTTATTAAAGCACAGGGATGGAACCCGTGGCAGAAAGAGCTGCACTGGGATTGTGAGAAGGGACTGATTCTATACTTTCAAGTTGGGAGGGGGTTAAGGGTAACACAAACCTCTAAGGAATTTGGAAGCAAGCCTTCCAGCACCTTCAGGGGCTAGCTGCTGTTAAGGTTCATGAGACTCCTCAGATGTATGTCAGTGGGGCTTTCATTTGAAGGATGATTGCTAACACACATTTTGGTGGGTGGAGAGAAAAGATGTTTAAATGTTAAGACTTACAGGATCCCGGAGGTTGGATTAATGACAAGCTAAAGTTGCCTTTCACCTCTAGCAAAGTACTACTAACATTGAGGTGGTTGACGCAGTTGAGCTCCTGGAAGAAGGTCACTCTGCGTGCCTCGGGTACTTGTCAATGGGCTGCAAGTTGTGAGGAAATTTAATTTTTCCTGCATTTCTTTTGCCTCTCTTCTCCACGTTAATTATATTTTGACAAACTAGCAATGAACAATCTAAAGATGCAATTAAGACAATTCTATTTTAAAAAGCGTTAAGAATAATATACTTGGGAATACATTTAACAGAAAATGTTTAAGATTTGTACACTGAAATCTCTAAAGTACCGGCAAAGACAAGAGCAATCTAAGTAAATGGAAAGGCATCTACGTTCATGGGTTGGGAGATTTAATATGGCCAAATGGCAGTACTCCCAAAATTGATGTACAGTTTCAGTGCATTTCCTATCAGAATCCCAGCTGGCTTCTTTGTAGAAATTGATAAGCTGGTTCTAAAATCATGTGGAAACTTAAGGGATCCAGAATAGCCAAAACAGTTTCGAAAAAGAAGAACAAAGTTGGAGGATTCACATTTTCTGACTTCAGAACTTCCTACAAAGCTGCAATAATGAAGACCGTATGGTACGGCGTAAGGAAAGACCTATAGAGCGTGGACTTGAACTGAAAGTTCAGAAATACGGTAGTTCCTCCCCCCCCACCCCATGGTTTCGCTTTCCAGGGTTTCTGTTACCTGTGGTCATTTGCGTTCTGGAAGCAGGTGATCCTCCTGACATATGGTCAGAAGGTCACTGGTAGCTGAGCACTGGGTCACAGTGCCTGTCTCCTTCACCTCACTTCATCTCCTCACATAGGCATTTTATTATCTCACATCAGCACAGGGTGACTACAGTACAATGCGATATTTTGAATGAGAGAGACACCACACTTCTTTAATGGTTATTAGTAATTATCTCCTCTTAATTTATAAATTAAACTTTATCATAGGTATACATGTATAGGCAAGAAACCGTATATAGGGTATCTGTACTGTCCTTGGTTTCAGACATCCCCCATGGATAAGAGGGGACTACTGTAGACCCTCACATTTATGGTCAGTTAATTTTTTATCATGATGCCAAGACAATTTAATGGGGATGGTATAGTGTGGTCGTTTCAACAAACAATACTGGGACAAGTGGATATCTCTTGTCCACACAGTGTTCATAGCAGCATTGTTTATAATAGCCAGAGGGTGGAAACAATCCACATGTCTATCAGCTGGTGAATGGATAAATAAATTGTGAATGGATAAATAAAATTCATGTGATGGAATATTATTGGCCACAAAAATGAGTGATTTCGTGCTATAACATATAGATAAACCTTGGGAACCTTATCCTAAGTGAAAGAAGAAGCCAAAGGGCCGCATAGTTTATGATTCCATTTATATGGAGTATCCAGGATAAGCACATCTTTACAGAGAACACAGATTAATAGTTGTCAGGGGCTGGAGAGGGTAAGGAATGGAGGCTGCTAATCAGTACAGGGTGTTTGTTTGTTTGTTTGTTTGTTTGTTTTTGGCAAAGGGGACGGCCAGTGGAAATGTTCTAGAATTCAGTGGTAGTAATGTTTATACAACTTTGTGTCTATACTAATAATCACTGAAATATGCAGTTAAAATAGAATGCATTTTATGATGTATATGTCTCAATCCTTAGAAAAAGTTGGCAATAAATTACTACCTCATTAGTTTGGTTTAAGGCAAATCAAAACGAAAAAAAACATCTTGTAGTTTACCCCAGTTTTTCATGTTAAATCAGCATTTCTTTCCCATTCAAAACAAGACAGTCAATGACTTTCAACGCAGAGATCAAGAAATTTTATAGGCTTTGGGCTTAAATTTATTTATTTTTGTTGTGCTAACAGCTCAGAGCCTGGAGCCCGTTTCAGATTCTGTGTCTCTCTCTCTCTTTGCCCCTCCCCTGCTGGTGCTCTGACTCTCTCTCTCTCTCTCTCTCTCTCTCTCTCTCTCTCAAAAAAAAAAAAAAATTTTTTTTTAATTAAAAAAGAAAAAAAAAGAAAGATCAGCATTTCTCAAGCTCTTAAGATGCACTCAGTTACATTCCTTATGGTCCAGCTTCCACATTTGGTCTACCTCAAACCAAGCACGATAGGAAAACAAACGATCTTAATCTGTTACCAAATTCTCTCACAGGTTTTAGGGACCTTTTACCAAGAAGGTATTGCTTCTGGGCTTTTCTTAAAGGTATTATTCTCATTCTAAAAGTTTATTTTGAGTAGTTTCTCATTCAGCTTTCCTTTTTTTTCTTTTTTCCTTTTTTTTCTTTTTTT
The DNA here is from genome assembly GCF_024362965.1 of Panthera pardus. Lineage (NCBI taxonomy): Eukaryota > Metazoa > Chordata > Mammalia > Carnivora > Felidae > Panthera > Panthera pardus. Next base: position 14,166,710 of record NW_026526754.1, on the reverse strand, counting down.
TTCTGCTTCTCATGTGAACACACTACTCTAAAACATCTGAACATGAGCTACTATAATAGGATTGTTTGGTCATGAACTGTACCATTATTATATAGATACTTTTCTAACAGACCTACTTCTTGTGATTTTGTTTTCTAAAGCAATTAAACGGATTTAACTCCTGATTCCTTTGTTTTCTTACTGAGGTGAAATTCACATAATGTGAAGTTAGTTTAAAGCATACAATTCATTGGTATTTAGTACATTCATATTGTTGTGCAATCATCATTTTGATTCGTTTTTGTGTTTGTGGTTAGCAATGAAAAAAATACGTATAGGCCCCCAAAGCCTTCTATCTGCCGATGGATAGACAAATTTGGCTTCCAAATTTGTGCAGTACTGCTAGAGGCTGGTTATTTTCATCCAACAGCCAAGCAATTGATCTATAGGGTTTTAAGCAACTGTGGTTTATTAAAGTCCATTTTCCTACCATAATTGCACCAAATAAAAGCTCTAAAGTCATTCGTGCTTTTTTAATTTGGCGATAAGGAGGAAACTGTTTCTTATTAGAGATTCTTGAAATGTCCTCCTAATTAAACAAATTCCTTTAAAAAATTCTGCATGAAATGTTGCATATTCATTACCCAGTCTACTTAGCTCTCCAATCATTCACTTTTCTCTATTCCCTTTTCTTTACCTCCTGAGGAAATCAAACTTGCATGAGCTGATCTTACATTGACTGATTTACAGTGGTATGGCAGGAAACAGTAGTGTTACTCAGTATTAAGAGATTGATCATTTTTAGCTCATCAGGCCACCTTTAAGAGTCCTACTTAGTTTACCAGCCAAGGCTGTTCCAAAGTTTAGTGCTTGGTTTCTGTTTAGAAGCTTTTAAAATAACTGAGCTAGTAATGAGGTCATGAAATCCCTCCCAGGCTTCCGTCATGTGCTGTAGGGCCTCATGCTCCCCTTCAGACTGTGGGAATTTCCCCAACTGTTTTGTCATGGACATATATTTTCTGTCAAATTCCCTTCCATCTTGGAACAGTTCCATTAGCACTTGTTTCTCATCTACGTGATGTGGACTGACACCTTTTTTGCTGGAGAAAAATGGAGTCAATACATTACTGTGAGGGAATTATAGCCAGGCTTTTCCCAGGCCACTTGAGGGCTGCTCAGAGGTGGATTCCTCAACAAAGGAACTGCCATTAAACCAGGGAGAAGAACATGTGCATGCAGAGAAGACTGGATGTCTAGCATTTTGTTCTCTAACCAGCTAAAACGTAAAAGGGTTTTTGCTGATGGTATTTAGAAATGTTTAATGTCATGCAATAGAATCTTTATGTTCAGTCTAGAGATTTTTTTTCCATTTTCCCAAGAACCAGGCTAGTCTCCCATTTGCCCAGGAACAACCAGAAGTCGAAGCTCATAGATCTTAAATCTGGATTTCCTCCAAGGAGCTCAGAGTGCTCTATCAGAGAGACTGCTGTGCTCATTTTAGCAGCTCTGCAGAGTGCTACCATTTATAGAGGACGTGCCATTTCACCTAGGGCGGAGCTTCTCAACCTCTGCACCCCTGCCATCTGGGTTGGATAGTTCGTTCTGGTCGAGAGCTATCTTGTGCATTACAGGGTGTTTAGCATTATCTCTGGCTTCTGCCTACCAGGTGCCGGTCATACCTCTTTCCTCTTCTCCAAATTGGGACTACCAGAAATGTCTCCAGATGTTGCCAGATGTTCCTGGGGATAAAATCACCCAAGATTGAGCATTTCTGACCTAAAGTTTCTCAAAAAGGCAAGATGAGGATGAGGGTTGCTGACTCTTAACCCAGCCACCTAAACTCAAAATGTTTTTTTTCTTGGGGCGCCCGGGTGGCTCTGTTGGTTAAGTGTCTGACTTCTGCTCAGGTCGTGCATGATCTCACGGCTCAGGAGTTCCGGCTCTGCACCAGGCTCTGTGTTGACAGCTCAGAGCCTGGAACCTGCTTCCATTTCCGTGTTTCTCTCTCCGCCCTATCCCACTCGCTCTCTGCCTCTCTCTGTCTCAAAAATAAACATTTTTTTTTAAGTAAAAAAAAAAAAATGTTTTAAACAAATGTTCTTTACTTGGGGAGCCTGGGTGGCTCAGTCGGTTGAGTGTCCGACTTTGGCTCATGTCATGATTTCATGGTTCGTGGGTTCCAGCCTCGCATCAGGCTCTCTGCTGTCAGCACAGAGCCCACCTAGGATCTTTTGTCTCTCTGCCCCTCTCCCCCTCACTCCTGTGTGTGTGCGCTCTTGTGCGTGCGCGCACACTCTCTCAGAAATAAACATTAAAAATTTTTTTTCCAATGCTTCTTCTTTTCTCCCAAGTAAGAGCCTAGAGAAAAGATTCCTGTTCTGCTCTTGTGTGCATGTAGACAGCGGGGATGCTGATATATAAGAGTTGGTCAGAACTGTAATTGGATTTGGCTTTGGCAACCACTGGGGATGGGAAGTGATGAGCAGTGTGACCCCCTTACTACCTGCCCCTCTTACTCTAATTAAACACATTTTTATGGTCTTTCTGTTAATGAGTCAGCTGGTAAAGAAGAGACTCTTCTTTTGCCAACGCTCTTGTGAGGCAGAGACAGCAGCGTTTTGTGCACGTAAGTGCCTGTTGTCCTAGTGACTTTTTCTTCCTGGAGAGTGGGGAGGGGTACCAATGGAAATACCAGGTGTCACCATGGATTTGTGAGTAGTAGTTTTCAAAATAATAAATCTGAGATTTTGCCCCAACAGTAATAATTAGAAAGTACCACTGATCTCCGCATCTTCCGGTAAAAAGTAAACTCTGATGTCCACAGAGGATTATAAAGCCCCTAGCATGGCCGGCTCCACGAGCTGGACGCGGCAGCAGGCTAGAAGCTGGGAACATCCTTGGTGAGGCCCGCGTATCCAGGCACCTGAGGTGCATATTTGAAGTGGTGAGCTTGGAAGACACGTACTGTGCAAGTATCGGGAATCGGGAAAATGCCACTAGAGTTTTGGAAGTGAAACAGACCCCGAGCAGGCGTCTCCATGCCCGCATCTGGGTCTTCTCACTTGCGCGCACTGCCTCCTCAGCTGGCGGCTTGGGAAGAGCAATACACTGAGCACAGAAAGGGAGTCTTGGAAATGGTCGCAAAAGCAGGGAGTGGAAAGGGAACACAACCTCTCTCCCCCCTCAGAAATGCTGTGGCTGCCTTTCCTTCTCTTGGCGCGCTGGAAGCCGCGTCAGCACTGCTGGTTCAGGGCTGCTCCGGGAGGGTGGGAAGTCAGGTCTTTTGTTCCTCATGCCCTGCTGAAACCTGCTATTTGCAGCAAGGCCATAGAAGCCTTTCCAAGGCTTAATTGCCAGAGCAGTGCCAGATACACAGGAGCTCTGCTTATAATTTCCCCACTGGGAGCTTTTACTTTGGAGTTTTGCTTTAAGCTCTGTGTTACTCCAACCAGTCGCTTATTTTGGAGAGAAATTGCCAGCCTTTTGACAGTGCGAGGATTGCTCGATCTTTCATGGTTTCCCCCTCAAGGTAGATGCCAGGCTCAACACTACAGAAGAAGGCCTTTCTGAACATTGTAGCAAAACCAGTTGGGTTTGCATAGGGTTATTAGTAGCTTTCACTCTGTTTTGGACTATGAACAGTAGGTCACAGTCAAGAACAGGAGCCGTCAAGGAGAATTGTAGCTGCTAGCACACGGTGAAGGTGGATGGGCAGGCAATTACTGCTAAGACTTGCCTAATTTACAGCTATTAACATTTACATAAAAATTCACTTAAAAAGCAGTGCCTTGTCAGTAAAACCCAATGAGGTTACACATAACATCATTAGAACATAATTAACTGGGAACAAAAAGCATTAGAAAGTCTGGGAGTAGAAGCCCCATGTCTGCACATTGGGCCTTTGGGCCAAGTGTAACACCAGCCTGAGAAAAAAACAGTCATCATGAAAATATTTTCTTTCCTCCCAAGCCAGGAAGCAGACTCACAATGGAGTCTGCTTCTCCATTCTGAATTTTGAGATGTGCAGGAAACAACCGGCCATTACCAGCTGAGGTTTTCCTGCTGATAAACGAACCCTGAGGCCACCGTGACCTGTCTTGTTAATGAGTTAGTGAAGAATCTAGTACTTGAGTTGACCCTATTCTTAAAAGCTTTGTGTGGAGCTGAAACAACATTCCTCTAATTTATGAGTTAACTCTTTCTTACTTAGCAAATGAAAAACAGGCGGGAAGAAAAGAACCCATGTGGCAGAGAAGTGGAGAGCCTACTAATTGGCTTCTACTTCTAATTTCTTTATTTCAGCATCAACTTCACCTGCAGAAGAAATTTCATTTAAAAAATATCTTCTTTTTACTGCAGAACTTTAATAAACCTGATCTTCTATTTGTCATGTTGCTTTTTACCCCAAGGCAATGACATTTTATTGAAGAATTTCCCCACCCATTACTCTGACAAGAAACAGCTTTAAGTTGAGCAGCATAGGTATTTGAGTTTTATGTGAACATTTCAGTGCAAGAAGAAATTTTAACTTCTGTAAGTAACAGTATTTTTTTTTTAAGTTCATTTATTTTGAGAGAGAGAAATAGAGCATAAGCAGGGGAGGGGCAGAGAGAGAATCCCAAGCAGGCTTTGTGTTGTCGTACAGAGCCTGACATGGAGCTCGAACCCACAAAGGTTAGATCATAACCTGAGCTGAAATCAAGATTCGGACACTTAACTGGCAGAGCCACTTGGGTGCCCCTGTAAGTAACATTAGTAACCTAGCATGTATTAAACGAGGTATATCCTCTCTTCAGTTTACTAGAGAAAGAACAGTCTCCTTTAAATTGGTTTATCTTGGAGAAATAGAAATTATTTCTTTTCCTGAATTATTTTTTCTTTTAGTGACTGGTTGTTGGTGATGTTCCATGGTTCAGAGGGGCCCCCAGGGTTATTGTGGATACCTCTGTCCCAGGGTCCTTTCTCAGCTTCGCCATTCTGGAAATGTGATTTTATCAGTTATTTAGGTACTGGTGACATGGTTCATGACAGCCATACTCATAAGGCTGGTGTTACATTTGGTTTAGAAAATGTTTGTTTGTTTGTTTGTTTGTTTGTTTGTTTTAAAGGAAAAAAGTAAAATGTTTATTAACTTGTACTTACTATTTCACTCTCCAGAAGAGTTTGTCCTATTGAGGCATCTCAAAACCCAATACTTGGAAAATCATAGAAAGTAACCAGGTTTTGTTTGGTAAGCAAAAAAAAGAAAACCAATCCATCATATTAAAGATACCTCCTACATATGCCCATTTGGAGACTTGGAAGGAATGTTGGGTTTTTTGTTGCTTTTTTGTTTTTTTTAAATGTTTATTTTGAGAGAGAGAAGAAGCAAAAGCAGGGGAGGAGCAGAGAGAGAGAAGGAGAAAGAGAATCTCAAGCAGGCTCCATGCTTAGCACAGAGCCCGATGCCCAGTGCGGGGCTCAATATCATAACTGTGAAATCATGACCTGAGCTAAAACCAAGAGTTGGATGCTCAATTGACTGAGCCACCCAGGCGCCCCTAGGAATCTTGGATTCTATCATAAGGGATGTGTCTATCAGGTGCTTGGTATCAGTGGTTCAGATGTAGAACACTCTGTACCTGGTCAGTGCTAAATGGCTATTGCTAAAGTGGCTTAAGACAGTAAATTGAACACATGCCAGGACTTACAGGCCCCAAACCCCCTAAATATATTAGAAAGATATATCTTTAACAGTGCTGAAAAAAATAACGTCCTGAGTAGTCTAGAATTGAGGAATTCCTGAAGGACAGAAGGCAATGGAATCATATTAAAGTAGAATTCAGAGTCTGAAAGCCCTGTGTGTCCTGCCCCTCTCTGTGATGACTGGTTACGGGGTGTGGCACCTAGGTTTACACTCTGGGGATCTGAAACAGCAAAGAGCAAGCACATAACTCAGAGTCACCAAACGTCAGAGAAAAATCAACAGTCACAAAAGAGAAGTTCTAAACTCAAGAAATTGAAAAACTAATTGTGGAGGGTACAAGTAAATAGAACATAAAGAAGGAGACTTTAAGGAAAGCGTGTTTGTACCCTGAAAGGGATAAAAAGAGAATATATTGCATTCATGAAACAAGAGAAAGCTATTACAGGAAAGAATGAATTTTGTTTCCTGGATCTTAGAAATAAAACATGGTTGTTTAGCTAGAGCCTCGTTAAAGGGGCTGCATAGCATAATGGGTACAGCTAAAGGGAATTCACGAACAAGAGGAAAGGGCCAAAGAATTCTCCTGGAGTACAAAATAATAAAAAGAGAAAGAGTGACAGAAAGGGTGAATGCGATAACGGGTCATTCTGAAGTCCCAGAGTTTATCCAGGGAGTTCTGGGAAAAGAAGAGAGAAGATGGTGGGGGAACATGCCCAAAGAAATCACGGAGAAAATTTCCCAAATGGAAGACAAGCAAGAAACCTTAGCATGGAAGGCTTTGCCAGAGTGTCACTGTGAATTTATCAGTGTGAGAAGACTCACATCTCACACTGTCAAAAAGAAAACTACAGGCCCAAGGTAGTCAGTCACCTGCAGAATTAATTGCGGAGTCAGCCTCTCTAGGAGTAGAACTTAGGACAGTCAATCTGGACTTCTCTGGTTGGCACCTGTGAAGTAGTCTGTCCCATGTACTCTCTGTCCCTCCGAGGAAGATGAGGTAATGTGCAGAAGACCTCAAGGGTGCTCATCTGGACTTAAACGGTCCTTTTCTTTTGCCAGCCCCGCCTCCTCTTATATCTCCCATTTTGTAGAACTTCTAGGAGCTCCCCTCTGCTTGCGAGAAAGGATGCCACCCGATTCATAAATTGATTAATAAAGCCAGTAGATGTATAAAATTTACTTGATTGAATTTTGTTTTTTAAAAACCCATATGGGGCACTTGGGTGGCTCAGTCAGTTAAGCGACTCTATTCGGCTCAGGTCATGATCTCATGGTTCGTGAGTTTGAGCCCCACGTTGGGTTCTGTGCTGACAGCTCAGAGCCTGGAGCCGGCTTCAGATTCTTTGTCTCCCTCTCCTCTTCCTCTCCCCCGCTCTCTCTCTCTCAAAAGTAAATAAATATTTAAAAACCTACATATTTTTTTTTAAAAAACCATATGATCGAAGTCTTAGAACACTAAAGATAAGAAAAAATCCCAGAAGCTTCTAGCCTCTGAAGACGCAAAAATCAGGTTGGCATCAGAGTCTTATTGGCAGCACTGGGTGCCAGAAGATGATGACACAACAGACGTATTCCTGGTTCTGAGAGAAAATGATGTAGACCCTAAGCGTCCATACCCGGGGAAGCCGTCCCTTGGGTATCAAGGGCAAATGACGTTTTTCGGGTGGGGAAAAGCTCAGTTTCCCACTTGTGATGCCTGTTCTCTAGAAGTGCCAGAGGGATGTTGCCCAGAAAAATGAAAAGGGAAACAAAAGAAGCACCGATGAGGAGGGGTGAAACACCAGAAAATGGGTTTGGTCAGTAATAGAACTTGAGCAGCTGCATGCTCTGGACAGCAGTGACATCTGTGTACACAGGCAAAAGCAGCCACCAGAGGTCCCTCACCATGGTGTGCTCTGACATCCATTGTGGCTGTCACCCCAGGTCCAAGCCTCCAGATAACTCTCACGGGTCAGATGCTCATCCCCCGCCCTCCCCTCCCTGTCTTCTGGTACCCTTGGGCACTTTGGGGATGAGTAATCTCTCTTCCGTTTTGTAGGAGTGAGGAAATGTCCCCTTCTTCCCTTCTAGGTTCTTCAGCTGGTCGAATAATTAAATTGACATAAAACAGATTAACAGGAGAAAATTTTAATGTTGTATGTTTGGGAGCCCCATAAAAAAAATGAGACTCTGTGAAGTGACCAAAGCAGGAAGGTTCTCTGTCCTTTAGACAAAGAGACAAACGTGTGAAGAATTGACAAAATGAAGGAGCGTGGGCTTGGGGTAGTGAACTGGTGAAGAAACAAGACATTTTTAATGCCTTTCTCAGTCCTGAATTCCCCCTCCCTGGTGATGAGGATGCCCCCTACCCTTCCGGTACAGGGAAGGTACCTTTCAAGTGGGAGGTTTATCTCCTGCTTTCAGGGGGATGGAGCGGGTCAGAGTGTCTGTCTTACACTTGCTGTTTCTCAAGTGCCTTTAATTAAAAATAATCAGTGTCACAGCAGCACATTTGGGGTATGAACTCTGAACCCCCTACAGTTTCAGTTTCCCTGATGAATGATCCCGTGACCTTCTGCCTTGGTGGGAAACTGGGCCCACAAGTTCTCTGGAGCCTCCTCAGGGAGAAGCAGGTTTTTTCTCCCGCGCTTCACATTTCCCAAGACCTGAAGGTGAAATTAATGTCTTCCTTGTACCCTGTCACTGCTTGCAAATTCTCTTTCCTCCTCCTCCCTGGATTTGCTATTGAGGTTAGTGGAAATACTACTGTATTTGAGCCTCAGAGAGTAGGAGGAAGTGATTGGAGAACAGAAGCTTTGAGATAAGGTTGTGGAGGTTTGTTGGGATCAGAGAATGCCTGCGGGCACAGGTGGTTGAGTTGGGCTAAAGACAAAGTGACTGGGCTCTGAGAAAGGCAAAAATTGAGAGACCGGGTTTGAATCATCTGTGGATGTTGAAGTCCCCTGACATGAGGACAGGAGGAAGCTATGGGGCTGAAGTCGTGAGTCCGTGACAGCCAAGTGGCTGGAGAAGTTAGGACGCTGGTAACAATGAGGAGGGACAAAGGGCAGCAAAACCTGATGACCGGTGTTTCAAATTAGGTCAGTTGGGGGCTAAAAAAGGAGCGTTGGGAAGTGGTGGCTCCACCATCCCTCCAGCACCTGTCCAGGCAGAAGCCCCGTTCCTGCCTTCCTAGCACCCTGCAGGCCCTGCGGTGTGCGGCTCCCCGACTCCTTCCTGCGCTCATTCCCTGGCTGCCCTGCACCGTCATCTTCTCCCTTCAGCTGGATCATTCCTAGCAGCAAACACACTCTTCTTCTTCTTTTTTTTTTTAAGTTTTTATCCAAATTCCAGTTAGTTAACACAGTGTAACACGAGTTCCAGGTGTACAGTATAGTGATTCAACGCTTTTATACAACACCCGGTGCTCATCAGGGCAGGTGCCCTCTTTAATCCCTAGCACCTGTTTCACCCATTCCCTCCCACCCCCGCTAACATCAGTTTGTTCTCTAAGAGTCTGTTTCTTGGTTGGTCTCTCTTTTTTCCCCTTTACTTGTTTGTTTTGTTTCTTAAATTCCACATCTGAGCGAAATCATATGGTATTGGATTTCTGTGACTTACTTCACTTATAATACTCTCTGGCTCCGTCCATGTCACTGGAAATGGTGAGAATTCATTCTTTTTATAGCTAATATTCCATTGTATACATACACCACCTCTTCTTTATCCGTTCATCAACCAATGGACACTTGGCTGTTTCCATAACTTGGCTATTGTAAATAATGTTGCTGTAAACATCTAGGTGCATGTATCCCTTTGAAACAAACTCTTCTTAATGTTTAATATTAATATGGGGAAGTCTGTTTTAACTAAGACCCAGCATCTTTCAAAGCCTTTTTAAAATTCATAAAAATAAAAATGGGGTGCCTGAGTGGCGCTCAGTCTGTTAAGCATCCAAGTCTTGATTTCGGCTCAGGCCATGATGTCACGGTTCATGAGTTTGAGTCTGAGTCAATGCACTCTGCATTGACAGGGCTGGAGCCTGCTTGGGATTCTCTCTCTCTCTCTCTCTCTCTCTCTCTCTCTCCCTCCCTCCCTCCCTCCCTCTCTCCCTCTCCCTCTCTCCCCGCTTGCATTCACACTTGCCTGCACTCTCAAAATAACATTTAAAAAATAATAATAAATAATAACTTCTGCATAGCAAAGACCACCATAAATAAAGACAAATAACAAACTAGGTTTGCAACTCAAATCCAAACAAGGTGCAAATTTCCCTAATAAGAACCTACACAAATCAGGGGCTCCTGGGTGGCTCAGTCGACTTTGGCTCAGGTCATGATTTCATGGTTTGTGAGTTCTAGCCCTGCGTTGGGCTTTGTGCTGACAGCTCAGAGCCTGGAGCCTGCTTCTGATTCTGTGTCTCCCTCTCTCTCTGCCCCTCCCCTGCTCACGCTCTGTCTCTCTCTCTCTCTCAAAAATAAATAAACATAAAAAATTAAAAAACCCAAAACCTATACAAATCAATAAAGAAACATCAACTGCCAGGTTTTTACAAGGGCAAAGAAAGCTCACCAGAGAGGAAGTACAAGTGCTCTTATACATTAGAAAAGATGCTGAGTTTTGTAAATAAAAAGAGAGACACAAATTGAAATAACAAGGAGATGCTGTTTTTCACCTGACGGGCAGAGATCCCAGAGAGTTTGATAATAATGCTTTGACAAGGGTGTGGCGCTCCGTGTTAGTAGTGGCAAAAGATCATCGTTGATAGCCTGTCTGGAGTGACTGCCTGATGAATTACAGTTCTTCCATACAGTAGAACAAAGGGATGAGGATATGCTTTATGCACTCACAGGTAATATATAAATAAGTGAAAAAAGCAAGGAGCAGAATAGTGTAGGGGGGGCATACAATCATTTATGTTAAGGAGGGAGAAAGAATATATACAAATATGTATTGTTTGGATATGCATGAAATGGCTCTGGAAAGAGGAAACAGGATTTTTAAAATCTGATTTGCAGAGGTTTATTTCCAGACTCAAACTCTAGGGAGATCTGCCACAAATGATCAGGTAGGAAGTTAAGTTCTACCTACAAAACTAGGAAATCAGCTACTGGAGGGTAGTCTATGAATGGTCGGATGTTTGCAAATACAGAGAACAACTCTGGAAGGACACAAGAAACCGGTGACAGCAGTTGCCTCAGAAAGAAAAGAATTGGTGACTAGGGGACTAGTAAAACATGTTCACTGGGTCTCTTTTTGATCATTTAGAGTTTTGGCCAGTTGCATAATCCAAGTAAAGGTTTAATCCAGGTTAAGGTTCAATATTTCTGGCAAATATGAACTTGATATTCTAATAACTCAAACATTTCCTTGTAAATCAAAATATCTGGGTGTTTGAAACCTGGCCAGAGGGCAGGTTACAGCATTTATAAGATGGCAAGGCCAGCTGTGCCTGGGTGGCACAGTAGGTTGAGTGGCTGGCTCTTGATTTCGGCTCAGGTTATGATCTCGTGGTTCATGAGTTTGAGCCCTGTGCTGGGCTCTGTGCTGACTGTGCTGAGCCTGCTTGGGATTCTCTCTCCCTCTCTCTCTGTCTCAAAATAAATAAATAAACTTAAAAAAAAAAAAGATGTCAAGGCCAACACAAAATGGATGGCTGGCTCTGGAAGGATCACTGAATTAGTTGAGTCTATGGACTCTCCCCACCAGGAGACTAATTTTAGGGACACCTGAGCCATTTCTCAGCCCCCCCCCCCCCCCCCCCCCCCCCCCCCCCCGCCCAGTGTGTGTACCCTTGACCCATCAATTGATTCGGTGAAGAGGCTTTTTTTCTTGGTCTCCAGACTTGTTTCAGTTGGATAGAGCTTAGCTTGTGCAGGAGTGTCCCACCTTTCATCTCTTTTTTTAGTCTTTTTTTGACAATTTCATGTCAATAGTATAAGATCCCACCTTTTTCCCCTTCTTCCTCCCTTCTGATGGAAACCTCCCCCACCCACTGCACCTGCCTCCAGCTGATGGCTTCTGCTTTGCAGCAACAGACCGGCTGTGCAGCCTTTTTCTGGGGTTTGCATCCCGAGGAAGTACAGATGTTCTCCAGAGCATTCCAGGCCGGCAGGATTGTCTGGACAGGTGGGGTTGCTGCAACAGTTTATCCTTATTATTATCCTCGTTCGTGTTCCTTTTCACTTGTTCCTGTTTTAAAGGGTTTTGTTTGGATTAATTACAGGAGAGGGAAGAAAGCAAACTGCCACAGCTGCAAGTAGGTCAGGTGCCACAGGAGGCGGCAGGTCTTGGGTCAGCGGGCGGCCGTGATTGTTGGCCTTGCCAGATGATCAGGAGCAACTAATACCGCAATGCCTCTGTCCGGTGGACGCTCTCGCAGAGCATTAATGATTAATAATGCTCACGACCTCTCACAGTTAAATTGGTCGCCGTGTGTCTCAGTCACTGAAGTAGAAAATGTGAAGGAGTGATCGATCCAGGGCCGGGGCAGCCCCCACAGCAGATGAATTAGATGAATTGCAGGCCAGAAGTCGTTCTATCTTAACGCCTTGCTCTAACCACCACAACTTCCTTATTTTTTAATCAGCTTGTGGAGGGAGTGAAAAAAGGGGAATGGGCTGTATAATAACCAGAATGTGGTATGAAGCTTTTAAAGACTTCCTTGCCTTGCCTTGCCTTTTTCACTTCCCTCCCCCTATTTAAAACAAAAACAGAGGCACCAGGGTGGCTCAGCCGGTTTAAACGTCTGACTTCTGCTCAGGTCATGATCTCACGGTTTGTGCGTTCAAGCCCAGCATCACGCTCCACACTGACACTGTAGAGCTTGCTTGGGACTCTCTGCTCCTCTCCCCTGCTGGCTTGCTCACTCACCTCTCTCTCTCTCAAAATAAATAACTAAAAAAACAAAACTTTCTGATTTGCTGACCATCTTGGTGGCATTTTAGGACTTCTCTCCCTGATTCTCATTTGACAGAAACATGTTCGTTCCATTTTAGTCATTTCTCATGCTTTACTTTGGCTCTGCAGCACAACATCTATCTGAAGGGGAGGCCATCAAAGATTTTGTCTGTCTAAAATTTAGCTTACTCTTAGGCAATGGAATGAATATGATGGTTTTGCATTTGCTAAAGAAGAAATGCTGATCAGCTTGTTTCTTTAACTCTCTGATGTTACTACTTTTTTCCTTCTTATGTTGACCCAGTAACTCTCCTCCTGCTCATTTAGAGACATCATTAAGTGGGCAAGTCACAGAACAAAAGGAAATATTTGCAAAATATGTGTCTGATACATATACATAAAAGACTATGACAAAACTTTTTAAGGGGAAAAAAATGGACATTACACAAAAGAATACAGGTGTAAGCACATGAAAAAAAAGTGTTCATCATCATTAGTCATCAGGCACATGCACAGTAGATCTCAGGTCACACCCCCGGAAATGGGTGAAATGAAAAGGACTGAGAAGACCATAGGTTATGGGTATGGAGCAGTTGGAACTGTCAGTGCACTGCCGGTGGGAGCCTGACCATGAATGTTAATCATTTCAGCTGTCTGTATCACATTTTGTTAAGTTTAACATATGCTTACTCTGTGACCGGCATCCTACTTTTTATAGGTTTTCATTCAGGAGAAATTAAAGCATGTCTACAAAAAAAAACCCCATATAGGGGCGCCTGGGTGGCTCAGTCGGTTGAGCGTCCGACTTCGGCTCAGGTCACGATCTCACGGTTCGTGAGTTCGAGCCTCGCGTCGGGCTCTGTGCTGAGGCTCGGAGCCTGGAGCCTGCTTCGGATTCTGTGTCTCCCTCTCTGCCCCTTCCCTGCTCATGCTCTGTCTCTCTGTCTCTCAGAAATGAACAAACGTTAAAAAAAAAAAAAAGTTGTTTTTGTTTTTTTTTAAAAACCCATATGAGAATGTTGTATTATTCATGATAGCCCAAAACTTGAGAGAGCCTAGGTGCCTCTCAGCCAGAGAGTGGATAAGCCAAGTGTGGCACAAACAGGGAATAGGCCACTGGACACCCGGCACAAACTGGTCCACGTGGCTCCGATGGACCTCAGGATCGTGCTGCATGAAAGAGCCAGATACAAAAGAATAAATACCATATTATTCCATGAGTTCGAAATGAGGCAAAATTAATCTGTGATGGTAGAAGTCAGGATTGGGGTGGTAATTGACTGGGAAGAGAACTTTCTGGGATGATAGAAATGTTCTGTATTTTGACTTGGGGCATGAGTTACACAGGAGTGTACATGTACTAAACTGGTGGAAGAGAAAGTGCACTGTTCATGTGTGCATCTTCACTCTGAATTTCAGTGCCAAAACATGGGTGGGGGGTTGCTGCTGGAAGTGACAGAAGTGACAGCCAGAGGTCTCTCTTCCTTTTCCCCTACTATTAGGGCAGGAATCCCGACCCGTGCTGAGCACAGGATAGGAGCCACAGTGGTGGGACTGGCTGCCTTTGCCCCCCCTTTGGAAGGGGGGCAAGTTTGAGGCACTGTGGAGTTTGATTTTTCCTCCTAAGCACGTGGCCATCAGTGCCTGCCGCCCCACACAGCGGGGGGAGCGGTGCCTGACGGAAGAGGAGGCCCATCCTGAATAGCTGTGGAGTAAGTGCCATTGCCCCTTGTAGCCTTGGTGGATAAGGCCCGCTCTGTTTTTCTTCCAACTTTCAATAACTGGAATTCACTTCACCTCGTCATCATAAGGGCCGGCTTGTCTGCCTGAGAGGCAGTCTTCAGAATAATAGCAAAATTGTGCTACTTGGTGCTTGGACTCTGTGTACTTGGGATGGACCGTTGATAAAATGAGGGGCCTTCTCATCCCATGAGAGTTGTGAACAGTTCTGTGCTCTTCGTATTCTAGTTAACAGCATACAAAACCTATGGAGAAGTAAGTATGATTCTCCAAAATCTTTTGTATCAAGTGTTGGAAGAAATGTTCTCGCTTTCATCTGTCTCATTCTTTCAGCACCGCACACCTGGGGAACACATTGTTCCACCAGCTTTTCTAGTGGAGTGATTCTGCCTAATGAGTTCAAACCCACCCTCCTCCTGGCCTCCCCTCAGTCTTAAATCTATGTATCCACCATTATTCCTGAAAACCAGCCTTGTGACTCCTCAGTGACTTGGCCCTGCTGACCCAGATTGCGTCCACAGCCTTACCTGAATGTTTGCACAGCCCATTCAGTTTCTCTTCAAACCATAATGTTTGGATAATTATTCGAGTGGTAATGTGCTTCAGTGGGAGGTCTTGGGGACGTTCTCTAAACTAGCAGCCTTCAGATCGTCCTATACTCCTAGTATATAGAGAACAGCTGCCAGGGCCCCGTGCCCGGAGGTTCTGATTCGGGATGCAGGATGGGCCCTGGAGTTTGCATGTTTAATAACCACAGGGACTTCTCCAACAGTATTGAGAAACACTGAAAAGTGTTATGCCAGGTGTTTGTGGGAGGAGCAGGGAGAGGATTTCATCCCTGAAATGTGGCAGGTGCCCTCAGGGGCTGTAGCTCCCTCAGAACCCTGATGAGGCCATCCTTTTCTTTGTATCCCTGGCATCAGCATGGCTGCTAGCATATGGCCCGAGTGTGAGACATTTTGAATGAGTAAGTACATTAATTGAAGCAAAGGAACAAGTGACACACACAGAGAACGCTATCAAATACAGCTCAGTTCAGGTACTTCGGTGTTACGGGAAGGATTGCACATGTAGAAAATCTTTATTAAGGATAAACAATAAGAAACATGTTAAATGACAAGAGGGGCAAAGGTCAAAAAAGACACACTGCACATCAGGGGGGCCAAGAGCCTAATACTGCCAGACTGCTGGCTACACATAAAAATCCCTTTCTCTTCTGCTAAAGGGACATGAAGGTGTATTAACCCCTACAGGTACATAGTTGGCGAAGTCAAATGTGCTGCTCAGTCTTTTGACCTAGTCCCAGGCCCTGCTTCCCAGAGACTACTGCTTTACACTCCATTGGCTAGTTCTGATTTGGTCCAGATTTCATTTCATTTCATTTATTTTATTTTATTCATGTCTATTTAGTTTTTGAGAGAGAAAGAGGTGATAAGTGGTGGAGGGGCAGAGAGAGAGGGAGGCACAGAATCGGAAGCAGGCTCCAGACTTTGAGCTGTCAGCACAGAGCCTGACACGGGCTCAAACTCACAGACCATGAGATCGTGCCCTTAGCCAAAGTCAGACGCTCAAATGACTGAGCCACCCAGGCACCCCTGGTCCATATTTTAAACTCATGTGTTTAGTGTAGTGTTATTTCTTGGTTTATCATTTTTAAGCATGATTTATTAACTTCCTGTTAACTAGTTTTTAAGAAGCCCCAGCTCTCGGGCCCTTGAGTGGCTCAGTTGGTTAAGCATCCAACTCTTGATTTCAGCTCAAGTCATGATCCCAGGGGCACGGGATCGACCCCTTGTCAGGCTCCTTGCTGAGCATGCAGCCTGCTTAGGAGTCTCTCCCTCTGCCCCTCTCTCTCCCCTGCTCACCCTCACTCTTGCTTTGTCTCAAAAATAAATAAACATTTAAAAAAAAAAAAAAGGCATCAGCTCGTGTTTTAAAAGAAGAGGACTGTTTTCTTGTGGCACCTGCCCCTCAGCTTCCCCCATCCTCCTTCCAGTCTCCCAGTTTCGTGACAGTATTGTCACTGTAGTATTGTTCACCACTGAGCCAGGATGTGGACTGATGCTATATTTCCTTTCATGTATATATATGTGTATTTGTTAGTTTGCTTGGTTTTCTGTGTCCCCCTCACAAATTTTTTCCAAACTCTTTCAGCAAGCCTGTAAAATCCCTCTCAATACTCTTCTTGACTATGTCAGAAAAATCTGTCATTTCCTTCCCCACTCCCCCTTCCCCCCATCCCTTCTGGACCCTTCCACCCTCCTGCTCCAGTTGGGGCTCTTTGTTCTCTTGGCTTTCTGTCCAGCTGTTGTTCTGGGCCTGCGTTTTATCCCTCTTTGTGTAGCTACTGTGTTTCTTGGATCCCTTGTTCTCTTCTTTCTAGGTTTATTCTCCTGTTTAGACAACTCATCCTCCAGTAACATCCTGAGGAAATGGTTTATGGGGGATATACATTTTTGAGACTTGGCATTTCTGAAAGTGACTTTGTTCTAACTTCACATTTTGTTCGTGGTTTTGCTGGGTATGATATTGTAGGTGGAACATTATTTGTCTGTACAATTGTGAGGACATTGCTCCACAGTCAGGCTTCTTCTAGAAGTCTGAAGCCATTTGGAATTCTTGCATCTTTGTATATAACTTCATTTTCCCCTGCCCCTGTCTCTTCGCAGGTTTTGAAGTTTTTACGATCTTCTTTTTATCCCTGGGATTCTCACCAGGCCCCAAGAACTTTTTGGCATCTTTTTCTAGTTGCTTTTCACCATCTTACGCCTTCCATTGTGTATACCAGCGCAGATTCTTGCTGAACAAGAAAGTATCTGCATAATTCTCTGACGTTGACATGGTTCGTGTGACAGCTAGCGGGAGTGCTCATCTCCGCTGCAACTCCATTTGCTGCCTGTAGCTACTCTGTACCCCCGGATAATTCTGGCAGATTCTGACAAGTTCAGTTGGCTGAGTATTCAGTTAGCTAATTGCTCCCATTACATCCATTCAGTGTTGGTTTTCGCTTTAAAGCTGGATTCAGGCATTGTTTCTGGCTTGTAACATAGTTCTGTAAATGACTTTAAAACTAGCCCCCCAAAACTAACCAAACAAAAGCAGCCCAGCATAAGGTAGCCAGTCGCAAGGAAAACAACTCGTTTGCCGCACATAGCAAATGAGGTCCCTGACCTGATTGTTCCAGAACTGCATTTTCACATAAAATGAATCCAAATACCACTTTTTTTTTTTTATTGTTCTCTTTTGTTTGCAAATGCTGTTATCATGGACACCAAAGGGGGGTAGGGGGCAAAAGATTCATTGAGGATTCCCCTTAATTCTACCCCTTACTTACATTTCAATTAGGGTATCTTAGCCTCTGGTCCCTCAGATTGCAGTTTATGACAGGATTGTTGAACATCCTGCAGGCTCTCAGGGTGGTGCCGAGGCCAGCCTAGGACAGATTCCACGCTACTGACAGCCAGTCGAAGGGGCCTGCCATCTGTTGCAGTGAATAAATGCTTTTCCTGTGCCTGCTCTGCACGACCTAGTGCTTAGTGCTGGGACCGGCGGCAGCTACGGGCTTAGCCAACACAGAGAATTGTTACTTTAGTAGGTATCGTTATTGGAATCTATTTATAATGTGTGAAGTCGATATATTTTTTCAATATTCATACATTCTTCTAACAAATACTTATTGGGTGCCTACCATGTGCTTGGCACTGTGCCAGGTGCTTGGGTTATATCCGTGAACAAAACAGACATTGGTTCTAGCTTTGTGGAGTCTTCTTTCCAGCACGGAGCTAGACAGTAAACATGACAGATAAATTACGTGGTGTGTCAGAAAATGCTAAGTGTTAGGGAGGGAAGAAAAATCGGAGGAGGTAGGAGATCAGGAGCGTGGGCCGAGGGTGAAGTGTTGAATAGGACGGTCAGGGTAGTCCTCCCTGGGAAATTGAGATTGGAACCAAGACTTTACGGGGGTAAGGAAGTGAACCAAGACACTGTCTGGGAAGAGAATATGGAGGGCAGAAGGAGGGGCTTGCAGGTCCCAGAGAGTGAGCACGTGCGTGAGGCGGGATGATGGGGGGGGTAGTCTCAGGAGAGGAGGTCTTGAGAGGTAAGCACCGCCAGGTGTCGTTGCCCTCGGCAAAGATGTGGCAAGCCGCTGCAGACGAAGCCCACTGCACAGGTGGGTATGGAAGGCTGGAGTTAGGGACAGAGGTCTGGGCCAAGGATAAGAAAGACACTGGGGAAAGGCGACACATAACTAGTATGTAAGCCTTGGGCCTGGACGAGGTCACTCGGGAAGTGAGTGTAGGTTGAGAAGAGTGGTCCAAGGATCGGGTGCCAGAGAACTCCCAGATGCCTTGAAAGATGCTGACAGTAACAGTCAGAAAAGTCCAAACTGTGGGCCATTCTGCCGGTGGGGGAACTATTCTAGATTAAAGCAGATCAGCTTCTCTTGGCTTAGAATTTTTCAGAATGAAAAGTTTGGGGTAGGGGAAGAAGTCGAAATTTAAAATCTGCTTTGCCGCCAAATATGAATTAGCCTTGGAAAAAGATAGAACAAGCAACTCCTAAAGACCTAGATCCACTAACTTTTCTCTAGCAGCAGCAAGATTTTAATTTCTTTCTGGATTCCAGAGCATCTTTTCAAAGATTTAGGAGAATAAGAGTGGGGACGACAGGAAATACTGATTTTCTGCTCTGTGCCAGACATTGTGCTGAGTTGCCTTCACGTGTAGTGCGAGTGTTATTACCTCTTTCTGAACTTCTTTATCCCAGTTTGTGCTCCTGGCAAGTTCCTTCTCATCCTTCAAACTTCAGACACCCACCCACCCCCACCCCCCACAGCCTTCCCCAACTAACACCCTGACTCCTAGTGCACCTGCTGCGTAGCACTTCTCTCCTGGTGTAATTACTTATCTGTGTATCTGTCTTGCGTGGATAAACTGAGTGAGGGTAAGAGAACTGTGTCTCTGTCTCCCGTGACCAGCAGAGTCTCGCCCACTGGAGGCCGTCAGTAAACAAGAGCTGACCGGAGGAATATCTCATTTAATCATCATCCTTCAAGGCAGTTAGTATTATCCTCGTTTTCATAATTGGTTAGTTGAGACTCAGATTTTAAAAAGAAACACAAATTAAGTGGTAAGGGCAGGTTTTTGCCCTGCGTGTGCCCGGCAGCTTTTCAGACAAAGCTCCAAACTGGCACTGGTGATGTGCGGGACTGGGTTCCCCTAGCAGCGCGTAGATACTGCCGTTGTCGCAGGTCTAGGTTTCTTATTTCCCTGCCCTTCACGAAATTTCTGTGTGACCATCAGCATAGAGGATGGAGTGGGAGGATTGCGTTTCCTATAGGAAGATGTAATAGGCATGAACTGAGAGACGTGTTGTTGCCTTTTTTTTTTCTTTATTTGAGACCTGTTGCTTCAGAATTCAGCTTTAAGATCTTAAACCTAGGATTTAAAAAGTGTTAGTTGAGGGGCGCCTGGGTGGCTCAGTCGGTTGAGCGTCCGACTTCAGCTCAGGTCATGATCTCGCAGTGTGTGAGTTCGAGCCCCATGTCGGGCTCTGTGCTGACAGCTCAGAGCCTGGAGCCTGCTTCAGATTCTGTGTCTCCCCCTCTTTCTGCCCTTCTCTGCTCATGCTCTGTCTCTCTCTGTCTCAAAGATAAATAAAAACATTAAAAAAATAAAAATAAAAAAAATAAAAAGTGTTAGTTGAGAGAACAGATCGACAGAGAAAGTAGATTAGTGGTTGCCTAAGGCTGGGGACCTAGGGATGGCTGCTGATGGGTATGAGGGTTTTTTTAAGGGCATGACAGAATGTTCTAAAATTAGGTTGTGGTAATGGCTGCATAACTGAATATACGAAGCACCACCGACTTGCCTACCTTAAATGGGTGAATTCTTGAGTATGCGAATTGTATCTCAGTAAAGAGGTTTTTAAAAGTATTAGCTGAGAATCAGAAATGATTGGTCATCAGATTTTCCAGCACTCTTTCAAAATACGAATAAACTTAGTAGCTGATACATTTGGGTTATTGTCTCCATCGTCTTCACTCTTAGAGAAACCTCTTCCCCAGTACAGCTGGATAGTTTGGGCATTCTGTTTTGTTGTGTCTGCTGGTTTTCATCTCAGCTGTAGCATTTGGATGAGAGCGGCAGTGTTTCCTAGATCCCAGCCTCCTTCCCTCGCCTGGGCAGTGAGAATGAGGAACACGCTCACGCTGCTGAGCGTGAGCCTCACAGTGACAGGAAGCTGAGCCTCACAGTGACAGGAAGGGCAGCTTGAAGCCCCTGCCCCGGAGAGGGTCACAGACCCTCACAGGCTGCTCTGCTGCCTCAAGAGCAAGGGGCTGCAGCTCCGGGCCTCCGTCTTGTTTTAATTCCCTCATGGCATCTCTGCCTGGCGGGGCTGGCCGGGTCTCAGCAGACCCTCGTCTCTCAGCCAGCAGTTGCTCAAGCACCTTTTTCAAATGTTTGGCCGCAACCCATTGTGGATCGTGGTCATAAAGCACGTGCTCTGAGGGGACGTCCCCCCAGGGTGCAAGCATCTGAATTTGTTCAGGGTTCATCCATCACTCATCAGTAGGGTTGGGTCATAGTTACCTTGTAGAACAAACCTCATTTCTGAATGAAAAAGCTGCTTTAGCAACCCCTGGCTGGCAGAAAGGAAAGAGACTTGTCGCTTTCTCTTCTTGCCGTAGAGATGGAGGGTGGGAATTCTTTTTGGTGGTTAGTGATGCAAAGGGTAAAAACCTTCCATCTATTAAAGAGAAACTATGTTGTGGTTGTACAGATGGCCCAACTGTGGTTAGCATCTATGAAAGCCATTTCCTGCGTGCAGTAAAAAGAAAGTTTTCTGCTTTCTCTACCAGACTCCATGGGAACACATATTTCTCTTTGTTCAAATCTACTGCATCGCCTTAGCAAAGGGACATCCTGGGCTCAGGCAGAAACGGCCCCCTTCTTTTGATCACCCCGTGCAGGTAACTGCTTCCCAGGGGCACCTAAATGCTGGATTGGAGGGCTGCCATGACAGGGGAAGCTGCTGACGCTGATGGTGGTATGCCCTGGCTTTTTGAGGACAGATGAGAGCAGCTCCCGAGAATTGGGAAGGTTGGAGTCTAAGCTTCGTCGAGTTGCCCATTGAGGTTAGCCGAATCACAGCTTCTAGGAGGTGGGACAAGATGCCCTGGCTGCAGAGCGAGTGAGCGATGTTCTAGATGCCACCTTCAGAGAGATCTAGAGTCTGGCCCCCAAGCAGGAGTGCCAGGTGCTGAGAAATGGCCTTTCTTGCCACTTCAGCCTCGTCTGGTGAAAGGACCATAGAGCACACAGCCCTCCAGACAGAACTTGGAGGAGTCGGGAGTCCCAGCTGTGTCCAACTTCCATATCCTTTCATTTGGAATGTGGCATGCTTATATAGGAGCAGTGAGAAGTTTAGGACGAAGGGGAATAATTTTGCAGGATGTATGGCAGCCAACTCGTGTGGAGTTTCATTCACAACCATGTGGTTCATGTGCCTCTCCATGGCTAGAAAGGAGCATGGTCATGACTCATTTTCCATGAAGTCTCCATGATGTAAAACTAAAGGAATATTTCTAGTCTGACTGAGGACACCCCCACATCCTGAAACTTTGACCTGATCTCAATTTGGGATGAATCCAGGAACTTAATTGTATGTTGACATCCTCAGACATTTTCTAAAGGGGTTAGAGATCTGCCTGGGAGAAACAGAAAGCTAAAAGTCAAAGAAAAAGTAGAATGTTAGGGTTTGGGAAAGCATGCCAAGTCCCTCATCAGCAATTAGCCAGACGAGCCACCGTTGAGGCACATTTCTCTTCTGTGCCCTGTGCTTTGCTTTTCACATTGGCTGGTTTGAGAGACGTGCTGTTTGCTCAACCGTGTTTCCTGATGAGAGTGATCCGGGGGAATGTGGCTCCTGCCCTCAGCCCAGATAGGCATCCGCACACCCACACGGGCTCAGCACTGTCACAGGAGAAAGCCATCAGGACTCTCCTCTACAGGGGGCAGTGACTTTGGCTACCAGGTCCTGACAGCTTCATCTCTTCTTTGCCTCTGTGTCTGCACTTGATCGGGAGCTGATATGAAACCACTATCTGGAAAACAAGCCGTGTGTGCCCTCCTCAGTCGAACTCCCAGGCTTCCGCATAAAGAAAAATATCATTATGGGCTTCGTTAGAAGCTGTATTTAATAATCCCTTTAAAATTCTGTCTCAGAAATGTAAATGGTCTATTTATGTTGGCCAGTGAATTATTCTTCCCACCTGTGCCTGATCATACAGATTCAAGCAACAGCAGCTTGCACCTCAGGGAGAAAGCATCCCCTCCCCGGGCATGGTCCTTATTCCAGTAAAGTAAAGGTTTCCGCTTTGGAGAGCCAGGCCTTCTTCACTCTCCAGCTACTATAAAACGGTGGAGGCCCTTCCCTGCTTTGCCATGATCCCCCAGCATGGGAATAGTGTAAGGAAGGAAATTGCTGGAGCAGCGGCAGGAAGGGATGTGGCATTATCTCTTTCCCAGGGAATGGGGTGAAACCACAGGGGAGTGGAGCAGAGCAGAAGGGAAATTCAGGAGGATCATTTCCTAGAGGTCTGGTGGGCGGGCCAGAGGGTTTTCCTTTGTCACTAAGACTTCTGTCACTTAACCCTTAGGCATAGCAGGCGCCAGGCCCTTGAGAAGAGTAACCAGATATGTAAGTGAATGCCTGCATGTTGGCCAGAGAACTCCGTATTCACCATTGGCCTGTGCAGTCTAGGACTCTCTTGACCATCCTGTAACCCTTGGCCTTTTCTCTAGTTACTGCTCTTTGACTTTTAAGAGACTTTCTTACAGCCAGAGCTCTATGATCCCTTTAAGAGTTCCTGAATATTTGTCCTTCAAATAAGATCCTTCACTGTTTTTTTTCACTTCAGTCTGCCCACAGACATTTCCAGGGCATTACAGAGTGAGGCACCAGAAATAAGAAGCAGTCAGAACTTGCTGAGCGTCCTGAGAGTAGTATCCTATGCATCACACACATTAATTACAAATTGGTTACAGAGAGGAGAGTACACCTTTACAAACGGGAGCTCTGGCGGTCACCACCTGCCCCAGGGGACCACACAGATCATCATGAGTCCTGGGCTGACCTCACACTCCGCCCGGCTCTGGGTGGTGGTGCAGTAAGCTGATTCTGACCTCACCTGTGTACCCACCTGGCATAAGAAACGGACAAACCCTAAACGAGCAGTATTCTATAAGACAGCCAACCTGGACTCAAAAAAATTGGCAATGGCATTAAGGACCAAAAATCAAACAAACCAAAGAAGAGGCAGGACACGGTACTAGATTAAAAAGTAAAGGAGACTTAGGAAACGTCAGATGCTTCCTGCCTGGAAGGAGGGAATGGGGAACGACTGTCATGGCCATCTGGGGAGGCAGTGAGGGAATTGTGAATATGGACTTTACACCATTCGATCAGCTTTAAAGTTCTTGGGTGCGGTATAAAGTGTTGTGTTGATGTATGAGGATGCCCTTAGGCACCACATGCCCAAGTACTTAGAAGTGAAGAGGCATGATGTCTGCATCTTACTTAAAAGTGGTTTCACGCCTCCAAAAAAGACCATTTAAATGGAGAGAAAGGGGGAAAGCGGGAGGGAGGAAGGGGGAGAGAGAAAGCAAATGTGGCAAAATGTTAATAATGAGTGAATCTAGGCTATTCAGATAATGCTTGTTCTCTGCTTTCAACTTTTCTGTCAGCGCGACATTTTTAAACTAGAAAGTTGGACGTTTCTCACCAGACCGCACTGGGGTTCTTGTGCTGAGTGCTGCTGTACCCCGTCCCTCAGAAGCGATAGTGGAACAAATGCTCGTGTTAAAGCTCACACTTGCCCCACTCGCAATGGAAGACTTTTTGCATCTCCATGCAGATCTCTCCCTGCGTTACACACACAAGCCAAGCATCGCAGATG
Source organism: Panthera pardus (assembly GCF_024362965.1). Lineage (NCBI taxonomy): Eukaryota > Metazoa > Chordata > Mammalia > Carnivora > Felidae > Panthera > Panthera pardus. The sequence goes on along the minus strand of NW_026526754.1, from coordinate 14,142,465 downwards.
CCTTCGTGCACCAAGGAAGGGTGGGGGAAGAGGGCCTGTTCCTCCCTGACACTTGTCTCACTTTGACCTTCTTTGAAAGGTCTGAACCAGGCAGATTAAGAAAAACAAACAACAATTAAAAAATAAATAAGTTGGGGCTCCTGGGTGGCTCAGTCGGTTGGGCGTCCGACTTCAGCTCAGGTCACGATGTCGCGGTCCGCGAGTTCGAGCCCCGCGTCAGGCTCTGGGCTGATGGCTCAGAGCCTGGAGCCTGCATCTGATTCTGTGTCTCCCTCTCTCTCTGCCCCTCCCCCGTTCATGCTCTGTCTCTCTCTGTCTCAATAATAAATAAACGTTAAAAAAAATTTTTTTTTAATAAATAAATAAATAAATAAATAAATAAATAAATAAATAAATAAAACAATGGCCCTTTGTGGCAAGACACCCAAGCCCACTAAGCAGGCTGGTTTCAGCAGAACAATAGACTCCTAGAGGACAGTTCTTCACAGAGAAAAGGGACAGTAAGTTTCTCTTGGGGTGTGTTGCTAATAAATACACTGCCCTACAGATCAATTAGCTTGTCCCAGGAAAAAAGTCCTTTTCATTGTCACTGCAGAGCCCCTAAGCCCAGTTACTTGTCCCAAGATGAACGCCCTGGATTACAGCAGGGACCAGGAGACTGTGCAGTGAGAGGGCCTGTACTGCTCTGGGGAGAACAGTTCATGGCTCACTGTGAATGGATGATGCATCCACTCCCGGAAGAGCCATCCATTTCAGTAGATCCGACCGAGTCTGCTGGCGTGATCGGGTTTCCGGCATCAGCGGAGACCTCGGTGCTTCACTGACAGGGAAGGAAGAGTTGGAAAGGGCTTTCTGTAAAACACTGTTTCGGAAGAGATTAGAATTCAGAACTTTTGGGGCACCTGGGTGGCTTCGTGAGTTAAGTGTCTGACTCTTGGTTTCAACTCAGGTCGTGATCTCACAGTTCCTGGGATCAAGCCCCGCATCAGGCTCTGTGCTGACACTGCAGGGCCTGCTTGGAATTCTCTCTTTGCCCCTCCCCTTGCCTTTCTCTCTCAAATAAATAAACCTTAAAAAAAAATTTTTTTTTAATTTTTTTTTTTTTTTAACATTTATTTATTTTTGAGACAGAGAGAAACAGAGCATGAATGGGGGAGGGTCAGAGAGAGGGAGACACAGAATCCGAGACAGGCTCCAGGTTCTGAGCTTTCAGCACAGAGCCTGACGCGGGGCTCGAACCCACAGACCGTGAGATCGTGACCTGAGCCGAAGTCGGCTGCTTAACCGACTGAGCCACCCAGGCGCCCCAAACCTTAAAAAATTTTATTTATTTTTTATTTTTTTTTTTTCAACGTTTATTTATTTTTGGGACAGAGAGAGACAGAGCATGAACGGGGGAGGGACAGAGAGAGAGGGAGACACAGAATCGGAAACAGGCTCCAGGCTCTGAGCCATCAGCCCAGAGCCTGACGCGGGGCTCGAACTCACATACCGCGAGATCGTGACCTGGCTGAAGTCGGACGCTTAACCGACTGCGCCACCCAGGCGCCCCTTAAAAAATTTTAAAAACAAAAAAGAATTCAGAACTTTTGCCACCAGAATAATCAAGTGTGTTTCGGAGACATGTTTTAAAGATCTAGTACAGATGAAATCAAATCAGACTTAAGTGTACTTCATTCTTGGATTGGGATCGAAGCAGTAGAACCAAGTCACAAATCACTTGCTATTTGTATAAAAGCTGAAGCTGCTGCTCTTTGTCAGCCTTTATTTCACCTTTTGCTGATAGATGCCACTTTTGGGGGCGGGTAGCTGGCACAGTATCAACGTTTGTAACAGGTTCCAGAGCACTGACAGTTTTTCAAGCCACAAAATGGTTAAGATCATTTGATACTTCTTGTCTGACTTCTGATTTTCCACTTTCCTGAGCCCAGTGGCCTATAGGATACTGCCGGTACATTGTTGGGAAGTGAATGGGATTTGAACTCTCTCCCTAAAGTACCGCTGGCTTCCAGGCTGTTTCCTTGAGTGGTCTGGTTTTGGGCTTTGGGGAGATCACTTAGAGATTTGCACTGACGAGGAGTGAGACTGGCCCAGGGATCGGGGCTTTACTTTTCATTCTTGCAGATTTTAGGTAAATCCAAAGAAGATCTAAAAGAGGACGGTGGTTCCAAGCAGACAGCTCTCAACGAAGAATTATCATCATAAACTTTCTTCCCATTTCTCAGGGAGTACCGTGACAGTTCCGGACCCTCGTATGGCTCTGGAAAATAATCCCATGTGTGAGCTACAAAAAAATCCACTTCTGCCTTGTAAACAGATGACAAATCCTAAGGAAACCGGGTATCTGTGCCAAAGAATCTTTGTTCCAAATAATTTGCATTTTAGTGGTTATGCAAGTTATGAGACGGAAGGCATAGACTAGAGCCAGGCTCCATGTGTTAGAGTTCTAAGTAAAGGTCAGTAGTGCTTCCTTGTACATGTGTTGACCCTATTCTTGCCAGTCTACTTTTGGAGCTGCCTTTTCTGACGTCTTGGTTCCAGTGCAGTGTTGACTCCTTTTGTCACGAGAAAAAAATTCATTTGGATAAGCCCATTATCAAATCACAGGGATTTAGTTCATTAAACACGTAGTGATCACCCACGTAGTGTGGGTGAGTCAGGAATGAGTAGGACATGGGAATGAGTAGGCTTCCCTGTGAGCTCCAAGACAACAGGGGAAATAAGAACACCCCCCCCCCAAATTAGCAGTGAAAGAAGTCGGAGTATGGAATGGATCCCCAAAGGCTGTCTGTCCCCAACTCCAGCATCAACCAGGTAGAAGAGACAGGTGGGGAGGTGGGGTGGGTGAGACAGGCCGGAAGTCAGAAGCACAGAGAAGCAGAGAGTACTGGTCCCACGTCTTCCCTTGGGAACTTGGGCAGGTTTCTTAATCTTCTTGGATTTCATAGTTAACTCATCTCTAAAATAAGGAAGTTGGATTAAACAGCCTCTCATATGGTCCCTCTTTTGTGCTCTGAAAGTAAGTATGTGGTTATAATTTGCCTGTATGACGGTCTCTTCTATTACATTGTCTCCTTGAAGCCAAAGATTATGCCTTATGTATTTGTGTGTCCCTAGGTCCAAGCACAATGTCTGGTATACAGTCATTTCTCAGTAATCCCTGACGGAGGAGTACAATGAATGACTGACTCTAAATTCGTTCCCAAACCTAAAATTCTATTCTGTGGGCCGGCTGAGTTCCTGAGGCCAATTTTAAAGATCTTGGGGAAAGATGTGCCCACTTTGCCTTCACAGTCAGTTGCAGTGTCCTGCCATCCTCTCTGTTTCCCCTTGTTATCTTCCTGGTTCTTTCCCAGCACCTCTTGGAAATAAACAGCAGGATCCAGAGCATCATGAGGGCAGCTGGACAGAGCAGTGCTTTTGCTACCAAATGAATGGAATCAGTGGATTCGTTCGGGTGAATCTGAGTCCATGCTTCTGAGGCTGGAGCCAAGAAAACAAGTTACTAATGTCTTTCTGACATACTCAACAGGACAGAGCTTATCATTTGGTTGCAGTGAATTTTGTTAAACTTCCATTTCTGTGACTCAAGAGAAGCAGAAAAAGTTCTAGCAGATTATCATCATAAACTTTGAATTGAGAAAGGAAAAAGATGACTGTCGTTTTGCCTTTTTTTGCCCCTTTTACTTTTTTGGAGGTTCTGAATCTGTGTGTGCGAGGTCTTCGTGGGTGTCTGGTGTTGGCATAGGTCGTTGGGCTGGGTGCCGTGGAAAGGGAACAGAAGAGAATTGCTTATTGAGGGATAACGAGCTCTAATACACGAGAGAAAAAAGCTTGATAGGAGCTGCTTTCACCAGCAAGCCCGCTGCACTCAGCCAGGCGCTCTTGGCGCAGAAGCCTGCTGCTTTAGAGGAGAGGGGAGCCGAGGCCATGCGCTTGGACGGGATTAGTCTTCACATCGAACTTACGGTAGTTAGGTCAGTAGAGGACAGTGGCGTTCAGGAGGAGGGGGTCGAAAGGCCATCGTTACATTGGAAACATCTCGGTAGCCACGTACCGGACATGTCTGAGAATGAGCAAGTGAATGGTGCCTTTCTTTGGACTTGGCCTTGCAACAGGTGGATGAGGAGTCTCTTGAATGAAATACCGTGGTCTTCGGTGACACCGCTCACCACAGTTTAGAATCAAGATCCGAAAATCCATGGCTGGGGAAACAGGTGGTCTGTCAAAGGTGACCCTCTGGTAGTACCTTGCCCTTATGACTTAGGATCCAGTACAAAGAGAAATCGGTGGCTCTGTTGATCTGGTGCCTGCAACTGCACTGGTTCCTGCTGACAGCAGAGGGGTCTCTGAGGGAATTCTGACCTCCCCCTTCCCACAGCTGCCAGAGGTCTGTGGGAGGGCAGTGCTAATAGACGCCTCCTGGCGAGCCGCCCCTCTCGGGACCACTGCGGTACTCTCTGCGGCGCTCTTTCCTGGCCAAGAGAGCCAGCTGCCCTTGACCAGAAGCTGAGGCTTTCTTGCCTGCCTCTGCCCTCCTGAAAGCCTGGTTGATGAGCCTTAACAGCAGAGCTAGGGCCGAGGTCATGGTACACGTGCCCTCCTGAAAGCTGTGATGGAGCGATGCCAGGCTTGTGCCACTGCAGCCCCGTGTCGAGTGGTGGGGCGTATGAGTGCTCCAAAGCCTGCAGGGACCCCACGCCCCAGATTCCAGAAGAGAAAGGGCTCTCGGTCGTGATGAGCCTCGCATGTTTTGGCTGCTGCCATAAATGCGTCATTCACTCTGATGTAGCCTCAAATACAAGACAGGTAATTTTGCTTTCGAGACTTACCAGATTAGGAAGTCACAAACCACATTCATGATCCAGTGAAGACAGACCTGGAAGCTTTCCCTTAAAGCATATTAGCACAGGGGACATTTCGCTGGTGTTTAGTGGTGAGCAAGGCAAAGGGGGATTATGGCTTTTTACTTTTCTGGAACTCTCTTCACTGTTAATGCTGCAAAAGATCATTATCTCAGACTTCTCAAAGTGATTGTCAGAAAGATGGTATAATTTGGGACTACCATCAGAACTGCAGCTGAGGGTGGGAGATGCTGTACAGAGTTTATGGTGCCCCTCGGGTGGAGGGACCAGGTTGTCATGAGCTGAATGATGAATGAAGGCAAGTAGAAATCACTCCCCTCGGGGCACCTGGGTGGCTCAGTCGGTTGAGCGTCCGACCTCGGCTCAGGTCACGATCTCGCAGTCTGTGAGTTCGAGCCCCGCGTCATTCTCTGTGCTGACAGCTCAGAGCCTGGAGCCTGTTTCAGATTCTGTGTCTCCCTCTCTCTGACCCTCCCCCGTTCATGCTCTGTCTCTCTCTGTCTCAAAAATAAATAAACATTAAAAAAAAAATTTTTTTTAAAAATCACTCCCCTCAGAATCCCCAATTTAAAAGTATTCTGAACACCCTTTATTCTGCAAAGAGCTGATTCCCTCCCTCTAATTGTTTCTGTGTTCCGGGTGACGTTGATTGAGTGCCTACTGTTTGTAACACCCAGTCCATGTGCCATAGAGAGATTTGGGGACCCGGAGCTTAAGTACCCTCAGAGAGACGGAGCACGCACGAGGAAAGCAGTGTTGCGCCTAAGCAGTTAGGTTCCCCTCAAAGCAGGACCTCAGATAAGTCCGTTAGTGTAGGTCCTTCTTTGGGAAGCCATCTTCGGGCAGCAGGAGTGAGGAGGTAGAGGGAGGGGATGGGGCAGGCGGGAAAGCCAGTATGAGAGTGTGTTTCCAGGGCTGCAAGAGCTCCTTGCCACCAGGACTTCTAGGAGCATTCAGATGACCTCCTGGAATTGCCTGTGTGAGGACAGGAGTCTGCGCCTTGTAGCTGTAGCCATCTGGGGCCATCAGGGTGGCCCCAATGGCATGACCTCCACCACGCGGCCAGGCAGTGCTTCCAACATGTAGGCAGGATCAGAGGAGGCCCTGCAGCCAGAAGAGGAAAGCCTCGAGGTGCATGCTTTTGGTAGATGTTGTCGGCAGTGATTCTGAGCCTGCTCAGAAGTGCCCAGTGTGGCGGCAGCTAGAATCAAAGTTCTCAAGCATCTGCTACGGGAAGGATCGGTGCTCGAATGGGTGCCCTAGACACACCACCAGGAGGCATCTCATCCAGGGATTGGCAAAGGGTCGGAGAAGGCTTCCTGGAGGAGTCGCCCCTAAGCTGAGACAAGACCAGATAAATGGGAGATGAACTCTAGGTTCAGGACTGTATGGTTGGACCTTAGCTTACAAGGGTAGATGTGGTGAGGGAAGATGAGGAAGAACTTTGCAAGTTAGGAAGAAACGTATTCTTTCTTTTAAGAGCAATGAGGGGTCAGGGAAGGGACATTTAAGCAGAAAGACATGATAAGCCTTGTGTTTCAGAGAATTCCCCCTAATGATGGCACGTGGAATAGAGGCCAGGGTGGAACAGGTGAGTGGGCTGGGACAAAACAGGTCAGGGAGACCAGAGAAGAGACTGCAGAGTGCTCCAGAAGAGATGATAAAATAGTAAGAACCAGGGCGATGGCAGTGAGGCCAGGGAGGAGGGGAAAGATGGGGGACGTACTCAGTTTCTGTACCCTCACTCATGCTCTGCTCCTGGTAAAAATACAGCCTGGGTGCGTGCGTGTGCGCGCGTGCTTTGATGAGAGATCGCTGTAGGAAGTGACTTATGTGGAAAAGAATTTTTAGAAGATGTGAAGTGAAAATCACAGAGAGCTGTTTGGAAAATTTTTAAGCAAACTGGGAAGTAAAATAGCTGTCAAAAAATATCTCAAGTAGATTCTCAGCTTAGACGTGAGACTGCACGGGGCACCGCACTGGGAGTCAGAAAGACCTTGCTTTGTCCTGGCTCTGCATGTTCTATTGGCTTGACCTTCGTTGTGTCATTTAACCTCTCTGAACTTTGTTTATGTGTCCAATTCAAAATGAGGATGAGGATGCCTGTCCAGCCTGTCCTGCGTCCATCTTAAGCTAACATCGTGTGGTGGGATGTGACCACAACAGGGGAGCTAACATCCTCCTGACCAGCATGAATAGGATGAGGGTGTGGAGGGTCATGGTTTGGCCCCCGGAGTCTTGTGTTCAGTGTGGACACCAGCCTGTCTGCTCGCTCTGAGGCAGGAACGGGCCATCCTTCACTGGCCCTGTGCTGCAGGGAGGTGGGTTTCAGAAGGGTTAGCATGACACCAGATCCTCTCGAGTGTTCCTCCCCCAATTCGGAGATGCAGTGGTCCTCTTTCACGGGTCGTAGTAAGAGTACAATGAGAAAATGGCAAGGGAAGCACTTGGAGAATTAGCATTCTAGGCAAGTGAAAGGTATTACTGCTGATGTTATCAGTAGGACTTATGATGTTAGCTCATACAAGTTGTACATGTTTGACTCTCCTACATATCCCAGTAAAGCAGAAAGTAACTTTCAGTTTCCTGTGTGGTCGTATACGTGTTTTAGTTCCATAAAGTGACCAAAGGCCATGTTCCTTCCATAGTTCTTTGCCCTGATGCCACCTTCTTACTAACTAGCTGCATTCTGTTTTCCTTATTTTATCTTCTACATTTAACAGTGACTGGAGACATGTGACCTGCCAAGACTTGAACTTGGGCGTATGGGGTTTCTCCCACAGTCCATGATCGTGTCACCAGCAAGTAGAACACAGGCTGTATACTCCCTCCTTTCAGGGTGAGGAATGTTCTCCACCTCCTGGGAAAATCCAGGGTCCTGACTCACAGGAGTCGAAAGGAAACTGACCTTAGAGTCTTGTTAAGATACTGTGACTTCTGCTCATCAGTGTTGGGATCTGTTTCTCTTTCTCTTAAAGGAGTTCCCTGGGGCTTTAGGGCACAAATGATGACACTGACTCAGGGTGACTGACATTTGTTACACCTTTACTCTGCGCCCAGTGCTATTTTAAAGCACTTTACCTCCAAGATACACTACAGCCCTGTGAATAACTATTCACCTGGTAGGTTATAGGAAACCAGGGCAGATGCGGTTAAGTAGGCTCAGGTCACACCGAGCCAGAATATCTACAGAGGGATGTGACTCCAGAGCCGTGTCTGAATCATGCGGCGCGTCTCCCTCTCTGCAAGTAGAGACCTGTCCTACAGAGCAAACAGAGGTCTTTAGGATTTCCTAGTCCTAGGTCCTTAGAGCCATCAGAGATGTTCAGCAGGAAAAGTACATTCGAATTCTGGTCTACTTAAAGTGTTCTCTACACCAGACAGGAAGTACTCTAAACACAAAAAAAAAGGTTTCCATTAAGATAAAAAGCTCAAATCTAGGGAGCCCTGCAACAATCAGAAAAACCATGAATCAAGAGATGATTGTTCTTACATGTTTACACATTTCGTTTTTTCGCTTTCCCTAGGTTAAAAAGATCAAGTGGCATGACCAGCCTTTTGGGGAAAATTGGAGCTAAGAAGCAGAAGATGAGCACCCTAGAGAAGTCCAAGTTGGACTGGGAGAGCTTCAAGGAGGAGGAGGGCATTGGTGAAGAACTAGCCATCCATAATCGAGGGAAGGAAGGGTAAGAAGTAGTAGATTCCGTTCCTCTGAAAATGCTGAACACTCGGAAATAATTCATTATAGCCAGGCTGCCCAGTGTAAGCAGGCAGGCACTTTTTGTAGTGAAACAAAAAATGTGAGCACTTTGGCTTGTCGGTGAGGCTCTGTTCTAATGCGGAGCAGACCCTCTGGGTGAGCAGCACACTGAGGGGCAGCGGGGGAGGGGACACGAGAGCAGCCCTCCTCTGGGGGCCAGTCACACCGGCCCAGCTGCCCAGCCGAGCTCCCTGAATGACTGCTCCCGTGAACTCTAAGTCCCCTGGTTTGGTCACATGGTCAGATCTGGCTGGCCGTGTCAGCCTTGGCCTGATCGGAATGGTTTGGCCTTCTGAGAAGCCAGACCAGCCCAGTGCTTCAGGAGCTGAGGCAACAGAGTGCCCGGATGTCATTGCCTTATCGCGGGATTGGTTTTGCCTGTGTCACTATGGCCCAGGCTGGGGCTTCAACCTGTACGACACACCGGCCCTCACACAGCACCCAGGCTGTCACTTGCACCCTCGTCTTCACTGTGGAATACGGAGAGGGCATCCGTAGGCTCTGTATTGAGGAATTATCAAAAAAGATGGTGTTCGGTGAATACTTAGGAATCTCAGAAGGAGTAAAAAACAGAGTTGCTACAGAACAGGGTCCATGGCTCAAGGTCATCACTCCCTGCCCCCCTAACAGTGAAAGGAAGTGTTATGTGGCTGTCAGACAGCTCTGGGTCCTCACCACCCCCCCTCATCAGGAAGGGCTCTCCCTGCAGCATACTGGGCGTTTCTGAGGCTCAGCTCCTTTGCTTGTTAATTGGGGTCATGATACCACACTCGGGGTGACTGTGAGGATCTCATGAGATAACGCATGTAACACATGTATAACATACACATCACACACATGAAGTACATAAAACCCTTTGCAGAGCCCCTGTCACGTAAAAGGATGCATTATGGGGTAGTCATTCAGGTTATTTGTGAGTTAAGTTATAATAAGGACAGGTAAGGAAGGGGGTTATTGGGAGGGGGTCACATTTCTAAATCAGGCCTCAAGATTATTTGAATGAACCTGGAAGCTGATCAGTATGTTCAAACATTTTTTTGTTAAGTGACTTCATGAGCTCATTTAACCATCAGGCTTCTAAGTCAGTCTGTCAAAGACAGAATGCCCCGGGACAGAGGCAGAAGTGCCGAAGCCTCCTGGGGAAGGCCCAGGATACATACATACATACATACATACATACATACATACATTTATTTATTTATTTATTTATTTATTTATTTATTTATTTATTTATTTTTGAGAGAGAGAGAAAGAAAGTGAGAGCGAGCACAAGCAGGGGATGGTAGAGAAAGAGAGGGAGGGAGACACAGAATCCAAAGCGGGCTCCAGGCTCTGAGCTGTCAGTTGTCAGTGCAGAGCCTGACTTGGGGCTCGAACTCACCAACCGTGAGGTCATAACCTGAGCTGAAGGCGGACACCCAACTGACTGAGCCACCCAAGCACCCCAAGGGGAAGGCCCAGAATACAGCACGGGCAGGAATCTGTGTTATCTAGAGAAGGCCTCTGACCTCGCCCCAGACCTCCCCACCTTTTTAGCTCTGGTAACTCACAGATCTTTCCTCTTCTCCACATTTGCCTTCTGATCTAAGGCAGCAAGGGATCTGCCAGTGTGTGCAACTTTATTGCTCCTCTGAATATTGATTGTATGGGTCGGACAATGTTCGTTCTGCTGAAGTTAATAGAGGTCTTATAAAAGTAAGGAGTGGTGCTGTTGAAGATAAGGGAGAGTTAATAAAATGTAGACTGGAAGAGAAAACAAGATTAAAAGGACATCTGCCCAATGAGGACTTTTCAGGCAATGGAAAATTACGTAACTGGGTTAGGGAACTACTAATAGCATGCAGCTCTTAGGTGCTCTGCTTTCCCTCCTTCTCTGAGATCCTCCCCGCCCCCCTGCCCCATTTGATTCTGCTGATCTGATTCTGTTTTTCCGGTGCAGATCTGATGACTTCTTTGCCCTGCCTCTGGCTGTTCTCACCTTCCCTCTCTAGTGCCCACCCACACACCTCCCCTCACCTGCCTTTCCTAGCTCTTGTAGTTGTAGTAAAGGGGCTCAACCCCTAGTCCAGGGAACATGCTGTCGCTCCAGGGTCTCACCTTGGTTAAGCGTGAGGATCCTCTGGGGGTGGTTTCCAGATTTGAGGTGACAAGGGCACCACCGCCATACAGAGCTGCTGAATCAGGAGTCACAGGTATCTGTATCTTTAACTCACTCCTCAGGTGCTTCTGATACACAGCCAGGGTTGAGAATCACGAGACCATAACATCAAAATTCTAGAGATGAGAGCAAGATAGCCAGCTGCTGGGTGAGCCTTTCCAGCACACACGAAACTAGAGAGCCAACTTCAAAACAGGGAATGTCGAGAAGGGAAAGATTTCTCCTGAAAAGGGAAGGAGCATAAGAACCAGACCTGTAGGTCTGCTTGGGCAGAGGCAGCTCAGGCCCCCAATTCTTCTTCACAGGTGCCAGCAACAGCAAGGACTCAAGGGGAGGGAATCTCTGAGGGAATGTGTGCAGAATCCCAAGAGGTATATCCCTGGAATAAAGGTGATCTTTGCTGAAACCAAGAAGGGGAAAAGTCCTATTTGATAACATCTCAAACGAGGCACCTATGATTGGCCTCTGCCATATATATTTAGAAGACTGTGACCTTTTTACAAGTACCAGATTTAAATTGATCTCATACAAGAATTCAGATCATAACTGGTGATAAAAATATTTCTGTTCTGCATTCTTGATTAAAATAAGATTGGATTGAGATTAAAAGCTTATGTCATGCTTTTTATATTTTCATAGTAACTCCAGTTCAGTACATGCTAACACATCTTCCCCCTTAAAAAGATTTGATAGAATGTGAAGCTAGCTTGGTCAATTTTGGGTTATTACTGTCCAATTATTTAAAGGCAGTTTTGCCATCTTAAAATATGCATGTAAGGAAACAAGGTACCTTGAGAAACTGCAGGCACAGGACCAGGTCTGTTTTAACATGTGTGTCTGCTACTTCCATTGACATTTCATTAAATGTCAATAAACTAAACACTCCAGTGAAGAGACAGGGATTGGCACATTGAATTAGAAAATAAAAAACAACTAATTTACTGGTTAAAAGAGACACATCAGAACAGTGGAATGCAGGATTGGTGAAAATAAAAAGATGGGAGACAAATCAAGTAGCCACTAACCAGAAGAAAGCTGATGGAGCTGTACTGTTATTAGACAAAATAGACTTTAAGACAGGAGCATTTCCAGAAACAAAGAGGAGGTCTCCTCGTAACGATGAAAACATTCAGTGCATCTGGGAGATTCGACAGCTCATGTTTGAATGTCCCTCTTGGCATTAACCACCGAAGCGTGGTCACTTCTTGCAACTCAGCAGCCCCACACCAGCCGTGTTCCCAGCAGAAATTCAGTTGTGTGTTCCCCAAAGACAGGTGTGAAGATGGCAGTGATAGTACCTTTCATAATATCCCCAAACTGGAGGCAACTCAGGTATCTGTCAATAATGCAGTAGACAAAGTATGAAGGTCGAATTGGCTTTATTAAACGGCTCGTGAATTGGGCAGCCTCCCGTCTACCGCGTAGAGGGCTACAGAAAGGAAAGGGTTTTTAAAGGCAGGACAAGGAAGTCATAAGCAAAAAAGGATTATTTCAGGTGAGGTCACCTCCATTTGATGACAAAACGGTTCTAATAGGTGGATTACCTCATCTTTTTTTGGCAGATAAAGAAGGCCCATGTGACAGATTACCTTATTGGTGCTGACCAGAAAATTCCTGACTGACCGGTTAAAGGTTACATTCCTAGGGGGTTGAAACTGCAGTTAGGTTAGGTATTAAGTCTGGGTTTACTGACCTGGGGCCTTAACCTAAGTGACACCATTTTGGGCCTGAGGTTTTCTTTAGCAGTTCTCACACTGGGGTACTCTTTAGTAATTGGAATGAACATGGATAAATTTCAGCAACGTAATATTGCAGAGAAGTTCATGCAGTTTGATTCCATTTATATAAAGGTCAAAAACAGGCAAAAGCAGTGCTGTCCACTAAGTCATTTTGTGAAAGAAGCAAGTCGCAAAAGAATTCACACTATAAGTCTACTTCTGTCAAGTTCAGAATTAGGCACAACTAGACCATAATGTCGAGGGAACAGAAACTTCAAAGGCAAGCAAGCTCGCACCTGGCAGGGCTGGCGCTGGTGGACGAGTGACGCAGGGGCCTCCTCCAGGCCACCAGCATTCCGAGTCTTGACCTGGCGATGGCCGCGTGAGGGCTCGCTCGATGATGATTCGTTTGCCTTGCCCGTTTCGTACACTTTAGTGTGTGTTTTACATTTTACGGTAAAACTGAATTGAAATTGAATTCAAATCCTCGCGCTACTGCCAGCCTGCTGTGTGCTTTAGCCCATTTCTTCACCTATAAAGTAGAAACTCTTCAGTGTACCTCTCGAGTTGAAGGGGAGATGGCTGGGGTGTTTATAAATATAGTGAGTCCTCTGCTCACTCTTCTTTCTCCCATCTGCTGTTACTGACCACACCCCATCAGGGGCCTTACTCCTTCAAATTCCCTCCTGGTGTATCCCTGCCCAACTTTCAGGAATGCTTTCCACAGAGGTGGCAGATACAGCTCGGTGGCATTTCCTCCCAGTCCCCCTGGCTAGCCTCTTCCTTCTCTGGGCTTTTAAACTTGGGAAGTTCCAGCGCTGAGCCGGGCAGCCGTCTGTCCTCACATTCGCCCCACACCCCACCTCCCCCAGGAGAGCTCACTAGTTCCACAGCTTAGGTACCACTGTCTGCCGACGGCTCCCAGAAAAGCTCTCCCCTGCCTGACCATTCCGCCGAGCTCCAGACTCCCGTATCACCTGTCGGGTTGACATCTCCGTTTGCGTGTGCAAGACACACATCAGATTTAACATCCAACACCGAATACTTGCCTTCCTTCCGTAGACTCCTTCCTCAGACTTCTCAGAAAACGGCACCATCACCATCGATCCTCCTGTTAAAAGAAAAACCTAGGAGTCATCCTTGATGACTTCCTGCTTTCTGCTCACTTCCTGAAAGTCCAATAGACCATTGTCTCGTAAAATACATCAGTCCGTCGCTTTATCCGGCCCCACTGCCCCTATTCCAGCATAAGCCACAGATGTCTGCTGGGCTCCCTGTTTCTCTGTCTGTACCCTTCCCTCCTTTCTCCCCAATAGCAGCTAAAAGGATTTTTGTGTATGAGCCATTTTTCCTCTCTTCCCTGCTGGAAGCCCTCCAGTAGCACTTGCAGTCAGGGTTCAGCTTACCCTGGCATTGTAGGCCCTTCGTGAGCTTTCCCTTGCCCACCTCATATCCCCTCTCCCCTGCCCATGACAGCCCAGCCTCTGTAGGGCTCCTCCAGGTCCTCCTCCACAATGGCTCTTACTTGTCACTCGAGTGCCACTCTCTAGAGTAGACTCCCCCCCGGGAACCATCAGTCACATCACCGTGTTTGAGTATGTTGTCGTTTCGTTCCATATACAGTGAGCCTCCAACAGCAGGGGCAGGTTCACCACCCCGTCACCAGCATCTAGAAGAGAATCTAGCCCAGGGCAGGTGCTGAGCCATTTTGCTGTCTAAATGTCCATCCCGCCGGCCGCCAGACAGCATGGCTTTGTTTTGGAATTAGAATTAGCCACCTGGAAAAGAAGGGCATGATACATCAGAATGATGTCTCCACCCAGACATCATTTCCAGGCCGCACAGTTGGTTAAAATGCCTATACCCAAGATGATCAGTCACCTGCACAGTAAAGAGTCGCTGCTCTTGCTCTGAGCCCTGGACTCCCGGGCCAGCCTTGTAACCCGATCACACGGGTTCCCCACAGTGTTCATGGTCAGCTGAGGCAGAGGCCGGCAGGCCTGGGGCAGGGATCCGTACAGAGTGAATGAGAACAGGCCCATTGGGCTTGGCTGCTGCTGGCGATCAAACTGAAGGTCGGGGGTTCGATGATTGGAAACCAGGTGCATTTGTGATGTGGAGAGACAGGAAGGAGAGCCCAGAGAAAATCATTTTTTCTCCATTCGACCCCCAGGAGTCCGTCTTTCAGAACCAGCACAGCCTGGTGAGATGGGAGGAAAGCAGTGGAGATATTTCATTAAAATGTGGCCATTCTTTCACTCTGGGCCTCACACACTCCTCCACCCTGTGGCACGAGGTGGGGGCACGCAGGCTTGTGCGGCCCTGGGCAGGTTGCTTCTTTAGTTGAATTTCTCCGGCAGAAAAGGGCATATCTTATTACGTCCACCACGGGGCTTTATCTTCAGCCTGCCTCCACTGCCGCCGCCTCCTGCTGTTGGGACCTGAGCTGACCCGCGTTTCCTGTCATGTTTGTGCTGCACTGCATCCTTGCTTGGGGAACTGAACGCTGGCGCTCTTGGACCAGAGCAGTAACGCAGCTGGAAATGTCCTTGGTCGTGTACCTGCCTCACCTGTCCTGGCACCTCCCTGTGCTCTTTCCCTGACTGGTGGGTAGGAGGCCTCTCACTGGCGGAAGACCGGGACAGCCCGCCCAGTGGGCCGTCCCACCCTCAAAGGCCTCTGATTTCTGGGGCGGGTGGAGGGCCATCCTTCCTTTGCTGCGTGGGTACCTAAGGAGTGAGTAGGTACCAACATATTCCCTAGAAGCACTTTCTACCCTTCTCTTACCTTCTGCCATTTTTCCCTCCCTCCTTGCTGGCCTGGACCTCAAACAGCTGGTACCAGAAGAGTAATTTGGGTTGAAAGATCAAAAAGGTGTCAGAGCCTGTTGTATCTAACCTGGTTCTGAAAGGAAAAGCTAGAGAATCCCTTAGGGTTTGATGCTATTAGCATGTTTTATTAATGAAAGTAAGGAGCTGCTTCCTCTTAAATGGGCCACATAGAGCAATAGTAGCAGGAAAGGATGATGGCCCCGCCCCACCCCTGGCTTCCCAGTGGACTAGGCCCCGTCAGGCTGGGTCCCCCAGGAGTGCTGGGCACAGGCCAGAAAAGTGCCATTGCACTTGTCAGCTGGTGGTTCTGTTCTGAGACTGTAACCTGCTTAAGGTGCCTGAAATTTCCTGAGGCTCCATTTAAATAGGCCATCTACCTGGACCACCTTGGAGGAGGTGGCCTTCCCCCCAACCCCTTGCTCTTGGTCTCTTAGTTCCTGTTCCAGCTGTCCCAGGTTTTGAGGCTTTGTAATGATACAGTTAAGTCAGAAGTGGGAAGCAAGCGGGGCGCCTGGGTGGCTTAGTCGGTTAAGCGTCTGACTTTGGCTCAGGTCATGATCCCGTGGTTCACGGGTTCGAGCCCTATGTAGGGCTCTGTGCTGACAGCTCAGAGCCTGAAGCCTGCTTCGTGGATTCTGTCTCCTGCTCTCTCTGCCTCTCCCCTGCTCATACTCTGTCTCTCTCTCTCAAAAATAAATAAAACATTAAAGATAAAATTTTTTTTAAAGAAGTGGGAAGCAAGAACCCCTCAGTGCTCAGCTGTTTTTGTTTTATTGTTTACAAAGCACTTCTCACAGGCTCACTGCTTTGTCAGGGGTATTGCCATTTTTATTCCTGCTTTACAGAAAAGAAAAATACGGCACGGAATTTAAGCGTCTTGCCCAAAGTCAAACATACCTAGTAAATATCAGAGCTGCTCTTATCCTCTGCACCTTTCCTGTCTTTTGGCAGGTGGGGGGAGTCCATGTCCAATAGAAGTTTTGTTCCTGGCCGGCTCTCGGCTGGATCCTGTTAGCAGCTGCCGATGGCTGTGAATGGGGAAATACAGTTGCCAGGCCTGCCTTGATGACTTTTGTCTGAGTTGCCCTTGAGAATACTGTTGTGTTCTGCACATGTGCCCCTCTTGGCTGCCTGAATCCTTCCCTAAACCTGAACTCTGCCTGCAACTGCCTGTACAGCACCCAGCTTGGCTTCACTCGATTGTGTCAAGGTCAGCTGGACCTAGCACAGCTTCTGGGAACTTGCAAGGCCATCATTTGTGCTCAGTGAGCATCCTAATTTAAGTATTACTTGCTCTTTAAAGGAAAATCTAGAAGACCACAAATGCTCAAAGCCATGTACTTCCCCTTCCTTGCCTCCAGGCACTCTCTGACAGGTAGCACCGGGTGATGGCTCTCTTGCAACATGCCCTAAATTCCTCTCTGACTATGGTTCACCCCCTTTTTTTGCTGAACTTCGAGGGTCATTTAGTTAGAGCTGTCAAAACACTGATTCGCATCTCGATCTTAACCCAGGGCCGGTGGAGTAAGGTGAGGGGTGATGATAGCTGTAGTGTGGCAGAGCCCTTTAGTCAATATTGGTTAGCTGACCCCTCTGGAGAGTCACGGGCCCCTTGGTGATAGATGGCAGGTGAGCTCGTTCTGTCGCATGTCTGCTTCCCTACCAGTCTGCCCTGTCTTCTCCCTTTTATCAAAAGGGGATCCACGGTGTCTGTGGCTTTCCTGTCAGGGAATCTGAAATTCACATTTAACCAGGCATCCTGTATTTCACTCACTAAATCTGGTGGCCTGACCCTGAGGACTTATATCAAACCCAAGAGCAGGCTCTGCTGCTGTTTCCAGCCATTCTGGCCTCTGGTTGGTGGTTTAGACACAGCAGCTTAGTTCCTGATCCCCGACCAGGTGGGTAGTTACTAGTCGCTGATAATACCCATCAAGAGCTGACTGCTCCTCTTGGATCCTTTGTCCTCGGGACCCTGGCAGAAGCCGGCCTCCCAAAATGATGATGACAACATTAGCTGCCATTTTATTGAGCACCTGCTCTGCTAGGTGTTATGTGTACACTGTTTCATTCAGTCCACACAGCAGCCCTTCAGAGTAGGAATGATTATCCATTTTTCTTTCTTTTCTTGGCAGATTAGGAAACAATTGACAAAGTTATGTGGTTTCCCCAGAGTCACACAGCAAGTGGCAGAGTCAGGGTTTGAACTCAGAGCCACCTCCGTCTCTGCAGTAAGGCATCGGGCTGGTGGCCACAGCCTTAGGCTGGAAAGCAGATGGGATGGACCGCAGGAGGGAAGGCAGGGCCTGAACTCAGCAAAGGAACACGGGCTCCTGAACCTGGTAACATTCTCACCCTAAACACAATGACCTTGTAATGACAGATGCACATTTTACACAGTGCAACAAAAGAAAAATTAGTGCAGAGATTCAATTATGTCTCCCATTTTCAATGACAGTTTTGCTCTCTCAGTAGATTAATTAGCAGCACAGAACCCCCCCCTCCCCCGGGTGAGACACAACCCACTTTATGGCACGAAAGTGCATTAAAATGCAGCTTGTCTCATTAAGCTGCCAGCCTCTCCTCCTCTGCTGCCGGCTTCTGCCTTGCACCTCCTTCCCAGCCTGCCTGGGAAGACGTGGGGAAGCTGTGTCTGCCGAACCTGGCCCCCGTTAGGGCGCACAGCACTGACCTTTTAAGGGGCCCCTGTATGTATGTGGGCAGCTGCGCTCACTCTCCTTCCCTTAGAGGCACTTCAGGGAGGCCTTTCTGGACCCATTTGGGCAGAGGGCACCGGAGATAAGCAGGGAAGGAAGGAGGGGGCTGAAGTCAGGGGCTGAAGTCAGTGGAATCCCTTTTTTTTTTTTTTTTTAATGTTTATATTACTAATTTTTATTTTTGAGAGAGAGCCTAAGCAGGGATGGGCAGAAACACAGGGGGACAGAGGATGTGAAGTGGGCTCTGTACTATCAGCAGCAAGCCAGATGAGAGGCTTGAACTCACGAACCATGAGATTATGACCTGAGCCAGAGTCCGACCCTCAACCACCTGAGCCACCCAGGTGCCCTGGCAGTGGGATCCCCATAAAGTGAGTGCTTTGGGTGCCCTCTTGAGCTTCACCGCAGCCCCAGGAAGTAGTTTCCACGAAGACCCTGTTCCTTCCATTTTCAGCTGCGCCTTTTTTCCCATTTTGCTGTACTATACACAGGCAAGATGCATAGCTCTCTCTCCCCCACCAACCCAGCACTCCACTACGACCAGGAAACACGGCATCACTGTTTTGCCATTGAGAAAAATGAGGCTTCGAGATCTTCAGTCCTTGACCAGTGTGGCTTAGCTAATGTGTAACAGAGCTACCCACTGAACCTTGCTCAACTAAGCCTGTGTTCTGTCCCTAAAACCTTGTTACAAAACTGCCCCAGCAGCCAAGCCGTGGATGAATTGTTGCTTTCTCTTTTTCATTTTACTTTCAACGACATCTGAACCAGAAGCGTCCTTGTTTAGACCAAATGCCTGTGGCTTGGATGTTCCGAAGAGAGTCGCAGGTGGTCACTTGGTCATATGTTTGTATGCACTATAACCGGTGATCCTGCCGGCCAGGTGGACCGTTCACACCTGGGGGGATGGGACAGTGTGGGGGTGGCATTGTTCTCCTACAGGATTCTTCTGACAAACATTTTATGTTTTCTTCTAGGTACATCGAACGGAAGGCTTTTCTAGACCGAGTGGACCACAGGCAGTTTGAAATCGAGCGAGATCTCAGGCTGAGCAAAATGAAACCCTGATGTTATAGGGGGAAATCAGTAGCAGCTTAATCCTGTTTACAATGTGAGCTTCTTGTGCGTCTGTGAAATGTTTCCGGTGTTTCTCATCACCTGTTTCCCAGCAAGGTCTTTTTTCTACGTTGAACTTTCTGTCTTTGTATCTTGACCTCACATGGTTTCATTCATTTTACTTTTAAAAGTTTGTCCTTACAAAAATAAAAATGAAAGTTGGTCCTACAAGAGGCTGGCGAAGATGAGGGCCCCCCTGGCCTTCCCTTGACTCCGCTGTGAAGGCCACATGGAAAGCCCTGGGGAACAGAGCTGACCGGCCTGGGTGTGAATTTCTGGGGCCCTTTCTGAAGTCGGCCCTGCCCCAGAGCCCGAGGGAGGGAGGCTCGCTTGTGTGGGTGGAGCACCAGGTCCCTGGGCAGTTTGGTTTTTGTTCTGCTGGAGCTTCTCTCCGGATCTCTTTCTCTCTCCTGAACAGGGTTCCTATTTACCAGTATACAGTCAGGCTGAAAATAAGCACAGGCTGCTGCTGAATTCAGGAGATTTTCCCCCTTCGGCCTTTTTCCTCTTCCTAGAGTTCAGGTCAGTTTAAGATGTGCTCCCACCTCAATAATTCCTTTTCTGTTTGTCAAAGAAGACTCTGAAAGACTTTCTTTTTTATACTCCTTAGGAAATCTTAAATTCCAGACTTCATAGTAATAAAGCAGTAAACCCCACAACTTGCTTTTGGGGGGAGGTGGTGTCTGGGCATCCTGAGTAACATGGACAGGTTTAGGGGAAGGTAGGGTTTCAAAGACTGGGAGCCAGTGCCTGCCTGGACATCTAACAGATGTGACCTTGACCACAGCTTGGCTTTCTGAGCCTTCGTTTTCTGGTCTATAAATGGTTTGAGTAACACCAGTACCTCATCGGGTTGAGATGAGCTAATGACACACCTGGGGTCCCCCATCCAGTCCTCAAATATGGGGTCAGAAGCTCATGGTAACCAAGGCCTGATCCTCCACACCATATGGGGTCATGGACCTTGTCACTCAGAAAGGTAGTTTACTGGCTACATTTGAACCCATCGTCTGTTCATATCCACTCGGTTAAAAAACTCTAAACGTGATAATATAGCCCTTCGGGCCAGCATCAGAGTAGGTGAGGCCTCAGTTACGGTCCTGCACAGGATGCAGGAGTGAAGGAAAGTCCTTTAAGGTAAGACAAGCCAGCGCTTTGGTTAGGGCATGGACATCTGGTCTTACAGGAGCCACAGCTGAGGCAGAGATGCACATCCTGCTGTGGGGCATCTTCTGGGCATCATCGCCTTCTGGGTCCTGATGGCCTCCGGCACTACTCCCTCAACGGTTCTTTCGTTCTTTGTCTCAGCCACCACACCACATTCGTCAGCAACACATGAGCCAGCTCCTCGTCTGGCTTGCAAAACGACCTGGAATCCTACAGAATAAATGGTGCTGAGCCCATTGTAAATTAGGGTCTTTCTTCTTTAGCAAATGTTCACACCTTTGAAGCCTCCGAGACATTAAGACAGTAGCCGCAAGAGCACGCTGGGTTCTTTGTGCAGGTGGGTTTGCTGTTCTTGCTTTGCCCCAGGGCGTGGAGAGAGAAGTCAGATGTGGTGGTGAGCACCACGGCCGGTGCATTTGCCCTTCAGTTTGTGCTCGTGATCCAGCCCTCACACCGGCTTCTCTGGCTGTGCCTGTCGTGGATTGAAATTACGGCTGCAGAAAGGTTGGTTCCTTTCAGCTAACTCTTGACCTAGCGAGTGTTCTCTCAGCAGATGTACCGCACACATCTAATCCGTACTCGGTGACTTTTTACACATCCATGTGTCTTCTAGAGAGCCCCTCAAGAAGCAGCCTGGTGGCCAGCCTGGCAAAGCCAACACCAGGCCTGTCATGAGTGGCCACCCCCAGCCACCAGGTTTCAGGAGGTGCTGTTCTTGTCAGAGCCCCACCCCGCCCCTCCCTGTCGACCTGGCAGGCTGCGGCAAGCAGAGGCAGTTGGGTTCTTTTATATCAAAACAGCAAAAGGAAGCGAAGAGAACCCTGCTCTTTACTATCCAAGCCACACGGGAGCCTTCTTGACACTCTGCAACCGTGTGCCTTGTGCCACGTGGAAAATCCCAAGCAGCCAATAAAAAAGATCAAAAGCCCCTCCAGCCTAACCCCCTTTTGACAGAATCTGGCAGCCTGTCAGGGAATGCATAGCTATTTGCACCATTCTGGTAACAGATGCCCTTCCTCCTGCCTTTGTGCATCCTGACTTAAACATTTCAAATAGTTTCATTTGCCTTGACTTCAGCCGTCTCCCTCTTGATCTGCATGTAACCTCTTTAAGAGCTGCCTGTATTGGGGCGTCCGGCTGGCTCAGTTGGTAGAGTGTGCAACTCTTGATCTCAAGGTTGTAAATTTGAGCCCCAGGTTGGGTGTAGAGATTACACAAAAATAAAAAATCTTAAAAAAAAAAGCCACTTGTGTTGAATAAGTTCATCATATTGATGAAGCGGCTTCCTCTGGTTAGTACATGTGCACATGTGTGTATGTGCACACACATGTATCCTACAGTGAGACTTTTCAAAGCAGCTTCAGAGCAGCCTTTCATGTATGTCTCACTGGCCACGGCTGGCTCATCTGACTGCCCCCGGCTGTAGGGGAGGCTGGAAAAACCTGTCGTGGAAGATGGGGGGTGGAATTAGGAATAGGTGATAGGTCCGAAAACCAGCGGTACCTGCAACACTCAGTTGTTTGTAATAAACCGACAGGCTTTTCTCCATTTGGTCTTTAAAATTGTCACTAAGGAGTGAGTGGGCTGAGATTAAAAGAGATGGGCCATGTGTTGATGATTGTTGGACCTGGGTGAGGAATACATCAGATCTTTCACGCTATTCTGTTTTTATTTGGATTTGAGTTTTTGATAATAAATTGGGTTTTTTAATTGGACCACAGAGCTAGAACTGAGCTGTGTGTCAGAAAGGACTGTGAAGTGTCCGGGCTCTTCCAGGACAGAATGGGCAGCTCCTGGAGCCCCGTTCCCCACCCTGAAATCTGACAGTGGCCAGGAATGTAGTGGCAGGGACCCCTGGTCTAGGAAGAGGTGCTCTCCACCTCCTAGGATCCTGTGCTTGTTTTAACAACTTGGAAACCCATTTATAGACTGTATGTTGTCTCCTCTCCCAGACTCCTCTGACCCGTATGTTCACTTACTGTTGTGGATCAGTTCCAAGGGGAAGGAACTGGCCAGCGAGACTGGTGCTTGGGCACGGGCACGAATGGCTGTTTCTCGTAAGGGTAAGCCAGGCCCCCGGAGACAGGAGCCTTCTCACTCCTGCCGGGCCATCTGCAGCGCGCTGAATGAGCCCCTGCTGCCAGCCAGGGACCCAGCAGAGGACTAGGGTGCTCACACAGAGGAAATGGCCCAGCCACTAATGAGCAGGCCTGCATGATTCAGCTGGTGTTGAAATCTGGAGGGGGTGAGGTGGGTGCTCCTGGGGGCGCTTGAGGCAGGCAAAGACCACCCTTGGGCCTTTCTCTTGGTTGCCCGTACTCCTGTCTGAGGCCCATCTGCGCCCTTAGTGGGACCTACCTACCCAGCCAGTGTTGCCACTTGTCCCGGCCTCTTCCTACCTCGCTGTCTAAGGCCTGGGAGTTGTCTCAGCGAATGCCTGGCCTTTCTTGGTGAGCCCACTGAGGCCAGGCCGGGTGGTAGGGCCGACAAGGGTGTTACCGTGTTCTATCAAAAATCTCCTTTTTGGGGGGCATGTGGGTGGCCAGTCAGTGAAGCGTCCGACTTTGGCTCAGGTCATGATTTCACAGTTGGTGGTTTCGAGTCCCGCGTCGTGCTCTGTGCTGACATCTCAGATCCTGGAGGCTGCTTCAGATTCTGTGTCTCCCTCTCTCTCTGCCCCTCCCACTCCCCTCCCTCCCTCCTTCTCTCTCTCAAAAAAAAAAAAAAAATTTTTTTTTATTAAAAAAAACTGCTTTGCAGCAGATAATGTATAGCCCACAGTGTTTCAGAACAAGTGTACAGTATTTTATCTAGCTCTTCACATCCACATTTAGTGAAAACTATTCTGCCCAACCCCAAAGGAAATGATTTCGCTTTATCCGGGAGTCGGGAATTGTCACGGAAAACGTGTGTGGGAAGTGGAAAGACTGAGTCACTGCCAAGAGGCACCTGGGCAGGGGCGCCGAGCGCCCCCCGGGCCGTGACATGAGTGACTAAGGAGATGAGCCCAAGGACACTTCCTGGCTGGTCCACTGAGTCCCGAGAATCCCTGAAAGTTAATTCCTGACCTTGCTCTGCCATCCGTCTCTGTCTTCTCGCCCCAGATGGGTGGGTCAGATTTCCAGGGCATCTGGTGCCTTGCCATTACTGAAGAAACTGCCCCCAACCAGCAGGAGGTCAAAGAAGAAAACAAGCTTCCTTCTGCGGTTCTGCTCACCTATTTCCCGAGGAACACGGCGCTCTAATTAGGAACTGGGCGGCAGGTCTCCAGGGAAGAAGGGACCCATATAGCGCTAAGTCTTGAGAGAGCTGAACCCGTTGAGACTGAGGAGGAGGGCCTGGAGGACAAGTGGTGGCAGCTTCCTCGAGAGCCATCTGCAGATCCCCATTTTTCAGAGGAGGAAA
This sequence comes from Panthera pardus, assembly GCF_024362965.1. Lineage (NCBI taxonomy): Eukaryota > Metazoa > Chordata > Mammalia > Carnivora > Felidae > Panthera > Panthera pardus. The sequence goes on along the minus strand of NW_026526754.1, from coordinate 14,118,728 downwards.
CTCTGAGGTCACACCGCCAAGCCGCCAGTCACCACACCTACATCTGGTGACTGGAGGGCCGGATGGGGGTGGGGAGAGCGAGGCTAAACTGCCTCGCCTCATCTTCGGTGTCCCAGCTCGCTGTTGGAAGGTGCGTGTTGGAAAGGAAAGCCGTGAGTGCGAGGGGACGGCAGAACCAAAGACGGGGAGACAGCTGGCCCGCCCAGTGTCAAAAGTTTGTGTCAGGAGTACACCACAGGTGTGGGCACACCGCCTCCCTCCGGTTTGCCTCCGCCCGGGGCAGCAGCCCAGCCGCCCTCTGCAGCGGGAGGGGTGCCCCACTAGACCCCCCGGGGCCTTATTGGGACAGGCCTCTGCAGAGGCGCCCCTCATGCCTAAGCGCTGCTCCAGGACCACACTCCGTGCTAAGCAAGGGGCACATGGTTGCCCCCTCCTCCGGGGTGCCGCCTGGAGGGAGGGACTGGGTGCCTGGATGACCGTTCCTTGGAGTCAAGGGCTGTAAATGCCTCTCCCACTGTACCTCCTTCCCTGGGTGTGTGCACAGTTCCTGCCTCGGACTTGTCTGCGAAACCTTTCTTTCATGCTCCCCTAGAGAAACTTAGATCCCCAAATACTATCAGATGTGGTCTTTGCGCACAGGCAAGTCGGCCACAGCAAGGAAAATGGAATATGGAAGTCCAGAAGATTCTTTTTTTTATGAGCTATTAATTAATTAATTTAAGTTTTTATTTATTTTTAGATAGAGTGCACAAGCAGGGGAGGGGCAGAGATAGAGAATCCCAAGGAGACTCCGTGTCGTCAGCATAGAGCCCGATGTGGGGCTCAGTCACAAACAGATCATGACCTGAGCCGAAATCCAGAGTCAGACACTTAACCAACAGAGCCACCCAGGCACTCTAGTCCAGAAGATTCTGCCCTGCTTCCCGCCACTGGAGTGGCCCAAACCACAGAGACCCTCTCTTCAGGTTCTCCTCTCCATGGTCTGCCAGTGAGCTTTTTTTGTGTTGTTCCCTCAGAAAGCTGATGGGGTAAACTGTGATCTGTGCTTAAGTAAGGTATGAGGCAGCTGCGAGGGGGAGGGGACAGAGAGAAATTAACATTGCATAAGGAGACCACCACCCTAGTCTGACACATTGGGGTTGTTTGCCCTGCCCCTCACCTGAAATCCTAGCGCTCTGCCATGGGAACCCAGGTGGAGTAGCTCCGAGTCTCAGATTCTTTGTTCAGAAGGTTGCCGACAACGGTGAATAATCCTGCTCTGCCAACCTCACAGTGGTTTATTAAATGAAGTACACTGGGGCGCCTGGGTGGCTCAGTCGGTTAAGCGTCCGACTTCAACTCAGGTCACGATCTCGCGGTCCGTGAGTTCGAGCCCCGCGTCAGGCTCTGGGCTGATGTCTCTGAGCCTGGAGCCTGCTTCCGATTCTGTGTCTCCCTCTCTCTCTGACCCTCCCCCGTTCATGCTCTGTCTCTCTCTGTCTCAAAAATAAATAAACGTTTAAAAAAAAATTTTTTTTTAAATAAATAAATGAAGTACACTATCCAAGTGTTGAGTTACTATAATTGTGCACCTGGCCCCCAGCTCCCCAAGACAGCGAGGCTTATGTGAGTATAAATTAGCACTTTGAGGAACACCCTGGCAATGTCTACTCTGGAGCTGCTCTCAGCCCATGACAGCAACTTTACTCCAGGGCTGATATCCTGGAGAAGCAGCCCAGGGAGCCAGGCTTGTTGATGGTCATAAAAAGCTGGAAACCACCCATCAGGAGAAAGGATCCGTTGTGAAATAGTCATGCAGTGGAATATCGTACAGCAGAGAGCCGAACGAGTAGGGCTGCACGCCTCAGCACAGATGAGCCTCGTAAGCAGCATTGATGCAAAAAGCAACCAGCAGAAGTCCTAATGTCTGATCCCAGTTATACAAGTTCAAAATCGTGAACACGTAATGGTTGCCCAAAGCTGCAAATGCAGTAAGTGCCGCTGAATTTTACACCTTAAAATTATTGGGTTTATGTTGCGTGAATCTCCCCTCAAAAGCATATTTTAACTTGCAGAAGATATTATACCTTGGTTCAGAATATGTAGAGTATATAATTATATATATAGCATACATATAAATTATAATTATATATAATGAATGGGTGATCGACACGAAACTCAGCATAGCGGTTACCGCTCATGGGATAGGGAAGGTTATACGATCAGAGAAAGACAAGGAGCTTCATTTACAGTTGTGGTTTTATACCTTGAATGGGAGGTGAGGATACAGATATTTCTTACATTATTCATGATACCTTTATTTTCTGAAGTCTTTCAAGACTTTTTTTCTTTTTTAAAAAAAAGACAAGCTCACATTTAAACTTGCATCACCTGGTCCATTTTACAGAGAGATGTCCAAGGGATGCTCAGGGATGCAGGGGTTGCCGTGGTGATGAGTTTACATCCCTTCCTGGGCTAGCAGGCATTCCAGAATGACATTCCCAGATGGCTCCTGGAACATCTCCTAAGGAGGCCAATGACTCAGGTGAACTACCAGGTGCCCCCCAACTTCCCTTTGTCTGAAAAGCAGGTTGGGCAGTGAGGGGAGCTGGGGGGGGGGGTGGTCTGTGCTTGGACTGTGCCCTCCCCCAGCACACCCAGTGGTCGGAGTACTGCTGAGTCAGCCTTCCCCTTGCCCACATGGCCTTGACAGATGCACACAGGACACAAAAAGGCCATATGTCAGAAAGATGCTGCAGCAGGCCTTGACTTGTTAGATGCAAATAAATGGTTCCGACTCAGATAAATAGCTTAAAATGTGAAGACACCGAAATGAATTACAGCCTGTGGGTTTTCCAGTAGAAGGTATGGAGCTGCCTATCTTCAGACTCCGCCCAGCGTCCTCAGCTGTCCTGAGGGCCCTTGGGCCACAACTGTGACATGGGGCTCCTGTGGGTGTCTGCTGTGGGTGGTGTGGCCAGGCTCCTCAGGGTGTGACCACTGCCGCCCAGCTCTCTTTGGCTTTACCTCTTCACCTGACATCTTTGCATCATAACCTAAGTCTGTCTGTGTTTGAGGCACCAGGACTGACAAATGGGAGACATTTTTTAGTCTGGCAGACCTTCGGGGCCCTGAATCTGGGGCAGGGTTGACCCTCCGTGTTCTGGACGCTTCAAGATTGCCTCATCTTTACTGCTGTCTTTGGCCGGACCTCACAGTTCTGTCACAGCTCTGCCATAGAGCTCCATTATGGGAACTTTGAATTTGAGGTTGGGATCCCGAGGAAAAGGAGGGATTCTGCTCATTTCCAATCGCATACCCTCCAGCCCTCCTACACCAACAGTGTCTGGTATGATCCATGTGTGCCCTTAAGACTGCTGTGGACAGCTGGAGCTGGAAATGATGAGAATAAGCATGGGCTTCTTTTGTCTTTGCAATGCAAGTGGTGTTTTCCACAAAACTGCAAATCCCCCATGTGGTATAATAGAAAAATAAATAAATATTTGGTTTCTGTGCAGTTCTGGGTTGCTAAAACCCTTGGGATTTGTATGCTAGTGGAAGATTCCCTGGAAAAGTTCAGGATGGGGACTGGTCACCAGCCAAACCACCCCTGTAGCTAGAGGGTTAAAACTTTCAGCCCCGTCCCTGGACCTCCAGGGAGGGAGGAGAGGCCAGAGATGGAGTCCAGCCGGACCAGTGATTTAATCAGTTGTGCCTGTGTTATGAGACCTGGGTAAAAATGCCTCAAGCACAAAGTCTGGGGAGATTCTGAGTTGGAGGACACATCCATGTACCGGGAGTGTGGTGCACCCCAGTTCAACCGGCACACAGGCTCTCGCGAGGTGCCCTTTTGGGCCATCTTCGTCCATTTCACTTGTATCCTTTATAACAAACTGTAATAATAAATAGAGCACTTAACTGAGTCTGTGAGTTCCAGCAGATTATCAAACATGTTGGGGGTGTTTGCGGGCTGGACAGGGTGAGTAGTCTGAGCACCCCATTTGCAGCTGGCGGCTGAAGTGGGAGCGGTCTTGTGTGACAACCTCTCATCTGTGGGGGACGGGGGGGGGGGGTCTGTGCTCACTCTGGGTAGTCAGGGACAGAACTGAATTGAACTGTTGGACAACCAGGTGGTGTTAGAGAATTTGTTAGAGGCCTTTTGTGTCAATATAACACCAAACGTCTACCACAGGTGACCTAGAGGCAGCGTAATCTAGCGAGACACCCCCATTGGAGAGTGACCTGGATGAGCACGTGGCTTGGCCCCCTCCTTCCCCTGCCCCCATTTCTGCATCTGTAAAGCAAAGAAGAAGGATTAATCCTGGGGAGTGAACGCGAGGAATCTGCATTTCTGACAAACAGCCAGGTGATGCTTATGCACTGTGAAGTTTGAGAACCTCTGCCCCTTGCCTCCCTACTTATTAAAAATAAAAAAGCCTCCGGCTATGCATTTAGGAAAATTCCGTCTTCCTTTATTCTTGCCACTTCAAATAATTCAAACTCCTAAATTCCTGACGCATCAGCAAACCGGAATGAGTAAGCCCAGGGTTCCTTCCCTGCCGTCTGCTGAGACCCACCTGCAGGAGCTTTCTCCTCCTTGGAAAAGCCTTTGGAAGCCCAGCAAAGAGCTTAGCAGGAAGCCCCGGAAAGTTACCAGCAACTTGGAAAAGCAGCTGAAGTAAGGCCTGGGGAAGCAAGCAAGAAATTCAAACGACAAAATCCGCCCAAGTCCCAATAAACACAGCTGAAGAGTCAACGCTTCGCTGCCAGGTCGGCTCCAGATGGCGGGGCCCACGTGCACACACGCACGTGCTCACACCAGCTAAGCTGAGCGTGTAGTGTGTCAGCCAGGTTGCCCTGCAGCTTGGAGAAGACCCAAGCCACCAGAGGCACAGCGCTCCTGTCAAAACAAGCCCCGCGAGAGGCAGATTACCCCAGCTCGCGCCAGCCCAGCCAGCGCGGGCCTTCCTGCCAATGTGAGCTTTGCCTGCACCAGGCTTTGCCTCTCTCTTCTCCCTTCTGATCGTAGAAGGAAACTGTTCATTGTTGGAAAAGCAGAAAGCAGAAAAATTGGAACAGAATTTAAATCTCTCATCTCATCTCTTACTAACAGAGAAAACTACTATCTACGTTTTGGGATACTTTGAGACTTTTTCCTGTATTTTTACATACCTTTTCTTGAGGCAGTTGGAATTATGCTATACCTGTGCAGCTCAACACAGAACCCACCGACCACATGTGGCTGTTTATAAATAGGGGCGCCTGGGTGGCTCAGTTGGTTAAGCATCCGACTTCAGCTCAGGTCATGATCTGAGTTCATGAGTTCAAGCCCTGGCTTGGGCTGTATGCTGACAGCTCAGAGCCTGGAGCCTGCTCGGATTCTGTGTCTCCCTCTCTCTCTCTCCCCTTCCTCTGCTCACTCTCTTTCTCTCTCAAACATTGAAAAATTTTTAAAAATAAATAAATGAAAATTTAAAAAAATTTAAGTAGACTCCACATCCAAAGAGAGGCTTGAACTCACAACCCCAAGATCAAGAGTTGGATGCTCTACTGACTGAGCCAGCCAAGTGCCCCTAAATTTAAATTTTAAATTCATTAGAATTCAAAATTAAAAAAAAAAAATTCAAAATTCAGTTTCCCGGGCATACTAACCAAAGATTTCAAGTGCTTAGTACTCACATGTTATTAGTGGCTACAATATTGGACAGTGTGGACACCCAGCATTTCCATCATCACAGGATTCTTTTGGATTGAACTCGTATATGCAGTTTTGTATTCTCTTTTCTTTGCCTGTGGTATATACCATGAGTGTTTCCCCATTGACTCAAGCATTCTTCGAGAAAACGATTTTAACGGCTGAATAATATGCCATTACGTGGTTGTACCGTAATTTATTAATGCTGGCCTTCCACTGTTGGTCACTGAGGTTACCCACTTTCTGTTGTTTTAAATAATGCCGTGATGAAGTGCCTTGTCCTTAGATCTTGATCTGCATCCTTGGTGATTTCTACATCACTTCTACAAGTGGAGTTATCATATCAGGGAGGGCACACATTTTCAAAGCCTTGAAATATCATGTCCAATTACCTCCCAGGAAGGTCTCCCTCCTCTCTCCAGGGGAGTGGTTGTGCTCCTCTCTTCCCGTGTAAACCTTCTGAGAAGCTAAGATTCAGCAAAGCACCCTGCCTGCCAGTCTCTGAGCATGTAGCCCAGTGCTTTGGGTGAGATGTGTCTGGAACTAGGAAGAGAATGGCCATTCATGGAGAAGACTGGACTAGGTCATGCCTGAGTGCCAGAACCTTCTGTGGTACCAGCCCAGCCCAGCTCTGTCTCTGGAAGACACATTTGAACAAGGCAGGCGTGATGGTTAATTTTATGTGTCAACCACCCTGGGCTAAAGGATGCCAAGAAAGCTGGTAGTACATGTCTGTAAGGGCTTTTCTGGAAGAGATTAGCATTTGAGGAGGTAGATTGAGTAAATGTCATTGTCACCAGTGTGGGTGAGTGTCATCCAATCCACGGAGGGCCCTGAAGAAGGCAAATTTGTTCTCTCCTTGAGCTCAGACATCCTTCTCCTATCCATCAATGCTCCTGGTTCTTGGAGCCTTTGCACTTGGACTGGGACATACACGGTCAACTCTTCCTCCTGGGTCTCCAGCCCACAGATAGCCAAACGAACATGGGACTTCACAGCCTCTCTGTCTCCTATTGCTTCTGCTGCTCTGGAGAACCCAGCTAATGCAGCAGGAATATGCCTCAGGACTTGATTCATCACAAACCTAGCTTTGTGGCACGTTCCTCTGTGAGTTGCTCTAAACATTTTCTGAATCTAGTTCGCCCCTCACCTCTCAGGGCCAATGAGTTTTGCACAGTTAAGAGGCGGGCCTGGGGACGTCTGAGTGGCGCAGTTGGTGAAGTGTCCAACTCGTGATCTCAGCTCAGGTCATGGTCTCATGGTTTGTGAGTTCAAGCCCTGCATCAGGCTCTGTGCTGACAGTTCAGAGCCTGGAGCCTGCTTCAGATTCCTTGTCCCTCCCTTTTTCTCCACCCCTCCCCTGCCCGTACTCTGTCTCTCTGTCTCAAAAGTAAATAAATAAACATTAAGAAAAACATGAGGTAGGGCTTTACTACACTTCTCCCACACTTTCCCAGCAGTTCTGAGGTTTGGTCAACAAGTCCAAGTTTGCCTTAAACTATTATTCCCAGCTGCACAGCCTCCGATCTCACTCCCTCTCTGTCTTTATCTTCCCAAGCTAAGGCTCCCCCTTCTTTTTTCTTTTTTTAAAGGCTTTATTTAGTATTATTTTTTTAAGTAGGCTACATGGCCAGTGCAGAGCCCAACATGGAGCCCAACGTGGGGCTTGAACTCACAACCCCGAGATCAAGACCTGAGCTGAGATCAAGAGTCAGACGCGCATCTAACTGAGCCACCCAGACACCCTTAGAGGTTTTATGTATGTATGTATGTATGTATGTATGTATGTATGTATGTATTTATTTATTTATTTTCTTTTAAGAATTTTTATTTTTATTTTTATTTATTTATTTTATTTAGAAGAGCGAGCAGGAGAGAGGGGCAGAGGAAAAGAGAAAGAGAATCTTAAGCAGCTTCTGCACTCGGCACAGAACCTGACACGGGCCTCAATCCCACGACCCTGGGATCATGACCTGAGCCAAAGAGTCAGACGCTCAACTGACTGAGCCACACAGGGGCCCCAAGGTTTTATTTTTAAGTAATCTCTTCACCCAGCGTGGGGCTTGAACCCACAACCTGGAGATCAAGAGTCCCACCCTCCACTGACTGAGCCAGCCAGGCGCCCTTCCCCCTCCTTTCCATGGCTTGCCTGCCCCCTTCTCATTTCAGCCCCTCTTGGTGTGTTCTCCAGGGACCATCAGACCTGCACGTAGGATTCCAGACTTGCGGTCCAGGCCCCAAGCATCGGTTCTGGCACCATTGCTTCTTTTTTAATTTTGACTGCTTGATGAAGCCTCACTTTTGCTCTCCGTAGGGTGGCGGTGTCTCGTGACAGTTACGAAGCGGTGCAGACTGGGCTCGAGGCAACTGCCTCATTCAGTGCGTCCTTGGACGGGAGGGAGCCAGTGGGGCTGGGGCAGCAGGAGAGGCGGAGCGGGCCTGGGCTTCTGTGCGTGCGGACGGTGAGCTGGTTCACGGCCAGCTGCAGCAAGACCCCAGGCCCCCCAGGACGAGCTGGGCTCGGGCTACCCCAGGGCTCCGGGCTGCCGAAGGTTCCTTCCCTGGAGATGGGTGACCCGTTTATCTGGAAGGAAACCATTTAAAATCAACCCAAAGGCACATCCGTCTCAGGAGTCCGAGATGCTGGCAGCAAGAATGCTAGTCCGCGATGCGCCGACTTCTCAGGCAGCTGCCCTGGCTTCTCTCCAAGCTGAGTCATGGCCGTGAGGCTCCCTCAGGCTGCCAGCTCGTCCGGGGTTGCCGTGTCCTTGTTCCCTAGTCTCCCCACGGTCTGGGTTATTCAGCGGCCTAAACCAAAGCGCCCAGAGCCCAGAGGGTAAGAAGGGACCCTGCTTCTGCTCACACAAAGGGAGCCTCTCTCACCCCCTCTCTCTCTCAGGGAAAGAACTAGAAGTCAGAAAAGCTGGCTCCTTGCTCCAACTCTGTGGTGCTTTGGCGAAGCCCCTTCCTTTTCCTGGGGCTCCTTCCTGACAGGGAAGAGTTTGGGCTGAGACTTCCCCCCCTGGAGTGGCCAGGAACACTGAATGGGACACCGAGCGGGGTGCTTCCAGGATGCTAGGGGGCAGAGCAGCAAAAGGTTATAGCTAGTGGCTCCTTACGGGCAAAAGAACCTGTCAAAGTGTGGCCTGGCTGACCCGTTGTCCTCTGTGGAGACGTTGGGGGTAACAGCCCACACATGCAGATGCTGGGAGAGGTGACCCCTCCCTGCACACCGCTGGTGCTTCTCTGGAAAAGTCCTTGGCAGGATGGGACCTCCTGGCCCGAGTTACGCCCCACCCCATGCCAGGCAGTGCTCAGTGTATAGTGATGAGGAGCCTAAAGAGGCAGCCCCCAACCCCGGGTGGGACCAGTTCCGCGGTACAAGTCATTCCAGAGCTCCCCAGGGGCCAGGCGGGAGCTGGACCTTCCCCGCTCCCTCTGGCCCACTCCCCTTCTCTCAAGAAGCCACTTTTGAGGGCGCCTGAGTGGCTCGGTCGGCTAAAGGTCCTACTCTTGGTTTTCACTCAGGTCACGATCTCAAGTTTCATGAGTTCGAGCCTCACATCGGGCTTTGGGCTGACATTGCAGAGCCTGCTTGAGATTCTCTCTCTCTCTCTTTCAAAAATAAATAAGTAAACAAACAAACAAACAAACATTAAAAAAAGAAAAATATCTTTGGGAAAACAAACTACTTTCAGAGAATCCCTGTCTCAGGCTCTGCTTCTAGGAAATAACAACCCCTACGATGTCTTGCAAATATCAATCAATATTTTTTTTTAATTTTTTTTAACGTTTTATTTATTTTTGAGACAGAGAGAGACAGAGCATGAACGGGGGAGGGTCAGAGAGAGGGAGACACAGAATCTGAAACAGGCTCCAGGCTCCGAGCCGTCAGCACAGAGCCCGACGCGGGGCTCGAACTCACGGAGCGCGAGATCATGACCGGAGCCGAAGTCGGCCGCCCAACCGACTGAGCCACCCAGGCGCCCCTCAATCAATATTTTTGTATAGGTGACTGTCACACAGGACTCCCTTCCTCCCATGTCCAGGTTTCCACCAGGATGCAGGGGCCCAGGAGGAGTCTGGGCCCAATACCTTAAAATACCCTGAGAGGTTGTTAAACAAGGGAGTAAGACACATTACTCTAAGGAAACAGAAGTGGATCTCCCAAATGGCTGGACCCAGGTGTCCCCAACACTCTCTCTGAGCCCCCATGCAATTGCCCCATTGGCCAGAGGAAGACACTGAGGTCTCAAGAGGGACAAACAGCCCAGGTGGGCCATAAGAAACGGCAGAGCCAGGGTTCGAATGCAGGCCTCCCCACTGGGGCTCAGCTTCCAGAAACCTCACTTTGTCCCCAGGAACAGATGGGGCTCAGCCTGCTGGACCCTGGAGGAGAGCCCCTCTCTACACTGGCTTTGTTGCCCACAGAGGCCCTCCACAAACTCTTGCTCATCCTTCAAGCTCCTGTTTGAGTGCTTCCTCCTCCAGGAAGCCTGTGCCTCCCCAGGCAGGCCAGGAGAGCAGAGCCCGGTCCTACTTCTCCACCTGGGTCTGTCTCCATGTCTCCAGGTCCAGCCTGGCAGGTCCCTCAGTAAGTATTCCTCCACCTGACTCAGAAGGTCTGTCATGCAGGTGATGTGGGGACTTATCTTTCTGGAACCTTCCACCAGACATTCCTCCCATCAAACATTGAGCCCAACGGCCTGTATAAAGAACTCGCCCTTGCTGGAAGTTCTCCTGGAGGCCAAACTTTGCACCAGCTTCCAACATCTTTTTTTTTTTTTTTTCCTCAGCATCCAGCATCTTTATTAGCCTCCCTTCTGCTTGGCCCCATCTGTAAATGCAAGGCCTTCAGGACTTGTGGGGCGACCGCTGCCTTGAGGGAGCAGGAGAAAACTCTGGGGCCAGGAGACGCAGGCTGGGGGGTGGTGGGTGGAGGGACAAGTCAGGGATTCTGACAGCCGCATTTAGCAGAAGCTTCCTTGTTGGGTGCCACAGCGTCCCTGATACACCCTATATCCCAGTGCTCCCAGGACGTTTGAACTGGGCCACCGCACCGCACAACCCTTGGGGGGCATAGGATGAAATAGAGGGGGGCTGTGGTTGCGGGCTGCTTTGCTGTGTTATTCAGCCCCATTTAACAGAGGGGATGAAAACGTGCTTAGAGTGTAAATACGGTGCCAAAGTTCACAAGGCAGGACCAGAAACCAGGCCAGCCTGGCACCCGGCCGCGCCGGCCGCCCTGCCCTGCCACTCGAGGCCAAAGGTGACAGGGAGGCTGGGTTCTTGCCAAAGTGCAGACCTCACTCCCTGCCGTGAGCTCCTTCCTGTTTCCACAAGGGTCAGCCTCACTCCCGGGGAGCAGGCAGACTTTCCCAGCGCCCCTGGGGCAGACCCTTGGCCTCCTGGCAGGGAAGCAGCCGATGGGAGTGGGGGCCCTGGCGCCCCTGCCTCACTGAGAACCTACCTGCTGCTCTGGGGACTCGCACTGGTGACCTCAATGTGGCAACAGCTCTTTGGGGCTCTTTAATAATTTAGGGAATGTATACTATTCAGCGGGGAGGCTTCATCCCAGGATTCAGAAACACAATGCCCCGGGGATTGTTTCCAGTTGAGAGTGAAATTCCACTTGTCACAGTCACCGAGAATACAGGCCTGTTCCTGGAAGGGGCTCGGCTCTGGGTGTTTACAAACATCCTCGAAGACCGGGGAGGCCAGAGGCCAGGGCCCTCGGTGCTGAGGCGGGAGGGGGAGGCCAGAAGCCAGGGCCCTCGGTGCTGAGGCGGGAGCCTGCTGCTCTGCCTGGCTCAGGGGGCCATTCAGGGGGCCCTCGGGCCCTTGGCAAGTCCCTTCTCCTCCACCTCCTACCTTTCAGGGGGAGGGGAGATGGCGGTGGCCGGGCCTGGGGAGGGAGGGGGCTTATTCTGCTTCCTGTTTGGTTTCCTCTCCTCCCCAGCCTCACTTGGTGTCTGTCCCTGGGGGTGTCAGGCCCCAGAGTGTCTGTGGGAACCCACACAGGGTGGTTTGCACTTCCTAGGACTTGGCAATTACATTTTCCCCTCATAAGCTGTTCTTAAAAAAAAAAAAAGAAAAAAGAAAATTACCCAAGAACAGGCAAACTCATAAACACCAAAGGTAGAATGCTGGCTGGTGGTTGCCAGGGGCTGGGGAAAGGGGGAGTAGGGGGTGGTTCTGTTTGGGAGGATGAGAAAGTTCTAGAAATGGAGAACAGTGATTGTTGCACCGACATTGTGAATGAACTTCATGTTAAAATGGTAAAACTGGCCAACCCATTTTGGACTTTCAATATCCAGAATTGTACAATAATAAGTTCATTTCATGTTATGTATGTTTGACCATAATTTAAAAAAATTATTTAAGTTTCTGTATTTATTTTGAGAGAGAGAGAGAGAGAGAGAGAACCAGCAGGAGAGGGACAGAGGATCTGAAGTGGGTTCTCTGCTGATAGCAGAGAGCCTGAGGCAGGGCTCAAACTCATGAACTGTGAGATCATGACCTGAGCTGAAGTCAGACACTTAATCAACTGAGCCACCCAGGCGTCCCTATTTTACTACAATTGTAAAAGGTGTATACTGGAAAAAAAAATGCACAAGTAATGAATGTTCATTTGAAAAACATTGGAAAGTAGAGAAAATAATTTTCGTTACACCAAAACCCCATTTCCTCCTCCAAAAACAAACAAATGAGTCTCCTGTGAAATTCTGCTCCATAAAGACAGAAAAAGCCCTATTTATTAACCAGCACAGTAGGCCCTATGTACAAACCGCCCAGCAGGGCCTTCCTAAACATTACATGTAGTGATCAAAATCTCACCCCCACCCCAAGATCACAGCTGATACTGTACTATCTAAGCTTCCACGTTTCTCCCAATGCAAATATATGACATAAATATAAATACATGAATTTTTATGAAAATAGGACCTGCCCATACTTATTTGGAAGCCTATTTTTCACTTTACGGTATATTGTAGGGGTGCTGGCTGGTTCAGTTGGTGGTACACATGGCTCTTGACCTCGGGGTGGGGAGTTTGAGTTCCACGTTGGGTATAGAGTTTACTTAAAAATAAAATCTTTGGGGCGCCTGCGTGGCTCAGTTGGTTGAGCGTCCGACCTCGGCTCAGGACATGATCTCACGGTCCGTGAGTTCGAGCTCCGCATCGGGCTCTGTGCTGACAGCTCAGAGCCTGGAGCCTGTTTCGGATTCTGTGTCTCCCTCTCTCTCTCTGACCCTCCCGTTCATGCTCTGTCTCTGTCTGTCTCAAAAATAAATAAACATAAAAAAAAGATAAAAAATAAAATCTTTAAAACAAAACAAAACAGAGTATTATAAACATATTTCCATGTCACTCTATCATTTATGGTGATGCCCGGGATTGGATTCTATCATGCGAATATCCCATGATATGTTTAACTGCTGCCCATTGTTGAACATGTAAGTTGTTCTTATGTTTTCCTGATAATAAGGGAAACTGCAAGTTATATCCTTGCATGTATATCTTTGGCTACTCTCTGAGTGCATTTTTTAAGATAAATTCCTAGAATTTCTGGGTCAAAGGGTCCCTGCCCCTTAGAGTTTTTTGCCTCATCTTGCCAGACAGCATGCTGGAGCCATCTGTCATTTATAGCTATTCCCACAAACAGCAAGAGATGCCACTTGAGCTGAGTAAGAGGATTCTTGCCCCGGCCTGACTCGACCATCGCCAGTATTCAGGCCATGGGGACCAGGTGGGGGGCAGCTGGGGGGCCCAGGGGTTCCCCCCGCCATACACATCTGAATCCCTGGCATCTATGATTAGGTTACATTGTAAGGCAGAAGGTGCTTCGCAGCTATGATGAAATCGATGGTCTTAAGCTGGGGAGGATATCTTGGATCACCCGAGTGGGCCCATGGTAATCACGAGGTTCTTGTAAGAGGGAGTCGGGAAGGCCAGAGTCAGAGAAGATGTAATGACATAAGCAGAGGTCGGAGTGATGTGGGGCTCCAAGCCAAGGGATGTAGGCAGTCTCTAGTAGCTGAAAAAGTCAAGGGAAGGTATCCTCCCCTAGAGCCTCCAGAAGGAATGTGGACCTGCCAACCCATTTTGGACTTTGAACCTCCAGAATTGTACGATAATGAGTTCATGTTGTTTTGAGCCACCGAGTTTGTAGTAATTTGTTACAGCACCCATAAGAAACTAATATATCTATCTCTCTCTTGCCACCAGATCCTGAAACCCCACTGTCTAGGGCACGATGGTCTTCCTCTGCACCCAGTAGCGTGATGAGCTGAACGTTACCTCCTCTCCTAACCAGATGCCTCTGAGGCAGAGCATACCCAAGGTTTTGTGAATGTGGGACAGACGAGGAAGTGCTTTGCCCTAGCCCCTAGGACCCATCCTTGACCAGACTGTGAAATTACCCACTCTGGGCTTACGGTTACAGGATAAGTTCGAAGTGGTGCCAGGACCGAACCCCAAGGTCAGTGGGCTCCCCATCCACTTCTCTAAGCCAAACATCTCTTTCTGTGCCAGTCTGACTTGCCTTCCCTGAGAGAGGCAGTCGTTCACACTTTAGAGTAAGACAGAACATCTAGCCGGGTACTTCCTCACTTGTCTTTTCTTTTTTCTTTTCTTTTCTTTTCTTTTCTTTTCTTTCTTTCTTTCTTTCTTTTTCTTTCTTATAAATGGTTTATTATTTATTTTTGAGAGAGAGAGAGAGAGAGATGGAGCAGGAGCAGGGGAGGGGCAGAGAGAGAGGGAGACACAGAATCTGAAGCAGGCTCCAGGTTCGAAGCTGTCAACACAGAGCCTGATGTGGGCTCGAACTCACCAACTGGGAGATCATGACCTGAGATGAAGTTGGACGCTCAACCGACTGAGCCACCCAGGTGCCCCAAGGTAGTTCATGTTCTCATCCACTCCAGAGCTCACAGGGTCCCATTAGCCACTCCCAACCCTAAAATCTCCTTCTAGATCTCCAAACAAGCTCAGTTCTTACTCTCCATAGGGAGCTGCTTATCCACGCCTGGCTCATGCATGTGGCAATGATGGTCCCTGCTATTTATTTATTTTTTTTTAATTTTTTTTTTAACGTTTATTTATTTTTGGGACAGAGAGAGACAGAGCATGAACGGGGGAGGGGCAGAGAGAGAGGGAGACACAGAATCGGAAGCAGGCTCCAGGCTCTGAGCTGTCAGCCCAGAGCCCGATGCCGGGCTTGAACTCACAGACCGCGAGATCGTGACCTGAGCTGAAGTCGGACACTCAACCGACTGAGCCACCCAGGCGCCCCTATCCCTGCTATTTAAAAAGCAAGGGTTTTGTGCCAGCTCAAGTGCCCCAAACTTTACCGGAGTCATTTGACTAAATCCTCTCAACCATCCAGGAAATATTATCATCCCATTTCACAGATGAGGAAACTGAGCCCCAGGCAGGTTTAACTCACATGCACAAAATGATTCAAGTGCAAGCAGCAGAGCCGGATTCAAACCAGGTAATCTGACTCCAGAGCCAGGAGCTGCCTGGAGTTGGCCTGTGGAAGCATTTCATTTGGCTTACCCAATGTTTCAAAATCCAGACATTTTATTTATTTATTTTTATTTTCTATTTAAATGCTTATTTATTTTTGAGACAGAGAGAGACAGAGCATGAACGGGGGAGGGTCAGAGAGAGAGGGAGACACAGAATCTGAAGCAGGCTCCAAGCTCTGAGCTGTCAGCACAGAGCCCGACGCGGGGCTCGAACTCACAGACCGTGAGATCATGACCTGATCCGAAGTCGGAAGCTCAACCGACTGAGCCACCCAGGCGCCCCAAGACTTTTTATAAAAACAATCTGGATTTCTGGATTTTCCTGAAAAATCTGATGCACCAACTGGAAGAACTCCCAATAACCAAAGCAAGATCAATACACGCAAGAAAATATTTTCTTTGTATTGATTATAATCATGCCAAGGTATAAAATAAATAGCCACGAGTTCATACTGATACAAATAAATGCATAAGTCAATAAATGAAGAAGAGATAAATTTCCCATACAGAATAATTCCGAATGTTTTTATGTAGATACTCTGTCCTCAGGAGGTGGAGCCTAACTCCTTACTCCTTCCAAAGAGTAGGGAATAGAAAGCAGGGAGAAAACCTGACAAACATTCTAACAGCCACGTGATCAAGGTCAACGTCAACAGTGTTCAGTCCTACTGATGGTATATGTCCTTGCTACCACGTGGTGAAAATGGCATTTTTTCTGAGGTCTTCCTAAAAATCCATACCCCCCGTCTGACCCTGAGAAAAACACCCTGCAAGTCCCAGTTGAGGGACATTCCATGAAATCCTTGACCAATACTCATCAAAACCAGCAAGGTCATCAAAAGCAAGGCAAGTCTGAGAAATGGCCACAGCCCAGAGGAGTCTCAGGAGACCTGACAACTAGATGTAATGCGGGATTCTCAATGGGGTCTGGAACAGAAAAAGGAAAGGGACAGTACTAAGGGAAGGGAAGGACTAAGGCAGTCTGAACTGAGGGTGAATATTAGCTAATAAGGATGTATCAACGTTAGTTCATCAGTGGCGACCAAAGCACAAGTGCCCGCAGAGGCTCACTGTGCTCTCCTGTTAGAGAGGTCCCTGGTCACCCTGAGTGGGGGTGGGGAGAAGGAGCCACCTTGCAGGCCTTGGCCCTCTAGATGCGGCAAGGCTCAGGGGACAGAGGCCTGGGTGTCCAGAAAGCTGGGTATGAAGCTTATCTGTGCCCAGATTTACTCTGTGGCCATGTCCAAATTCCCTTCCCTCCCAGCCTCAGGAACAACAATAACCCCTGTCTCCCTGGGGCCCTGGTCAGCCCCCAGGGATCCTCTCGGGGTTCTGGCAACTGCTCAGGCAGCCCAGCTGTTGCTTCTGGTGTGAACTGCTCGTCAGGAGGCCCCCGGAGCCTGTGCTCTGCAGCACTGAGTTATCCTGGGATCGTTTTCCTGCTGGGGAATCAGGGTGGGGGGAGATGCAGTGAGGGAGGCAATACCATAACCCAAGGCGCTGGGTCCCTGCCTTGGAGTAAGTGAGGGTCTGGCCAGGGATCCCTTGTCCTGTGCTCAGGGATAAGTTAATGGCTCCCTCCCTGAGCAAGCAGCTGTAAGCCATTGTTGCGGGCCAGCTAGAGGCAAGGACTAGATGGTTTGGAGGTCATGATCCCAGCTGCACCCCCTCCCCTAGGTTTCCATTTCCCCATACTCAGGGGTATTGAGGGGCTCTTTCCCCACTGCTCACCCAGTTCTGACCTGGGCAGCTAGAGAAAGGGCTGATTGGACAGGACACAGAGCGGGTGGTAAGAAGGAGAGTGGGAGTGGGAGAGGAGGAAGGAGGGGGAGCCTGGGCTCAAGGAGGAAGGCTCAGTGAGGGGGGAGCCAGGGAGGCAGGGCGGGGGGGGGGGGGGGGGCGGTGCTCAGACAGCGGGCACGTGTGGCTGGGAGCCCAGGCACCAGGCTGAGCTGCTGTTCCCAGCTCAGGAGCCCCAGTGCCAGCTGGATGCTGGCGGGTGGGCACGGGCAGGGCTCCCTGCCAGGCGCACACAGAGCGCCCTTTGAGGAGGTGGCAGCTGTCGGCCCAGACCCCTCTCTGCTTGCCATGGCCCCGCATGCTCCCTCCAGCAATGCCTTGCCCAGCGTTGGGCTGGGGAAACCGAGGTGTGTAATTGGCAAACCCCATTCAAGGGGGCGGGCGACCCTGCCTGGGTGGAGCAGGAAGGGACCCCAGCTCCTCAGTCCTAGCATTGGGACTTGGGCCTCAGAGCAGGCCTCGATCACCCCCTTTATTGCACATCTAGTACCCCTCTCGTTGCTGGTGGTCTCTCCAGGAACCTCCTTAGATGGAGGCAGCCCCACCTCTTGGGGAGAAGCCTGGAAAGCCTCCTAAACCCCAATGGATGCCCTGCTAATGGGGGATTTTGCAGACTCGGGAGCTAGGGGCGGATCTGAGTCTCTGAGAAAGCCCACCTCACCTGGTCCCATGTCCTCCCTCCATTCAGCCACCTCAGGACTCGTGGCACTGCACACCTGGCAGACAAAAGAGCCTGTAGCCCTGGGCACTTGCCCCCACAGATTTCTCGGTGGCCCAGGTGCTCCGCCAGGCCATGAGCCACATCTGCGGCCACCCAGCCTCCTGGAACCAGTTCTCCCTTTCTTCCCCGGACTGACCTGGCCCCCCAGAACCTTGGTCTAGGTGCTCACTCATCCTTCCTGGGTAGTCGGAGCGCTTTCTCTGGGTGCAGCTTTGCCCAGGAAGGGCTCCGAGGGAGCAGGGACAGGCTGTATGTGGTGGGTGGCAGACCAGAGTGGTCAGGCTTCTGGTTTTGCCTTCTGGTGGCTGAGGGACCTCAGACCTCAGTTGATCAGATGGGACATGAGAACAGCCAGCAAGGCCTACCTGACAGCGGGTGGGAAGTCAGACGGCGCACGTCTGTGCCCACTACTTGCGGACGACCATGTCAGATGTGGAAGAAATCGGGGATGTTTAACCCTGGGGAAGAAAGGCTGGGGCCGCGAGGGCCCGTCTTGCAGTGTCTGAGGCTGCGGGTGGCCCTCGAGTGGGGGTTACGGGGAGCCAGGATCCTCCCTAACGGTCAGTCCAGCTCTGCGGGAAGAACCGACAGCGCGCCAGGCTGTTCCCAGGCCGTCGGGAGCTCCCCGTCACCGAGGGAGGGGCAGGGGGAGTGCAGAGCCGGCGGAGGAGGTCTGGGCAGCGCACCGTGGGGGTGCCCGCGCCTCCGGGCTTTCAGCGGGAGGAGCGGGGAGGGTTTCTAGGAGCCCCGCGAGGCTGACCTGCAATCGCCTTCAGACACGGGGACTGGGAGCCCCGCCAGACCACCGGGCAGGCGCCCAGCATCCTGGGCTGGGCAACGTGGGGGGGAGGAGGCTCCGGTCTCCAGAAGCGGGTGGGCGCACAGGAGATGGTGCGACGCGAGGTGGCCCTTGAAGGATGGGTAAGGGGTGGAGACCGAGCCTCCTCGCCCGTTGGGCCGACAGAAAAATGCCACGGTCCGGGGTCCTCGCCTTTAACGCGGCCCCCAGGGAGGAGACGGGAGGGGGAGGGGCGGCGCGGGGCGGCGCATGCGCGGCGCGGACTGAAGCCGCCGGACCGTCCGGCCGCCGGGAGCGCGCAGGAGCCCGCAGGGAGCCCCGAGAGCGCCGGGACCCCGCTCGGGGCGGTGGCGGGGGGGCTCTGAGAGGCGCGGCGGATCGGAGCCCCCAGCCTGCCGCCGCCGCTGCCCGCCCGGGCCCCGGGGACGGCGGTCAAGATGTCCGTGCCGGTGAGTACCGATCGCCGGCCGGGACCCCGGGTCTGCTGCCCCCGGCCGGGCCTGAGACCTCGCGCCGCCCTCTGAAGGCCTAATGCCGCGGGGGCTCCGGAGCTGGGGTGGGGTGGGGGGTCACCCCACCCGGGCCTGCCTGGGCCGGGCATGGGGGTTAGCGTGGGGGCGTCTCCCCCAAGCCGGCCTCTGTGCCCCTGCCTTTCTTTCCATTCTCGCCCAGAAGTCGGCTCGGTCTGGGTTTTGTGCTGTCCCCTCCGGGAGCCCCCCCCCAGTACCGCTGGGTTGGCAGGGGCCTTTGTTGGTCCCGGGAAGCCCCTGGGACAGCCGAGCCAGGCAGGAGTCGGCGCTGCGCCCCGGAACCCTGCCCCCCATCAGGATGGCCAGGCCTAGCGGGGACAGTTCTGTGCCGCTCGCCCTGAACCCTCCTCCGCTCCAGGGTAGCTGGGCCGGGTGAGGCGGGGAGGTCTCTGCTGCCCCCGGGAAACCACCTGGGCCAGCTGCCCTGTTGTGCTCCTGGGCTCTCAAGGATGGCCAGGGCTGGGGCAGGGTGTGCATCTCTCTCGGGACAGCCCACCCCCAGGACTGCCTGGCGGGATGCGGATCTGTGCCTGTCTCCAGAAAGGCTGATGCACTCACTTTCCCGGGAAGTTTTCCCTGGGCGCTGGGCCGGCCCCCTTCTTCCCTCCTAGCAGTGGGGGCTTCTCTGCTCACCTGACACCATCACTTCCTTGGCCCGGCAGGCCGGCTTGAGCAGCTCCCAGCCATCATGGCTCCACACTTAGGCCGGCATCTGGAGGTAGCTGGGCCCCGCCTCCTGAGGATGGCAAGTGATCCTGGCCGCCCCCCCCCCCCCCCAGTCACCAGGCCTCGGGTGCAGACCCCAGCCCTCTTTACAGATGGACAGACTGAGGAAGGGGCCGACCTCCTGCGGCCTGCCCGGAAGGGGCGCCATCTGCAGGCTGGAAAGCTGTGGCTTCCAGCCATTGTTTCTCAGCCGACTTAGGGGCTTTTCCCTCCAATAGGAAGGGGCAGTAGGCCAGAGCGGCTGTCCACCTGGCCTTCTTTCTGGCACTGTGCCCCTCTCACCCCATTCTTAGGGTGAAGCAGACAGTAGGGGCTTCCTGGCAGGGCAGTGTCCTCTTAATTAACCACCATGGAGTGTGTGGAGATTACTGGAGAAGTGCTGTGTAAGTGCAAAGCATTGTTGTTATGGAATTAGAGACCCCAGCTCCTGCTGCCTCCAGAGCAGTGATACAGAGTTACAGATGAAAAAAGTAAGGCTTCCAGACTGTGCTGATGTGACCCCTCTCCTCCCTGCCCCTTCTCCACACCTGTTCTGGTTCAGAGCGGAACTGCCTCATCTTTAGAAAGACAGAAGACAGAACAGGCCCGTCCAGCCTTTCTTTCCTGCTGTGCCTCTGCAAAGCTGTGGATCTTTTCTGGCCCAGCGCACCAAGGGCCCTGCCCTGACCCTGTGGGTACTAGCCGGAAGGGAATGGACCTTCCAAGCCTGCTTGAGGGCCTGGGTCTTCAGGGCAATAGTGAACAGAGTATGTACCCGGGCCACGTGTGTAACGAGGGAGGTATGGCAGGGGGGTGGGTGCGACTTGCACAGACAGGCACTGCCAGGGACACCTGCTGTGAAGACCTGAAGCTGTGGTCCACTGTCCACACCACTGCCAGCTCCTGGTCCCTCCCCCCATTCCTGCCTATAGCCACAGCCCTCGGGGATTCTGCAGGAGGGGGACAGGGGTCTCACCATCTGCCTCCTAGTGGCTGGGCTGTCAGAGCACCCTGGTTCTCTCCTGGGACCTTGGGCAGTGTCAGAGCCGGTGGGGCTGGGAGGAGAAGTTCATTTTTGGAGCAGCTGTGAAATGTTCGGAAAATTGCTTTCATGTGCTTGTGAGCGGTGAGGCCCCATAGAGGCTTCCAGGCCGAGCTGCCTCTTTAAGCCCTGCTCTTGGAACCCAGAATGGTGACTGCCCATGTGGTATTCACGGACATGTTTGGGTTTTAAGCACACCCGTTCATTTGGGCAGTCTTTTCCTGGATGGGGCTGACGCAGGCACTTTGGCCCACAGAAATTACAAGATGCTTCGGAACGGAATGAAGGGTGGTGGCAGGAGAGAAGAGGTTGGGATGGGCCAGGTTGAGCCAGGAGCGACTTCTTTGTAGAGCAGGGGGCTGTGCAGGGATTAGTTGGTCTCGCTCTGACGTTTGACCCACAAGGGCTCTGGGGCCTAGAGATGGGAGGGCACCCGGGGTCATCCTGAGTCCCTGCACAGTGCTCCTTCCTCTTCCCTGAGCTGAGGGAAGTGCTCACACAGCACCTGGAGATCTACTTCCTGGATGTTCTCTGACATTGGCCTTCTTCTTGGCACGGCCATCTGTCACCCCAGGCCTGTCTCTTCCCTCTGGCCAGGCAGGAGGCATTTGAAAGGAAAACGGCTGTGCCACCCACCTGAGACCCCTGGTGGGCACTGGCATGATTCATGTTGAGGAGTGACAAGAGGCTGGCTGCCCCCTGGCAATGTCAGGCAAGAGGCCAGTGTCTGGCTTGTAGAGAGGTTCCCTGATGTCTGTTCCTGCCACTTGCTTCCTGGCTGTGAGATGGATGCTATCATTCTAGCCTCTCTGCTCCTTTTTATTTATTTATTTTATTTATTCATTTTAATTTAATTTAATTATTTTTTAATGTTTTATTTATTATTTTTGAGAGCTAGAGAGCGATCGGGGGTGGGGCAGAGAGAGAGGGACACATAGAATCCGAAGCAGGCTCCAGGGTCTGAGCTGTCAGCACAGAGCCTGACTCGGGGCTTGAACTCACGAACTGCGAGATCATGACCTGAGCTGAAGTTGGATGCTTAGCCGACTGAGCCACCCAGGCGCCCCCAAATTATTATCTTTCTCTCTGCTCCTTTATTGATGGATGACAGGCCCTATCAAGGAATGGAGTGCTGACGTGTGTGCCGGGAGCTGGGCTCAGGGCTTCTTCACAGGCTCAGGGAGGACCTGTGTCTTGCCAGGGTCGCGTGACCACTGAGAGACAAAGTCGGGGTGGGAACCAAGTCTGGCAGCATCCGAAGCTGGGAAGTGAGCATCATCCTGCACGGCCTCTCTAATTGTGGGGGCTGTGGCCTGTTGAGCTGTCCACACAGGCCAAGGCTGCTGAGAGCCTGACCCTCTGCTTGTGGTTTTACAAATGGGAGTTTGCATAACCCCTTTGGCACCCCAGAGAGGTCAGGCAGCTTGCCCAGGGCTGTGCAGCAGGGTGGGCTTAGCCCTGTGAGGCCCCAGCTGAGGGTGATGGAGATCACTGGACCAGGCATGGCACCTGGTTGAACCTCCACCAGCGATCTCAGGAACCTGGGTGGCTGGTTCTGTCCCAGCCAGCACCGTGATGGGAGAGCTGGCCAGGAAGCCAGCAGGCTCTGCCCTGGGCTCGCCGCTGGCCTGGGCAGCCAAGCTGTGGACAGCTGGGGCCCGGTGGAACAGGCTTAAAAGAGGATGGTGGGAGGAGGCAAGGTCCTCGTCCAAAGTCCTCCGGTCAGTCTCCAGAGCACCTGGCATGCCCCTCCTCCCACCTGGCCTTGGATCTGCCTGGCCCTCCCTCTGCAGGAAGTGATCCCCAGCCACTGCCTTGCTCACCAGGTCACTTCTCACCCTCAGGTGCTCAGGCAGAGGGCACCATCCTGCGAAGCCCTCTGGGACTCACGTGTTTATCGTTGGGGTTCCCTGGTTGCTATCAGGCTTCCTCAGGGTAGGTCGCAGGCCTGCTTGGCACCTCTGTCTCTGCCTTGTTGCCCCGCGTGCCCTGGCTGCCTGCTGAGGGTGTGGCACTGGGAGCGCAGAGGAGCCCCCGTGGACAGGCGGCCGTGTCCCCATGCAGAGAGCCTGATGCCTCAGCCACGGTCCTGGAAGCCTGGTTGGAGCTGATTGGAGGTTTCCAGAGAGGCTGCTTCGGGACGGGGAGGGCATGTGGTGGATTGAGGCCAAGGACCCTAGAATGAATCCTGCTGGCTTGTGTGCACCTTGAGCCAGTTACTGAACGTCTCTGTGCCCATTTTCTCATCTGTGTTACGGGATGTTAACAGCACTGAGAACTCTGAGAGTTTTGTGAGAACTTGGCCAGGGTTCCAGAAAGCTGTTTGTAACAGGCTAAAAAGTCCTACATGGCAGTTACTTTTGTTGAGGTTCTGATCTTTCTCCTGCCACCACTGGCAGGTGCAGTGGCCAAGCCCCACCCCTGGCTCTGGCACAGTCAGTTCGGGCAGGAGCGATCAGCTCTTTGTGGCCCAGTCTTCCTCCACTGGCCCTTTGTCTATAGTTGGTGTGTTTCCTACCAAGGCCTTAGCTTGGGATGACCCCGGACCCTCTCCTGCCCCAGCCTGCCTACAGGACCTCTGCCTCTTGAGCCTTGGATCACCAAGTACTTGTCCTCACCGCCGACGTTGAGGTGGATGCCCTGCCCTGAGTGCCCCCAGGAGTGGGTGCAGAGTTGTAGACAGTGGAAGCCACTGGGGCCCTGCAGGCCTGTCGTCAGGTGCGATCAGCAGGCTGCTAGGTTAGGGAGTGGCCCCTTCTGCAAAAAGGAGGCACGTGAGGGGGGCTCAAGCCTGTGTGTAAGGCAAGTGGGCCACAAGGCTGGGAGGATAGCACCCACTGAGTCCCCACTTCCCACCTCCAGCCGTGAGACTGTGTTTCCTAGGTGCCTGTGCTCTGCCCCCTCCACCCACGGTGTCACCTATGGGTCCCCAGCCTTTGACTCTGGCTTTTGTCACAGCTGCCTGCCTTGATGGCGTCCTGGTCAAGCCCCATTGTTTCTTTGGTTTACTCTTAGTCACTGTTTGATGGTCCATTGTCTCCCTCTCTTCAAGAAAAAGAGATATGGCTAGGAACAGGTTGGGGACTGGAGTCGAGGTGGGTTGGATGCCTGCACTGGCAGGATTGATGGTCACAAGTTGCAGCTCCAAAATTAATCCCTTCTTGAAAGGGGATTAGAGGCTAAGGGGGCTTTTCAGTAATCTAAATTTATTATTTAAATCCTTCCAAGTCCAGGAAGGATTGGAAGCCGATTATAGTGAAAGACACAAATAGTCTGGGATCATCAAAAGATCCAGAACTATGTAATATATGGGGAAGGTAGACATACATAACTTTAAGCTTCCTGACAGCCAGGGCAAAAAGGCAATGGTGGGTTTAGGGTTGCAATACTTATTTTTGGTATTCCTAATCCCATGTATTTTTTCCTCTGTGGTTTGTTTTATTTTTACCAGTTGAGACTCTAATAGGAATATTTTATGTGTATTGAAATGGACAGATGTTAGATGAGTTTTGACTAATGCAGACCCCATGTAACCATCAATCAAATCAAGATAATATCTCCATCATCTCAGAAGATCTTATAGTCAACTGCCCCAGCCCCCATAGGGTGGCCAATATTCTGATTCCTCTCATCATGGCTTAGTTTAGCCTGTTTTTGAGCTTTATATAAGTGGAAACATACAGTGATACACTCTTTGAGGTCTGGCTTCTTTCGTTCAGCATAACACTTTTAAGATTTTCATCCATGCAGTATGTATCAAGAGTTCTTTTTTCACTGCGATGTTGAGTAGTGTTCCACTTATGAATATGAAATTATGGACTTAGCCATTCTCTTGTTGATGGATATCTGTCTCTCTCTCTTTTTTTTTAATGTTTACTTATTTATTTTGAGAGAAAAAGAGAGAGCACAAGCAGGGGAGGGGCAGAGAGAGAGAATCCCAAGCAGGCTCCATGCCGCCAGTGCAGAGCCCAACATGGGGCTTGATCCCGCGACTGTGACATCATGACCTAAGCCGAAATCAAGGGTCAGACACTCAACCGACTGAGCCACCCAGGCGCCACTCTGCCTCTGGTCTTTGTATGCTGTGTATTTTTAAGTACTGACGCACTGCCATTGTTGTTGGTGTCATACCCTGTTTCGGTATATTCCAAAACCCGATATCCAAGCACGTGTGCCTTGAGGTGTACCCAGAGCGTTGTCTGTGCTGCCGGATCCTGGGTCCCCCCAAAGTTACAAGCTTGTTTAGGAAGTCGTGTGACCACACGCCGTTCTGTTGAGCCCTCCTGGGTGTCCGGGGTTTGAATTCCCTTTTTCTAGGTTGCCCAAGAGGTGAAGTGTCTTAGGTTTTTGAGTCACCTGTGTTTACCCCTGGCCCCTGTCCACTCCAGAGGTTCTGGTAGGGAGACGCTTCTAGGAAAGTAGGCGGTAGGAGGGGAGGGAGCCTTACCTGAGGGCTGCCGGCATCCCTCCCCCCTCTCAGGTCTGGACAGATTCCTGGCTTCACTCCTCTTTGTCCCAAGACGCCCCACCAAGCAGACACTCCTGGCTGCTCTGCTTCAACTCCAAGGGGCACCGGCCCACTGGACACCTCCCCACTCAAGGAAGGGGGAGGGGTTGCTTGAGAACCACTCCCTGCATCCAGGGACCGAACACCTCCTGCTCCACTCTCCACACTGAGCGAGTTGGCGAGCCTGGGCTATTTTTACAAATCTTTACTGTTCTTTTTTAACACATCACGAGCCTCGTGGAAGAGTCACACATCTGCTTAAAGGCCACCTCCTCAGAGAGGACCCTCCCCCGCCGCAGGCACCTCGTACGAAGTAGCCTCTGCCATCACTCTGCCGTCCGTCCGTCCGTCCGTCTCCTTCTCCTCGCGGGCTCTCAGCACCATAGGTGGTCACGTGTTTATGTGGGGGGTGGGCCCACGCACACACTCCATCCGTCTCCTTCTCCTCGCGGGCTCTCAGCACCATAGGTGGTCACGTGTTTATGTGGGGGGTGGGCCCACGCACACACCCTGCAGTGCAAGTTCCCCAAGGACACGGACACGGTTTCTCAGTAGCTCTGTCCTTGTGGCGAGCAGGTGCTGAAGGAATGACCCGCACGCTGGCTGTGGTATGTGTAGTGATGGACCCCGTAACCAGCCGTTCCCCACACGGCCAGCCCCCCCCCCCGGGCCAGTGTTGGCCGGTGGATTTGGGAGCGACTGGGCTTCCCAGAAAGATTTTGCCCACGGGTCTCAGAGGAGGTTTTGTTTCTCTTGCGGTCCAAGGGCTCAGGGAAGCTCAGGGCACCCGAGCAGGGGCTGGGAGAGTAGGGAGGGCCTAGTGGAGCAGCCCAGCAAGTGCCTCCCGGTGCCAGGATGGGTGGCGCTGGTGTGTAGTGGGAGGTGGTGGGTGCTGCTGACCCCAGGGTGCCTTTGTCCTCTGTGCAGTCTCATGGCCTGGTGACCGGCAGGACTGCTGGTGTCCTCACGCTTCACGGATGCGCCAACCGAGGCTCTGAAAGGTCCGGTGATGGCGGAGGGTCCCATGCCAGCTGGAGTCATTAACAGTCTCTGCTCCCGTCCTTGTGGGTGGGTTCAAGCCGGGTGAGGACTGGGGTCTGGGTGTCCTGGGACACACGGAGCCTTTCCCTGTGGGCTGGAGCAGGGCAGGTGGGACGCCCCCACGGTGCTGTCCACGGAGGGAGAAGCAGCGGTTTTCCTGGTGGCTGCCTGCCATGGCTCTGCTTTCTCCGCGTCGCCCCTTCCTGTACTCTCGCCCCGCTGCCCCTCCTGGGACCCCACTGCACCCCCGACCCCGACCAAGTGACTGGGCAACACTCTTCCGCCTCTTTGTGGGTGTGGGCACCTGTGTTCCTGCGGAAGTAGGCTGTGAGGGGGGTTGGCAGATGGCATTTGAAGGCACCCCCCTCCAATTGCCCTGATGCTGGCGCTGGTTGCTATGAGGAGAGGCGAGAGCAGATGGCTAGCTCGGGTGGCTTCTTGACCACACCCCTGTCCCTGCTGGCCCAGGCTGTCAGCCAGATCCGGGGAGCCACCAGCCACTAAGCTTTCTC
Organism: Panthera pardus; assembly: GCF_024362965.1. Classification (NCBI taxonomy): domain Eukaryota; kingdom Metazoa; phylum Chordata; class Mammalia; order Carnivora; family Felidae; genus Panthera; species Panthera pardus. The sequence continues at coordinate 14,091,865 of NW_026526754.1, read as the reverse complement.
TCTGAGGACAGGGACTTGTCCCTGTGCCTGTCTTCATCCCCCTCCTCCAGCCAGGACCAAGCTCCTCTCTTCCCCTACCCCCATTTCTTCTGCTGGCCTCTTCCTCATTCCTCCCCCAGACGGTGTTGGGGACAGGGAGGGGGGTGAGCATCGGCAGGGAGGGCAGAGTGCACCTAGACCCTGACCTTCTTGCACACATGGGGGCCTCCACCTGCCAGCACCCAGGGGGATCCCCTGCCAGGAGAGTGATGGTTCTCAGAGGGAGATGGGAGGAAGGGGTGCAGAAGAGAAAGGGCCACCAGGGTCAGTGTCCTGGGGTGTGGCAGAGAGACTCTGGGAAGTGCCCCAGGGCCCAGCTCCGTCATCCTGCTCCAGCCTTGGGCCTGCTGTGAGCAGAGCCCCTCTCTGAAGCAGGCACTTTCCTGCGGGTGCCTCCACTGCTCTCTAATTTTCAAATTAGAGAAGCAATAAAAGAATTAGGAGAGTATGCAGTTTCTTCCGTTCCCAGTCCTTGAAAGAGCCAGAGGGGCTAGGGGAGGGAGCTGTGAGAAGGTGGGAGCATTGCAATTGCTGGAACCAGGCCTGGATCTAGGAGGCTAGCCAGCCCTCTGCCCTCACCCCTGGCTCTGTCCTTGCACCCGGCAGTTCCACCCCCACGCTTACCAGGGGTCCTGGTTTCGACCCTGTACCTGGGTCTCTGGGCACTAGTCCGGGCACATGCTGAAGGGGCCGGCAGGCTGAGATCTGGCTCTAGACTGGCCCCGCCCACCTTCCCACAGTCAGGTTGCTCACATTAATGACAGATGAACTGCCCCATTGGTCACTGGTCACACCATCCTCAGAGAGCAGGGAAAATGGGAAAGCTCTTTATGTCTGACAACTGCAACATCACCCTAAGAGTGTATGCTCTGCACTGTCTGGGGTCCCCTGGGGTGCTTCTCCGTAGGGACACGCCTGGGGAGTTGGGTGGGGTGGGTTACAGATGTAGCTCCCTTCCTGGCGGGGTGACCTGGGCACAGCATGTCCCCTCTCTGGGCCTCTGGGGAGTGGTGGTTGTGACAGCAGGTGTGCGGGGTGTCCAGCCGTGTGTGGCAGTGGTTCTGGATGCAGCTGGATTCCCTTCTTTTCTGGCCCATCCACAGGCAGGCCTCAGCTCACAGGCTGGGTTCGAGCTTGCCAAGGTGAGTGGCCAGCCCAGGGGAAGGCGTCAACACCCCGTGGCCCTCCAGATACATCATTTCTTCCTGTTCCTGGGGCTGGCAGCACTCACCTCCGGCCTCAGGAAATCCTTTCCTGCTGCCGCTCCCAGAGCTGCCGTCAGCTGACCCATCCGCCACCCTCTCCTGCTGCTGGGAAAGCGACTGCCTGCCGTGGCACTCTGCAGGCCATTTTAGTCTGCTGTTTTCATTCACCTGGTCATAAGCGTTTTCTTGCATGATTTCTCAGTCTTTGAAAGTGGCTATCTTGTCTTTTTTAATTTTTTTAAGTTTCTTTACTTATTTTGAGAGAGACAGAGACAGCACAGGGGGAGGGGCAGAGAGAGGGAGAGAGAAACCCAAGCGGGCTCCGTGCAGTCAGCTTAGAGCCCGATGTGGGGGTCGAACTCACTGAACGTGAGATCATGCCCTGAGCTGAAACCCAGAGTCGAGAGTCGGAGGCTCAACCGACTGAGCCACCCAGGCGCTGGGAAAGTGGCTATCTTAATAGCTACACAATATCCCATTGAGAAGGCAGTCGCCTATAGTGGGCCTTCAGGTTATGCCCCCTTTTGTTTGCTGTTACAAATGCTGCAACAGACATTGTTGGGCTGAAAGCAAGAATAGTTCTTTGTGCAGTGGGTTTGACCTGAAGATTAAGATGCAAAAAGCCCAGAGAGCAGCGCTGGGTCCCAAGCTTTTCCTCCCATTTAGGGTCTGGGATCAGCAGCAGCCTGCACCCCAGTAGACACTCTAATGGGCGGATGGGAACCATCATCCCCATGTGCTGATCCCACCATGTTTCCTACACAGCCAGCTACTCTGGGCTCAAAGGGGAGGAGTTGGCGACACCCCCCCTCCAGCCCGGGGCGGGGTGGGGTGGGGCTCCTCCTCAGCCAGCAACACCTCCGCCTTCTCACGCTCATCACTGCCCCCACATTCCCCTGTACTGCCTGTGGGGGTGGAGGTGCTGGGCCCCAGTTCTGAACTCACTTGTGTTTGGGGAGTGGTTGGGTCTCAGCTGCTTGTCCTTTGGGGTCTCCGGGCGCGACAGCTTCTTTGGCTTTCCGAGCCCTGGTGCCCCTGTGCCCTCATTCTCTTCCTGCCCTGTCCTGAAGCACCACCTGTCTAGCAGCCCCTTTGTCCCTTCCCTGGCCATCAGCTCTGATCCTTTTGTGGCTGGGAGTCTATAGAATGGGGCCAGGGGCGGTAAACTGGGTCTCAACCTCTTCATCACGAAAATGGGGCTAATTGCAAAGCTTGTTTTACAGGATCTCTGCGGGCGTGAAATGAGCACATAGTCATAGAGCTCTTGGTCCAGGGCCAGCATGGAAGCTCTCCTGGGGGCTATATCACTGTCAGAGCTTCTTGGCCCCAAGGGTCTGCTTCCCCACACATCCCAGCTGCAGCCTGCCCAGGGTGCCCCTCTCCCACCCATCTACCTGCCGGCCTGGGAGGGGGCATTCCTCTCTCCTTTCAATCTCCGCCCCCCCCCCCCCCCCCTTCCATCACTGTGGGGCACAGATCCTAGGGCCTTGATTACAAAGCGGAAATGCCATTCTGGGAGGCACAGGCTTGGGGAGTGGGAGGGAGTTTAAGTGGAAAAGGAGCAAATTTTTGAAATGCCTCTGCCTGAGCTGGGTTCCCCTCCCCCGCCTGCCTGCCCACACCAGCAGCCCCGCCCCCAGCGCTGCTTTAATCCTGAGCCAGAGTCGGGAGGGTCTCCTGTTCCCTAGGTCCCAGCCAGCAGCCTCCTTTCTCCCAAGGCCAGCTAGGATGGAGTAGGGCCAGCCGGTTGAGGGCCAGGCATTTTGTGTCCCCACCCAACCTTGCGGAGACCTGCCTGGAGCCCTGCAAGCAGGGTTCTGCCTGGCTGTGGGGCCTGGTCCCCACCCCTCTCCTCAGTGGAGACCCTGGAAAACCTAAGGACTCCTCGAGCACCCAGCACAGACAGCTTCTCATGCATGGCCTAGCTGGTTCCGATCTGCTTCCTTGGAACCTGGGGTGCCAGCTGCGCTGAGGACAGGTTCAGGGTTTAGGAGGGCCCAGGCTCACAGCTCCATGCCTGACTTTGAGGCAGACATTGGGAACAGCAGGAGGGTATGCCCTAGGTAGTGTTTCCCTGACACCTGGCTCCTCCTGTGGGAAAGTGACAGCTCCTCCTCCAGAATGACAAGGGGCCAGTCTCCCTCCTTGAGGACTCTGGGTCACAAATCCCACCGCTCCTCACTTCCCTCTCCTGCCAGGCCATGAGTTCTGTCTACTGGGTCCCTGTGAAGTTTTGAGGAAATGCAGACGTCTAGGTCCCCCACACTCAGTTCTTCTGGAGCAGGGAGAACTAGGAATCCAGTTTTTTAAAATTTAATTTATTTTAAAAAGTAATCTCTATACCCAAAGTGGGTCTTGAACTCAAAACCTCAAATCAAGAGCTGCATGCTTTACCAACTGAGCCAGCCAGGCCCAAGGAATCTGATTTTTAACCAGTTCTCCAGGGGCCCTAGCCCACCCCCTTCATTTTACAGGTGGGAGAGGGCTGAGGTGGCACACCTGGCCAGGGGCTCAGTCAGCTGAGCCCTGGCTGTCAGGCCTGTGTGTCTGGTGGAGGGGCAGCTGTGGATCCATCTTGGGCTAGTATGTGTTTTATGGGCCCTGCCTGAGGGGCCTCTGCAGAGCAAAGCCAGGCTGGCCGCTGCTTCCCTGGCACTGTGAACTGCCTGATGGTGTCCCTATGCTCAGCAAGGGGTCTAGGATGAGGGCTAAGGATCCTGGAGATTGAGGCACAGAACTGGCTGACTCTGGAGCAGGTTGTATCCTACATATCCTTGCAGACCATTATGCAACCCTGGACATGCTCAGGGACTCTAGCACACCCTGATTCTGCTGTGTGGGGTGACAGTCACTGACCTCGGGAGAGTGGACTCAGGAGAACCAAGGTGCTCTCCACTATTTCCCTCCGGTGGTTCTTCTTCCCTCTCATTCCCAGCAACCTCCCCCTCTCCCCATGTTGTTGGGCACAGGTGTTAGAGGGATTGTGGGTGGGAGCAGAGCTCCTAGGGCAGAATGGAGACCATGGGGGCATGCTTCGGGGATGCTCAGTTCAGTTCAGTGGATAAGGTGGGAGATCGTGAGCCCCTTGACCCTGGGTAGACTGAGCCTCAGGCACATCTGATAGAACAGACTCTGTGGCTCTGTGGCTCTTAGGTTATGGGTCTCTGTCTCCCTGCCTCGTGTCTTCATTTCCTGGAGCTCTTAACAGGATAGGCCTGACCAGAGTTGGTGCGGTGGTCGTTATTAGTTTTCTGCCAGGTGGGGTATGCCCCTTCCCTATTACTTCTACATTCAGATCTGAGTCGGATGGCCGGACGGACACGCGCAGAATGCCCCGGGTTTGGTGCGTGGTGAAGGCAGAAGTCCACTGGAGGTTAGGCTAGCGTTTTGGGGTCTGCATGGGGGCTGCAGCGAGCGCATGGGGGTGGTAATCCCAGCAGTCTTCCCAAAAGAGGGGGCGTTTGCTTAGGCCTTGAGGAGGGGCGCGTTCTCGCTCTTACTGGAGGGCAGGGGACATGCATTTGGGGAAAAGAAGATGCCCTCGGTGCTAGCCTCGCAGGCGGGTAGCGGGTGGATGCCTAGGACCTGGTGCGGGGTGGGGGTGGGGTTAGGGGCGGTTCCACTGGGCGGCGCGCGCCCGCGCCCCTCGGGCTGGCGGGCGGCTCATTTGCATGGGAAGCCACAGTGGCCAATGGGCTCGCACGGCCGGGCATGCTGGGAGCCGGGCCCCGCCGGGGGGCGGAGGCTGCGACCGCGGCGGCGGGTGGAGCGAGGTGGAACCTTCTCTGGGCAGTGGTGGCAGCCGCAGGCGTGGTGGCTGAGGCGGCCGGACCCAGACCGGGACCCGGACGGCTGCGGCCCTCTCGGGGCCCCGAGGGCGCGCGGCGCGGGCAGCTTGGTGTGCGCCCTTGCGGGGAGGCGGGGCCGCAGGCCGGCCGGACACGATGAACTACCTGGTGAGTGCGGCAGACGCGGCCCCGGGTCCGGGAGCGCAGATCCGGGCGGCGTCCGCGTACCGGCTTCCAGGCGACCGCCCTGCCCACGCCCGGCTCGGTCCCAAGCGAGAAAGAGATAAATGTGTGGCATTTCCTGCCGGACCTGCGGGTCCTGGGAACAGCTGGCCGCTGGAGTCTCCGCGGGGTCGCGACCGGGCCGGGGTCCGAGGTCTGAAACCCCTCTCCCGCCGTGGCGGGAACGCCGGGAGGCAAGGACTGCGGAAGATCCCAGAGCCTGTGCGCCCACGGGGCGGTTAGAAGGGCGGGACTCAGGGGCCGCTGGCCGGCAGGAAAGTTCCTGGATCCGGGAAAGTTGCTGGCGGGAGTCCCGTTCTCCCCCTGCCGGCCGCCGCCTGCTGGGTGACCTTGGGCCTGCGTGACACGCCTCCGAGCCTCAGTTTCCTCAGCTACAAAGAGGGGTCCGAGATTCCTTGGATCGTGAACTTCTAGGAGGCGTGGATTTCCAGCAAGCGGGATGGTGGTCCATCTCTGTTTTCGAGTGGGGAGCAGCCCCTACCCACCCCCAGGCTAGGGGTTGAGCGAACAAATGCGTGGTGATTGAGGAGGTGTTGGTGCGCCTGGAGCACCAATCCTGGGTTTGTTAATGATTCACCCCCAGCCTGCCAGCACCGGATTCCAGGCCTGGGGGCAGGCTCTTCTAGGCCTTTACCTACCACGATTGCCCTACCTTCGGTAGGAGCCGGATCATGGCGGTGGGAGTCCATGGCTGCGCCGTGACCCCGGGTCCCAGCATTTGAGGGTGGAGCTTGTGGAGGGACTGGGCTGCCACTCGAGTGTCCGCAACCAGGGCTCCCAGCCCCTCACTGCTGCAAGAGCTACAGCCCAGAGCGGTTTTGGAGGAGTCGAAGTTGCGATTTGCTGAGGGCTAGGGTGCTCTAGGACCGAGGGTGGGTTAGTGCCTGGAGAGATTTTGGGGTCTTGGATCCCAGACTGGGGACATCAGCCCACTCATCGGTCTTGAGGACAGGAGTTTCTTTTTCCTCACTTCTCCCCTGAGAGTCTAGGCTGGGAGGCACTCTCCAGGTTTGCTGTTGACTTCTGTGCCCATTTCAGCCAGGCTTGGACACGTTCCTTATCCCTCTGGGCTGGGAGACACATCTTCCTGTGCCCATTTCCTTTCCCAGGTGGAGAGCTGATGATGTGATGTCCCAGGGTGGAAGAGTCGACTGGCCTAGAAGAGCAGGTGTGTGCTGGGTGCTGGGACAAACCCTCCTGGCACCAGCACCCTCTACCCACTTGCCCTGGGCAAGGAAGGAGCCCAGTGGGAACCGGTGGAAGCCGGGCAGGGCAGCCCCAGGTGCTGCTGGGACTGTCACCCTTGGTTCCAGGAGGAGAGCTGAAGCCTCTGGCCATTACACTTTGCACGAGCCAGGTGTGAGTGCTGTGGGCTGCTGGCACCATCCCGTCAGGCTCGGAGAAGGGTTTGAAGTAAGGGCAGCGCCCCTAGGGCGTCTTGAGCAGGAAACACCCCTGAGACAGCTGCTCTCCCCGTTGTCATACAGGTGGGGAGACTGAGGCAGAGAGGGACAGGTACTTGTTCTCACAGAATTGGATCTAGAACTTTGTCTCCTGGTATAGGAGACATGCTCTGTGCCACAAGTGTTCCACCCCACCCCTCCCTGATTAGGAGCGCTCTGGTCCCTGGGGTGCTGTTGTGCTGTGCTGGGGCTGCCAACTTGGTGGGGTCCTTCTGGTTCCGGGGCTGTGTTTCTGTGGTCCCTCCTGGCATCCATTGTGCTTCTAGGAGTTCCCACCACCCTTTTCTCTTGGGCCTGGAAAACTCCCTTCCCCACCTCCTAGGAGCCCATAGCTAATTGGGACAGCCAGAACCAGAGGCCAGTTGTGCCCCTCAGGAGGCTTCTGGAAGGGTGAAGGGCAGTGTTGGAGTCACACTTGGTGAGTGAGTTGTAGGGTTGAGGTGATAGGGATCATTCTCCAGCAAAGATACTGGGCAAGCTCCTCTTCCCCTGGGTCCTCAAGGCCCCTCGACAAGGGGCTAAAGGGTGGTCTCCCTTCAAGGAAGGGGGTAGGGCTGGGCCCTCTAGCCCTGGAGAGAGGCCCTGGCTCCAGTGTCTTGCTGCCCTAATTCCCTTGCACTTCTTTCTTTCTTTCTTTCTTTCTTTCTTTCTTTCTTTCTTTCTTTCTTTCGAGAAGAGAGAGAGAGAGACAGAGCGCAAGCAGAGGAGGGGCAGAGAGAGGGAGACACAGAATCCAAGTAGGCTCCAGGCCCTGAGCTGTCAGCACAGAGCCCAACGCTGGGGCTCGAACTCGTGAACTGTGAAATCATGACCTGAGCCAAAACCAAGAGTCAGATGCTTTCTACCCTGGCACCCCTTAAATTTTTTTTAATGTTTATTTTTGAGAGAGACAGAGCATGAACATGAGCATGAGTGGGGGAAGGGCAGAGAGAGGGGGAGACAGAGAATCTGAAACAGGCTTCAGGCTCTGAGCTGTCAGCACAGAGCCTGACGTGCGGCTCGAACCCACAAACTGCGATGTGAGATCGTGACCAGAGCTGAAGTTCCACGCTTAACCGACCCACGCAGGCGCCACCGTCCCCCTGCCCCCCTTGTACTTCTGAGTAAGGAGTGGAGTGGAGTACTGTCCTGGAGTGGAAGCAGCTCAAAGAGGGAAGCAGGGCCCCATCTCAGACCCTCATCTCTACTGTGCATCCCAGAAATCAGGGGTTCGGGACTCTTTTTTGAGCTAGAGAACCCCACTTTTTGTGCCTTCGTGTTCCCCTCCATCCCTGCCCAGGCAGATGCTGCTGCTTTAAGGGTTGCAGCAAGTTACCATTTAGGGCTGGGGAGTGGCAGTCCGCAGGGGGCTTTAGATGTCAAGGTGGAGAAACTGGGGTCTTAAAAGGAGTGAGGTCCTTCCTATCCCCCCTGGGCTGTCCCTTCTGCCTTTTCCCCTCCGTGATGACGTGTCTGGGGCTGGTGCTATCCCTGAAGTAAAGGTCTGCCTCATGCTGAGCGCTCTTCAAGAGACTGAATCCCAAGAGGGGACCAGCAAGGCCCCAGGGATGGAGAAGGAGAGCAGTGGGTGGTCAAGTGCGCAGCTCTGGCTTCTGGCAGCCTGGGTCAGTTCCCTGAGCTAGGTGGCAGTGGTGAGGGTTCCAAAGGGGTTGGGGACCATTCCCAAGCTGTTAGTAGTTGGAATGGACTGCAGGATAGAGGGCTTTGCCTTCCTACCATCTTGGTGCTCTGACTCCAGCTTGCTTGTTCTCATCATCTGTGGTGTGTTAGGGGCTGCAGGTGTTATGTCCTACAGCACAAAGGGCCTGCACACGCCACCTTTCTGTCTGTGCCCAGCCTCCCAGGGACAGTGCCTGGGATGCCCTGGCAAGGGTGGTGGCAGGGTCCTGCTCCTGGCCCAGAGCTGGCTCCGGAGACAGAAGCATCTGCTGGCTGGGCCATGGCTCATGTTTGTTTGAAGGAGCTGCTGGCAGTGGCCATCACAGGTGGATTTTTAGTCCTTCATTCAACAGACCCAGTTTCTAGGTACAGAGTATCAGACATGGGGCTGAGGACCCACATATAGTCCCAGCTCTGTTCTCTGAGCCTCAGGCACTCCTGAGGTAGGTAGGGCAGGAGCTGTGCTCCTCTTGGGATGGCTCTGGAATAGGGGTTGCCCACAGTCTTGCTCCTTGACAGTCGAACACTGAGGACTTGAGCCCAGACCCTGGCTACTCGCTTATCCCTGGGTGTATTAGGGGAGTGACAATAAGGCTGGCTGAGATGGAGTTTCACCAGGGACGAGGGTGTGGGCATGTCTGGGAAGGGAAGGAACTCTGCCCTTATGGTGCCATTAGAGCCTGGGAGGCAGGGGGAGGGGATGGTCAGGACCCTTACCAGTGGGCCCTTGGCTACTGCCTTTCCAGGGGGATTCTGCAGGCACCAGTGAGCAGGGGTTGTGGATGCACACTGCCACTCAGACACGCATGCATTGAACCTATATCCATTAGCCACTGGGGGCTCCTTGAGACAAGCAAACAGAATACCCCAGAAATAATCTTGGCCCGAGTATGAGATGGTTCCGAGTATGAAGGGAGCTAGTGTTTCCCAAGTGACTACTGTGTGTGAGGCTCTATGTTTGGAGCTGGGGTGTGTGTGTGTGCTTGTGCACGCGCGCGTTGGTGCTGAGGGACAGGGGGGAGTTTCAGGAAAAGGCCTGTCAGATTTCCGCTCTTGGCTTCCAGGGACCTAAGCATCAACCTGGAGCCTTCCAGCTCTGCTTTATCGTAGAGCCCAGGTCTGCCTCTGCTGCTTCCTGACTCTGTCCCTAGCAAGTCGGGTAACTGTTCTGTACCTCAGTTTCCCTGTCTGCAAGATGGAGGTAATCAGTCTCTCATAAGGTTAAAAGGGACGACTGAAGTACGCAAAAGAGCCTGCTCCTGACAGAGGTCGTCGTTACTGCTGTGACTGTAGTGCTGTGAACCTGTCCGTCATGTCCCCATCAGCCTGGTGTCTCCTCACCAGTTCTAGCTACCAGGTCACGCCTTCCTGCAGAGTCAGGGTTTAGGGATACCCAGAGCACATCCAAGGCTCCCAAGGCAGCAGGCGAAGCCAGTGGAGAGACCCACATAGGCGTCAGATGGCTGCAGTCCTCCAGACATGTGCCCCCCTGTGGCCAAGGCCCAGCTACTCCATGTCTGAGGGCACACCTGGGCTGGGTGGGTCTGGTGCCCACAGGGCCCTGGGACACAATGAGGGCTATTCTGAGTCCGGCGGGGCCTGTGGGGCAGCCCCGTTAGCCCCCATGTGCGACAACCATGGTGTTGTTCTGAACGGGGCCTGGCGGTGTCGGCGTTGAGCTAGAGGTTCTCCTTTCCCCTCCTTCTGGGGTGAGTGAGCCCCACGTTGTCTTCCTGGCTTCCTCAGGCATGGCCACACTGCTACCAGGGAGGCTTGGATACCACCTTCTGTAAGGGGGGCTTCTGCCTAAACCCGCTCATTCAGGGCCAGGCTCTGTGCACATGTGCCTGAGGGTTCCATACTGAAGGACCCCACCCCCTGCCCTGTCCTCTCCTGAGCATCTGGGTCAGAGGGCACAAAGTAGGCAGTAATGAGATGCTTGGGTCAGCACTTTGAGTTGGGGGCAGTGGGGAGCGTGTGCTCAAAGAGGGGCATGGAGCCTTCCTGGAGGAGTGCCACCCAAATCCTGTTGTGGAGTAGAACACAGCCCAGGGTTTCCTAGAGGCAGGAATGAGGTTGGCCAGAGGCTTGGGGCAAGTCAGGCAGCACTCTCTATGGTCCCCTGGAAACACGTGGCTGGCAGTGTCTGCATGGACTGTGATGGTGCCCTGGCAGCGCGCCCCTCTAGACGTCATAGCTGTGCCCCCCTTATGAGATGGATGGGAAGGCCCTGATTGGCGCAGCAGTGAGGGAGGCTGGAAAGCTAGATTCTGGGGGCGCTGGCCCCTCTTCCGTGCTGGGGCAAGACTCTGGGTCTTGAGGAGTGTGTCCGGAGTAGATTTGCTCAGATGCTGTAGGCTTTGCCCTGGCCGGCCTTACCTGCCATGAGGTGCCACCACTGGATGACATCTACTGAGGTCTCATGCATTGTCTCCCTCCAGCCTCTTCCTCCTCCAGTGCCCCGGCTCATGCCCATCCTCTGCCAGTATGCTCTTCCCTGGCTGGTGTCATGGTTGTCTGTTTTTCATTCTTCATGAATCATCTGAAGGATCACCTCCATGGGGAGGTCATCTTTGACCACTCTATATGCAGTGGCTCTGTCCCGCATTATTTTTGGCATTGCGGTTTTCCCCCCTGCCCTAACAAATTGTTTGGTGTTTGCTCCACTGGAATGTAAGTGCCATGCAGATAGGGCCCTGGTCAAGCTAGACCTGCACCATCTTGCAGAGCCTGGCCCAACACCTGACAGAGAGCAGGAGCCTAGCAAATCTTTTGTTAAACAAAAGAACAGTCCTGTGAAACCAAGCCTGTGGCCTTAGCACAGGGGATCTGGATTCTCAGAGGCTGAGAGACTTACCCAGGGTCACCCAGCAGTAGAGGGAGAACCAGACCCAGGTCTGGTTTTAGTTGCTTGACTTGGAAGAAGGAAGGAGAAGCAAGGAGGAACATGTCTCAGGAGCAGCTGGGGAGGCTCAGAGGCCCAAAGCTAGGGTGCTCGGCCAGCTGGAGTGCCCAGTGCCAGCGGTGCCTAGGACTCAGGAACAGGCTGTGGAGAGGCTGCTCCTGGGACTGTGGGTGGGGGCACCAGCTGATGCAGGCAGAGGCGCTCCTGGTGCCAGGCACCCTGTGCCACGTGCCCAGCCCAAGAGGTGCTTCCCAGCCTGGCTCCAGCCGCCCCAGACTATACAGTTGCAGTCGTTGTTGGCCTTGACTGCTCAGTGAGCTCACGCCAAGGGGGTGGGGGCTGGCCACCCTGGGTGCAGGAGGCCCCACAAGCTGTCCTGGGCTGGGGCAGACCCTCCCCCTCTATCCCTCTCCCCACCGGACCTTGCCCTCTTTAGAGCCTTCCAGCTTCCCGGAGCACCCAGCACTGCCTGGCAGGGCCTGGTGGAGGCCCCTCTGCCAGCCTTCCTTGGGCTGTCCTCCTGAGAGGTGAGGGGCCTCAGAGGGGCAGTCCCCTCTGTCTGTACCCCGCCCCCTCTGACTGGGCTAGAGGGGAATTTTCCCGTGACTCACTCTGCTGGCACTTCCTGTGGTCACCAGGGCAGGGGCTGGGGGGGACCCACTGGGGTGGCTCTGTGTTCTGGGGTCACAGGGGGAGGGTGGGCCGGGTGTCCCGCCCCCTGACGGGATGTGATTCCCTGAGGCAGGCTGCAGACCATATTTGGGAAACTTGCTTTTCTTGCAGGCAGCTGGGAGATGGGGCCCATGGGCCCCCATGGGCTGCAGGACAGCCCCTGCCACTGTCTGCTCCTCCTGGGGCTGTGGCCTCTGGACCTGCTTCGGCCTCCTCTATCCCATCCTGACTTGTGGCCTAGGAGGTGGTCCACTGTTCTTTTTCAGGATGTGTTTTTTTTCTTCAACCCCCAAGCCTTGTTGAATACAAACTGAGAAATTCTCAAAAACAGGAAGAGAGAGCACCCCGTTGTCTGAAACATTTACACTGTACTTGTATAAAGTTTTTTCTTTTGTTTTTTCTTAATTTTTTATTTTTACTTATTTTTTTTAATTTTTTTTAAACATCTATTTATTATTAAGAGACAGTGAGAGATAGAACATTAGCATGGGAGGGGCAGAGAGAGGAAGAGACACAGAATCTGAAGCAGGCTCCAGGCTCTGAACTGTCAGCACGGAGCCAGACGCGGGGCTTGAACCCACAAACTGTGAGACCATGACCTGAGCTGAAGTCGGATGCTTAACCGACTGAGCCACTCAGGCGCCCCTGTTTTTTCTTAATTTTTTAATGTTTATTTATTTTTGAGAGAGGCAGAGAGAGAGACACAGAGTGCGAATCGGGGAGAGGCAGAGAAAGAGGAAGACACAGAATCCGAAGCAGGCTCCAGGCACTGAGCTGTCAGCACATAGCCTGACGCGGGGCTCGAACTCATGGACTGTGAGATCATGACCTGAGCTGAAGTTGGATGCTTAACCGACTGAGCCACCCAGGTGCCCCTCAAACATTTAGACTGTTCATCTTACCCTCTCTCCATTTTTTAAAAGTTCAAGTGACATTTTATTGAGGATGATTTATGCTTCAGTGCATATTTAATCATTATAGTCATGACATGGGCAGTGTTGCAGTAGCCAGAAGTTTCGAGGGCCTTTGCCTCAGTGCTCACCTTGCTACTGGGGTGAAATCTCTCTTCTGTGCTGTCCATGAGCTGCCCCCCTGGGCTGGCTTCTCCCCTGATCCAGCCTCTCTCGGTTCCCAACTTTCCAGCTTCTGGCTTTGTCTGGGTCTGGAGGCTCTGAGTTGCTCTGGAGAAATGGGCTCCCAGCTGATCCCTGTTCCTCCCCTCCCTGGGACGCCAGAGCAGCCCTGGTCTCCTCTCACCCAGGCACCTCCTTTGCTCTTCCCTCTGCTGGGAACCCTCTATGGTATCTCTGGGCCTGACCCGAGCCTGGCACCTGCACAAAGGGAGTAGCTCAGCAGAGCCCGAAGACCGAGAACACGGGGGCCTCCCCAGTCCCGGTTCTTTATCCCGGTGATGCTCAGGCCTGCTAGCTTGGGCTGTGCCGTGCTGTGGTCCTCCCGCCTCTATCTCCCCAAGGCCTTTCCCAGTCCCACACAGGCTGCTTGGCAGCAGGGCCTTTCTGTGCCAGGGCCATGTGGAGCTCATGGCCCTGCTCTGCGGTGGAGGGGGAGGAGGGTTGCTAATTAATGGAGCCCTGTAGTCGTGCGTGCTTCCGGGGTGGCCGGGAGGGTTACCAGGAGAATTACAGGGTAAAATGTGGGGCTGGTGGAGGGTATTGCTCTTCTGTGGTCACTGTCTTTTGAGACCCCTTTCTTATTTTGCTGTAATTTCCTCATTCCTGATGTCTGTCCCTTTTTCAGAAGCATCCGTGCTAATGTAACGTGTCTAGAGTCTATCCCTGGGTGAACGTCTGGAAAATAACATAGAGTTGTTTTGTAGACATTTATTACATTTACATAAACGATTCTGGGCCATAGATCTGCCTGTTATTTTGACTCAGGAGGGCGTGGTTGACCTTCCTTACCAGATACCTAGACACATGCGGGCGCACAGAGCAGAATCGCAGAGATGTCTCGCTGTGCTGGTTGGACCCTGAGCATCCTTCGTAGTGGTCTTGGCCATTCCTTTTCCCCTTCAGAGAACTTGCTGTTTTCATTTTGTTGGTTTTCTGTTGGTGTTCTTATCTTTGCCTTGCTGATTTGGAGAAACGCCTCCAGATTCTAGATTGATCCCTCTCTTGTCATTGGTGATCCGTTACCCTGTCAGTTTTGTGTTCTCCCCCAGGCAGTAGAAACCATTCACTTTGGTGAGGTTGAGTCCATCCATGTGTCATTGTTGTTGTTACCTTATGTTTTGTGCTTTGGGGATCTTTGTTTCTAGAGTTGTATTTCATAATTTTTCCCATTTCTAGGTCACAAAGATATTCTCCCCGATTTTTTCTTTTATTAGAGCTAGAGTTGTATCTTTGACACTTGGGTCTTTAAATGTCCTTTGTTTATAACACAAGGCAAGTGTGTGGACTAATTTTCTTCCTACAGTGAGTGAGTTCTCATACCACCTGTGAAGCGGTCTTCTCCTTCTCATGGCCGTGTGGTACCACCTGCAGCGTCCCACGGGTTCCCCAAGCATGGGGCTGTCTCCGGGCCCTGTCCTGGTGCATCGGCCCCGTGCCAGCTCGCTGATGCGGAGTTGTGGCACATCCTCACAGCTTGAAAGGAAAGTGGAGTGCCCATTTGCATCTCATTTTCAGAACTGACCTGCTTATTCGTGGACCTCTCTTCCTCCATTTAATTCTAAAAGGATTCTCCTCCTTTGGTCAAATTCCTTAAAAAAAAAAAAAAAAAAAAAAAAAAAAAAAATCCTCCTGGCATTTTTGTTACAATTGTAACTTATTAAGTAAGTTTGGGCAAATTGGCCTTTTATAGTGCTTAGTCATCCCACCGTGAACTTGGTATGTTTTCCCCTTTATTCAGGTTTTTCCTTGAGCCTTTTGGCAGAAAGTACACATTTTTTCCCCTGAGGTCTCCTGCTGTCTTTGCTTGATTAATTCCTGGATAACTAGTAGCTTTTTGTTGTTGTCGTGCGATGTCTTTTCTATATTTCTTTCTCATCAGTTACTGATTCTAATTTGTTGGAATTATGACGTAGATGATCATATGGTCTGCAGATGGTGACCGTTTTGTCCCTGTATGTCCCCTCCCCGCTCTCTCTTTTTTTTCCTCTTGGCTGATTGCTCTGGCAGGACAGCAGGACTGTTGAGTTGGAGCAGGGAGGGTTTGCATCCTGTTTTCTTCCCAGAACGTGGTGACCATTATTTGCATTATTACTCTTCTCCCCAGTGTTGTCATGTGACTTAGGGAGTGGCTTCCCTGGAGTGAAGGTGGTGGCTGCAGTCGAGAGGATTTTGGGGCTTATTTGGAAAATGCCAGCATCAGCTGGGCCTCTCTGCTGGTGGGGGGTGGGGTGGGCAGAGCCCTCTCTGCCACTGAGCCCCTGATGCACATCCTCATGCACACCTGCTTCCTCTCTCCCCAGAACGTGCTGGCCAAAGCCCTCTATGACAACGTGGCCGAGTCCCCGGATGAGCTCTCCTTCCGCAAGGGTGACATCATGACGGTGCTGGAACGGGACACACAAGGCCTGGATGGCTGGTGGCTCTGCTCGCTGCATGGGCGCCAAGGCATTGTGCCCGGGAACCGCCTTAAGATCCTGGTGGGCATGCACGACAAGAAGCCAGCAGGGCCCGGGCCTGGCCCACCTGCCACCTCGGCCCAGCCCCAGCCTGGCCCCCACGCCCCGGCTGCCCAGTACACGCCCATGCTGCCTGCCACATACCAGCCCCAGCCCGATAGCGTGTACCTGGTGCCCACCCCCAGCAAGACTCAGCAAAGCCTCTACCAAGCCCCTGGACCCAGCCCACAGTTCCAGTCTCCCCCAGCCAAACAGACAACTATGTTCTCAAAGCAGATGCCCCATCACCCTTTTCCCAGCCCAGCTCCAGACCTTTACCAGGTGCCCCCAGGGCCTGGCAGCCCTGCCCAGGATATTTACCAGGTGCCACCTTCTGCTGGCGTAGGACATGACATCTACCAGGTGCCCCCATCCATGGATGCACGCAGCTGGGAGGGGACGAAGCCACCGGCAAAGGTAAGGCTGCCCTGTCAACCCCCCTGGCAAGTTTTGCCCAGGCCCTGGTTTCTGGGCCCAACTGAGTATCCTTGGCGTCTCTAGGGCTCCAGCTGCACGTTTCGTCTGGGGCCAAGATGGGAGGTGAGTGTTTGGGGAATGTGTTCATCCGTCTACTAAAGGTGAACAGGTAACCCACAGAGAAGACATCCAAGCTGGCATTGAATCATGAGGTAGCCTTCAGTGGACAAACCCCATTGGGAGGGTGTCACCAGCAAAGGATGCAGTCTGTCGAAGGCCTGGAAGTCTGGAAAGGGTGGGCAGGCGGGACTTGGCAGGTGAAGCCCGAGCAGCAGGCTGGGGACCAACCGCCAGGGATGTGGTGCTCCTGAGGAACCAGATACCTGCCAGAGGGTGAAGGGTTTTGAGTAGAAGTGTCCTGCGCACTGCATGTTCTAGTGACATCATTCAGCCCGCAGAGTTCAGGGGACAGGGCCCGGTGGGGGTGGGGGACACCCAGGAGAGGGAGGGGTGTTGGGGGCGCTCAGTAAAACTGTTACGTGAGAGTGGCTGAACGTGCACAGGAGTCAATTGGATACGAGACTTTGTCGTATGCCGTGGTTTGGATGTGAGCGGTGTCAGGCTGACAGCACCTCCGTGGGTATCAGGGGCCACACCTCAGTCCATCTCGTTCCACCATCCTCGACACGGGGCTTGGCATCTCATGGGCCAGGATGGTTGCCGCGTCAGCTCCATCCAGTGTGTCTGCATCGCAGCCAGCAGGGAAAGGGGGAAGACAAGGGGAGAGGCCAGCCTCCTTGTGTCTGGGGCTCCCACGAACCCCCTGGGTGTGCGGGTCAGCCCTCT